>NC_139015.1:2230091-3430091 GCF_964374135.1 Grampus griseus
AAACTTCTATTTTTTAATTTTATATAAAAAGAAACCAAAGTTTAATATACAAAGTTACATATACATGTGTAATATATCTACACACGCGTATATGTATGTATATACACATTTACATGTATACACATATATTGCTCAGCAATAAATCGTGCTCCTACCTTTAAGCAGAAGATCACAAGAAAATAACTCCAACTATTAACTTTGCTTTCATTTTCTAAAAGGTTAAAAGGTTCATTTAAAATGTCAGTATTATTTGTTTGCATTTTTTATTCCCTAAGATTACAGGCGTATTATACATATATACGCATTTATATATACACACTACATATATATGTACACATATATGTATACACACATACATGTGTATATATGTATAAATATACATTTATGTTTATATATATAAAATACAATATAAATTGGGTAGGAGTAGGAGAACAAATACATTCAAAGGATACAGGAATTTTTGCACACTGTTTCTGGGAAGTTGTTTATAAGGTGCTGTTTTTAATCTTACAAGTATCTTTTCTGATAAAAATGAAAATAAATAAACAGAGGGAATAACAGTCTTCTGTCATTTATTCTCTTGATAATCAGATACTATAATAAAATTTGACTTTATAATTTTTGCTCATAAATAAAATAAGAATAATAGCATTAGTTTTGTAGCAAAGTCCCGGATAAGTCACAGATTTAGTACAGAGGAGTGAAAAAGAAAAGAAAAATAAAAAGTTAAGATACCAAGTGGATAGGCAATTTTTAATAGCACTATTAATGCTAGACTTATTTTGCATAGTAACACCATCAGTATTTTTGTTCTATTCATGTAAACTCTTAGCTGCAGCTTTGTTTAGCCTGTTTCAGTTCACAACATCCTAATGAGTCCTAACTTTTCTGAGTTTTTCCCCTCTTTACTTTCCCTGAGATGTTTATAGTACTTCACCCACTTTTTAGTACTACAGTCTGCATCTGTTAAGATATCTGTTCAGTTTACCGATTCATAGTAAAAGTAACTTTACACAGATAGAACGTGTCCGGGGGAGAAGGGATCTTGGAGTACCTTTTCATGGAGACTCATTTCAGAGATAAAGAAACCAAGACCAGGATACTGGCTAAAATTAGCACACAACAAAATATAGCTTATATCTGAAGCACATGAAGTCATATAAAGAATGGAGTCTTCTTTACTGGGGGGACGTTTTTAGTATACTGGTTAGAAACCCAGACTTCAGTTTCACACAGTCTTAATTAGAATCCTGGTTCTTCAACTTGAATGTATTTTTAGTAAGTTTTGTAACTTCCCTAAAGCCTCAGTATTTTTGTCAACTGGGGATAATAATGGATCTTACCTCATAGCTTCTATGAGAACTGAATACAATGACATATTTAAAACATTTATTATAGTGCCTCACACTAAAAAGCTCTCAACTCCTGTTCTCTCGCTCAAGTAGTGGATTTGTTGGATTTTGTTTACCTGGAGAGACTATCGGTGATGTCAGTGTTCTCACAATGGGAGTCCATGTGCAGCGCAGGCCATTATTCAAAATACACGGGATTACGATAATGGAAAGCAAAGCGAAATTCAACGTCTGCACATGTCCAGCTAACTTAATAACAGGCAAGATGTGAAGCAGGGACGGTATTTAGTTTCTTACTTCAGTGCCAATCCAAATCAGCTGGTGGTGGCTGGCTGGAGAAACAGGTTTTAGAAGATTCTCAGGCTGAGTCTAAGCACAATAGGAAAGACTGCTCTGATAATTAGGTCACTGTCATCAGAAGGACCTATCCATGGACACATCAAGATTTCATGCAAGTCAAAAGCTAGCCACATTAAGATTTGTGTGTGTGTCTTAGACAATGTCCAACAGGAGAAACCTCAAAGATTATCTGATCTGTGTAGTTTTCTTCATTTAAATGCACACAAAAGTTTCCCTGATTTTATCAATGTAATTATGTAAGTTTGACTAAGTTTACTCTATTGGAATCTACTTGTTTACTATTAAAATCACTGATATTTTAAAAGCCCACCTCTCAATCTGATTTACCTAAAATAGTGATTAATTGTCCACAAGTGCTGAAGAGGGTATGGAGAATAGGGAACCCTCCTACACTGCTGGGAATAGAAACTGGTGCAGCCACTATGGAAAACGGCACGGAGGTTCCTCAGAAAACTAAAAAGAGTTGCCATGTGATCCTTCAATCCCACTCCTGGGTATATATCTTGAGAAAACTATAACTTGGAAAGATACAGGAACCCCAGTGTGCACTGCAGCACTATTCCCAAAAGCCAAGGCATGCAAACAACTAGAGTGCTCATCAACAGATGCACAGATAAAGAAGGTGTGCTACATATATACAATCGACTACTTTAAATACATTTTATTATTTTAAATTTGCAAAATAAATTTAAAAAAAATTTTAAGTGATTAATGTTAGTTCCTATATCCATTTTATCCATTTTCAGATAAAAATCACAATTTCATTTTCCCCTAAAGTTACTTTCCAATGTTCTTTGGTTGGTTCAAGTAATAAGTACCTAAGTAGACTTCTACATGGGTCACATCCCTCACAGAAGTGTTTTCACCAATTCTCTTAAGGTACCATGGAGTCTGGACTCTATGAATGTATTAGTGAGGAATAAACTATTTGAAAAGTACAAACATATCAAATGGGCAACTAATACCTGCACATAAGACAGGACATGTAAAACTTCCCCCTGAATAAGTTGTTTGTTTGTTTGTTTTATTTTTTCCGGTATTGAGCGTTAATATAAAAATAAATTGTTATACATGTTAACTTAATATAATGCCTTAAAATCAGGTGATCCTTGAAAGTAAAATAGAAATATGAAAAATTTTCCCCAAATTTCTAATCTAACCTAGCACATCTTAGTAAAAATAACAAAGGTATAGTTTTGATGAATGAGTGCATTTATTATAAAATATTTAAGCAGAAATAAAACTATACCTTAATTTCCTAATGATGAAAAAGTTTTTAAAACATATTTTTATGATCTAGAAAAGAATTCCTTTCTATATTAGCAGATAATTTTTGTGACAATTTGGGTATCATTAAAAAAATGTGACCAAGTATGAAAAATACTTATCCTTGCCAAGGATACATTTCTAAAATGTAGGTTTGAATAGAATGTTATTCACAGCTGAACCCTGATGCTGTAAATCAGTCAAACAGGCTTGTGTTTAAAACCATCCAAGTTTCAGATTTTAGCAAATACTTTCAAGTGACTTATTTGCAATCCAATGACACCAACAATTTCCTAAAGAGTTTATGCTCAGAGTGAACTGTACACTGATCTCTCATTTATCTTAATTGGCTTCATCACACGGTGGCACTGTCAAATGTCTGTTACCATAGAGATACATTCAAGATGCCAGGACAAGAGCACGTGGGTTTAATGTCTTTGCATTACTTTGGTAACGTATCACTGTCATTAGAGAATAATTAAATTAATTATGCTGGCCAAATAACACATGACAGTCTTGTATGTAAGGGGAAACGTCAATCTCCTATTTTTGCTTATAAGGCTGACAGTAGTTTATAATGCTGGACGTGATTTTTTTTTTCTATAAGCAAAAGAAAACTCCAAAGAGAGATAGTTTTCTAAAAAGTGGAGTTCTACCAAAGCCAAAATCAATATTCTGAATTTATAATGATTCATTGATCCTATAATGTAGACTTTGTTATAAAGCGTATTTCACTTTCAGCCTCAAAGATGGCTTCGTGCAAAAAAAAAGATTTGGGGGGAGGATTCTACCCAGACTGAATTGCAGGAAATCGTGTCCTAACAATATACTTGGTTCAGAGAATGGGTTCAATGTGTGTTTGTTGGAGAGACTGATACACGACTGGATGACTGAACAGATAGATCTGACCAATCAGAAGGTGGGTGAGGAAGCAGTCATCTGTAAGGCATTGTTCCCCCAGCCCCGGCCGACCCGCCATCAGCCACAGCCAGAGATGACATCCTCTTTGTATTACTGTGTTAGAAAACCTGTCTCAGATCTCTAACCCTAACCTGAACACCCTGTGAGATTGTCATACTGAGTGAAGTAAGTCAGACAGAGAAAGACAAATACACGATATCGCTTATATGTGGAATTTAAGGAAACGGTACAAATGAACGTGTTTACAAAACAGAAATTGAGTCACTGATGTAGAAAACAAACTTGTGGTTACCGGGGGGGCAAAGGGGTGGGGAGGGATAAACTGGGTGCTTGGGATTGACATATACACACTCCTATACATAGAACAGATATTAAATAATTAGTAAGAACCTACAGTACAGCACAGGGAACTCTATTCAACACTCTGTAATGACCTACATGGGAATAGAATCTAAAAAAGAGAAGTGGATATGTTTATGTATAACTGACTCACTTTGCTGTACAGCAGAAACTAACACAACCTTATAAATCAACTACACTCCAATAAAAAATATGAATACAAAAAAAGAAATTATTCAATTCAAAGCTAGGTCAGCACACAATCTAGTGACAATCTGGCTATGATTTCTATAGACAAAAGTTCTACTTGGCCTTCTTTGAAGATTCATGCAAACAGCAATAAATAACAAAACAATTATAAAGATCAAAACAAGTTATTATTATTATATAAAGAACAGGGGCATCTTCTCTCCTTTATTCACGAATTATTCAGGTGGGGCTTACATTAGGCACCAAATCAAGGAACCTGTTACCCTCCAAGCTGCCCATATTTCCTTCCATGGTCCTTTGGTCACTCCTCCCCATGTGTTTTATTTTCCTGGCTAGTTGGTCATGTGTGATAACGCTTTCACTGAAACAGTACTGGCCACTTCTCTGAAGCGTGTAAAAAAATTAAACCCAGCTGGTGACGGACTACAATTGTGTCCCCTTAAAGTCACTGTGATGGGATCACTGTATTTGGCAACAATCCAATAAATACTCAGTTGCTTTTACTGTTTGCTAGAGCAAAGTAATCTCTTTGAATGAGTGCACACGGTAGTTAAGTATGGGCTAAACGATGGGCTATGAAACATGCATCACCTATCATTTATTCCTGTATTGTGTTTTCTAGGGTTACTTGTCTGATGCATGGGATAGTCGGATGGCTACTATTGATTCATTTGGTTCTAGCAGTAAAGTCATGAGACTGATAGAGTTAAGGTCTGAAAATTATGGTTTTTTGAGCTACATTTAAACTTCAAGCAGGGGGGTGTTCAAAGAAATATGGGAGCAAGAATACAGGTCTTTTTCTTATGTGTGGCGTGTGCTTTGAAGGGATTGTATCTGAAGTTGTTACAGTGCAGAGGTTTGAGGAAGGACTACTGGGGTCTTTGTTTCACAGAACATGACAGCAGAGAAGCAATTTCCTCGTGCAGTTCTTGAACAGTCTTCCGGTAGACTCTTTTCAAGTGGTTTCCATTTTTCCTAGTCACAAGGTACTAAAATAAAGTTTAAAAAGTGATGGAAAAGCAACCTGTTATGGGTACAATGAGAGAAGCAGGGTACACTGTTAAGTGATGGTGCTGGCCTGAGCAGAAGTGTTATGTTGTACGTACACGGTTCCTGTCTCTGGACTACAGGAGGTGTCAGCCCAGCCAGAGAAAACTGTTGGCTCCCTCAGGAATTATTCTCAAAAAACATGTGATTCTGACTCCAAAGTGCTTTGAATCCTGCTGGTAATTCAAAGCACTGTAATAGTCATTGTCTACACCACGGAAACAACTCCTAGAAATTTTCAGTAACTTGATCATCTCCACCACAGTAGGGCCCTGCCATGGTATTCAGTCTCACTGTTCCAGTTCCCCTAATGATTGTAATTTGACCCAGAAAGAAATGGATGACTTCTGTACAGCAAAGAAACAAACAACAAAATGAAAAGACAACCTACAGAATAAGAAAGATATTTATAAACCACCTATCTGATAAGGGGTTAATATCCAAAATACATTAAGAACTTATACAGCTTGAGAACAAAATCACTAATAATTCAATTAAAAACAGGCTAAGGAACTCAACAGACATTTTTCCCAAAGAAGATATAAGAATGGCCAACAGGTACATGCAAAGGTGCTCAACATCAGCAGTCGTTAGGGAAATGTACATCAAAGCCACAATGAGATATCACCTTATGCCTGTTAGAATGGCTATTATCAAAAAGACAGGAGATAACAAATGCTGGTGTGGATATGGAGAAAAGGGAACCCTTGTGCACTGCTGGTGGGACTGTAAATTGATGCAGCCACTATGGAGAACAGTATGGAGGATTCTCAAAAAATTGAAACTAGAACTACCAAAAGACCCAGCAACTCCACTTCTGGGAATATGTCCAAAGGAAACAAAAACACTACATTGAAGAGATACCTACATCCCTGTTCACAGAAGTATTATTGACAATAGCCAAGACATGGAAATAACCTAAGTGTCCATTGCTGGGTGAATGGATAAAGAAGTTGTGATATAGATAGATAGATAGATAGATATCTCAATACAATGGAATATTATTCAACCATATAAAAGAAAGAAATCCTGCCAGCTGTGACAACACGGTTGGGCATTATACTAAGTGAATTAAATAAGAGAAGGACAAACGCTGCATGATTTCACTGATGTGTGGACTCTAAAAAAACCAAAGATCTCATAGAAAAAGAGATCAGATTTCTGGTTGCCAGTGGCAGGAGATGGGGAACGGCAGAAAGTAGTCCAAAGGTACAAACTTCCAGTAATAACATAAGTAAGTAATGGGGATATAATATACAACCTGATGACCGTAGCTAACACTTCTGGGGGGAAAAAAGAAAAAAAAAAGTATGAATCCTGTTTTCTGACCTTGAAATTGGTTGCCTAGAATGAACAGTCCCTCCCAGGTCAGTCCAGTTTCCTACACCATCAGGCTTAAAACCTACACCTGGGTTTTCCAGGCACAGTTTGCCTTCATGGCCTCTCTTATAGTACATATTTGTACCATTAACTATGGCTTCATATTCCATATGGAAAGGTCTAATTCGTTGTCACTTCCTGGCTATCTCTACTCTGGTTTCTCTTACTTCTGAACACGGTCCTAACTTTTTAGTTTCTTTTTTAATCTTTCAGCTATATGGAGGTATAACTGACATAAAAGCATAAGAAACGTAAGGTGTACATTATGTGAGTTGATCTGCTTATACATTGTGAAAGGATCCCTCCCATCTAGTTAAATAACACACCCGTCACTGAACATGTACATTCTACTCTTCGCAAATTCCAATTACACAATACAGTGCTATCAACCACAGTCACCGTGGTTTACATTAGACCCTCAGACATGATTCATTTTTAAATTATATCAATTACTACTAGGAACCTAGAAAGAAACAGTGCTCTGTCTTTAATGTTTAAATATACACACACACACTTTTTTTTTCAGTCAGGAATATGCCACTTAAAGCACATAATTTGAATCACTAGTGTATAAGTAAGATGTATTTTAATTATGTACGCAAACTAGGGCCACTCAAGAATGTAACGAATTAGAAGCCCGATGTACAGTATGAAGCACTTTACAAAACACTGGGAGGTGGTATAACCTGTACTGCAACGTACAGGAGGAGAGTCCTCATAAGCTCCTTTCATGAAGAGGAGTAACAGAGAAATAAGGACTTCATCTGTTAAAATGCAAAATCTAACCAGGAACAAGTTCAAATATTGTACTAAGGCCTTGGCCGGGTGAGACGAATCCTTAACACACTGGTTAGCGGCTACCTGTGATGTTTGCGGACACAGACCGAGGCTCTTCTAGAGGGCCCACTAGAGGGTCCTGCTGAGACTGACCGCCACTCGTTTCTCACTTGTCTCCCACCTGACCCCCATCGCGCTGGGTGGCTTGCCTGGAACCACAAAATTGGCTAGAACTTGGAGTTGGCACTATGTCCTCACCTGGCTGATAGGAATGGCTAGAGGAAATAGTGTCTGCTTGTCCAAAAAGAAAAATAATAAAAATAAAAAGAGCAGAAAGAAACCTTTTAGGTCTTTCAAACAAGAAGTGAATATGGGTGTTCCACTGGTAATATCTTTGTTACTGCAAATGATGGCTATGTGCGCTCGTACAATGTAAATCAACAGTTGCTGAAGTGAGCTGAAAACCCAGCATTCTGCATGTTCAGGACGACCCATGGCCTATAGCAAGCAAAGCAGAACATTAATTTATGACTAGTTTTAGTCTCACCCTTTTTGACTACTTTTACAAACGTTTCACAAGGCACACAATATATTAGTATAAAATACATGCAATAGATTTATAAATATTCTTTTATGTTGGGTATGCATTCTTTTTTTTTTTTTTTTTTTTTAACATCTTTATTGGGGTAGGGTATGCATTCTTAAAATATGTTTACTAACGCAGTTCCACTGTGGACATATATACAGATACCATGGTTTATATACAAGGCGTCGATCAGCTTTACCGACAGGCTGAGATCTCTGACTGCAATTTACAGTCTAACTAAAACAGTCATTGTGGGAACACTGTAAATAAATCATTAGAATGATGACTGAAATATGAATTTCTGTTACTAGCTTATGTGATTATTAGGAGCTCTGCTTGAAGGCCTAATGAGAAGAAAATGTAAATTCTTACTAATAATGCCTGACTCTTGCCCCCGTTATCCCAGATCAGCTTAACCTGCTATTCCGTAACTGGTGGATGGATCCCTCCCAGGCTAGCCCATACATCATGTCGACAGGACTGGGCAGAACACTGCAGACTCCTTTTTACTGAGCCACATAATGATCTACTTCACACTTCTACATCACGTGGCAGGTAACACAGATTTCCCACCCATGATGTCAGTACTCACAAGCCTCTTGTTTCCTGGGATTCTATTATCCCAATTTCTCAGCAGTGATTTCAAGCACTGACTGCACTTTCCATTCACACTGTTGGCTTTCTGAGATCTTGCCTTTCTCCGTGGATTTTACTTTCCTGAAGGATTATGACGACCCTCTCTAATCTTCAGAATGCACGCCTCCTCCGACTAGCGCTGTGCCCTGCACACAGCAGACCCTCATCTCTGCTTGTGGATGGCTTGCTTCATATTCTCCAATCTGACTTTCTTCCTCTCAGCCATGCCCAGGGCTTGAATGGGCTGATCTCCTTCTTCCACAGAACTCTTACCTTAATCCAGTGGCTATCTGAAACCCCACAAAGATTTCTCTCTCTCTTCTTCATTCCTCACTATCTATTTGTAGTTTCCATTTTCTAAAACAGAATTATTTTTTAGTCCATATTTGTATTGACTTCACATACTTTATTCACATCCACATCACCAGCTCTTCTGGAAACGTTTATCTACATCGCTGAGATATAGTTAATTTAAGAAGTTATTACGGAATGTTTAAGTCTATGGTTTATGCTGGTGAATGTGAATTCGGTTTAGCAGTAATCACTTTTTCATTTAACCAATGTGTACCCTGTATTTGAAAAGGACAAACAAGCTAGTTGGTGCAGAGCTTAGGTTCTGGGGGTTAAATTACATGCGAGGTTGTACCCAAATAACTATGATACCAAGTAGACTGAATGTTGTCTTTAAAAATACTCAATGTGTTTTCAAGTTCAAAGGAAGAAAGAGAACGTACAACCAATGGTGACAAGTTTAATAACAATGAGAATGATTCGTGAAGTCCCTACTTGTGCACAACACTTACTAAAAACTCAATTAATAAAAAAGGAAAAACCTCACTCCCTGTGTTTTACAAGCATATGCTGTTTTAATAATAATATTTAAGGCATAAAATCGAATAAGTATTAAACACAAATACAAATTAAATGTTAAGAGTAGTAGCAGAGAAGTGAAAGTGATGAAAATTTAATATTTCTCAAGCTGTCCCTCCTTACTTACAAGTGATTTAGAGATGTGAATGTGGCAGACAAGCCTGAGCAATTGAGAGTCATAAAGAAAATGGGTAATAGCGGAATTCTACTGCATTGAAGCACCCTGGCATTTTGTTCAAGGAGATGTTAGGGCTTTGAAAATAATGCCATTGGTTCCCTTTAGCAAGATGTGGCTTCAACATCCATAATTCAACTTACCTGTTCCTTCAATTACAGTGATTCTGCCGAGAGGTTTGGCAACCACATTCTCCACAGGAAAACAGAGTGACAACAGAGAGAATGTTCTCAGGAAACTGCTTGCCAGCCTTCCTTCGACACTCTGTCTCAAAGACTGACTTCAGGGATACAAGTTATTTTCATTGTAACGGCTTCCCCCTACCTTTAAAATGCCATTTACGCAAAATCTAGGAGACTAAGGTAATTAACACTCTCTCCCCTATATTTTAACTATTTAGCTGGAGATAGTTACCCAGAATTTATACCTATTTAACATTTCATGATTGAACGGAAATGCCTATTATAGCTTCCAACCACAAGTGAGCCTTTGACAAATGAGTGCTCGAAAGTGCCGTGCAGATACCTGTTCCTTTCACAAATGTGTACAGAACGAAATCCTAAGTGCGTGGGAATTGAAATGCTCTGGCATGTAATATTTATGCCTTTAGGGTACAGAAAAATTGGCCAAAAGCCAGTGTCTAAATAAATATGCATTGTTTCTACCCTAAAGGCACTTCGATCATATCTTACTAATAAGGATGTTGTTTAGAGGTGGCATTACAGAGGTCAGAGCCTAATGAAATAGAACGTTTATCTTGTTTCCTCCTGAAGAAGTGAGCAAGAAATTAAGACTGTACAATTTGTTGCCTAAATGAATAGAAAGGGTCCCCAAAGTGTCAAAACAAATAATCTACGTTAATTAGTCTATGGCTGAATTGTCAGAATATTGATGCTCTAGATTTTCTAGGGCGAAAATCTAATTATAAAGGCCAACATCTCTTTGAATGTATATTTACATCTGTGTAAATGATCTGTTGGAACTGCTATTATAAAATTCCTAAAAGCTTTCTTGAAATTGTGTATTTGAAAAACGTTTCACGCTGTCGTTCTTTAGAAGCTTCTGAACTAATTGCACACAAACTTTTTGCTCTGGCCCGTTTTCTGAACAAACCTGTTCTCGTTCAGTTTTGCTACCATTTAGTAGTAAAACTTTTGTGGTCCATGCTTCTATGTGTATTTTGATCATAAGAGAAGCTACAACTGCCAACGCAAAGAAGTAAAGCGTATTGGAGAACACATATGCGCTACACCATCTGCCTTGCTAGTCTCCAATACCAGGCAAATCAATGGCTCTCTGTAGCTGGGCAGTGGTCTTGGTAGAGGAAAAAACTTCTGAGTTTTGAAGGCTGACATCAGAGTGGGCAACTGCATCCTCCTATAAACGTGTCTTCTGCATCACCGGACATAATATTCTGGACTGATTTGCTGACCGAATCAACCACAGAGCTGAATTTGTCTGACATGTCCTACATTCTCAAATAATACACAGAGGTGAGGCCTGAATCAATTTCAGGGAGTTGTCAGTTTCCCCTCGAAGAGAATAATATATGATGTCAAGATTTTGTTATATGTTTTATATGATATGTGTGAAGTTATCCTGATTTACACCTACAAATAATAAATGCTCTGCACTGAGGATAAATAGTACTCGGAAAGTCGGTTGTTTTAATATGTATGTGGTCAGGTATTTTTACTTCTGCAAAATATCTTTTCCGTGTCTGTGCATTTTGTACTTAGTGTAACACTGAGTGTTCGGTAAATTAGGTCTGGAGCTAAGTAGTTTCTAGATTCTTAAATGGAGTTGCTTACATATAAGGAACACCCATATTTTAGTATTGTGTAGCTAATTCGGAACTCCAGAACTCCTTAGAGAATTTACAACTTGTCTCCTTACTTCCTTCAAAATATTTACTTTGTGGTTGTTTTACTTTATTTTGCATGGAATCAGAGGTTTTATTCTAGACCATTATTGCAGAGCATATAAATAATGTAACACCGTTTCACATAAATATATCTTAAAATATGTTATAGTTTTAATATAATAAATATAAAATCAAAACTACGGCACTAATGCAGCAAAAAGTTGAGTGCTATGATAAGGCTAAAAAGCATTCTACGTGCTACATAGGAAATGAAGTTCCACTCTCTCCAAATTTATGATCTAACTGGAGGAATATTAAAACACTTCCAAATATCAGTAAATATAATCAATGAAAAATCAGGGATCTGTACACTACCTGAAATGGGGGTTCACAGGGGGATAATACAGGCAGAGACTGGACACAGGAAGAGTCATAGAAGACAGGCTGAAATGAGCAAGTGCACTTTAGAATCATGAGTACAACAGCCTTTCTGGAGCACAGGGTCATCCTATAGGGTAGGAAGTTGACATTTAGAAAGATAGGCTAAGAAGGAGGGACATCGAATGCCAATGTAAGACCTTTGGACATGAAAAATACACACTGTCAAGCAAGTGAAAAAACTCTTTGCAGAGATTATTTTAGCAGTGTCAAGAAAAATGGTGTGGAGTAGATGGCAGACTGAAGGCAAAATGGTTAAAACTATGTTGCACTATATGCAGTAAGAATCATACGCAACAGTTATTAATAAGGAGTAATGTTGCAAAATATCTGAATCTCACAGTGAAACCAGAGGCCAAGAAGGACCTAGAAATACTCAAGCAGATCTTTCAGCACCGAATGTAAGAACTCTTCACACCTTGCTAAGGTCTGGTCTCAGTGTGCTTAGAAATTTAATCATCTTCCAAATCCTTCCATGATTCCCAGCGAAGCAGCACACATGCTCATCTGGTTACATAAAGCTTTCTGGAAAGTAAGTTCCAGATTTCTAAACACTGTAGCCAAGATATATGTTTGATTGAGAAATATTTGTATGTATCATGACCAATGCCCACATTTTTCACAGAAATTCCTGAGCTAATTTCAGGGGAAAGATTACAATTTAACTTGCACACTTAATGGCTAACGGAATACATGGGAAAACTTGCAGTGGGGAAAAGGCATGGTTCAAAAATAGATATAATCCTCATCCTGAGTGCTAGGAGAATAACCACTATTAAGTGTTTCTCAAAATTTAGCAATGAACATTTCACATATGAAGCAAATTGACACTCATGCCTAATTTTGATTTAAGTTACTTTTATTGTAATATTATTTATCTATGTATAAACAGAAAATTAGCCCTGATGACTTTTTAAAAATTCATAAATATAACTATAAAGCCTATACGATTCAAAATAACAGGCTTAACGGACTTGAGGATATGGGGAGGGGGAAGGGTGAGCTGTGACAGGGCGAGAGAGAGGCATGGACATATATACACTAACAAACGTAAGGTGGATAGCTAGTGGGAAGCAGCCGCATGGCACGGGGATATCGGCTCGGTGCTTTGTGACCGCCTGGAGGGGAGGGTGGGAGGGAGGGAGACGCAAGAGGGAAGAGATATGGGAACATATGTATATGTATAACTGATTCACTTTGTTATAAAGCAGAAACTAACACACCACTGTAAAGCAATTATACCCCAATAAAGATGTTAAAATAATAATAATGACAGGCTTAATATATTATCACCGATGATGTTGTTTATATGAAACTAAATCGCCACTTCTAAGGGACTGCATTGCTGAGTTTTAGCATAGAGATTTTTGTAAATTCCACGTGGCTGTGCTATTATTTGTCATGTAATAACGTGCCAATTCTTCGAACAATTTTCTACATTCTAAATATACTGAAATTTTGTTTAGCAAAGCCTTCTGGGTTTCAAATGTCTTTAACATTAACACACTATTGCAATGATCTCTCTCTCTCTCCCTCCTACTCTGATTTCTTATTCAATCACAACAGTACAATTTGAAATTGCAAGGCACCCCAAATTATAAGGTGTTTAATTAGGATCTCATTGATATGTCGTATCAATATTTTTTAAGTGTATACAGAATAAACACTCATAGATATATGCTTATTCACAAAGATCTCATAGGAAATCCATGGGCCCCGGAAAACAGATCTGAGGATGTCCAATTTCTGAGGAAACCAAGTTTGAAACACACCCACAAAACATTAAAAGTCGTGAGGAGAAGAGGTATGTTAATGGCTTTTGTTTATTATTTGTTTTCCAGGAACAGTGATTGATTTTTGCGGTTAATCTGAGGTAGAAATGATGAGAGAATGTGTGAGACGAGGATGCATTAGACGAAGATTTTACTTTTTCCTTTGCAAGAGCTGCTGCCCCCAAATACACATTTTCCTCAGTGAGAACAGTGTTTATAATATTTATAAAGCACTCCAGATTTTCATTCTGTAAATCTATTCTTTCTGGGCTTTTAGCCAAGATGTAGAAACATGTTGATAACTCTGGTGACAATTTTTGTATCATCTAGGTCATTATTATAGTTACAAATAAAGTACTTGAGTTGAATGCAATTTATAATTCTATTTAACAACAACAAAGCAAAGCCTGGATTTTTGTTTTATTTCTATTTCAACTGCTTCTGTTCTTTGAGAATATAAAGACGGGCATTTACATGATTGAAGACTGGCCACAACAGTCAGTCTTAGGTTACTGAAGGTGGGGGAGAAAAATAAAAGTTTGAAGGAAATCGTTCAACTCTTAACCATGAAGTCGCTGAAGGGCACGGTTTATTAATTATTCTGCAAATACTCCAGTGTGGTTCATAGCTTTAGCCCCAAGTGTTCTTATGCTGGATTCTCTCAGTTCTTCCGCTACTCCTTCAGGAAACGTAAGCTTCCTGTCCTGAATAGGGAGGAGCTGGTATTTGGGATGACCGAAGCCTGGACAGATGTAAACTGAAGGATTTCTAGCCCATTGTCCTCCAGAGCATTGAAGAGCCCTCTGGTAGCAGAGTCTCCATGGCCCCACCTGGCCTGGTTTTTAGGCATAAAGGATCTCCTATTGCTAATGCAGCAAAGTGGGTTGATGGCCCTTGGAGGAAACAAAACGGAGACTGTACACTGAGGAAACCGTAGAGTCTGGAGATCCAGTGTCTCATTCTCAAGCAGTAGGACTTAAAAGTGACTGCTGAACGGCTTGAGGTACCACAGAGCTAGAACAGCCAGAGGAGGACCCATAGAGAGTGTTTCTTTGATTACAAATCTGCAGCACTAATAATAAAATGCCATTTGGAAACTAATTCTAGTAGTTCACTTCTGGGAGTTTATCCCAAGGGGTTAAAAGAGGATGTACAGAGGTGCTACAGAGGTGCTCATGGCACTGCCACTAGTCATGGAAGATTGAAAACAAGGTCGATGTTCCATCGTGGTGTGTGTGGTGCATGAAGGTATCAGA
This sequence comes from Grampus griseus, assembly GCF_964374135.1. Classification (NCBI taxonomy): domain Eukaryota; kingdom Metazoa; phylum Chordata; class Mammalia; order Artiodactyla; family Delphinidae; genus Grampus; species Grampus griseus. The sequence goes on from NC_139015.1 coordinate 2,245,341, forward strand.
ATGTGGTAAAATGATGCTGAACGGCACGCCAGGATGTTCAAGACATACTGTAGAGCCCGATGAAAAGCAGGCAATAGAAGAATTTCTAAACTACAGTACGAGTCAATGTCCCGACTAGAAACAGATGGCGCACTCAAGTTAGGACAATTCTCAGATGGCTTAAGAAAGGACTATTCACAAAGATACGTGTGCTTCACAAAACCCATAGGGTTCCACAGGAGAAGGCTTAGCTCGCCAACCCCAGTGTGGCAGGAACAGGGAAGCAGCAGTTCCTAGAACCCAGGGAGCTGTCTAGGGAAGCTGCAGTGGGAGGAACTAAGCTTCGGTTGAAGTTGCTGGGAGCAACCTTGGAAGGAAGGAGCCAGGGAAATAAGAAGCTGATTCTTACCCTCCTCTCTCCTCCTGGTCTTGCAGGTCTCTCACTTACTGAACCGAAAGAAGCTGGAGGGCAAAGGAGGCCTTGGCGCCTCTCAGGACAGAAAGATGGAATGAAATTCATCTATCTAAGAAAAGGACTGAAATATACCAGCACAGGTGTAGTCAAATTTTTATAACATAAATGGATCCATAAAAAAGGAGGAGAATAGGGCTTCCCTGGTGGCGCAGTGGTTGAGAGTCCGCCTGCCGATGCAGGGGACGCAGGTTCGTGCCCCGGTCCGGGAATATCCCACGTGCTGCGGAGCGGCTGGGCCCGTGAGCCATGGCCGCTGAGCCTGCGCGTCCGGAGCCTGTGCTCCGCAACGGGAGAGGCCACAGCAGTGAGAGGCCCGCGTACCGCAAAAAAAAAAAAAAAAAAAAAAGGAGGAGAACACACTGAAATGCCAGTGGCAGTTTTCTTGAGGGGTGGTGTGATGGAATTATGGTGAATTTTTTTCCTTTAAATTCAACACAGTGCAAAGGCTACAGCTGGTAATGTTTCTACAATGAACATTTCATTGTTGAAACAGAAGTTTACCCATATTCATTTTATTATAGAATCCAAGTTTTACTATCTATACTTATTTTCAATATGAGGTTTTTATGCTGGTTTCTTTCTTTAAATAAAGAAAATGAAAGACTGGGAATGTTGAGGACAGACAGGTGGTTCACACACTTCTCTCAATCCTTTCTTAGAGCTGAGTGAGACAAACGTATTCGCTGCAAGGTAAACATAAAGGCAAATAATAATACGTAAGAAAAAAAGGAATGAATGTAGAGTTTTATTCTACACAGAGTGAAACTCGCTAAAACATAATCCAAAATATTTTGGTTTTTTGTGCTTTAAATATTTACCTGAAACAGTGATAAAAACTTAGGTCTCATAAATATGGTAATGATCAAACTGCCAGTGAAAATATGTCACCAGTTGGAAGGTATGAAGAAGCACAGAGCTAGATTCAGAATGAAAGAAGTACTACAGCCCAGGAGAACTCGATTCAATGTCCTTCAGACACCTCCAAATGATTGGGAGTAATGATCAAAAGTAAAAGGAAGACCACCGAACAGCGCGAGGAAACCGATGGTATACAACGTAGGTTTTGAAAAATGTGTGCAAGAGAGGACATTCTAGGTGTAGAGAAACAGATTTTTCAGTCTTCTAGGAAAAATTGGATGATAAAAATGAAATTTTTTCCACAAAGGTTACCTTTAGTTCTGAGCGCTTCTCATATAGTTACAATCCTCACAATACACAGACACTCCTACCCAACTCATAACGTATCCAAGATAAACTCATTGCTTGGATGATTACCTCGAGAATGATCCTACTCTTAACGATCATTTAACCTCACTATCTGAATTTATCAAAATTAATAGTTATTTTTTTAAAGAATCAAGAAGCAGATAAAAGAAAACATCCATTTGGCCAATTAGGGAGAGTTTCTGTTATGATAGGTGTAATTGGTAAGTTTTGGGTCAAGTAGAGTTAAGCAACCCATTGGATCATCACACTCATGAAGATCAAAGAACTGAGATGAAAAAAGGTATTTTCTAGAAGCGTTAGAACCCAGCAGTCATTTTGCAGTAATAATAGAAAATAAATCCACGTAAAATTTTGAGATAAAAATCAACAAATATTCATAATTTTCAATTCTTTATTATTAAAGCAGTTGGAATGACATTTAAAATTTTCTCTGGGGAATCCACCGCCTTTTTTTTTTTCTCGCCAGAATTAGTTAACTGTGCCCAACAAAACGTAGAAAGCAGGCCCTCCTACTATTTCGTCAGAAACTTAGCAATGTCATATACGTATTCCATTATTTAAGCAGAGAATTCTATTTAAAAAGGAGTTTCTCATTTATCATTTGTAAAGTATTTTCTTTTTTGGCTTTCTGCTACAAAAATTTCTTTTTCAAAACCAAGCTCCCTGTCAACACTGAGTTTACCCTGGCAAGCAGCCTAGTGAAAGTCTGGCTTATTGAAGAGCTGAGTCACATTACCACATGCAGTACATTTTGTTTGGTTTTCTTTTTTCCTCCTATTTCCATACATATGAATAAATCCGTAGAAGAAAAACAGCATATAAATTGCTTTTACGTGATAGAATAATGTCTGCCTACCTGGACCGTACTGGGTGTCAGAAGCCCTAAGTATTAACCCATCTTTGCTCTTCTGACGGGCCAAGTCACTCATCCTGTTTTCTGATCAGAAACAAGATATGACACCTCCCAACCTTAATGGAATTGTTTAGCTAAGGCATATGAAAATTTGTGACAAGTAAAACAATTAAAAACATAAATTATTCTTAAGGTTTTGAAAGAAACTAATAAAATATAAGGGATTGGGGAACAGAAGAGAGGAGATTTAAAATGGATACAGAGGAAAACGTGTTCACAATTTTCAGAAAAGGACTGGATATCGATCTCTGTCAGTTTAAAGTTTTTTTATAGGCAGTGAGAGAGGAAAGAAAGCATGTGAATGAGAAGTCATGCACGCAACGCAGAAGCTTCACAGTAAGGATGGAGAGGAAGCAACCCTCTTTTTTATAGTTTATAGGGCTGCCTGGCAAAGATTTAATGGCCTCAAGTGATTCCCCCTGCCACAGAGAACATCATATTCCCCCGTATTTAGGTTAAACCATTACAAAGCTCATTAAAATGTAAATATTACCTAGGAAGGCTATTAAACCATTTTCAACTATTTAACTATCCTATTACCCAGCAATGTTTTAATAGAAAGCATCCCGAAAAGGAGGTGTTTTCCTAGATAATGGAATAAAAGAAGCAAGAACGGGGCCCTGGTTCCAAGCTTCAGCATCCAATCGTCTCTTGGTATCCAAGTAGGGAATTGGATCCAAGACCCCCTCAGATACCAAAATACACAAATGCTCAAGTCCTTTATATGAAATGGGGTAGTAGTTGCCTATAACCTACTGCGCATCCTGCTGTATACTTTAAATTATCTCTAGATTACTTGATACCTAATACAATGGAAATGGTGTATAAAGAGTTGCCAGTGCACAGCACATTCAAGCTCAGCTTTCTGGAACTTTCTGGAATTTTCTTTTCCATTGTTTTTGATATACAGTTGGTTGAATGTGCGGATGCAGAACCCTAAGTAGGAACACTGAAGGAAAACCAAATTTTTAAGGTATCTACAGAGCCACTATACAATGAGAGTTGTTTGTGCTCACAAATGCTTGTTGGACAAGCCCCTGGGTCTATACATGGACTCCAACAACAGAATAAAATGAAATCTTTACACAGAGTTTAGCAAGACACTACACCTTTATGTCCAAAATGTCAATATCCTACCAAGTCCGCACAGCCAAACTTTACGTACACAAAAGAATTACTGTTTTATCAGACAGAGCAATAAGGAGTTTGTCCATAGTAAGAGATTTACTCTTAGAAAGCAGGGAACTGACAAATCACTTTCCGGCATCTTGACAGCAATCTTGCAACACAGGTATGATTACACCCAGTTTGAAAAATAGTGAAAATGTTCCAGAGACGTTAAGGAGCTTATCTGACGTTGCTCGGATGGTAAGAGCTGGAACTAGGTCTACAAGTGAATTCTAATTGACTCGAAAGCCTGTGTTCTTTCCACCGCAGCTTGTGCGGGTACACGGGGAGCTGAAACAGGTTTGAGAATTTAACTTCTTTTGGTTGTTCTCTGTGCAACGTGGTCTGAACACTGACTATAACTTGGATATCACGCATTTATCTAGTTAAGATTAAACATTAGAAAGACTTCATTGTAATTTTATCATAGCTAATCCCCACTATGACAGGGAGAATTTGAACTGTGCTTTTGGAAATACCTCTTGGTCACTTAATTATGGGCTCCAACCATGACATCACATGACTTTGAAAAGGAATAGTGTTTTTTTCCCAAAACACACTTCTTTGCTAACTGAACAACTTGGCAGGTGGTAAATCAGGCTAATATACCAAGATCACCAGACCACAGAAACACAAACCATATAAAGAAACAACTATTAGGCGGCGAAAAGAAAGGTAATTTATGAATTTACTCATCTTAACAACATAACTACGCAGAAAGCTTCTCGGTTACTATAACCCGCAGCAGGGTTCGGTGGCCCAGAGACAGCGAGTCTCTCTTGTTACAGCATCCACAAGTGTAAAAGTAAAAATGTGAAGGTAGTCGAACCAACATACAGAAACAAGTAAGATTTGGAACCAGGATCAGTGAGAGAGATCGACGTGTGCTACCGCAGGCCACTGAAGGGCATCATTTGAAGACCAAGGCCATGGCTTTTCAGAGAAACGGAACTTCTGTGCCAGGTACACTGTGACTGATAACCCCGTCATGAGGTCATTGCCTGACGAAATGCTTCGAGAAAGGCAAGTGGAGACACAAGACCACGTCCTGCTCGTTTCTTGTTACACAGTAAGCACAGCATATACTATGAATATATACTAGGACTCTATTAGGACTATACTAGGATTCTTGTAAATTTAAATACTAGAGTGAATCAACAATGTAATTTAAGTCACAGTTCAACCCAATAAATTACGAACATTTTAAAAGTCTGTGTATTCAGTGAAGAATATGTATAGTGTTATTGTCAAATACTACTGTGCAGATACAACCATTTTCCACTTTCAAAATGACAGAGCCAACCAACCGAACAACTAATAAAGACCAGTAACAAAAATAGCAACCACGCCCCAACTGGCTGCTAATTTCCATGAAAATCGTCAAAACAAAATCAGAACTGAAGCAAATGTAACAAAACTAAGCTGTGTTCTTTGTATCTTACTTCAACAGGTATTTCTTTTAAAGTCACCAGGTTAATTAATTATTCCTACTAAAACAGGAAAACGTGCCAGTCTGTCCTTTATGTGCAATGTCTCCACCACGAACAATAATCTGGAGCTTAAGATAATTAATACCATATACCCTTGCCTTTGAACAACACAGCTGTCAGCCATGAGACTTTAAATTAACAGGCCCTGTGAAGCTATAAATCAGAAACCATGATGATTTTATAAAATATTTCTTAAAAGGCACTTACCTTTTCGAAGCGAAGCACACTGCTGGCAGCAAACTGCCTGTTAAAATAAAACATATCGTTTATTGGTCTCCAGTAAATAATACAAAGGATGATGCATTGTTATACGTAGCACAATTATAGGCCAACTTTAAAAACTCTTCCTGATCTAATTGAGTTTCTTTTTTACTAAAAATTAAAATCACCTCCTTGGCTGTAATAAATAAATGCCTTTCTGTTCCGTGCATGTGCACTGAAACCACAGAAGCTAACGAGTTTCATGTTTGAGAGCAAAACAGAAATTACGGGGCACGTTATCCAGGTCATGGCTGTAGATGTCAGTACCTTCCATTCACTGACTGTAATGAGATGCCCAAGAGTTAATGTCGATGAGGGAAGTTTTAAGGGTTAGGTGTCACAGCAAATTTCATTTTCACTAAATAAAAATAAAGCACCATCACATAGAAATTATTAATATAAGATGTACTCTTTTCAAGTTTGCATTCGTTATCTGAGTGTCTTATATACTTCTCACCAAACTGCATTAAAATCTGGGAGATTTTAATTTACAATACTTCACAACTATCACTGAGATGAAAGGAAGCCATGGTTCCACACGATATGCAGCCAAGATTGTACTTGAAACAACACTGGCTTGAATCAATATAACATTTAATCCTAATCAGAGTCTGGGACATAGTAGGAGAAACAGTAGCTGTAGAAGAAACTCTTTTGATCATACTTCCTTTCTCAAAGGACCTGAATTCATTTTCTCGAAGCGAATATGAAAAATATCAAGAATTTCCTTAGGAACTCTGTTTGCATATGTAAGGCTACACAGGTGCGTCTTTTTCTACTGTCTACATATGTCACAAATCCTGACACTGAGGTGCCTCTAGGTACTGAAAAAAAATTTTTTTTAACTGAGTTTAATCATATCCTCAAAACAAGTGAAGATCCAAAGCCTTGCAAAATTGATAACGTTTAGATATTCATTTGTAAACAGAGGCGGCTCCCCTTGCAAAGTCATCTGAGCCCACTTGAGCGTTACACTGTCAGGACGGGAAAATCGCTTCTCAGGCTAGTCCTAGCTGGACTCTCTAATGAGATTTACAGACGGGGTAGGAAGTGCTCAGAGATGGATGGAGAGCCAGTCTGAGAATGCCAATGGCGCCAGGGGTAGGCTGTGCTCCCGGAAGACCCTCTGCCACCCCTGGGGCCCCGCTGTCCCTCTGTCTGCCCCATGCAAACATCAGGCTAAATTCCCTCTCCAAAGCTGCCGCTCTCAGCCATTCAGGGCAAAAGTGATTGAGAGTAAATCACACAATGTAACTATGCCCCTGCCCACAGAGATGACTTCTAAACGGAAGCATTTGATATTTATATTTATATCAAATGCTTCTATTTCGCTTTGATATAAACGGAAGCATTCAGGACAAAAAGAAAAAGTTCAAGTCCTGTTAATTCTTGCACATCAACAGTTTACTTTTCCCCAGAATCACTACAGTAGCTGAACTTCCACAGTCTCCCACGATGGCTGTCATTCAGCTTGTTAGGGGGTCTCCACAACCCACTTCCGTCCACACACCTCAGCCCAACCCTAATCCAATGTCCACACAGATGGCAGAGCTCTCTCTTTTATGAGTAGATACAGTCAAGTTTCAGCACTACTTAAACCTTTTTGTTATCACTCACAGAATATGAATTTCAGAACCCTTGCCGTGGCTTCTGTTGCCCTGAAGCCCGCTGACATCTCTAACTTCTCACGACACCCTCCTCTCACCACACCGCAGATACGGGCTTTGTTTCTGCTCAGCTCAGCCACCCTTTTCCTCATCTCAAGTCAGGATCTTAGCCAACGTGAAAGCCAAGAAAGTCCCTCCGCCTGTGTGACCCCTGACCTCACTTACAGATCGCAAACATTTTTTCCTCCAAGTCTTCCCAAGAATCCTAAACTGGATTCTCTTTCGCAACACAGCAGTTATGTTTTGTTCAGCTCCGTCTTCTCAAGCACTGCAGAGGGAAGGTTTGAGCTCAGTTCCCCTGCGGAAAAAGTGAACCTAACATCTACTGTCTCAACGGGCGAACTTCTCAAAGAGGGAATTAAGCAGACCAGGTGCCTGTGCACTACACGCGATCCAGGACGGGTCTGAGCAAGCCCGGCCGTAGGACACACACTATGTGGAGGAAACGTCAGCATTTATGTGCAGGCTAAGAAGGGCAGCCCAACTTTAATGTTTAAAGGGAAAGCATCTAAACTGATGGCTTTAAGAACTGATGGTTTGTGACACACTATGTCACGTAAAGTGTAAAATGTCTTCGGTGTTCCTTTCCTGTACTAAGCAGCTATCACTAAAAAATAAAATAAAAAAATAAAAAATTCCCCTAAATATTTTCAAGTAAAATCAGAACAGTATGCAACGAACTTACAAGGCTGGACCCACAGCGCAAATCACGGCCACCAATTACAGGCAACCTGGGCTCATTTCCGGGCAAGCCCAGAGCTGCCACTTCTCACCCTCTTATCAGCTTCTCCCTCTGTCATCAACACATTCACACTCATCAGCTTATTTCCAGCCACGGGCTGCAGCAGCTGACATTTCCCCCCCCACCTGAATGTACGGATGACGGGCTGGATGTGAGGATCGAAGAGAGGTAGACATTCAACACTTCTAAGAGCTTTCTACCCTCTTTGTAATCAGGTCAACGCAAAATCCTCTTGGAGCACAACTCAGGAGCAGACTTCCCCTGAGACTCTCAGTTGTTAAGTGAACTCTCCACAGAGAAGGGTAAATAAAGAGCTGAATATCTGAGCATTGAGGTCCTCGAAACAGGCCTCTTCTTTTTAGATTTGTAAATCTAAAAATCTCTGGTTAAGTTCATCTCCTTGTGTGTGTGTGTATGTGTGGGGGGGGGGAGGTGTGTGTGTGTTGCACATGCCCTATTGGGGCGAGCAAGGTAATGTATTTTCCTCTTTGGAGACTGAAGTCAAAGTGTGAATCTTGAAGACTGAGTGGGATTTAATCAGACAGTGGCAAACGAATAGATAAAAGGTAAAGACACGGGGGAAGCTGACAGCCTAGAGTTTTCCTCAGTACATCACTTTGGCTGAATTAGAGACAGAAAGGGGTAACGCTGAAGGGTCCAAATCCTTATGCTGTGTTGAGATGTTTCTACTTCTTTACCTGAAGAACACAGAGGATTTTAAAAAGGAAGGCTGAGACCATAGTTTTAACTTTGATAATCGGGTTAGCAGTATGGTGGCTGGTTACAGTTGGTGAAATAGGCCTGTTGGGAGACTTTTGATGGAATCCATAATTGAAAAGGTGAAAGACTTGACTGAGAGGCTGGGGGAAGTAAACAAAGGGAGAACTGAGCGACACATTCCCAAGGTATTCAGGAGGTGTAACTGACACAGAGTTTTGACCATCTGAGAACAGAGGGGTATAGAATATCTTTCCACATTTGGTATGAGTGATGAAAGCACCCATTAACACCCATTTCCAAATGAGGGTATCATTAAAGTAAGAAGGATGGAGAACGAGAGAGACAAGATGATGTGTTTGTTATCAGACTTTTTAAGGTTTCAGATTTTTGAAGTTCAGCAAAAACTTGGCAGACTCGGCTCAACACTCTGATACACACTCTAAGTTTATAATTGAGCAAATTAAAACTAAAATATATTATATCTGCTATCTCAAGGTCATACAGCTACTAGGTAGTAGAGGAAAGATTTTACTTCTACTTTCTTGACTCCAAATCCCATTCTCATTATAGAATTGGCTCTTGGCTTTTCAATCCATGCCTAAATATCACAATTTTTCAACTGTAATTTGGCGATGGTATCTCTCCCTTTGATTTATCTAAGACGTCGTGATGTTAAAATTTAGTACACACAAGCAGCCCTCTCTCCAGTCAATGTTTCCGTTCTCTTGGCGTGAGATCCTTTGGAAACCTAATTATTGATGGACAATTACCTTTTCAAAAAATTAATGCAAATGGTCTTGCAGCTTGGCCCTACCATTCCACATTGATTCCACTTAATTAGGGGACCAAAAACCATGTCCACGTCTATGTTGATGAGGACAGTGGGTATGGAGCATGAAAAGAGACCAGATGGTTCTTAACATTGAGTCGCCGACCTAGCGAGAGAGCTTCTCTGATTCTTTTTCATTTCTGTTTCAGGCTGGCCTCTAACATCCTTTTAATGGAGATTTTTATTTGTGCATTTCATCGCTGTTATGTGAATCTGTTGCTACGGAATCTGTTGCATACCCAGCCTCTTGTGAAAATTAGTATGGTTCTTTGCGGTTATAAATAACAAGTATATTCTTTTTGATAGAAAGGACAATTGAAGGGTTTTCTGTAATCTTTTTATTCTTAAACTTTGCTCATATTGATTTATTTGGATTGTTAATCATGAAACATAAAGGATTACCTCAAATAAGAGCATGTCACGTAATGTCTATTTTGCTCTTTGCTAGAAATGGACCATTACACTGCCAAGATGCATTGTTAGAGTGATTTATTTTCCTGGGTTCCACCCGACTATGCAGAGATATGTTAGTATATTCCTCTGAAGTATTGCATTTTCATCGAGGATAAACAAAGAATTTGTCATGCGTACCAGAAATATTATTTATCACCGAAGTTAGTGAAAGGCTGAGACATGTTTAATCGTGCAGTGTATACAGCAATAAATCCACTTCTGGAATTTTAAGAAGTTGCATTTAGATAGAAAGAACTCTTTTACTTTAAAGCCATAAAGCCCCTTACAAAGTCAATTATATTATTTGTCAAAAGCGAGTGGCTAGAGGTTAAGGATATTGACTTGAGAATCACAATGCCTGGGTTGAAAGGGCACCTCAATACTTCTTACCGCAGTGTGACCTTCAGCAAGTTACTTCTCTCTGCCACTGTTTCTTCAAACGTCAAAAGAGGAAAATAATAGTCACTATCTCATAGGGTTATTGTGAGGATTAAATGAGCTAATGTATGTAAAACATTTAGAATATGGCTGGGCACATAATTCACCCTCGATATGTTAGCTTTTATAATGATTTGAGTGACTATAGTTCTACTCTCTGGTAGAGTAATTATCAAGTGATACTTGTTATATAAGCTTAGGCTTTGCTGAATGTGAAATACCATAATGCCTCAATTATCCTGAACTCAGCAGAAAATCAGAGAGTGATAAAAAATATGAGTAGCAAGTAGGTATCACAAATTTTATGCACAATATCTGAAATATGTTAGCTATACACAAGAGCCTCAGGGTTTTTTGTTTTTAAGGTCTGGCACTATGCTACAAGTGATGCAAAGATACAAGAATCTTTATACAAAGTTTTAGTATCAGCCTAACAGTGAATGCCTTATTTCTAATTATTTGTACTGCTGAAAACCATAATTAGTGTAACAAACGTTTATTGAGTACCAATTAAGGTAGAGCACAGGAAGAGAGCAGCATAGAGCCTTTGAGTGCCCTGAGGATAATAAGAGAATGACCAAACCATGGAAGACTCAGAATAGCCAAAGCAATCTTAAAAAACAACAAAGCTGTAGGCATCATGCTCCCTGATTTCAAATTATATTACAAAGTTATAGTAATCTAAGCAGTATGGTATTGGCATGCAAATGGACATAGATCAATGGAACAAAATAGAGAGCCCAGAACAAACATGGTCAATGATTTATGAGAAAGGAGCCAAGAATATACAATGGGGAAAGAAAAGTATCTTCAATAAATGGTGGTGGGAAAACTGGACAGCTACATACAAAAGAATAAAACTGGATCCCTTATTTACGGACTCCTAACCATACATAAGCAATACTTCAAAATGGATCAAAGACTTGAAGGTAGGAACTATAGCCATAAAACTCTTAGAAGAAAACAGAAGTGGTAAGCTTTTTTATTTTTTTAATTTTTTTATTGGAGTATAGTTGATTTACAATGTTGTATTAGTTTCAGGTATACAGCAAAGTGAATCTGTTATACATATATGCACTTCTTTTTTTTAGATTCTTTTTACATACAGCCATTACAGAGTATTGAGTAGAGTTCCCTGTGCTACACAGCAGATTTTTATTAGTTACCAATTTTATATATAGTAACGTGTATATGTCAATCCCAATCTCCCAATTTATCCCTCCCCCCCACTTATCCCCTGGTAACCATGATTGTTTTCTACATCCGGGACTCTACCTCTGTTTTGTGAATAAGTTCATTTGTACCTTTTTCTTTTAGATTCCACATATAAGCAATATCATATTATATTTGTCTGACTTCACATATTTTATGACAAAATATTTGCAAACGAAGCAGTAAGCTCTTGGACATTACTTTTGGAGACAATTTTTTGTATCTGGTGCCAAATATACAAGTGGGACTGCATCAAAGTAAAAAGCTCTGCACTGCAAAGGAAACCATCAACAAAATGGAGTTAACCCAGTGAATGAGAGAAAATATTTGCACATCATATCTGTTAATGGGTTAATACCCAAAATACAAAAATGAACTCACATAATGTGATAGCAAAAAAACAAATCTGATTAAAAGATCTGAAAAGACATATTTCCAAAGAAAACATACAGGTGGCCAACAGTTACATGAAAAGGTGTTCGACATCACCAGTCGCCAGAGAAATGCAAATCAGAACCAAAATGAGGTGTCACTTCACACCTGTCAGAATGGCTATCCACAAAAAGACAACAAATAACAGGTGTTGGTGAGGATGTAGAGAAGAGGGAACCCCTGTGTACTGTTGGTGGGAATGTAAATTGATGCAGCCACTGTGGAAAAGAGTATAAAGGTTCCTCCAAAAATTAAAAGTAGAACTACCATACGATCCAGCAATTCCACTTTAGGGAGTATGTGTGAAGGAAACAAAACACTATGTCAAAGAGATATCTATACCCCCATGTTCACTGCAACATTATTTGTAATAGCCAAGATATGGAAACAACCTAAGGGTCTGCTGACGGACGAATAGATAAAAAAGAGGTGGTATGCATATACAGTGGAATAAAATTCAGCCATGAAAAAGAAGGAAATCCTGCCATTTGCAACAACATGGATGGGCCTTAAGGGCATCATGCTAAGTGAAATAAGTCAGACAGAGCAAGACAAATAGTGTGTCTCTCACTTATAACTGAAATCCAAAAAACCACCACCATCACCAAATAACCAAGCTCATGGATACAGAAAACACTGTAATTACTGGGGGGAGAAATACATGAAGGGGGTTAAAAAACACAACCTTCCAGCTATAAAAAAATAAGTCATGGGGATGGAATATGCAGCAATGGTGACTACAGTTAATGATACTGAATTGTATATTTGAAAGTTGGCTAAGAGAATAGGTCTTAAAAGTTTTCACGACTAAGAAAAAAAATTCTAACAGTGTATGGTGATGGATGACAACTAGACTTATTGTGATAAGCATTTTGCAACATACACAGATATCTAATCACTACGTTGTATACCTAGAACTCTATAATGCCATTTATCAATTACATCTAAATTAAAAAGTACTACTAAAAATGAACAAAGCAGTTTAAGTACTAAGAATAAGAAAACAGGTGACACAGTGCCAGTGGATGGGAGAGGCCATTTCATTTTGCACGGCCATGAACGTACGCTCAGAAGATGTGCCACTTGATCTAAGATAGGAATGAATGACAAGCAGCAGCCTGTCTAGCAGCAGAACCTTCCAGGAAGAAGGGAGCACAGAGGGAAGGCCTGAAAAAGATAAAAACGTTACTATCTGTGAAGAGAAAGACTATGAGGAAGAAGCCTTCCGAATAAGGTCTGGAAGATGGGCATGCAACCAGGTTTTGAGTTAAGGGCTATTTTGCAAGTGCAACTGGACAACAGCGAGGTTTGGAAGGAAGGATAATATGATCCAATTTATGTTTTTAAAACAATTCTTTAGTTGTTGTGTGAAGTGATAGGAGGGGTCAAGGGTAGAAGCCAGGACAGGAGTTAAGAAGCTACTGCAGTGACCAAGCAAGAAGTGATGGGGCTTGGACATGCCAGCTACAACGGTGATGGAGAGACACGGATGATGGCAGAATGACGTTTGGATGTAGAGCTCACAGGATTCGGTGATGGACTGGAGGTGAGAATGAGAGAGACAGGAATTAAGTCCTAGGTCTCAAGAAGGCAAACTAGGTTATGCCGCCGTTTACCAAGATGGGATTGAGGGAGGAAAACACATAACTGGGGAAGAAAATACCGATTTATATTTTATCCTTATCTAGCGTGAGGACCACACCGACACGTAAACGGTAACGTTGCATACATGGTTCTAGAAAAGAACGTGTTGGGTCTACAGGGTGTTTCAACGTCCACTATTCACTTTTAGGCTAGATGTTTTTGTTGTAGCTGTGGGACTGTCCTATGCTCTGAACTAGCCCACAAGGCACAGATGCATCTCCTGCCCCTCTCTGCCGGATGACACTACATGCCCACCCACGTGAGACAAAGTGTTTCCAGACACTGCCGAACGGCAGGAAGTATGGGAAGGCAAGATTTCTCTGGGGTGAGAATCACTAGGCTCGAGCTATACATTTAGATGTAAAAATAAAGACTGAATTTGACACCGGGGAGATGGACGATCTCATTATGAGGAGCGGGAGGAAATAGTAGGTGGCTCACCCCGGGGGACTCCAAAATTAGGGACTGACCAGAGGAAGAGGCTCTGGCAAAGAAGACAATTAAGGCAGAAATCAAACCTGATAAGTGTGGTGGGTTGGAATCCTAGAGAAGCAGCTCTTGCCAGCAGGAGAGAGCGAGCATATGTGGTTCGTACGAATGAGTTTGATTAGGTAAACAAGGGCAGAAAAATAATCACTTCCAGATCGGTGTCTTAAGAGAACTGGCCTCTGAAAGTCATGAGGCAGCCTCAGTGTAAGAATTTCCATCATCTTAAATTATTTTAGCAAGACATTCTGCTTGGGTAAGAGTCTGACAAGAGATGGGAGGTGGTTGGTTATCAGCCTCTCCTCAATTTATTTAGCTGTGTTTGAGGCTTGGTGCTCAAGGGGCCAGTAGCAGGTGACGTTGGAGCTAATGCTTCTCCCAGGAATTTGCACAAAGGACTGAGATACCTCTAGGGGGACCCTGAGCTCCCACCTGTCCCCTGAATTGGAATTCTATACAGACATGTCCGATGTCTAAACTGCTGCTGACCAAGGCCAGACTGCAGAAAAAGGCAAAGTGTTCGTGAGAGGGAAGTTACCCTGAGGTTGAAAGGAGTCTGGAAAAGTCAACTGGTCTCCAGGGACAAAGAGTCAGAGGGGAGAGCTACCCTGAACCCAACATCTTTCTGATACTGAAAACTTTCTTGTCTGCCACCCTGATCTTGTGCACATTTGGGGAGGAACTGCTATGTGTGTATGAACTGAATGAGCTGCATTTCCAAAAATGCTTAAGTCTCAAGACTTGAGAAGCCTGACCTCATCCACCCAAAAGCCAGCTCTCTCAATTCAAAAACAGCATGAGGACAGAAGGAGAAGGAAGCTTCTGAAGACTGTGACTAGGTGGGTTGGTGGCACCTGGAACTTAGCCAACAGCAACGGCAGCAAGTTCAGACCTCCAAGACCACCGTAAGTAGTGCTGACCTAGATTTTCAGCTCCATCATGACTGATCTAGCTCCGATATTTGAGGTAACAAGGGACAGATAAGGAAGCGGATCTGTACACAGGTGGGTGGAGAGGGCTGGGAAGTAAGAGTGAGGAGAGTTGAAGAATTCAGCCACACAGGAACTTATTGCATGTATATATTTTTTTCCCTCTAGAGTTAAATATGCTGGATGAAGGGATATACAGACTTATAATTTTAATAGCTACTGACAGATTATACTTAAAAAATTTATAATTCATAACCCACTAGTAAATTAATAGTGCCAATTTCCCTAAATTTTCACCAGCTCTAGATGTGAATCCTCCTTAATTTTGGCAGTCTGATGTGTGGGGAAAAAAAATGCTATTTCACTCTTGCTCTAATCCAGTGGTCCCCAACCATTCTGGCACCAGGGGCCGGTTTCGGGGAAGACAGTTTTCCCACGGACTGGGTGGGAACGGCTCAGGCCGTGATGCCAGCGACGGGGAGCAACGAGGAGAGATGGGGAGCAACGGGGAGAGAGGGGGAGAGACGGGGAGCGACGGGGCGCGACGGGGAGCGGTGGGGAGCAGCAGACGAAGCTTCACTCGTTCTCCCGCCGCTCACCTCCTGCTGTGCGGCCCGGTCCCTAACAGGCTGAGGACCATGGCCCGGGGATTGGGGACTCCTGCTCCAATTCGTATTTTATGGCCACGATTGAAGGCAAACTTCTTTTCATATAGAGCTTATTTGTATTTCCTTTCCTGAAAATTGCCTATTCACACTCTTTGCCTATTTTTCTGATAGACTCTTGATCTATTTCGTATTCATTTGTAGAAGCTCTATATATTAGGGACATTAATCTTTGTCATACTTCAAAAGATCATCTCATTTAACGTGCGTGTATTTCTGCAAAACAGTTCAGATGTTCCCTTACATCATCAATGCAGGCCCGATACCATGCCCCAAAGGACTAAGAACTTACACAACTCTGTTGTGAAAATCTGGGAATGTAACCCCAAGCCTAACATTCCCATGTTAGGAGTGGTGTTCTAAATTAGGTGATGGTCTGAATTATTAAGATGTAGGTTATTAACATGGTTTTCTAGAACAGGATTGGCAAAAAAATTAACAAGCTGGTTGCTCTAGGATAAGGATGTGGCTCATCATGCTTCTGCTTGGAAAGACACCGGATCTTTCTAAACAGTCATGAGTCTCTTCGTTTAAGGTAGATTTCCAATGGACTTCCCTGGTGGCGCAGTGGTTAAGAATCCGCCTGCCAATGCAGGGGACACGGGTTCAAGCCCTGGTCCAGGAGGATCCCACATGTCATGGAGCAACTCAGCCTGTGCGCCACAACTACTGAGCCTGCGCTCTAGAGCTTGCGAGCTACAACTACTGAGCCCACGTGACACAACTACTGAAGTTCGCGCACCTAGAGCTCAGGCTCTGCAACAAGAGAAGCCACCGCAGTGAGAAGCCCGTGCACCCCAATGAAGAGTGGCCCCCGCTCGTGCACCACAATGAAGAGTGGCCCCCGCTCGTTGCAACCAGCGAAAGCCTGTGCGCAACGAAGACCAAACACAGACAAAATAAATAAATAACATTAATTATAAACAAACAAAAAAACAAAAACAAAAAAATGGCAGATTTCCCAAACAAAATGTGTTCCCTGGGGTCCTATTATGTGTTAAGGGAGAAAAAAAGTTTGTGGCCAAATATATTTGCAAGCACTTTTGTATAAAGTGTTTTTATTGAAAGATTTTATAGACACTTTTAAATGCTAATGTTCATTATCAAGCTCTAATAAAACTTGAATGTGTAGAATTCCCCATATTATTGGACTACAGCCCTTTGAGATTTTTCAAAGTATACCACCAGAGCTAGTATTCATAGAATAAAATTGTTATAAACGCTGACTTAAGGAAATAGCTATACACTCCCTTGTAAATTAACAGCTTTTCTGGGATATTTGCCTTAGCATTGCCATCGTGTCACCACAAATCACCCAGAGACAACAACACAACTTATATAAAATTACTAGGGGACCATTTGAGAAGATTCATAAGTTCAAAGTTTGAGCTGAGTTGGAAGAACCTTAGTGTAGTTAGAAGTTATAGAGTCATTGTGTGTGTGTGTGGGTGTGTGTATGTAAGACCCATAACTCCATGAAGGTTATGAAAAGGGGTCCTCTTAACTCAAAGAATCGATGGAGTGATCAGTACACAAAGATGAGAAATTTACTGACAAGCCTTTACTAAATATATAGCGCTAAAACAAAATATAATGTTCAAAAATATTTTTAGTATGATTTTTGCTTATACTTATGGCGGATTTTTAACTTTTTAACTTTAAAAACTCTTTTATTTTTACAAATTTATTTGCTATAAGTTTTCAGGACCTACTCTGAATTCACTTGTTAATATAATTTTAAAATTTA
Source organism: Grampus griseus (assembly GCF_964374135.1). Taxonomy (NCBI): domain Eukaryota; kingdom Metazoa; phylum Chordata; class Mammalia; order Artiodactyla; family Delphinidae; genus Grampus; species Grampus griseus. The sequence continues at coordinate 2,262,817 of NC_139015.1, forward strand.
GTTTTAATTTTTCCCACTTTAAGTTCACATTTATGAAGAAAGGAGGTAAAATGATAAGGGACTAATATGCTTAAGAACATTATCACAGGTAACCTCCATCGACGTGACTTGTTCCCTGTCCATTTAATTAGCAGGTACTATTGATAAAGGTAAGTAAATCAGGGATAATTTCTCACCTGGGTTCCTAAGTTTGCCATTTTACCTGTAGCTTTCAATAATTACTGGTCCCTTCGCTCTTTAGCACATAGAAACACTCCTAAAAAGCAAGATTATGCCTTGCCTATTAAAGTCATTGCCAGCATCTCAGAAACTGAAGTAAATGCTTTCACAAGTAGCATTTCCAATGAATAAGGCTGAAATCAGACTTTTTTTTTTCTCATTGACAGTGCCTCAAGTAGTTGGCTCCTTTCCCATCGGCTACTTTGTAACTGCCAATATGACAACATGACGGTGATTCACAGATGCCAAAATACGACAAGCAGAGCAAATCTGTGTTCCAGATACGATAAGGTGAGAAAAACGGAACTCTTGGCCCCAGGTGATTTCCGTGAAGACACCTACGTACAGTGGGGCTCACTATCTAACCCAGGCAGCCGTCAACTTTAATAACCGGAGAGGGAGAGAAACACATCTAAAAATGCAAATGGATGAAAAAATAAAACTGGGTTGCATAGTAACATCTTAAGCAGATTTGAGCGATGTATGTTTGGAAAGCCTAAGCTTCCGCCCTGGAAAATGCTTTTTGTTGTATTCAACACATATTGGGTTAGAACTGAGAAAAATACATCCAAATTATGGGTGGCTTTAAAAAATTCCTTCTCCAATCCAACAAGCTTGTAAACAATGTGATATTAAGCAAAGTAACAGCTTGTTTCTGGTTTCTACCACAATATTTAGAAGCTTATTTTAAATGTGCATCTGCTTCATAGCCGAAGGACTACAGTTATATCGCTGGAACAGAAAAAAAATAGATCATCCGCTTGCACCTTCAAAAGATCAGCTATACGTTCATACATACCGCTTCTCAGCTGTGCGATCTAGTATTCAGGACTAACAGAGTCAGATTATACAAGGCTGCTTTTACTTGTCGCACATATACATTCATGTACAATTCTATGCATATGTTCTGATCCCCACCGAGTCTGACTGGCAATTTAAGTCATATAAGCACATTTATGGTCAGAATTTATACTTAAAAATCAATGTTTCTCCCTGTCAAATCCAGGCTAGGCTTTCATTAGACATAACATAAGATAGATGATTATCACAGTGACTTTACCAGAATCATGGGAAAATTAAAGGTATTTTTATGCCAAACTCTGAGTCTAAATACACTGTTCAATATCTAATTTGTAAATAAGAAAAGGCAATATTTCTTTTAATTCATCACATGGGCATTATTTGGATATGTCTCATGTTACACAACGGTAGTGTTTTGGAAAACTACATAGTACAGGAAAAAAATATAATTTTGGTGTAGATGTTTTCCTAATTGGTTTTCAAGAAAATGTTCCATGTCAATTTTTATGTCAAGATATAAATAAACTGAGAAGTTATTTAGAAATGGCAAGCTCTGTGGGACAAGGAGCGTTGTTTGTTTACCGCTGTATTCTAACACTTAGCATAGTGCCAAATATATAGTACATATTTAATAAGTATTTGTGGAATGAATAAATAATTGAAGTCAATTAAGTAAGAAATGAGGCCTAACCAAGGTATTTCACAAAATATACAAACTTAGCAATTAATGTAAAATATTAATAAAATATCTTATGCCTAACTCTGTAAGTTAACTTAAAAATTGGATTTTTTGGCAAGGAATTACTCAATATTTACCATTTTTTTTCTCTTTTTTTGGGTGGCAGGCAGTGGGAAAAAGAACCACTTACCACTTAGAAACCATACTTTCAAATGAAGTTTCAAAAATACTTGAATTCGGGGCTTCCCTGGTGGCACAGTGGTTGAGAGTCCGCCTGCCGATGCAAGGGACACGGGTTCGTGCCCCGGTCCGGGAAGATCCCGCATGCCGCGGAGCGGCTGGGCCCGTGAGCCATGGCCGCTGAGCCTGCGCGTCCGGAGCCTGTGCTCCGCGACGGGAAAACTTGAATTCTACAATACAGTGCTGCTTATTCACAGCAAGTCTATGAAGAAAGGCTCATTCAGCACCCACTGCACCTCTTCTTCTCAGCCAATATGGCACCCTGGGCTGAGACAAGGGCCATAGGATCCCACAGTAAGATGTTCCATTAAACATTCACCTACACACGTTTCACACATTTCTGACAGCATAGTTTTATTCTTATTACTGGGTGCTTACTATAACCTAAGCACACACCGACTTCTATATAATATGATCTCACTGAAGTCAGCACTAGTATTAACCCCATTATACAGACAAGAAAATAAAGGCTCAGATTGGTGAGGAACTTATCCAAGGTCATCGATCAAGAAGTCATAGCACAGGGCATTTAACTAACAGGCAGAAAACAAAACAAAAAAAAACACCTCAATCTCTCAGCTAGACAGAAGAATCATTATAAAGAACGGTATTAGAACTCAAGAGAAGAGATAAGTTTAGAGAGACTAAAAGAATGTACACAAAAATAGAAAAAAAAAAAGGAGGGGGGGTCACCGAACAGTTTAAATTCGAAATACAAAGGAACACGTAAAAGCTACTAGATTAACTTATATAGATCATAGTTAAAGGACCAAAACATTCAAGGTAACATTTGAATGTAACATGGAATCAAGTTAGCACTAAGCTCTACCAGTTCTTTTTTTTTTCTTAGTTTGAAGTATTGGTTTTTACTATGAGCTACATCACCTCATGAGACACGGACTTTTACCACTAATAGAATAGATTTTATAATTTAATATAGCAAAGGGCTATCATTAATATATAAAACCATTAATATTTAACATCCCAATATAAGTTATTATGCCAAAGTGGCCCAGAGGAAAAAAGAAAGTCCAAGTGTGGAATTAAATCTATGTTCAAAACTAACACTTCAGGAAAGGCTCTCATTTGATTGGATTTGTAGCAGTTACCTTGCAAGTAAATAAAGACACAGATTTCTCTCTTCTCTTTTTCTGTGTTTCTTTCTCTTTCCCTCCATTTCTTTCTGCTCTTTTTTCTTTCTCTCCTATTACTCTCTTTATCCATTAAAGCATATGTACATTAAATGAATCCACAAAGAATGTCTGCAACATTGAAAACTTCGTGCACTACTTAATATTAAAAACTGCTCCTAAGGGATACTTCTATTAAATACCACCTTTGGCTACTATGTTATAAAATCTAGTATTAAAATCCTCACCACGAGCAAATGCACAGAGGGGGTGACTAGTATACTGTGTAAGGGAAATAATTAGGATACATCCATACATACTGGGATTGGATTAAAGGATCCTTCCTTGCCAGTCTAAGAATTTTTGACTTTACTCAGATGGCCAGTGTCACGTGCTTGAAAAGAAAAGTCTGACAGCAGTGCTTGGATCCTTCAGGAAAGAAAAAAAATCTAGGAGCTGGGAAATTACTTAGGAAGCCCATTAAGTTGTGCACAAAATTGTACATGTGTCTGTCATTACTGATCAAAATTAGATTTAAGATGTTTATCTTGTTCTGAAAATTAGTCATTCAAAAATCGTGACAAACAACACAGACTATGATATTAGGCACTAATTATACCTCATACGTCATACGACTGTATGAATTAAAGAAGATGTCTCAAGGAGTAATAATGTTGGAGCATGTTTAGAACAAAAATATGTCTTAGAGGTTAAGAGAAAGAGAGAAGGGGGGAGAGAGACTGTCAGAATCCTGTGAAAACTTGCCTACTGCACTGAAAAATTACCCTCTAGTGAACCGCCTTCAGGCTGCATTTTCAGAAATTATATTCTAGTAGTGGTCAATTTTTCAACCAGAAGGATGAGATTTTTCTCCATCAATTTGATTCCCAGTCAATATTTCTTATACATAACATGATCTAGGTATTTCGGTTAAAAATAACCAAGGTTAAAATGTCTCATAAATACAGAGTATCATTAAACATAGCCACATAAGGTGAGTGCCAGCATTCCACTGCTGAAGCTAAACGTGTTATTGGTCTGTTTGTCACTCTTTCTTCTTAGACAATTTCAGCAAAAACAGTGAAGCCCATTCCATACAGTTCCCACTGTCAGAAGCTGCCATTCCCCTATCCAAATAGATGTGCTAGTTAGTTAGTGAAGTTAGTTCAACACAGGAAGTTGATGAAGATGTAACCAATTCCGTTTAGGTTCATTTGAAATACGTGTTGATTTCTTGAGATTACAGCCCTCCATGTTTAATAAACCTGTACCCTCTTTTCTCCCCCTACATGACAGTCTGAATCAGCTCAAGCTATATTAGGCCACAGCGCTCTGCACCCTGGGAGTGCGTGGAGACTGCCTGAGAAGCTGATACAACCTGATCTGCAAGTGGTCCACACTCGCCTCTCTCCTCCAACCCATTCAAACTGACTTCAATCACTGCTCCTCTGCTACAGGAGACTTCATATAAGTCTCCAAAGCTTCATTTTCACCCAAGTTCTTTATTCACAACTTAATACAAAGCACTTAACTTGTTGGCATCACTCTGAACGAAAACTTTCATCCACTATTGAATTCATTCTTTTTCCTACAAACTGATTCTTCCTGATCACAATCTACTAGCCATTGGACTCACTGGTGACATCTAGAAACTCTGACTCGCTTATGACTCTGCTCTTTTTATCAAGGCCTAAGTTGACAGCACCATTTTGTGAGTCTCCAGTTTGTAGATTCTCTTTGATTTGCTTCTTCCCCTTTCTTCCATTTTAACGGTGGAATTCTTCACCCTAAACAACTCTTAAGAGCCTTCCGGCTGTTTTCCTGGCCTCTGGTCTCTCCTTGCCAATCTACCCTTTGCTGACCCACACTAATCTTCAGAGAGCACAATGTTTACCAAGAATTCCCTACTCGGGAATCTAAAAGAGCTGCTTTTGTCCCCGTTTAGCTGTGAATGACATCCATAAAGGGTCTTACCCAAGAAGAACAGACCTGTGTGAATATATGGTACTAAATGTACGAAGAATGTTAATCATAAATCTAAATCATGATTCAATTTGGGGTCAAAAGAGATAAATAACATTAGTGGGCATTTCCTAATGAAGCTGTAGGCTTTTTATACCCATTAATTGTTCTGGTTAAAGGTTAACTGTTCCAGTTAAAATTTCCTCTACTTAGATCTACCTACTATGCCACTTGGAAAAGTTCTTCAGAAATGGAAAATCCTCTACTTTTATTTTTATGGAGGGACAAATATTTGTGTGAATGGTGGAAAATTTTTTATCCATTAACTTTCCTTTTCTTGAACTGGATTCTTTTTAAGACAGGATCTCAATATTGATTTGCAGGCTTCCCTGGTGGCGCAGTGGTTGAGAGTCCGCCTGCCAATGCAGGGGACACGGGTTCGTGCCCTGGTCCGGGAAGATCCCACATGCCGCGGAGCAGCTGGGCCCGTGAGCCATGGCCACTGAGCCTGCGCGTCCGGAGCCTGTGCTCCGCAATGGGAGAGGCCACAGCAGTGAGAGGCCTGTGTACCGCAAATATATAGATAGATAGATAGATAGATAAATAGATAGATTTGTTTTTCATCTCAATGCATTATTTAAAATCAACATTGAAAGCAACCGGAAACAGTGTTGTAAATCAACTATACTTCAATAAAAAGATAGTGAAGAAAACACCATTATTTTATAGTTTTTCAAGTGAACTTCTGCTTTGTGATATTACACCTCATATAGTCTCTGGAAAACTCATTGCTCACCAGAGGATGAAAGAGGCAAATCATGTTTTAGCATTATCTTTCGTTGTAGTTTTGAGCTTAAGAACACCCTAAAAGGAGACTGAAGAATCCTAGGATTCCCCTGACCACACACTGAGAAGTGATGCTTTATGGGAAAGTGTCTACAAGAAGGTTGATTCTCTAGAATAAAATGGAAGAGACTGCATAAATCTCACGGTTTTGACCACTAATGGTTACTGCCAACTTATTATTTCAATATGTATCCAATTTTGCATTCTCCAAGGTTTGGGGATGTGATATTGTTTACCCTGGGAAGAAAAGGTGTGGTTTTCTACCCATTGGGACAAGAACATTCTAAGGTAAGCAACCTTTTCCTCCAAACAACTACCATGCCATCCTGGAAAGTTACCTTTGCCTTGCTTTTTACTCATTGATGTTCATGGAACCAGCTGTGAAAGCACAGAGTTAAAACTAAATGGAGGAAAATCAGATTTCTATTCACCTAGTTTTCCAGGTAACATTCTCAGGAAATGAAAAATAACAATAAATGTGGAAAAAAAAAGGAAAAGAAAAATATTGCCATACAGTATATGCTGTTTAGATATTTGGCTAAAAGTGTTATGAATACTTTAGACTTCAACTGATGATATAAAGTAAAATAGAGTAAAAATACTTTAACCAGAAAATAAATTGTTTCAAAATTACATTTAAAAAAAAAAGCATTTTGATAACTTATCTACCAAACCCAGGGTGAAGGTGCTCATATTTCAACATTCTTTTCCATTAAATTAGAGTACCATGGTTTTCCAGTAAACAAGGAAATCTTTTTTTTTCTTTTTACTTTTTAAACTCTAAATATGGAGAATGTCATTAAGTTAAAAGAAATTACTTAAAGGAAAAGGACACAAACTCTCTAGTGCCAAACACATCTGACCAGTGAGTTAACAAAAGACAAAGTACCACTGCCTAATACAATTATGTCCCATTTGTTTTTGTGTTGAAAGCTCCTAAAACAGGATTTAGCACAGTAGCAAAAAATGATGCTAATGATATTGATTTAGTGATTGCCATGTGCCAGACACTTTTTTATACATTTGCCAATTTGTTCCTCAAAACAACTCCTGGTAGGTGTTACTAATCTCATTATACAGATGCAGTAACTAGAGCACAGAGAAGTTGAGGATTTGTCCAAAGTCACAGAGATCATAAGTTTGGAATCAGAGTTTGATCCAGGCAACTTCTGACTTGAGACCTAGTGTCGCTACCACCAGACGGTATCACCATACTCAGGAAAGAGTGAATACGTATATGACGAGGTTAAGTGCATGTCTTTTCTTAAAATGTTAATGTAAACTTGTCTTCTCTGTATACTTTATACAAGGAAACAGTTGACTCATTAGCAGAATAGTAATTAAAGCTGGCCAACAAGTCAAAAATGAAAATTCCAAAGGCAACCTAACCATTGGCTAAGTACATGAATTTAAAGACAGGAAATCATGCTACATTTCTAGCGCCACCAAACAGCCACCAGCTTGCTCCTCCTTCCCTATTCCAGTCTCTGAGAACAGTGACAACTTCCAAAGAAAGAGTCTCGCCAGATACTTGGGAGACTTCTGAGATGTGGTTCTACCACCGCACCTCCCAATCCAGTTAGCTGCCACGTCTTCATTCCACCTGTTAAACACCTGTAAACCGAGCGTCCCTGTCTTGAGCTCTGCTCAGGTCCCCGCATCACCCTTCGAATTGCCCAGGCGGACTCAGCCGGAATCCACCTCCTCATTCCGGCTTCCCCACCCCTGGAACTTCCATCATCAGAGGTGAGATTCCCAAATTATGAATCTGATCATGCCCTGCCCTGTTTAAAATCTTCAGACTTTCCATTTTCACAGGATAACTTTAAAACTATGTAACATTTTATATATATGTGTGTGTGTGTGTTGTATAAGTGTGTGTTGTGTATGTGTGTTGTGTGTGTGTTGTGTTGTGTGTGTTGTGTGTGTGTGGTGTGTGGGGGTGTGTATGTTGTGCGTGTTATGTGTCTGTATGTGTGTGTTGTGTGTGTTGTTTCTGTGTTGTGTGTGTTGTGTGTGTATGTGTGTGTGCTGTGTGTGTGTGTGTTGTGTGTGTATACACAATGCCAAATGCCATCTGCTCCAGCTCACCTCTTTCTTTCCAGTTTTTACCAACTTCCTCTCTTCCCCCAAAGCTTGAAACTCTGTAGTTTGGAAAAGCAAAATGTATACCTCACGCACCATCTTTTTACATGCCCGGAATTTCGCCACCCAGCTCCTCCATCTAGCTGCTACTCACTTTTTACAGTACATCTCCTATCAGAAGCTTTCTCTAATCTTTCTATTCCACTGCCTTTGTACTTCCTCCAGGCTGGTATTAGGTGCCATATATCCCCATGACGGGCAGTGTGAACTTTGACATAGGGCTTTCTGCTCTGTTTACTTGTCTCCTTTCTCCACTTAATGGAAGCAATGGTACCAATCATCAATGCATTCCCCAGTGTCTACTACAGTACCTGACATGTAGTAGGTGCTCAGTAATTACCTGCTTAATGAAAGCCACCATTATAAATGCTAAGTGAATACTACTTTATTTTACCTTTACTATGCTTTAAAAAAGAAATTTGTGGGCTTCCCTGGTGGCGCAGTGGTTGAGAGTCCGCCTGCTGATGCAAGGGACACAGGTTCATGCCCCGGTCCGGGAAGATCCCACATGCCACGGAGCGGCTGGGCCCATGAACCATGGCCGCTGAGCCTGCGCATCCGGAGCCTTTGCTCTGCAATGGCAGAGGCCACAACAGTGAGAGGCCCGCATATCGCAAAAAAAAAAAAGAAATTTGTATACTGCAGAGCTCGCAATATGTTTCTTTTTTTAACATCTTTATTGCTAAGTGACTCTTTGAATTCTCAAAGAGGTGTCAATAATAACTATTTAAATAAAAGTCAGGTTATTAGTTTAATATTGAATAAATTAAACATATTACTTTTAAACAATAGCTCAACTGTAATGAGCTGGAAAAGAATCAAGTAGAATTTCATTTATATATTCAAATGAAATTGTTGGAATTGCTGGGGTTTTTTTTTGTGATGTAGTACCCTCTGCTCCCCTAACAACATTCTGAAAGAATTTACTCATCAATTCATCTCAAAAGAAAAAAGCCTGTCATGGTTTAAAAATGTTTGATACAGCGTTTATTCACAGGCTTTAAAATTTGGCTGCGATTGTTAGAGGGTTCTTGGAAAATTTCAACTCCTTTGTGCATTATGACACAGTATTTCGATCGCCGGTTCTAGAGTTAGCCTATTCTGGAGTTAAATTTTAGCTCTCTGTGACTTCCTTACTGTGCAATTTAAGGTAAGATTACTTAACCTCCCTGAGACTCATTTTTTTTCAGCTGTAAATCAGGGCCAACCATAGTGTCTACCTCTTAGGTTGCTGTGAGATTGTTGTAAGATAAAGCATGAATAGAATGAAATGCATTGCCAGACATATAGTAAGGCTCTATAAGTAATTCCATGTGTTGATTTTATTATCATTTTTATTATAAACTTAATATGCTATTTAAAATTGACACTTTTCGGGAACACATCCCACTGAGTTTCACTTTATTCATAGCCCACATGTGGCTGGCAGCACTGCTAGGCTGTAGCATCATCAGCTATGTCTTAAGAGGCATGGAAGGATTTAGAGCATCTGGCTCTTCAAACCCAGCTGGGCTGTCTCATAAACCCTACCTCTTGCTGTCCAAGTTTCCAAAGTCAGCATGAAACTCACAGGGGATTACAGGAGAACACAGAGCTGGCACCACATAAACAAGAGTTTATGATGCTACAGAGTCACAAGTCATTGTCTTCCTCAAGAAGGGAAACTCTCGATTTAACCACAGCTTTTGCCTCAATTGCTCCATCAAGACTTTTAGAGATGAGTTCCGTACTTAATACTGGTGTAGGGGCATATGGCTAGCAGTGACTGCACAAAGAATGAGTTGACTTCTCGGGTGGATAAGGACATGCAAAAAGTCTGGATCAAGGTCAATATGGGATATAACAATGAGGACGGCCAGCCAGGTGCATTGCAGTTAGGATCACACATGAGCCCTGAATTCCCAGTAACCGGTATCAGAACCAAAGACAAGGATGAGAAGAAACCAGAGGGAAGATGTTTTGTTATTCTGTAACTCTTGACACCTCTCATTTTGTCCATACCACGTTCCTCCTTCTATTAAACTATTTATGGAACTATTTTATCAACACTTGATTGTGAATTCCTTAAACCAGGTTTTATACCCCGTGTTGTTACGTGAGGACTGACAGAATTTGCCAAAGGAAGCTGAATAAATCAATTACTAATAAAATGTCCATACTCAAAGCTAACTTAAAATATAATGCTAAATTCTGATATATGTCTCAGACATTAGCCATAAAGCAAGGTAAGTAAGCACACCAATTGGATAACCACAATAGGTAAAGCTATTATGTTTCACTAGTACAAGAAGACTGTCATCATTTATATTTCATACTTATGTAAGAAGAATAAAAGGTTAAAAGTAATATTTTGGAGCAACCACTGGTCTTCAGTATTTAATCAGAAGAGGAGGAAACAATCTCTTGAATGGATTTGTAAGTGAATGCATCTCTAAGACTCCATTCAAGATATGAGAAGGGAAGGGGGAAGGTTAATTATGAAATAAAATAGGCAAGATGGAAATTCACTCGCAGACATAACTCACTTGCAGCTGTGGAGCATATATGTAAAAAACCAGGTGGATCAAATACTCAACGTCATTGTTTCTTTTTTTTTTTTTTGGTAGCACTGATTGACTAAGTGTCTCTAGAGAAGAAATGAGAGGAATAAAATGTGTGAAAGGAATGTAATGAGGTCTATAAAATCCCTCAAGACAAACTGGGTTTATAATCTAAATTAGATTAACAAGGTCTACACTCAATGGAGGTTTCAATTAGGCAAGATCAATTATAACAATTGTACATTTTCAACAACTGAAGAAGAGGGGCAAAAGTATATTACATCAATACTACACGTAAGTAAAATTAATTCACATTTCATGACAAGATTCCCAGGTATAGTAAAAAATCTGACAACAGTAGAGAATTTGAGATTTCATAGATGCTGTTTTTATGAATGTACCTGAGTTCCTAATAGATATGTATCCATATAAAAATATAGAGTTAAATTATAAGTAATTCTTTCAGCTCAGGACAGCTAGATAAGGGAGGTGGCCAACTGTTTTGCTTGGTTAATCATCTTTTTATGCTTTGTGAAAGGAATTAATGGGAATTACATCCTTTTCACAGGCAGAAAATTGTCTTTCAATTTAATTCTTACTTTCTATATAAGTCATAATCTCTAAAAATAGAGGCTTCTCTTGTACTTAGAAAAACCTAAAGTACGTGTTCAGTCATGTGTGAATATTTTTAAAAACTGAGCCTCTATATCCAATGGAATTTCAAAGAGTTATCCAACATTTATACCAATTTTTAAGAAAAGATTCCATCTCCTGAAAATGAAGAAGGAAGGAAGGAAGGGGAAGGAATTAAAGACAAATAAAAACAAGAAAAGCTACAAAAGTTTCTTTTAAAGCAGAATTTTAATTGTTTAATATGTTTTCTATAGGAGAAACGGTAGAACAGTATTAGATTAGCTGAAGAAGACATAATCAATAGAAAGATTAGGTAAATTTAAAAATTTTTGTTAATTCATTTTTAAAACAAGGATCTCTAACATCTATTTTATTGAGCTAAATTATGTATCTATATCTGTATCTATGTATCAGCTAAAACTTTACATAATCTAGTACTTGGGGTGTTGAACTTCTACCCCTAATAATTAAGAGCACAGTTCTTCCTTCCCATATGAATCTCAAATATCAAGTTAAAAAAAGGGATAAATGTATAGAGACAAGTTTACACTCTCTTACATCAAAAAGTGAAAAACTATTAAGGATTGTTTAAGATTTTGTGCACATGTATAGATTGTTACATCTCTTTTGACACTGAGACTATAGAACCCAATTATTCTTAAGCCACTATAGACAAGCAATTTAAATACTTAATAAGGTAGGACCATTTATTTCAAACTTTAATGACCGTGACTCAGAATAAAAAATATAACGTATCAATGTTTCAACCTAATGCATACACATACTATAAAAGTCTTATGAGACATACAGACCCTTACCAAGTGTAATGTACAATATTTCTTAATTCTATATTTTCTATTTTAGTCTAGTCAAAGCTGCTCATTTTTATAATAGTGTTTTTTTAAAAATGAATAAAATTATTTTCCAACTCCATTAATGGTATGTGAACTCTCAGTCGGGTCTGAAGTCCATTTATGAAGGCAGTGTGTTCTCTTCGTAAATGTAAAGGTCTAGAAAAGCCAGATTTAAGATTCAGAATATGAATTAACAGCTGACTCCAAATGCAACCTTCAGGCACTGTGCAATAGAGAAATCTTGATTATAAAAATAACAGGAATTCAACAGAGCTTTAAGAAAATCTAACAAGCATTTATGTAATGTTTACTATGTGACAAGCACTGTCCTAAGTGCTCTGTGGATGCTGTTTCATTTAATTCTTCTACCAATTCTTCATGAGGTGCCCACTCACGGATAAAGAATCTGAGGTACAGAGTGTTTAATGTCCAAAGAGCTGTCTGTTTATCAATGGAGGCTAAGTTTGCAAACAGAGTATTACTGACAAGAGATGCCTGCTCATGAATACTGAGGACTCAGTTGCTAAGAACATCTAGATAATGCCTAGGAAATCTAGACACTGGCCAGAACAGAAATACAGGGAGGAAAATATCATTATAGATTAATCTGGTATACACTAGGGACTCATGGAGTTAGGTATGGGACATTAGCCTTATTAATGAGAAAATACCGTACCAACAACAATGGCAGTTAAGAATGGTTAAAGTTCCCCACTGGTTTCAAGGATTGCCCTGAAGGGTCAGAGGATTTGAGTTTAAAATGCTACTGTGTCTTCTAATCAAAACAGTAAAGTACTGGCATAAAAACAGACACATAGATCAGTGAAAAAGAACAAAGAGACCAGAAATAAACCCACACATACATGGTCAATTAATTTATAACAAAGAAGCCAAGAATATATAATGAAGAACAGACTCTTTAATAAATGGCACTGGGAAAACTAGACAGCCACATGCAAAAGAATGAAACTGGACCCCTATCCATACACAAAAGTTAACTCAAAATGGACTTAAGCCTTGAATTTACATTCAAGTACCATACCTGAAACCATAAAACTCCTAGAAGAAGACAGGCAGTGAACTCCCTGCCCTTGGTCGTGGTGATAATTATTTTGAATCTGGCATAAAAAGCAAAGGCAACAAAACAAAACCAACAATTGCAAGTACATTGAACTAAAAACTTCTGCACAGCAAAGGGAACAAAATGAAAAGGCAATCGACTGAATGAGAGAAATTATTTGCAAATCACATACCTGAGAAGGGATTAATTTCCCAAACAGACAAAGAACTCATACAACTCAGTGAAGGAAAAAAAATAATCCAATTAAAATATAGGCAGAGGATCTGAAAGACGTTTTTCCAAAGACAACATACAGATGGTCAACAGGCCCATGAAAAGATGCTGAGCATCACTATCAGAGAAATGCAAATCAACACTATAATGAGATATCATCTCACACCTCTTAGAATGGCTAATATTAAATAGACAAATGATGAGTGCCTGCAAGGATGCGGAGAAAAGGAAATGCTTGTGAACTGTTGGTGGGAATGTAAATTAGTGCAGCCACTATGGAAACAGTGGCTTTAAACAATATAGCAGTTTCTCAAGAAATTAAAAATAAAACTACCATATGAATCAGCAATTCTACTTTGGTGAATATATCTAAAAAAAATTAAGACACTAACTTAAACATGTATCTGTAACCTTATGTTCATCACAGCATTTTGAACAATAATGAGGATATTTTTAACAGTAACTGAGGTATTTTAACAACCTAAGTGTCCATTGATGGATGAATGAATAAAGAAAATGTGGTTTCTATACAATGAAATACTTCTGGCCATAAAAAAGGTTGATTTTTTTTTCTTCTTTAAGATATGAGGTCCTACTTTATATTTTTTAACATCTTTATTGGAGTATAATTGCTTTACAATGGTGTGTTAGTTTCTGCTGTATAACAAAGTGAATCAGCTATAGTATACATATATCCCCATATCCCCTCCCTCTTGCATCTCCCTCCCACCCTCCCTATCCCACCCCTCCAAGTGGTCACAAAGCACGGAGCTGATCTCCCTGTGCTAGGCGGCTGTTTCCCACTAGCTATCTATTTTACATTTGCTAGTGTATATATGTCCATGCCACTCTCTCACTTCATCCCAGCTTACCCTTCCCCCTCCCCATGTCCTCAAGTCCATTCTCTATGTCTGTGCCTTTATTCCTGTCCTGCCCCTAGGTTCTTCAGAACCTTTTTTTTTTTTTAGATTCCATGTATATGTATGTGTTAGCATTACAGTACTTGTTTTTCTCTTTCTGACTTATTTCACTCTGTATGACAGTTTCTAGGTCCATCCACCTCTCTACAAATAACTCAATTTCGTTTCTTTTTATGGCTGAGTAATAATATTCCATTGTATATATGTGCCACATCTTCTTTATCCATTCATCTGTCGATGGACACGTAGGTTGCTTCCATGTCCTGGCTACTGTAAATAGTGCTGCAATGAACACTGTGATACATGACTAAAACGGTTGAATTTTTGCCATGTGGGACAACTTGGATGGACCTTGAGGGCATTATGTTAAGCAAAATAGGTCAGAGAAAGAGAAAACACCTTATGATCTCACTTAGTATGTGGAATCTTAAAAAAACAAAACAAAACAAAAAACTCAGGGGTACAGAGAACAGATTGGTAGTTGCCAAAGGCAGAGGGTAAGAGTGGGCAAAATGGGTTAAGGTGGTCAAAAGGTACAAGCTTCCAGTTATAAGTCATGGGGTGTAATGTACAGAATGGGGATTATAGCTAGTAATAGTTTATTGCATATTTGAAAGTAGCTAAGAAAATAAATTTTATAAGTTCCCGTCACAAGGCAAAGAATTTTTGTAATTTTCTAAGTGTGGTAACAGATGTTAGCTAGACATACTGTGGTGATCACTTTGCAATGTATACAAACATCAAGTCGTGTTGTACACCCAAAACTAATACAATGTTACATGTCAGTTACATCTCAATTTGAAAACACGCTAATCTGTGCCTTTCGGCAAGTTTTTTACCTCTAATTCTTCACCTGTAAAAGGGGACATTATAAACCTGTATATCATTGAGGATTATCATGAGAATATATGGGAAGCATCTAGGAAGTAACCTCGTATGCAGGAAAACCATTATAAATGGTTTACAGGCTAATTTTTTATTTTATTCTCATTACTGTCAATTTTATTGTTTGTGTTGTTTCTTCCTCCCCAAGCCTGAAATCAACTGTGAAATGAAACTCAATCTATAGGGAGAGGAAAACTGGCCCCAGCTTTAAAGGAAAGATATGAGATGCAGACTGGATTCATGTATTCATACTTTGCAATGACTAACTTGAATGTCTCAGTTGCGGAGAGTTTTTTATTTTACATCAAGTGTTTGCCTCCATCTGCTTCTGAGCATGTTATTAAATATACTTGGCAGGAAAGAAGCGTAAAGATCATGTAATTGCCATTTCCCAAGGAGGGGGGAAAGGACCGAAGTGATCCACTTAAAATTGTCAGGTTAATAGTATTTTATGATGTAAACCTTCAGTTCTTTTTTTTTAAGATTAGTAAAATACTCCCTATTGCATATATTCCCAAAGAAAACTAAGAATTTGGTATGGATGTCACAAAGGATGCTGTTCACGTTTGCATTTAGTAAAGCATTTTGATTTCTATTTTGATGCCTATTTTCACAATTCTTCAAAAATTGATGGGTACTGCAGAAGTTATATCCTTAGCCTACAGCCATAGGGGTAAAAATGCAAGAGGAAAAAAAAAAAGATTGAAAACAGTTACTCCTTTTATTTCTTCACCAGTGAACTGAAAATTTGACTAAGAAATATGCCCGCATCTCCCTCTTGGCAGAAAAGCGATAATACAAACAAGTCACTAAGGAAAAAAAAATCAATCCCTTTGAAAACATAATTAAAGCATTCTGTAAGTAATAATCAAAAAATGAAAGTCAAATGACATTCTTAGAAAATATCTGCCCCAAGTATGCTAACTGGGTTATAACCCTCTATATACAAATTCTTAGAGATAACAAAAAATTTTAACACCAAAACATAAAATTGGACTAAGAAACAGATAACAAGTAAATGAAGAGATAAAAGGCTAAGAGTTTGACTTCAACCTTAATCAAGTGAATAAACAAGTTACCATTCTCGCCAAACTGGTTTTCTGAAATTTTTTTTTTTTTTTTCTTTTTTGAAGGGTCTTAGGTATACAGAGACTTACATGTCCATACATTACTACGGATGCTTCTGAAGACAGTTTGAAATATGTCTCAAAGATGTAGAAAATTCTGTGGAAACTCACCTAAAAGAGTTTATCAAGGATTGAACGAACTACTTTTCTCTGCTGTATTCTTTACAGGTTTTGGAAACTAGTTTGTGCCCAACTTTTTAAAATTAATTAAATTCTGTCAAGAACCAAATAGCATTTACATCTAGTGTGAAGATAAATTCTATGTAATGCTTAACTTTTTTTTTTTTAACATTTTAATTCCATTGAGACATTCTGGTGTCCCACAGATATAGCCATACAAAAGCTGTATTACAAGACACATATGTAATTTTCATTTCTCCTATGTAACATGAAATTTATAGGTCATTAAAAAATAATTTGACACAGTCCAACTACTAGAATACTCAGAAGTTAGATTCCGATTTAACATTTACTGAACTTCTAGGTTTTTTTTTTTTTTTTAAAGAAAACACAAGTGCCAGTGTGATTGCATGGTAGGGCTTACTTTCTTGTGCTTCTATAATCATAGAAGTTTCTGCTCCTCCAAACTCAGAATGAAAACTCATGGAGCACAGCCAGCACACAGAGGAGTGACTAATAAATGCTTCTTATTTTCCACTGAAATTCCTATTATGATTTCATTTATTTGAATTTGTAGAAAAAGCAAAATTATAAAGACCAAAAGCAGATCAACTGCTCCCAAGGTCAGAGGCTAAACGTAGGAACTAACTGCACAACAACACAAGTGGAGTTTTTCATGGTAAAAATATTCTAAAATTGAATTCTGTACAAGTTGACTACAACTCATGAACTCCAAACTTAAAGTGGGTAAATTTTATCCTATGTAAATTATACGTAACATTGTTTTAAAAGTTAATTTATATTTGCTATATTAGGTGATATATTTTATTTCTGTGATATTTTGTTTTATAATTATCAATTTTAATTGCATAGATCAAGTTATCTCTGACTTTTAACAATGACATCTTAATTTGTTCTACACCTAAATGATTGAAATCCGTAACATTTTCAAGTTTCCTTTATAAATATCAATATCTCATCATAATGTATATCTCATCAAAATGTATACCTGAGCCAGACTATCATCATTTTATGCTTTTATTTCTGATCACACACGCCAACTTTCCTCATCCTCCGCCACGTTGTAGTTGCATTGCAAAAATCCAGATTATTATGGAAATAGTTTTTAAAAGTCACCATTTAGACAACAATGCATTTTCTAAAGTCTTGCCTCACTCACACTTTCTCCATGTTTGTAACTCGATTCAACTTTATCTTCTCTGTTCTGCTAACTCTCAGGTTCAGTTTGGGGAAAGGTCCAAGAGGCCATGCTAACTCACCACTGTTCTCAAGTCCTTCCCCAAGCATATTTTTTCAGTGAATGTTCATCATCCTGAACTATATTACAACTCACTTGGCAGCCGTCATGTTCATTTGCATGCCTATTTCTTGTTTTATGTATATGCCTACTCTCTGAAAAAAAATAATGGGTTCTAGTTCTTCATTTATTCCTGCTTAATCACTACGTTTACCACACTGATTCCCCCTCACCCTGTCCCAGGAAATGTTCTTTGATAATGATGAGGGTAACTAATGACAGTGATGACTGTAAAACATTTTCATATTTCAGGAATATTCTATTTTCAAAGACACGATCCATAAATGAAGCATAATTAAAAAATAAATCATGGTCACTTCCAGAATTCTAGCTTAAAGGAACCAACATATGCAAAACAGAATTTTAACCCTGTCCCACCTCATCCAAACTTGAAGAAATAAGAGATGAAGAAAACAGATTCTTGGCACTCATCTTGTCTGTGATGGAATAGCCTGAGAACAAGCCGATAGGTAGTGAGCTTGCCAGTAAGATAGACAAAGGAAAGTAGAATTCAATGACTATACCCAAGATCCTAAATTGATAGAAATGAACATAAAATCTGAGTTCCTTTATTTTGGCTAAAATCTCCATTTCTGTCTTATATAGGGGCAAAAGTTACATTTATGCCAAAAATCCCTATACTGTCTAGAGGAGAGTTTGTTTCTAATTTTGTTTCTAATGTTTAAGGTCACTTGTATGCGAGGAGTTGAAGTAACTAGCTCGAAAGAGAAAAAACTTTGTAAACGCTATTACTAGCAAATGGGGATTGTAGACAGATTTGATACTGAAATCACTAAGATTGGGAGTAGGTTAATTAGACCACAAAATTATAGGCACATGCCACTGATTTCCATCCATACCCCCTTTTCTTTTTACTAACACTGCTTTCTGCTGCAGGAGATGGTATGTGGTGAAAATGTCCAGCTCAGTAAGTACCAAAGACTGAGAGAGCAAAGATGACCCGTTCATTCCAAACGAGAGGTACTAAAATCAAGGCATCCTTAGCTTAGGTGTTGCAGCTCCTACAAAGCCTTCTGTTTTCCTCTCCTGTTTTGTTCAAGGAGTCTAGGATGAAGGTTTGGAAAGCTACTTATGTAGAAAGAAAGGGAATCTTATTTTTCCACAGAAAACATTAGGAAATCTTTTATCCTTAAGTAGAGAGTGTAACTGACGGGCCAGTAGCATCAAAACCAGGCTTACTACTGAACAACAAAGGGCTGTTTTGTTTTTTTTTTAAAGGAAAACGCTTTTAATGGAAGCCTCTTTGTCCTGTATTGGTCTCTGTGTAGGATTTCACTAATTAAAATGAATTAAAAAAATTAAGATACAAGAACAGGATCAAACTTAAAAACAACAAAATTGTCAAAGCTACTAACCTACTGGCAAATTACCAAAAAGAACTTCAGGAAATGAACTTATTCTAGACTAATGGTGACCGATGTGTCCTCACTGGTTTGGAGATATCCCAGTCTTCACACTGCAATTCCTACATCCCAGGAAGTCACTCTGCTCCAGGCAAACCATGACACTTGGTTACCTTACGACTCGAATCTTAACTACCATAGGCTTCTCCACCATTTTGAAAATGATAATGCTACCTTTAGACGTGAAGGGTAGAAGTCTAGAGGAGACCAGCTTTTCCAAATAGCGTATGACGAAGGGCCTCTCATGGGGTAAGTGGAAACTCTCCCTTCCTAATACTAAGGCATGTGATCTTCTTGATTAATGATCGTCTCATTTATCCAATATGTTCACCAGGTCTGTGTAAGGGACAGAAGCCACTCACTACTCATGTCCCTCTAAAGATAGGGAAAAACCTGAAAACTTAAGCTAGAGCATTTCATCTCTTACGGGATTTAATTCAGTATTCAACTCTCAACCTAAATAATCCTGGACCTGGCATACTGTTCAAGAATATCTCTGGTCTTATTTTTCTCAATATATTTACTTAATAATGTATTGAGACACGTAACTGCATTAAGACCTAATTGGTATAGAAAACATAACAGAGCCCATGACTGTTCCAGGGGATATTCTGGTACTTTAGACGATCAACATTTCCATGACCCTTGGAAAACTACAGAAATATTTCTAGCATAGTGAACTACAGAGGGACAAAAGGTACATCCTACTTGAGGCGTGGGTTCTGAGAAGGGAGTTGCTGTTGTGTTCTGCAACATCAACAGCATTTGATCTGAGTATTCCTTGATTATACCAATTTTGCTTAATGTATGTATTAAAGCATCTGATGTGACTCTACTGACTGAATATATAAAGCTAGTTAAAATAACTCAAGTCAAAAGTATATGCAAATGATTATAAATTAGGAATTAGGAATTAAATTAGGAAAAATGTACAATCTTTAAACTGCTAAGAAGAATGAAGTAATGACAGATGATTAAATTAATTAAATGGGATGGATAAATGTGACAACTTAAGTTTGTGTCCAATCAAAAAACATTCTTGTCAAAATTGCAAAAATTCAACTTGTTCTCCTGATATTTTAGTAACATTCAAATGTTCAAATACACAGATGCTTGGACTCACCGTGTAGACAGAACATCCTGAACTGATTGATTGTTCAGTGGTCTTTCAGATGACTAGCACTATGTGGGCAGTCTGAACTTTCAACAGTTTGTCTAATGACAGTCTTGGAAAAAAAAAAAGAACTTTTTCCAGAATAGATTTTTCTCAAAAGGCTGATGCTTCCAGTCTTGGGCACCTTCAGATGCCAAAAGTGATTTTCCTTTTTATGTTGCTTAATTGAAAGACTTGAGTATGAGGCTGATGCAGAACTATCCGTTTTCCCAGGCTGTCTATACACAGACCTGAGCAGACTTTGGCATCATTTGATTTTGAAACAAAGAGTAGTCAAATTAAGATTATGGATTTTATATATAAATATATATATATATTTATATATAGACTGTTCAACGGCAAATTTCAGATTGCCCTTTCAAATCTATGTTTGACACTGTTTACTGTCACCACCTTTTATTGTTCCTAATTTTAACATTAATATTCATTGTAAAGCCCTTCTAGGAAGTGCAGTTCCAGAACCACATTTCCATTAAGTGCTGGATAGAGTACAGGCACTCTCAGCCAGCCGTCCATTTCAGGTAGGTATCAGGACTTAACTTCACAGCTAGCTGTGCTATTGGTGTTAAGAGAACTTCAGGAATCTGTTTTCTGGATACTTCAAAATACTCAACGCTTTGTTGCCTTAAATGCAACAAAGTTACAGGATACTCTATTCTCCCAATATTATTAACATTATGTTCTCATTTCTCAGCATAAAATGTGGTTTTACTTCACATTTCCTTTGCATTCCTTTGCTCTTCCTTTGATTAATTAAGCAGGTGCTAACTTAAGTCATCCAAACAGCATCATATCCAAGGTTTACTATGGGCAGAGAATCTAAGACACTCTTGCTTTATTGTTATTACCAGCACCAGCATCCCCAAATCCTTCATCATCATCATCTAAATCATTATACCTCTAAAACTCTCATAACTCAAAGACGGCAGTGTTAGGAGCAAAAGTTCACCCGATGTGTAGAGGAGAAACAATATTGAAATACAACTTTAGACAAGACAGCATACGCTATTTACTGCTAGGAGATGTCAGCATCATGTAGCACGCAGGAATCGAAGTGGCCATATCATTCAATGGCAGCAAAAATAGACTACAGCTTCCAAGGTGAAGGGACAGAAATATGGACAGCAGTCGACCCTGCAAACCACAGCCACAAGCTGCTACCCAAGAGGCATA
Source organism: Grampus griseus (assembly GCF_964374135.1). Lineage (NCBI taxonomy): Eukaryota > Metazoa > Chordata > Mammalia > Artiodactyla > Delphinidae > Grampus > Grampus griseus. The sequence goes on from NC_139015.1 coordinate 2,284,301, forward strand.
CAAGTGAGAGAGAAGTGAGCTTTCAATGCAAACTATTTGAATTTAAATCACAAGAAGAGGAATCAAACTCTCTTCGTGTTTTGAATGCTGTTCCTTTAAAATCATTGCCATGTTCAAGGCCATTTATTGTAATTTTATCAAAATACAATTATTTGCAATATGATTTAATATACAAGTTACTACATAGGAAAATACAGTTCATGTATAGGAAAGTATCCCAGGTTATTCTAGTATTCGGAATCACTTCAAATCTGATAGAGGTTTGTAAGTTATAGATATTTCAGTGTCATGTCCTGATTTATTTGGCAGGTGTCTAACATACCTGTACCATATGGTCTACTAAAGATAACATTATCAAATTCAGTACGTAACTCCTGAGATTCAAATATGTGCTATTCACTTATTTTACTGACACTATCTCCTTAATTGTCTACTGGGAGAAAAAACACAGCCTTACAACTCACTGGTGTCAGGTACTTTCATAGGTACCCCATGTACAATTTTGCACAAAATAATGTTCCTGCCCTAAGAAAATAATATTCTAGAGGCCAAGAAAGACAAACATGTAAGCCAATAAGTAAATACACCACATTAGTCTAATCGCATTAGACTAATATGTTGGTAAAGATGGTGAACAGTGGCTGAGTGGAAGATATTTTGGAGAAACAACGCACATACTACATACAGATTTGACGAAGAGGGTGATTAAAAGAGTGCCCAAAGCAGTAACTTCTCAGCAACTGATCTGTACTACTGTTATGATTCCGCTTACCTTGATGGGGGAGAAAATAGTTTACAACTGGTTTGGACATGCTTTATTTGAGATGTCTATAAGGCATCCAAGGAAAATGAGTTGTATACACACATCTAAAAATCGGAACAGAGGTCTAGGCTGGCCCTAAAAAAAAATCAGGAATTGTGAAAAATTAGGTGGTATTTAAAACCTTGGGCAAATCGGTGACCCAAAAATGAGTACAGTTGGAGATGAAAGTAGAAAGGTGGTAAACCACATCCTTAATCCAGAATTTCAGCCTGCAAAAAAATGGGTGGAGGAAAGACAGAAAAGAATGCCAATACAAGCAGCGAGCAAAGTCAAAAGGATGCACTGGCTCCGTGGAAGTGTTTCAAGGAGGAAGAAATGATCAACTGTGTTGAAACCTGCTGGAAAAGCTATGCAAATATAATCAGGAAACACGGGGTAATGCAGAATCCATTGTTATTCCTGATGAGAAAAGCCTAAGTGGATTGGTTAGGGGAAGAATTCAGTTTGGGGTGAATGGAGTAGTTAATAAGAGAGGAACAAGGGATAAAGTAAATCTAGCATATATTTTTTAAGACAAGTTAAGAGATGGAGAACAAAGGGGAAGAATTCCTTGAATAAGGTTAGGGAAATGGGATCCACAACACCGAGAGAATTTTTTTTAACGGGAAGAAGGTGGAAAATATTGGTATAGATATAGGTAAGTCTGCACGTAACACTGAACAATGGGGCGATTGTTGTTCCGCGACTTACATTTCTCCATCATGTGTGGGAAAGGGTAGCCTGGAGTGGAAGGGGTGGGACGCTTTGTCAAGGATTTTAGGAGGAAGGATGCAGTTGGTCATCTCAAGGTGTGGGACAGGCACATGCTAGAAAAACAGCATGACTGCAAGGAGTGTTGATTCTTCACTTAAGTTTAGTGTTCTGTGAATTCTAAGTAAATTTTTTTCCTCCAGAAACTTAAAGCTGCTTATGTTTTAGGCATGGAGAACCTGTTTTGGACAAAAAGGAACTCTAGTTGCAGTCCTGGCATTTCCCTCCGCTTTGCCAAATACCTGTTGGCTCTATTATGCCTACCTGTGGCCCTTCACAGATTTGCTATTTTCTAATTCCTTCTGTGCCTTTTTTAAACCTGTGTACTTTGTCTCCTTTAAACTTGTTGGGTCTCAGTTAAAAAAAAAAAAAAAATCAGTATATATGGATTTATAACGAAAGCTACTCACCCATTATTAGGATGTGTCTATTCATAGAATCCTAAGCTCTAAAATTAACAAGTGTGTGACAGTGATTATACCTCCCTTTACAATCTTTCACTGGCCTCTGGCTGACTCCAGGATGGAGTTAAAGCACAACATTTTTTCACTGAAGGCTTTTATGTTCCCCAGTTATAGCCTCTTCCATCCCGACCATCCTTCACGCAACACAGAAAATAAGAATATGCTCATCACTTTTAATTATATCATCCTAAGGATCACATTAAATTTAGTTTTTCTTTATATATGTATCTATGCACCTAACTAAGACATTCATAAATAACTGGATTTGTTTCATTTAGCCTTAAATCATGGATATTTCCACATGCCACGGGCCATTCTTCTAGCCTGAACCTCATGTCTGCTTAGAGTTAACGCCTATGAAACTGTGATGATTAAGTTTACAATATACCACTTTAGGGGCACATGCATCGCGTTTTAACCATTCACTTTTACAAGTAATGCTGTGATAACTGTCTTTTCACGGAAAAGTTTTAATGCATCTCTGACTGTTTCCTAGAACTTAAATGACTTGGCCAAGAGAGATAGGAGGATCTTCAATACATAGACAAATTACCACTTGAAAACCCTTTACTGGGTCACGCTCCCATCAGAACTAAATGAGATTGTATATTTCCTGCACCACTGTCATCTCATGTTAATATTTTTTAAAACTTAACTAATTTCTTATGAAAAAATGACCAATACTACCTGTATACATACTCCACTGATCTATCTTTATGACTGAAGAGTGTGGTGAGTACAATGAGGGGACCTGTTGTGTCTTATTGATGGTTGTATGATTCCATATGCCTGGATTACAGCACTCAAAGGTCTGATGTTTGACTGAGTAGGTAAACTTTTCCTGGGTCTCGAGTCTATAACTGCCTGGGATATAGCTCTATCTGATGAACCACTGAAACCCCAAACTCCACATATTAGAAGTTGAACTCATGTAGCTTTCCCAACTTGATAAGATCCACGGTCATCCCCAGAGCTACCCAAGTTTGAAGACTTGAGAGTCATTTTCGGTGGGTTTTTGTTTTGTTCTGTTTGTTGTCCTATCTCAGTCTCCGTTCCATAGGCTACCAAGTTGCATAGATTCTTCTTCTTAAGTCTATCTATTGGGTCTCCTTCGAAAGTTCCTTTAGTCTCTCAGTTCTGGTTTTGTTTTCTGTCTGAACTGTAGCAATAGTCTCCTCAATGAGCCGTCCACCGTAGACATCTCTTTCTAATTGCCCCACAGGCTACGTCGGGGGTTCTCAGCCTACTGCTACGTTGGACTAGGTATTCTTTGTTCTAAGCATTGTCCTGCGTATTGCAGGATGCTTAACGCACCCCAGGCCTCTACTCACTAGATGCCAATTAGATCACCAGCTGTGACAACCAGAAATGTCCCTAGACATTATCAAATGATGCCTGGGAAGCAAAACTGTCCTCCACATAGCCCCTTGAGGATCACTGATCTACACACTATAGCTGGCAATCCTTGCCAGGTTCCTCATTTCATGGAGACCAAATTTATCATGACATTCAAGTTCCTTAAAATCCAACCCCATTCTACTTTGATTATTTATTATCAACTCTATTTCTTTCCTATCTTTCCCCTCAAGTCAAATAGAACATCTTGATACTTCCAGAATATACCATGTGTTCTATTATATATAGAACCTATACATTCTTGAAGATCTCTCTCTCCTGCCATCATTTCTATGACACTTTTCCTGATTCATATGTGTTTCAGTAGCTCTCTTACAGCATTTACTACTCTGTTCTATATACTGATCTGTTGCCTACTTGTTAAGAGCAAAATTGCTTTCCATTGATCTTTGTGCGCCCAATTCTGAGCAGCGATCAGCCCATGGTGAGCATTCAATAAATACTTAATGAAATTCAAGGGCACGACTGATCGATTGTTCCAGGTGTACACGCATACCTCAGCGCAGCTAAACCATAGTGTTTGTTTTTTAAGTGAATGGCTATAAGTTCTGGAATGATCTAATACCACCTCACTCTAAATACCAATACAGTATTCTTTTCATATTTGAAAGTATTTTTATATATTGTACTTATCTCTATTTTTCTGATGTAGTCCTTCCATTAGTTTATATAAGGGAGTTAACTATATAGAAATATTGTACAATTTTCATTAACATAATGTATAATTCATATACATAAAAGTCCCACTGTATATATAATGTATAACTATATTTTTTCACTAATCTGACTCTGGCTATCATGCCTCTGAATTTCCCCCTATTCAGCCTGGCAAATCTAGAGTTGGGTAAAATTCCATTTTTGATTTGAGCACATGTAAACTGAATACTTAGCTGGCTTATTTCCTTCTACTTAACTCCAAGAGATAATTTAAGAGGAAAGTGGGAAATGGATATCTCTCGAGAAGGCCTGAAATATATTCCTACTGACTATTCACAATGAGCGGAAGGGATAATGATAAAGTACCTCTGAAGCATACTGATGGGTTTCCTTGAAAAGGAGACTGTTAGAAACAGTGGGTTGGAGAAACATATTAAGTATGGTTTCATGGAAAAAGCCATCAGCCATTGTCTGAGTCTGTGCAGAGGTCAACACTGTAACACAGGTGAGGTCATCCTTGAAGCATTTTTCTCACGTACCATTATCTGTTAGTGTACACATTTTAAGGCAGTAGTTTAAAATACTCGATAAATATTAATAATTTATTAAACTGCCTACATTAGAGAGGTGAGAAATGCTGTTATTTTCACATGGTCAATAGAGAGATACAAGTAGATATTAAATGACTTGATCATTAGAGCAAAATCAAAAAGTAAGGTTTACATTAGAACAGAAAACTCAATAATAAGCTCTTTTCTAGAAGTCAGTGATTGGCCTTTAAGCATTTAGTGTCTAGAGTTAGACCTAAGAGAAAATACACACATACTGTCTAAACGTAATTCAAGTATCTTGATGGCAAGAGTCCTCGATTTTCCCTGTAAAATCCCCACAGAGCTCTCTATGTTGAGAATTTTCCATGAAAAGCCTTAAAAAATGAAAAAAAAAATTGCCGCCCATATTACTGCCTCTTATATGTAATGAACAAACTTAAAGCTTTATTATCTCTGGTAACAAAACGCTATTTCCTTGCTTAAAATAATTCAGATGTTGAAAACAAAATCTGTCTGGTCGAGTGAGAAAGAAAACTTGTTCAAAGTCTGGTTTTAGTTCAGTTCCTGTCTTGACAACTGGTTAACCGTAGCACCTAGAATAGCCATTTTAGGGACATTTTAGCCATTATACATCCCTACTCCTCTTGTTTTCCAAATTTGGGGTTAAAAGGCAGAAGTTACATAAAGCAGAAAAAAAAAGATTTTCACACAGGTAAGAGAATTTATATATTCTTCTAAATGTCAAAATCTCTGGGAGAAATGGAGCTATGAAAATTTCCTCACTATTCAACCCTAAATTGTGATTGTTTAGATGGTTTTCTTGAGAGGGGGAAAGGGAGAATTGAACTAGACAGCTTGAAAAAATTAAGTAGGCTATAATATATAAATTTTGCAGGAAATCTATTCACCTCCTTTCAATGACAGAAAACGTAAAAATCAGAAGTGTGAAAATTTTGACATAACTATGAAAGAACCACGGAGCCTCTTTAATCCAAAAAATTCATTATATTTGGAATTGCTTACAGGTAATGAAAAAATGTAAATGACACAAACAAAACTGATGACATCATTCAGAGTTTAACAGTGGAAAAAGGATATTAAAAGAAGCCAGCTTCTATGGGCCAAATCACAATTTCTCATTCACTCTAATTGCAAATATTGGTTCCTGAATGCAGAATACAAATGGAAGAGAACAGCACCTTGGCAATGCAATAGTCAAAGAAAGGTAATACATTTAAATAAAATTGCATGCATGTGTCCATTTGCATTGTAACTGAAATGGTAATTTGAGGGCTAAGCACAAAATTATCTTAGGTATAGAGTATATACTGAAAAATTTATAATTCTGGTTGTAACCTGACAGGCTTTTGAAATACTCAGTGTGAAAAGATGGGTACTTGAAATATGACAGAAGAATGGAAGGTAGAAAGAAGAGTTCTCTGTAGTTATTTTTCTAATTATTTTATTCCTAAGGTTAGCATGAGTAAAATTCTATTATTCATTATTTAGAATCTTTATCCTTTAAAAAAGGATGAAGGAGTTACCTTCTCTACTTCTCAAATTACCTTCTATGTTTTTCTCATACTGTAGCATTAAACGTTAAGAATACCTTTTCAATAAAAAAAATCCTTATCTATAAAGTACAAATGATGGTTGCTGAATATGGACGGGTAATCAACAGTCCTCAGCGTGGAAGAAAAGCCTTTTCAGTTGTTTTTTTTTTTAGTTCCTTGAAAAGGGATCATACAAGAGTAATTTTGCTGACTCTGACAAAACCTTGTTATGTTATGCAATTTTCCTCTTCTTTTGAGACGGGGAAAAAGTTGAATAGGTAATTGTATTTTCACTTTAAATTGGGAAGTTCAAAGAGCAAAGTATATGAGACTACGACATATACTACAAAGTACACGAGAGGCCATCTTTTATTCTCAGAAAGCACCATTTGGGGCCACTCAATCGCACTGGGCTGTTGACTCTAGCTCTTAAGTGAACTGCATGCAGAATTTGGGGCAACTGTCTTAGCATTCTACCCCTTGAAGGATCTGCATGCTTTGTCCCCGGCAAGAAACAAGCCACCCACCTGGGACGTCTGAGCTTCTCCCTGGAAGCAGAATGATTCTGACTAAGAGCTACTCTTCTAGGCATTTCATATATATTACATGACGTTCAAGAATCCCAGGTGAGGTGAGGTTTTCTTGTTCCGCACAGACTGAGGCTCCATGAGATTTGGTAGATGGCACAAGGCTACAGAAGTCACTGAGTCAAGCAAAGGGAGCAGGATTCAAGGCTAAGACTATCTGGTTCCGAAGCATATACCCCTGTCCATAGCATTAATCCTTTTAAACCAGCATACTTCTGCGACTGGCGCTTGACAAGGACTTCAGAGTCTCCTGTATTGAGGAACAAAGCACTCAACATTACAGATCTTTGTACCTGATGACCAAAGGGGGAAAACTTTTCTGCATTTCAATTCAACTGAACTAACAGACCCTCATCAGACATTCCAGGATGTAGATAAGAAGCCAAGAGCTGACTGGCCATTGTTTCTGAGCATTTGGGGAGTATAACACAACTATCACCAACATAAACCAGAAAAGTTTTACCATGGATTACAAGACTCGACCTAAATTACCAGGGCCAACAACCTTAATTACCTCTGCATGCTGTAAGGGACACAGTGTCATCAATCACTGTACCCCTAGAGCAACATCTGGAAGAATTAAGTCCCTATACTTTATCTTCCCCACACGCACACATTTTCGGTGACTGTTAACGTTCCTAAGAGTGTCCTAACAGCTTGGTGTGGAGTTTGCTTGTAAGCAGGCATGCCCTCCCATACAACACAAAATACAGGCCAAGAAACACTTTCTTCTGCTTGTGAGTTACTTGAATCACCAGAGGCCCAAAGCGTATCCTGACCTTCTTTCCCTTTGATCCTATGCTTCTAGTTAACACATCAATTTCAAAGTACAAACTCAGGGGATTCCCTGGTGGTGCAGTGGTTGACAGGCCGCCTGCCGATGCAGGGGACACGGGTTCGTGCCCCGGTCCGGGAAGATCCCACATACCGCGGAGTAGCTGGGCCCGTGAGCCATGGCCGCTGGGCCTGCGCGTCCACAGCCTGTGCTCCGCAACGGGAGAGGCCACAGCAGTGAGAGGACTGCGTATCGCAAAAAAAAAAAAAAAAAAAAGTACAAACCCAGTCTCAATTAGGATCAATATTACTATTTCAATATTTATTTCAATGCATAGATTCAATATTTATCTTTCTGGATTGTGACCAAAATATCTTTGTACTTGGAGTTTTGCTTCTTCTTTTAGAAAATGTATCCACGGAATGACTTCTGCGATGCCTCATCTGATACCAGTCTACACCCAGGACCTGTGCCTTTGGATGCTTTAGAGAATATACATGTACTTCTTTTTCTCTGGCCATATAATAGTCCCTCTTCTTTCTAAACGTTCTGAATTTTTAAAAATCACTATATCCAATTAGAGTTTTAACAAAATGTATGCCTTTTTCTTTAAAAATTGTAGTGATTCTGGTAGTTTGATAAAAGGAATGAATAGTTAATTTAACATTCTAGGCAAATATGATTTGAGATGGGGGAGGGATACATATATTCATTCCTCCTACCAACATGTACTAATAACTTGTTATTTTTATACGATGTTATATTGCTATGTGTATCGGTTAAGAATTTTTATATTGTAAGTGACTGAAATTCATTGAAGTCGACTAATTTTGACTTAAATTTTAAAAGGTAATTTATTAGATTAAGTGACTGAAGAGTTTAGGGTTCTTCTGACTTAGGCTTGTCTTGAATCAGGGCTCATATGACGGTGTCAAGATACATCTTTCAGCTTTGCATCTTTTATGTGATACAGAATGACTGATTCTTCACCAAGCTGGTTTACTTTTCCTCCTACCACACACCTAAATTGTATTACACAATCTCCTTTGCACTTAATGTGGCCTTGAACCGGATTCTTGACAATAGCATGTGTGCGTCGCTCATTAAAATCCTTCAGGCACTATCACCCAACCTCCTTCTCCCCCCACCAGCAAGCGGGCTGTCAACTTCACAATACAGATGCTGAATATGGGCCCTTCACCAATCTAGGCTCATGGAGAAAAGCACCACCACCACCATTCCCACCAACTGGAATTTAAGGGAGTAAAAGATAAACTTCTATTCCACTAAGCTCTAGAGATTGCGTTTGTTACAGCAGGAAGCACTGCCTTAATTAATCCACTTATTGTTGCCTGTATTCTTGGGACGCCCTCTTCTCAAGGTCACAAAATGTCAGTATTTCCTTGACAGGGGTCTCTTCTACTAACAGCAAACAATTCCTAAGCTTCACTCTGATTGGACCATTACAGGTGATATGCTCACTCCTGAGTAAGTTTACCAGGTTTCACCTGTAAGCCCCACCCCTGGAGCAGCTGGCTTCTCTTAGGCACCTAGGTGTTGATGGTGAGGGACCCAGCCAGGAGGGGACAGATAACTCAAACAAAAACGGTGGTTGTGTTACCTAGAATGACAGGAAATGGTATCTGGGAAGCAAAATTCAGTATATGTTTGCTACACTAGAGACAAACATGAGGAACTCCAAGTTTAGTTATCTTAACCGCGTCATTTTTGTTTTTAGTAACAAATCTAGGGTGTGTCTCAACTAGTCTCTAAAGAAATCTTATGGTCCAAAGGAATTCTAAAATAAAAAAAGATTTTCAAAAACATATTTGTTAACTCCGTGGCTTGACTGCTGTACATAACAAATTCTTCTATATTTGGCTGAAACTATAATGAGATAAGTGTTTTTGATTACAAGCATGTGTTTGTTTTTATATAATTACTGTCATTTTTTCAGGAACTTTGTTTTACTTCTGTATATCTAGCATTACTAGGCATATATGTAATATTTAATAGACGTCCAGTATCTTCAGATGTGTAGCTGAGTTGATTCCTCATTTATTTACAATCATCCTATACACATATCTGCTTACAAAGTTCTAAGCATTTTACTGTTACAATAGTGACAATACGATTGACTATTAGTAGTAGTAATACCAGCGTATTTAATAATTTGCAAACCTGTCTAAGAATATTAATACCAGCTGCATAACAGCTACTCTATAAATACTTCTTCAAGGTGTGACATAAGTTATTGAAGTATTTCATTTCTTAAACACTGATTTTTCTCTTTTAAATCTTTGGGTTTCTATAAAGCAAATTATTGGAATTTCTTTCAAATATTGTTAGCTTACATTTAATGAGTTTTTCATGATACACACAAAATATACAACGTCTCTTTTTGTAATATGACAAAAAAAAGAAAAAAAGCAAATTAGAAAGAAAAAATACACACAGGCACACACTCGGCAAAGGAGAGCCATTGGGAAACATGTTTGCTTTGCTCTTGATCAATGGTTTTCTATTGAGACCAAATTTTCCCCATCCCCCAACAGCCAGATGGCAATATCTCAAGACATTTTTGGTTGTGAAAACTAGGGAGATGCTACCATGCTACTGGTATCTAGGGACAGGAGCCAGGGATGCTACTAAGTATTTTTAAATGCACAGGACAGTGCTGACCCACAACAAATCATCCAGCCCGAAATGTCAAGAGTACCAATGTCAGTATACCCTGCTGTTGACCTTGGTTATAATTTTTTAAATAAAATAAAGAAAGCTTCTATATGAAGTGATAAACCTAAGCTGACCCTCACACAGATTTGGGTCCTGAATTCACACTGTTTGTAAATCAAAAACATTCAAGATAAAAAAAAAAAAATGTTCTCTAAGCTAGCTCTGTGATGTTAATTATGTAAGTGGTAGAATTTTTGAAAGTGGACGAAGCTATACTGGCTGGGACTTCTTAGCAACGATCATGAAGGCAGGAAAACACTGAACACACTTGAAAATATCTAAAACTTAACTGAGTTTAAAGTATTTACAAATTTTTGAATTATGTATTTAAAACACTGGGAGAAAGCTCTATTAACCTAGAATGTGTATCATGACATTTTTCAAAATTGAGGGTGAAAAAAATTCAGGCAAAAAAAAATTGAGAGGCTTTAATAGTATTGAACCCTACCAAAGCAACCTTTATAGAAATGTCTGAGATAGAAAAATAACTGGTGATTAAAGAAAACTGGTGAGCAGGATAGAAACTCAAAGCAAGAGGATAAAAATAAATTCAAATAGAGAGATGACCACAATTAATAAAATGAAATTCTTCAAGGTGTAAAGATGGACATATTTCATTTAGAAATCCAGTTTTATGTATTTCAAGGAACAAGCTTAAAATGTGACACATAAAGAGATAAAAATATACTAACCAAAAGAAAGTTTCATGGATATGTTAACCTCAAATAACTATAGCAAGAAAAATTACTAGATACAAAAGGTATCAATATATAATGATAAAATGTTCAATGAACTAAAAAGTTATATGTGTTTATTATTATGTCTTGAACATACATAAACCACAAAATGAGACCTTCAGGGAGAAAGTTACAAATTTACCATTAGTTCAGTGGATTCTAACAAATGTCTCTAAATAACTAATCAGACAAAAAAAGTCAGTAAGTCTATAGATAATTTTCTAGACAATAAGCCTCCTCCCTTGTCACTCACTTATAGCACTGCCCTCAACAACTGAAGAACACATTTTTCCCAAGTGCACAAATAAAGTTTACCAAAAAAAATGTCCTTACACTTGGCAATAAAGGAATTCAAAAAATTACAACCGGTGTCATTTAGATATGTTTCTGACTGCGATTTTATTAAGTTATAAATCAACAACAGAACCAGAAAAGCTGCTAAAGTGATTTTAAAAATAAAATAGAGGCTTGATGTTTATGTTACAAAAGAAGAGATCCTGAAAATTAATGAGCTAATAACCTATTTTATGATATGACTACTGTGTAACAGATATACTCTACATGTCTGGATGTAGCGTTTTATTTGTTATTACACAGTACGCAGTATTTTCCATGTTAATTTCCACTTACAATTTCAACTTATGAGTTATTTGAAAATTTATTTTTAAATGCATATGGCATAGATGATGCCATTCTCTTGGAAATTTGTTGAGAATTCAGACAGGTAAGAAGTGACTTATTATAATTGTTCACCTTTGGATGGGGGGGCATACAAAATAATTATAGAATGTGGCCTTGGTCATAAAAGTAGAGGATACAACCAATAATAGAATACAGCAATACAGATCAATATTCCCAAACCTAACATAATTGTGTCTAAGAATTAAATGAGGCATCACCATAAGACAGATTAAGTCTTGCTTTCAAAAGGCTTCAACAAAATAATCTTTTGGCCCAATGCATGCTGAGGGAAGCAATGTCTAGAGGTGCCTTAAGAAGAACATGGAGCAGCCTCCCACGCCCGGGTGTTCACCATCTATTTCCTACATACCTCACCAAAATAAAGCCAATTCTAAGGCAGAAACAATGACCTTTCTCTACGTGCACAATTTCAAAAAGAGCGCATTACACTGCACACACCCCGAACTTGGAGGCCAGCACGAAGGTCCTTCAGTAAAAATAGTAAATAGCTTTGAAAAACATGCAAGGGAAAAGAAAAGCATCACGTGTCCTCATGAATTGTTCTTTTCACAATGCTCAACAGACCGCATCCAGGAAGCCTCCCTACAGAAATGCTGGAAACACCCCTTCATCCTGATACCCTTGCATCTGTTTCAGGTTAAACGAGAATTTGCCAAATGACGAGATGGAACGATAGAGAAATGCTGAAAACAAGCTAGCTAAAACACTCATTTGGTATTGAATTCCATCATTATACCGTACCACTTGGTTAAAGAACCCCTACCCAGTGTGGGACCCTTTTGTACTTTCAACGTTCACTTCCTTTGTGCTGTGGACCATTCTCAGAAAGGTAGGCCCTAAGCAATGTGATGCCTAGGTTACCAACAGAAAGGCACGAGGGCCCCAGGTCTGGAGGTGAAAGCACGGAGGGAGCCTCTGCGGGACTTCCCACGGCAGTGACAGGTAACGGACTATTCAGTCTCACGCTTCAATAAAATACACTGTTGTGCTTAGAAGAGCATGGAGGTGGAAAGAGGGAGAGTTTATTCCAAAAAACTACAAACTACGCTGGGTACTCAGCCATCAGAAAATTATATTTAAGTAGTTCCTGAATGTGAACAGTGAGGAAGGAAAGAGTGTGAAGGGAAAAAAAAGCGGGGGGTGGCACTATTTTCCAAGGAAAACTGTTAAAAGTAAATTGGGAGGATCTTTTCCATCAATCCCCTGTGCCCCTTTTGAGGGGAGAAGGAGGTTTATCAAAAAAGCAAAACAGAACTAATCAACACCTTCCTTAAAAAGAAAAAATCAGAGAATGAGAATCTATAAATTCCCCGTGAAAAAGTTTTCTCATTTTTAGCATAGGAAAGAAACCTTAGGAAAAAATTTAACTTGGTTTTCTCAGAAAACAAAACGCTCTACCTACAGAAATTATGCTGTTTTCTTCCCCTAACCACAACACCTAAATGCAACTGAATATTCTGACTAGAGTAAGTAGACTTGGTAATACCATTCTTATTTACTGATGTTACTTTCAGCCCTTTGAGTTAGTCAGCAGACCCTGAAGGGAAGTCATACACTGTCCAGTGGTTTTCTTTGGGAGTTTCTCTCAGCTTTGTTCTCAGTTGAGAACTACTACACTACGACAAGTACACGGCAGTCCAGCTGGAGATAAAGTGGATCTATTTTCCTAAGATTCAGTTCTGTTGTTTAGAGCTGAACCTGTTCTGTTTGGTGTTTTAAATCTGTTTATAAAGGACAGAACACCTACGGCAGACTTGTGAATTGCAACTCTGACGTCTGAAGTATACGGCGCCTGACTTTCTGGATAGTAACAGTGGGGGAGACGTGATGCACACAGCTCTACTCACCTCTCCTTACTGCTGGCCAGCTGCTAGCTGTTGATGATTTCTCCTTGGGCTGAATTCCAACCACCCATCCATCGGTAAACCCATATGCTGGGCTCACCCACTTTCACGTACCTGTCTGTTTCTGTAAACTATGGACTTGCAGGCTCAAACATATATACACTCACAGTTTTTCACAAAGGAGAAGTGAAAGAAACTTTTCTTCTATCTTTGCTTTCGGATACAATTCTTTGCACTTTAACTGAAACCTAGAGGAAGTTACACAAATGTCTTTGCATTCTGAACTCTCTGAAGCCTTCCTGAGTATTATGTATAGTTCCTTGATTCTAAAGCAGAGGTTGGCACACGTTCTGTCAAAGGCCACATAGTAAATATTTGAGGATTTTCAGCCTGGATTGTCTGTCCACAGTACTCATCTCTGCCGTTGCTGCGCAAATGCAGCCACAGGCCACACGTCAGTAAATGAAGCGGCTCTGTTTCAATAAAACTTTACCTATGGACACTAAAACGTGAAAATGATATGAAATTCACAGGTGACAAAATATTTTTTCAACCATTCAAAATGTAAAAAAAAAAAAAAACACAAAACTTTGCAAGCCATACAGAAACAAGCAGTGGCCGCACTTGGCCTATAGGCCATGGTTTGCAAACCTGTGCTCTCGAGCACAGTACCTAAAACTCCAGCTCACTCACCTTTTCCGTCAGAAATTTTGTACTCTACATTTTCCATTTAACAAGACAAAAACATGAAGCATCACTACAATCTGTTCCTACTAGAGAACGTAGGCAACCTTTTCAGTCCTAAATATTTAAGTGCCTATCTCTTTTGGAAGCGTACCATCATCCTAGATATTTCAAAGCTCTTTGCCTAAGCTCCTTTATAAACAATAACATGTATTTCTTTGCTTGAATCTTCTAAGCATTTTTTCTAAGATACTGAGTCAATTCTGCATTCTGATCAACGAAAGAAACACGTCATCTGCATGTGGCTCTCCAACAACTTAAAAGCACCGCTGGATTCTTTTTCTTTCTTTAACTTCCAACCGGTGCAAAACCAGAAGTGAATCAGGTCCGTCATGACTCCAAACAATCGCACAGCTACTGTACATCCAGTAACAAATTCAAGATCTAGAAGATGTTAGAAATTAAGCTTTCTGCTACCCCGGCATCATGGCAATATTTTTCTAGGCAAGCATGAGGATTACACAATAGCCTTGTCTCGAGGTATCCATTTTTCTCTCCAAACTGCTGACAGGATTATCATCTGTACCTTTGCCATGACTAAATAAACTGCATCTTTAAAAATTAGTGCTTGGGCTTCCCTGCTGGCACAGTGGTTGGGCACCCGCCTGCCAGTGCAGGGAACACGGGTTCGAGCCCTGGTCCGGGAAGATCCCACATGCCGCGAAGCGGCTGGGCCCGTGTGCCACAACTACTGAGCCTGCGCTCTAGAGCCCGAGCCGCAACTACTGAGCCCACGTGCCACAACTACTGAAGCCCGTGTGTCGCAACTACTGATGTCGGCGCGCCTAGAGCCCGTGCTCCGCAACAAGAGAAGCCACCGCAATGAGAAGCCCGCACACAGCAACGAAGAGCCGACGTGGCCAAAAATAAATAAATAAATAAATAAATTAGTGCTTGCCTCAAACTACTCTGCAACAAGGAAATCCATGAGTTAAATTGTTGAAGTTCACTTATAAAAGCAGAATGAAAAGATCACTCTTCCAAATTTTAATCATAAACGTTTCCCCTCAACATTTCCTATATCTTTTATTAATATAATCTATATCCTTGAAATGAAGCAACCATTCTATTCTTTCAATGATAGAAAACTAGTATAGACAACTTAAAACCTCTCCAAGTAGAACCACCATTCAATGTCAGAGGGTTCAGTTTTCCCAGCATGCAATGTGTGAATGATACTGGAATCTGAATGATACCAGCAAGGTTACTTACAGACCAACTGCAGAGGCAGTAAATAGAACGAGTTAAAAAATAAAGAAGGGAAATAGAAAAGTAAATACATTTCCTTTGTCACTCTCCATTCACTCAAATCCCTGAATAAGTCATACTTTCTCTCATCCTGTCTTCACCCATAATGCTTACTCAGCTAAGAATGTCTTATCCCGCCATGCAAATGCTGAACCTCTACTGCAAGCTCAGAGTCCAAATGGACTTGACTGATCTCTCCAGGCAATAAAGAACTCCCTCCTGAGTTTCCATACTGCCATGTACACGTTGAACACCAAAGCCCTTATCGTATGGTTGCAACGGAGGTTGCACATGTTGGACTCAAAGTTTATTTTAGACAAGATTCTTTCACTATACTGGCATCCAAGTCACCTAGAACAGTGTCTATCAATAAATCCTTAGTGAATGGATAAATGAAATCAAGCAAGCAAAGCAGCGAGATGAATCTGATTCAGTCCCATCCGTAACTACACTAGGTACCACTCTATAAACTTTCTAGCTCCGTGTACTCACCTGGCCAAATCAACTGGCACAGTCCATCAGCGGAAAATCAATGTAGTTTCAGTAGTTAAGATAAATATTAAGAAGAGTATTTAAAATATTAGCAGTATTCATGAAACAATAAGTTACTGTTTGCTACTCTGCTAAGCTCCGCATATATTTTACTTTCTTATACATCTTTTGCTACGGGAATGAGGGCTCTGCCCTGAACGTACAATGTGCAACACTATATACAGCAGGGGCTTAGTTCTCCTTTTTCCCCATCTTCCCAAATTACTGTCCAGCCAACAGGTTCCTGCCCAACATTCACACTCTGCCTGAAAGGAAGTTCTTATTCTGTGCCCTTTTTTCACCCCTTTCAGCCCAAATCTAGTTTGTCAGGAAATGAGAGTGCAGCAGTTTGTATAATTGTCAGAACAGAATCCATCTCGAATTTCTCATCATCCACAAATACATTAGGAAGAGAAAAGATAAAAAGCTAAGCAGAGAGAGGAAGAAGTGCAGTTATCAGTGATGATTCATTTCAGTGTAATACTGCGTATTGGCTTATCTCCTGCTCTTCTGTAAATTACATTTGTGAAAGGTGAAAAATCTTGTTACATTGTAGTTAAGTTATATAAGCACGTCTTACACAAGTTAATGAGAATGACATAAAAGGAACAATAAATCTCTTTCTCAATGAAAATGATTATAACTATGTCAAAAGATTTAGCATTTAAATGATTAAATAATGTTTTCATTTAAAAATAATGTTCACATTTTAGTTATTTTTAACAAGGTCATTGAAGAATCTTATACTCTATCGTACTTAATATTAAACTGCAAAATAACACCATAGCATGTACTGTTAGGAAATTTTATTTCATTTTAATATAAGGGAAACATTCTTAATGGCACTCTCAAATTTTTCCAAAATGATCCATTCCCTATACATTACAAAAATGTAAGTCCAAAAACGGATGACTTTGGTGAATTTAAAAATTGATAGTTTTTATCTTCAAATATTATTGAAATTATTTGAAACGTGCACAGTATTATATGTAGCTTAAATTTACTATCACTTCCCTAAAGATTTCAGAGTTAAGATTTTTTTTTTTTTTTTTTTTTGCCACACCACGCAGCTTGTGGGGTCTTAGTTCCCTGACCAGGGATGGAACCCATGCCCTCGTCAATGAAAGCACTGAGTCCTAACCACTGGACCGCCAAGGAATTATCAAGAATTTTTCTTTTAAATATATATCTCATATTTACTTAAAAGAAATATCTTTTAAATATCTTTTATTTAAAATAATTATTTCTTTTAAATATATATCTTTATTTAAGATTTGATTTAAAGTTATCAACTGAATAATTTACATGAAAACTGTAAAATAATTACAAATAAAATTGGAAATTTGTATACAGGCCATTATTTCCAATACATGTATCAGCTGTGTAATTTCAACTCCATCTACTGTTACAGTAAATCACTGTGTCCAGTTAACCTTTATTTAAAAAGTACAGTCCAGGAAATTACTACTCTACGGCCAGCTGTTGCTATTTTATAATAAGATGCATTTCAGGTACATTAACACCCCTGATGAGACCAGATAGCAATTACTCCTTTTAACATTTCTTAAAGTATTAATTTATTTCAGTTTAATTTTTGTTGTGTTGTACACTGGGCAGTTTAAAACGTAACATGTTCAAGCTCAGGGTGAGTATTTGCGGCTCATTTACAGCAAGATCATTAGTGAAATTCTGCTGTCATTTTAATTAACTCATTTTGGATGCATCTAAATTCATCATTATTGATGACTGTTTTCATAAAAGTTCTCTAATAATGCTGTACCTTGCAAAATAAGAAGTAACCTTAATCATGCTTAATAATCAAGCTGAAATATCTTCTTCTATATTTTAAAAGCAAAGCTGTCCATGGAGTTAAGTGTTAGACACACATGAAATTTGAGGCAGTTCTTAGCTATTTATCGTTATGATAAAATTCTTAATTCTTTTTGTACACTACCGATAAGTTTTAAACAATTCATTTCAAGGCCTGATGATTTTAAGTGTATGAATAAACTAGTTAATGACTAATAGTTAATATTTATTGAGTAGCTAGTAATTGGGCTAAGTTCTCTGCTTAGGTTTAACAAACCTCATTATTTTTATTGAAGAAAGATAACAAAATGGTTAGTCCTGTGTTTTTCAACAAAATCTCAAGGATTGCTTTAGATTTGAGAAATCTTGTTTTATCTAAATTATTCCAGAAAGATTAATGCTTGCAAACTAGTCTTTCTAATGTCTACAGAGGAATATCTAATATTTGAAATGCATTCATCCATCCACTCATCCAGTATATACTAATGAAACTTCAACAGTGTGCTGTGTGTCTTTCTAGGTACTGGAGAAAGTGTGGTAAATAAATACAGGCAGTATTCCTGTCCTCATGCAACTTGCATTAGAGGGAAGGTGAATGCTAAACAAATTCACAAGTAAATAAATAACATATGTGGGTGATAATGCTTTCAATATTTCACAATCAGGATGTGAGAAATAGAAAGCCCTAGAATAATGGCTGGTTGTTATTTTTTGAACATCTCACAAATTTCACACATAAAAATTTAGCATCTCCTCACAATTTATGGAGAAGGACCTGAGAATTAGTAAGATGTACGTAAATTAAAAGGATGAGGACAATTCCAAAAGGTGATTATCCCCTTTGAGAAAAGGTTGAAGTTTTCGGGAAAAAAAAAAAGTTTTTGAAAGTTTGGGAGCAGAGGGCGTTACACCATTTTAAAAAAAATTTTCCCATTGGCCTGAGCCTTTAAACATGTGAGCCAGTATCTGATTGCTCAGACCGCCTCCCATTTTGTCTAATAAATTATATTTTCAAATTAGTGAATGAAAAATAGCCTCTCTGTAAAAGGATATCATGTATTCTGGAATCTTGGTAAAGAATGTCTCATTAATTCCTACAATACTCTTTCTAAGTTAGGTGCTACTGTTTCCAAGATATAGAGAAGAAAATTTAAATGGCAAGCAGCTAAGTCACTTTTTCAACATCACAGAGCTGTAACCATGCGACAGACCTGAAGTTTAAACCCCACCTCTGGTCGATTTCACATATTCCATTCCACGAACCTTGAGCTATTTTATTCCTCCTGACGGTAGGGGTCATGAATTAGGGAACATTTATTAAGTTAATAAAAAATAAGGACTTTTTGCCAGGGTTCAAACTATACTATTGAAACTTCAGCTTTAAATTCAAACATGTAAGATAAAGCTAGGAACACAAACTATGATTATGAAACTAAAGCAAGAAAAAAAATACCGAAAAATATTAAAGAATGAACTCCTTCAAGATGGCGAAAGGTAAAAAGACACTGGGGAAAGACCGCTAACGTTGGCAGAAGACAGGCTCAAGAACCAAAAGTCCAGACCATGAAATGATCAGACATTTTAAAAGAAGTGAACAAGCATGGAAGATGTGAACAAAGACAAGGGAATATGACCTGAACAATTTGATCCACATTCATTCTTTTATCCGTCACTTGTGTATTACCTAGCAATGGTAAAGAAAATGATATATAGATAATTAAAATCACATTCCGTCTGGACTCATACTGTATGAGGCATATGCTACCGAAGTGTCAGCCCAGTGACAGGTCACGATGACAACTGCAGCAGGGGTTCGATGGAGTGTCACGTTCTGTACAAGAGTCAATGGGGCCTTCAGCCCAGGTGCCATCAGGCTTTATATCCTTCACTGTACGTGTTGTCAAAAATTGACCAGAAAATGGACTTCACCTAAAGAGATCAGAATCCTAGTGCTATAGCTGTTCTTACCTCCCTTAAGGTAAGTGAATACCTAGTTTGAGCAATATATAAAAAGAGAGGGTTGGAAGAGAAAATCTTCGGAACCTTACGTTGTGATGAAAACATTTGTGTATATTTTTATATGTGTCTGTACATGAATGTGTGTATGAAACATCAACTGTTTTCCTGAAAACTGAAAAAAGTTAAGATATTAAACGCACATTAATTTTTCCTCCAAAGTAGTGAAATCAGTTCGTATAAGGACTTATACTTAGTAAATGAGCCTGGTTATAATTCGACTGTAACTTTTAACCGGATTTCATTTAAATCAGGATGAAAGCTTATGAGAAAAGTTGAAGAAATTAAATGAATATAGAGCAGAAACACCTGACCAAGCTTATTAAGAAGCTGGGCTGCGAGAGGAAATAGGAACGAATTGAAGAATTCTTAATGTGCAGTTTGTGAACACGTTTGTTCTTGCGGAGGTTCAGGAAGCAGAAAAGCAGCCGGCACTTCTTTAGTTCTGAAAAACGGAAAGGATCCAAATACACATCGGGCTCTTTCTATCTCATTTAATGACCACTGTGGCAAATGCCACAGAAACCATTCACAAGGATCAAGTGGAACACGTTTCACATTTTGATTAAGGCAAATACAGCTAATTCACAAAACTCACTTTTCTTTTAAAATGCTGTTTCTATATTTCTAGCACAAAATAATCACATCACATGAACGTTCTCCGAAGTGTCTGACACTTTCAAGCTTTAAGGGAAACGCTGAATAGTTAATGACACTAGCCATTAGATGGAACGTGTACTTTCAACATATATCATGTTAACTAAACCTTAGTTTGGAAACATCGGAGGAATTTGTCCCCCAAAAGTTTTTACTGTAGATCATAAAACACCCTGGAAAGTAGCTTGACTATCAAGAAAAGTAAATGTTTATAAATGAAGTTATAGCATTTTGAAATGTTAGAAGACTGTTCAAAAGTTATCTATAAACCAAATAAACAGAGTAGGATACTTCCTCTTTATATTCTGCAGTTAAAGACAAGTGGGGTATTTATTACTATAAGCGTCCTTCTTTGATACAAAGCATGGAGATGAAGCATCAGAAAAATATCCTTGTAAGAGGAGGACTTTCTACCATAGTATTAAAGAGACAATGATTTCCAACCTTAATGAAAGTTATCATCTAAGAAAACAAGGATACACGTAAAGGAAAGAAATTCATATCCTCAATAAACAGCTTGAACATAAGTATATATATAGTTAATTAAATCATATGTCGAACATAAATAATTAGGAAATCTGACATTGGCTAAGTAAAAAATCAATTTCAAGCAAAATAAGAATGTTGGGTTTTCAAGAGCGACTACTCAGAGTTTTAGACTACGTATTCTCTTTCAAATCAAATCAATCGTAAGAAATATATGTTCACGACAACTTCTGACAACCTCAGGAAAAAAGTGGCAACATCAAGACTTGACAAGTCACTCTTTTAAGTCTGACCTTAAAAAAATGCTCTAAGGTAATTTGGTTATTTGTTCCCAAAGGAGTTTAAAATGTGAGAGCAAATATAACTATATAAAGATTTAACTAGAGTATACTTTATCCCTCTATCCCAAATGAAAATATGCACCCTTGATGGCTATGAATTTTCCAGATAGAAATGAGACCAGTACTGCCTGTCTCCTTTACTCATGGTTCCCGCTTCCCTAAGAAGACCTCACAGACCAAGGGTTAAAAGAGGAGGTAACTAAATTGCCCTCCCTTGGGAGAACTCTCTTCACTAAATTAATCTAGATACACACAGTGGTTAGGTTGTGGACCTCAAAAATGTCCACATTCTACTTCATGAAATGTGGTGGTATGTTTCCTTACACAGAAAAAGGGACATTGCAGATGTGATTAAACTAAGGGTTTTGGGATGGGGAGATTACATTGCTCCTATGCAGGTAATCCAGAATAATTACAAGGGTCCTTATAACAGGGACAAGGAAGCCAAGAGTCAGACCAGGTGTGAGCCTGGAAGCAGAGATAGGAGAGCTGTAGGGCCAGGAGCCCAGAGACACAGGCAGCTTCTAGAAGCTGGAAACGGCCCAGAAATAGATTCTTCCCTGGAGCTTCCAGGAGGCAAGCAGTGCTCCTGCATCCATCTTGGTCCTGTGGTCACTACAACTATAAGAGAGTGAACTTGCGGTGTTTTAAGCCACTGATTGCAGCACTTTGTCACAGCAGCCATCAGAAACTGAGGCACCGCCTAGGTGGCAAACTGACCCCGAACTGAATCATTTGGATTCTAGTTCTTCATAAGCATTTTCACATTTAGTCTACGCAACGGTATTCCTGCGTGGTGATCCGTGCCATAAAGACAGCTGAGGGCTAATAAGCAAACTGTAAATGAAAGAGTTATATTTCTTGCATGATTAAAAGAACAAGTGCCTATTAATTATGTCTCTGCTTAAAGACCATTGAAGGTTAAAAGACACTTCAACCTATCACGTGAAAACAGCTGTCAAACGGTACCTTCTTTAAAGGCGCCTTTGAATTTAGGGAAGCCTGGTTATATAATGGCTTTCGATTACACTAATTTTTTAAAGCCAGCAAAGAAACATATTCATGGGATTTTTTGAATCCACAAACGCTCGGTGAGAGCCGTAGTTTCAAGTACAGTATACACACTGCCAGTTTTTAAGCGCTATGAGGTTCAGCCACTGCCTTAGGTATGTTGAAGAACAGGTAGCACTGACAGACACATCTCACGCCAGCAAAGGTAATTCAGCACAGCCTACATTGTTAAAGATTTAAACAAACAAAATAAGCATCTGTTGCATGTTGATATGCCAGGCTCTGGATTGGACACCAAGATTAGTGAAAGATGGTCTTTTTTTTTTTTTTTTTCTTGGTGTTCACACGGCCATAGAGGAGCCTCCGGGCAAGGTAACAGAATATCTATTAGCAACACCAATGGTTAGGTTTTTCCCAAGGACTGCCCATGCAGAAGGTGGAACGCAGGAATCATTATTAATAAAAAGCCTGGCGTAAGATGAACCACTACCCTTGGGAACTTTTCTCTGACTCCTAACCGGAAGGGACCTGGGCTGCTTTGGAAATTCTGCCACAGTTGGCTTGTGTGACCTCTAGCATACACAGGCACCACAGGCTGCAGTAAGATGTACTGTCTCTTATCTGCTCTCATCCAGATTGTAGGTTCTTCGAGAACAGGGATTTTGTCTTCTGAATGTTATATAATCTGCAGGTAAAGAAGCTGCAAATGCTTTTGGGGTTGTATTTTGACAATGTAAGTTTCTTCAATGCCTATTTTCATCTTTATCTTTATGAACTGTAACAAATGCGTCTAGTTCTTGTCAAAAAAAAGAATGATTGTGAAATATTCCAGTATTAAAGCCATGACAAGGAAGCGTTTTCTTGAACTTTGCTACTTTTTTCTGTAAAGCGTAGATTCAATCTTAGATTCAAGGAGTAAGTCTTCCTAATGTTTCCACAAATTAAGCATGTGCAAATTATGTGTGACTGCAGAAACAATGGTTGTCAAATAGTTCAATTATACAGATTTTTTCTCTTTGAGTCATCTATAAACTGAAAGAAGTTATATTAACATTATTACTTTATAAATCTAAATTGCATTTTAGGAATAATGGCCTTAGATGTTTATCAACAACGTTAATGAAAATATTAGCTCTAGTAGTGTCAAAAAATCTGACATATAAAATTAGTTCTGGAAAGATTTGTTCTTTTTTGTTATTGTTCTTTTTCACCAAAAGCTCTCGATTGTTTAGGCATAAAATTTTAGTAAACTCTGCTACGTGACAGTTAAAGAACAGCAATGTAACAGCTACATAATCAGCTAATAAATGTATATATGCTAATATGCATTGGGAACCTTAAAAAGTCCTTCCAATCTAATTGTTTTCCTGTGTGTCACCGGGATGCCACATTCCTATTTTCAGGGTTGTTTAGACTGATGTGCTCTGCTTTCACACACAAGCGGAAAATGTCAGGTTTCCAATTCAAAAGAGTACAAATAAAGGTCAGCGTGTGTGTGTGTGCATACACACAGCCAGCGTCAACTGGAGGATTATTTTTCTCTAGATGAACTCTAGAAAACACAGCCTCGGGATGACTGACTTCTGATGCTAATTGCTGATCTCCTGGTACCCTACCCTTCTGGGTCCAGACAGTTATGACAGAAAAGGTGCTACTTCCATCATCGGTTCTGACGTGAGGGATGCGACGCCGGTAGATGGTGTGGAAAAATACGGACCAGACATTTCATCCATAATTGATTACAAACCTAATGTATTATTCCAAAAACCACAATTCTAGTCATAGCTCATTCTTGTTAAACTCTGCTTTCCTGTGGCTGTTTTGCTCTTTATGGAGCATTTCTGTGACTTTCTAAAAATAAACTATTAAACTAAGACAAAGATCTCCTACAGAGGCTAGAGCTGCTCAATGCTTGTGAGCCTACATGCTTCCTTGAAACGACCATCTCCATGAACCACACGCAAATAGTCCATTCTGCACAGGAGGATCTGGAACATTAACTGAAAGATCCAGTTTTACTTGGAACCACATGTGATCTTTTCCTCCACAAATAACAAATCTATTAACCTTTGAAGAGCTGTAGGTGAATGAATTACTGCATTTGAAGTATGAAAAATACAGTTAAATAGTATTTTAAGGGTATGTATCTGCTAAAATGCTTTACCACTTTTTTTTTTTTTTTTTTTTTGGCTGTGTTGGGTCTTCGTTTCCACGCAAGGGCTTTCTCCAGTTGCGGCGAGCGGGGGCCACTCTTCATCCCGGTGCGCGGGCCTCTCACTACCGCGGCCTCTCTTGTTGGGGAGCACAGGCTCCAGACGCGCAGGCTCAGCAGTTGTGGTTCACGGGCCTAGTTGTTCCACGGCATGTGGGATCTTCCCAGAGCGGGGCTCAAACCTGTTTCCCCTGCATTGGCAAGCAGATTCTCAACCACTGCACCACCAGGGAAGCCCTATATCACTTTTTTTTTTTTTTTGCGGTACGCGGGCCTCTCACTGCTGTGGCCTCTCCCGTTGCGGAGCACAGGCTCCGGACGCGCAGGCTCAGCGGCCATGGCTCACGGGCCCAGCCGCTCCGCGGCACGTGGGATCCTCCTGGACCGGGGCACGAACCCGTGTCCCCTGCATTGGCAGGTGGACTCTCAACCACTGCGCCACCAGGGAAGCCCTATATCACATTTTTTAATTCTAGCTTTTACATTTGACTATATAATATTTAACAGTCTTAATTCTTTGTAATCCAACTTAAACATACATTAAGTTAACTTATATTACTCAGAATATTTAATTTTCTGAATACCTCTAAGAAGCCTAAAACTTCTAAGCTCCTACGCATTCTCCCTTTCCATTAACCAAAGGCAGGTGATCAAACCTTTACCAATGACCAACTCTGTCAGGAACAGAAAACTTTACTCAAAAATTACCTATTGAAAGAATCAGTGGTTGGTTTAGTAAAGGAATTAATCACTACCTAAACTCACCTAGTTGCCTAATTACATACTTGTGCGTTTTTTTCCAGAGGATGTGGTGGTTTATTCATTCGAATGTTTGCTACACGTGCACTATGTTCTAAGTAGTCTGCTGGGGGCTGAGAATGCAAGCGTGTGCCAAACACACTCACTGATGGGAAGGCCTGTAGGGAATTCAGACCAGCAGTCTCGCAATCCCATCGTTACAGAGTGCAGGGTGAGCAAACTAAGGCGTTTTAGGAAATGAGGCTTCTTGAAGGAAGGGAAGACTACATCAATACCTGAATGACAAGCAAGTAGTAAGAGCAAAGTGAAGCAAAGACATGAGTGGAAGTGAAAATGACTCCCAGCAGAGGGAAGGGTGCATGCAAACGTCTGGAGGCGAGAGATAATGTGACACATTTGTTGACTTGAAATAAAAGTATATTAGACTGGAATACACAGTGGATACGAGACACTCTAGAAAAAAACATTACTTGGATGCCAGCAAGAGCTAATCTTTATGGACATGTTAGGCAAATTAATAAATGTAGACTTTTCCTGTGGGCAACCAGAAGCAATTTAGCCTTTTTTTTAGATGATTACAACAATTTGCACCCTACCAGTGCAGGAAAGGGAATGGATGTCATTCCAGCCGAGAAGGAACTGACCTGTAGTCACTGCAATTTCTGCTGTGTAATTTAGCTCAATCCAATACCCTTTCAACCAAATACCTGGTTGGCAACACTGAAGTAAAGGCATTGCAATAGTTACTTGTAATTAAGACTTAGGGAAATTTATAGCTTCCCTGTTACTATTAATTTCCATCAAAAATGAAGCACAGACAAATAAATAATAATAAGTAAATGAAACCTGCCGGCCGTCTTTCATTCTTAACTATATGCTACATTTTTTGTCAGTGACTACTTAGTCATCTCACTCTTTTGACTTATTAACCCTTGAACCATATTTAATAGAGAATATTTGAAAGTATTGATAGGTAGCATTTCAAATTAAAACCTTTATTTTTCGTAATGGATAAAATAAGGAAATAGGGATAATAAAATATAAGCTTCAAACTATTTTTGTAAGTTTGAAAACATGCATATGTATAATTATGTTTACATGTGTTTATAGACCAATCTATCTAACTTTCTCGGCCAAGTCTGCATTTTTCATTGCTCCAACCTTAAATATACAGTCATGTTGTTGAGATTATAAAGAATAGAAATTTAAAACATTGGAATTTTACATATTATATCTTCATGTTGTACTTATTTTGTAATTACTAACTCTGTGGAACCTGATACAAATTGTTTGCCATCTCTTAGGTTCTTGAAAACATTAAGCCCATCTTTAAGTGTATTCTCTGCTTTTTTTGGGCATTCATCAAAAACTCTATATACACAAATATTACATTATGAATTTATATATATAACAACAAAGAGCTGAAAGAAAATTGGAACACACATACCTGAATATATTATAGTAGCGACAGTCCCTACCAAAGTAGGATTTAAAAGGCCATAGACCAGTTCCTCGGGTGTCCTAACATTATTGATGCTGTTCGTATTTATAATCCAGACACTTTTGCAACAGGATGTATGCCTTTGGTGTTGCTACTTTGCTGTTGCCATTAATATTTTTTAAACGTTCTTGAATGATGATATGGGATCTTAAAAAAATACAAATAGAAGACGTATCAACAGTTCCAAGTATCATAACTATAGGGCCGGCTGCAATAGCAAATACCACTCCTGGATAACCTTGTCTAATAAATCTTGTACACTGCAGCGGGCGTCCTCATTCATGTCTGTATGCCTCTCCTCTGGTATTTTCCTGTTATTTATCTCTCGATCGTACTGTATGTTATTTATGCTTCATTATTTCCAAAAGGGTTTGATATACTTTCTAGAAATACACTTAGTTCAACAAGATAAAATGTAAAAAGGATGAGGAATTGCCAGAGAGGAGGAGGTTGTTCTGGTTGCAATGGAAACAGTAAACTACGTGTTATGAGCTTGGACACCTCAGTAGGTCAAAGACCAAAGCCTTCTCTTCCAATCATAGATTCAAAAGATCAGATTGTCTTCCCCTGTGAATTCTCTATTTCAAAGGTAAAATCATAAAATCTAGGCCACAAATTGACTTCAGGTCATGAAATTTCCTGAATCTTACTTTACTAATACAGTTTCAGTGGTTATTTACATTTCAAACACTTATTTTCAAGAGGTGACACTGATATTCTTCACTTCTAAAATCAACAACTTAAATTGTTCTCAGTTTTCCAAGCCAGATGGCTTTGCAACTCTCTTTTTCAAATAAGGTATAATGAAGATAGATAGTTAAAAAAAATCTGTCTTTCAGAGTGAAATTATAAATGTAAACAGGAGGGAAAGTGCATCTTTTTATCCTCCTCAAAAAATACATGTCAGCAGGAAATATTTCTGATACCTAAGAAAAAGGTCAAAGATTTTCATGGTGTTCATCAAGGATTACTGTTAGATATGATTCTGAATTGCTTATAAAAACAAAATATTTTCCAATTCTTTCTGAAAATGTGTGAGCAGTGATCATCACTGAGGAAAAAAATAACTTTTTACCGTCACTTGTCCATTTCATATACCTTCAATGCCCTACATTTATCAATAGTGTATTTAACCCATTATCCATTAAGAAGGACATTATCTTTCATACTGCCTTCTTACTAGATCCATAGACAATGTGTCAGGCACTGTGGGTGATATAAAGATGTCTGTAATGATCAGATAAAAGGTAACAGTGTAAGTGAACACTCAAAGAGATTCTTCTTAAAGATTATATGGGATGAACGGTGTACACAGTTATTAAGTACTGCTAGAAGAGGTAGGGGCATTCGAATTTGAATAAGGTCATGAAGAATGAATAGGTCTTAGGTAGGTTGAGAAAAGGAGGGAAGGAGGAATTCTTTGAAAAAAAACTAAAGGAAACAACAATGTACATTTGGCAAACACTGGGGAGATAATCTTCAAGTATGACATAGAGAAAAAGTTGGAAAAGTCTTAAAGCATTATATAAAAGAAAAACATCTGAAAGAGTTTGAACTTTGGAGGCAAACTGCAAAGGTAGAAAATATTCAGGGGAAGATGTCCACAGGTTTTGTAAAGAAGTTATTTTAACAACAGACACTCACAGATAAATTATTAGTGTGCACCCTAATTCTTCCAATTATTACCTGGTCTCTATTAGGCAAAATGTTTTGTTGAAAATTTTATACAACATATTAGAACTGCCAAGTTCACACTAAAACACTGTTGCTCCTAAAACCATTTAATTGCTCCAATGTGTGTAAGCAAATGATAGAATTCAGTGAGATGGGA
This sequence comes from Grampus griseus, assembly GCF_964374135.1. Taxonomy (NCBI): domain Eukaryota; kingdom Metazoa; phylum Chordata; class Mammalia; order Artiodactyla; family Delphinidae; genus Grampus; species Grampus griseus. Next base: position 2,313,042 of record NC_139015.1, read on the forward strand.
GGATGAATTAATTCAATGAGTCACCTTTATATTTCGGATTAGTAATTGTTAATTGAAAAGCAGGAACACAGAGCAAGCCACTGCAACAGCTGGCCTCATGTTAATGTGAACAATGTTTGACATTTATTGAATGTCTATTGTACACCAGGCTAAATGCATTAATTACATATCTCATTCAAATCTCACAGCAGCTCTTTGAAATAGTTTGATACCTTCTTTTAGAGATAAGTAAAATTAGACCTCTGAGAAGTTAAGTGAATTGCCTAAGGTCACTCAACTAGTAAAGGGAGAATTCAGGACTTAACTCGAGACATGTCCCTGAACAACGAGGCTGTTAGTTATTCTGCTAAAACTACAGAATTGTTTCAGAAAGGATTTTTTTCCTTGATTAAAACCATCCTCCCAGGGCTTCCCTGGTGGCGCAATGGTTAAGAATCCACCTGCCAATGCAGGGGACACGGGTTTGAGCCCTGTTCCGGGAAGATCCCACATGCTGCGGAGCAACTAAGCCCTTGCGCAACTACTGAGCCTGAGCTCTAGAGCCCGCGAGCCGCAACTACTGAAGCCCGTGCGCCTAGAGCCTGTGCTCTGCAACAAGAGAAGCCACCACAATGAGAAGCCTGCACCCCGCAACAAAGAGCAGCCCCTGCTCACTGCAACTAGAGAAAGCCCGTGTGCAGCAGTGAAGACCCAATGCAGCCAAAAATTAAATAAGTGAATAAATAAATAAATTAAAAGGAAAAAAAAAACATCCTCCCAAAACATCTGTTTGAGAATGTGGTTGGTAAAGCATTATTTAATTCTACAGTTATTCAGCAACCATTGGCAAAGAAATTAAGATGTTGCAAAATATTCAAATGCTCGTAACAGAAGAACATGTGTGTAAAGAGACTATGCAAGTCATTTTATTTTAAAGATGCATTTCATGCCTTTACTGTATATAGCATTTGCATTTTTATTGGATAAAAGTTGTCCACAACATCTTCACAAGTTCACAGCAAAAACCCTTCATGAAAATCCATTGCCCGTGGCATGGCAACGCTACACTCTACCCTTAGTCTTTTGCCAGAATGATCCAAATGTTCAAATGCCAAACAATCCTCTGCAGTGCTTCAATACCGAGGCCACAGGCTCTTTCCTCTCGAGTAATATTTTCTCAGTTGACTTGGTTTTCGGTATTGTCATCGTAGGCACTTTCAATATTACAAAGTCATTACCTCTTATTGCTATTAAATTGCTAAGTATGATTCTCTCCCCCCCTCAAGGGTGAAAGGTACACTATTCAGTCACTATTTCCCCCTTTATCTGTCTCTTGTACGTGGTACTGGAACCGAGCAGGACCCTGTGGGGCTCCTGGGCATGGCAGCCTTTCTGTGTTCCCCATTCCTCGTTTGAGGGAAACAGACTCCAGCCTCCATGACACTCCCTGAGTCCCAAAGGGCAGATTCAAACAGCTGCTCATCAGGGAAGGGAGGGGATGCAGAGACAAGGGAGGAGCAGTCAGGAAACAACAGTGCAGCCTTGGGGCAGGTCCTGGTTCCACCTCAAGGGATACACATAATATCTTTTGAGCTCTTTATAGAACTGAAATCCCCAATAAATGGAAGATGTCAGCATTCTTCATTCCAGAGAAGACCACCTGAGGCCAGATTAAAAGGAACCAGAGAAGCTCTTCAAGAGATCACCTGAGACCAGATTAAAGCAGCCCAGGCCCTGCGCACACCCTGATCTTATCAGCAACCCCACCTTTGATCTGTTGCTACAAAACTCCTTACCAGATCCTCCCAGAAGGGACACGTGGGCTTTCAGGGGCACGAGCCCACCGTGGCTCCGTATGCCTGGCAAAGCTATTCTTTTCTACTTCACCCAAAACTCTGTCTCCGAGATTCAATTCAGTACCAGCGCAGAGAGGCCGAGCTTTCGGCATCAGTACTTTGAAAACAGCATTAAAGAGAATTCATGGAAATTCCCCTCAGAACAGCAAGAGCCACTATTTCAAAACCAAGAATCTGATGAAACAGTCCTAATGACTTGGGATTTCCCACATAGAAATCCATGCTCACAGTACAGTTGACCCTTGCACAACTCAGGTTTAAAGTGCATGGGTCCACGTAAACATGGAGTTTTTCAATATTACATATTATAGTATTACAAAATTTGGGATGGCTGAATCCTTGGATGTGAACCACGTATTTGGAGGGTCAAATACAAGTTGATTTTCAACTGTGGACAGTCAGTGTCGCCAGCCCCCTGCATTGTTTAAGGGGCAATTGTATACGCATGAAAATTGTGTCCACACTACTATAAACACAAAGGAGATAAGCACAGGTTAAGGTCATTTACTACAGCATATAACCTAAGGGTAAAAACTGCAGAATAAGTTACAAGTACCCTACTTGTCTACATTTTCAGAAAAGATACAAAAGACAGCCCTTTAATCCAAATCAACTTCAACTTTGGATATTGCCTAACTTTTCCATCAGAAACAGTTCTTTCCTGCTCAATAAATTTCCTAAAAATGTGCACAGAGCATCAGATGAAGAGAAATCAGAGCCGTGGCTCAAGACCACATCTGTCCAGAGCAGTCCGATGAGGTCAGAATTACAAAGTTTCTCTTATTTATGACCATCAGACCATGTTACCTCCAGGCACTACCTAATGAAACTCCTTGCCCCTGGTAACACATTTCAAGCTGCCAAAATGTGCAACTGAAGGAGAAATACAATATGTTTAATGCACAGATTAAGCGGTGGTTATCACCACTCTAAACAAAACCTGTTTCCCTCTCCTCTACCCTCAGGAGAAACACCTCCGTGTCAATGGATCACTGAGAGGCTCAATTTTCAGTAAAACCTTGTCAGTTGTGTTACACATATGGTTGAACTCTATGCTTAACATATACGATGTTATGTCCTAATAGTTGAAAAATCTCATTCCTGATTTTTGTCTACCGGGTCTCTATTGTTTGTGTAATTTTGTTTTCCAGATCACACCTGCTTCGAAAGTTTTTAAATAATGCTCAAAAGTATGCAGTCAAAACCAAGAATCAAATCTGAGCATCACAGTAACTCTTTTACTCAGTTACCATCGTGTGAATTGCTTTTCCATGAGTTTTGCATGAGCGCTTGCTTGTTCACTAAACTGATCAACCCAAGTAATGACATCAAAGGAGTAGTTTTCAAAAACAGCTTTTAGCTACATTGACTCTTTCCTGAGTGAATCTGCATAAACAAACCTAAGTTATTATATGAAAATGTTTTCGGTGATAACATTTTAAGCGGCTAGAAACAGTGTGGTGAGATCTAAAATTAAATTAATTCAATCAAATCAAGTGAGGTCTGAGATGACATTACAAATTCCAAAGCAGTATCAATGCAAATCTAGGGAGACAGCAGTGGGGTGAGCCAGTTCCTGTAACATAGTATGAGAATATAAATTACTTTGAAAAATTGGGAAAGCAGTCAGAAATAAATTTGATGCTGTTCAATCTAGATAAATGCTGAGAGGAAAAAAAAATCAGTATGCAAATCCTAAGGGTAAATAAATAGAATGATAGCAAAAGCTCATCCCTAAAAAGGTCTGAAGGTAATTCATGGGTTTATGCAGGATTTTCAATCCTTTTAATTCACCTTGCTTTACTCTTGGTTACTATGAGACAAAACTGTGATGTGATAGTTTATTTATTCACATCAGACCTGACTAACTCAGAAAAGATTATATTGTCTAACAGGATCAGTTTTTTCCACATCTATCGAGTATACATGACAATTAAGTTTATTTATAAATCTCAAAATTATCTAACTAGAGTCAGTTTAAACATTGGTTAAAAAACTGAACAGCAACAATTTACGTCAGGTAACTCTATCGTCTATTTTTTGCAAAGTGAGAATGCCAATCAGGGGGTCAAAGAAATGGCCACGTTCTGAATCCATAATAATTCTGACTCTGTGTACCTGTGAGTAGGTTGAATCATGGGAAATTAGCAGGATTAAACTTGCTTTGCTTCATGAAACTGGTAACTTCAGGAAGTTCAACACAATCTGTTAGATCCCTCGAATTGTGGTCAGAATCTCTCCAAAAGTAGACAAGAAGTAAAGAAAGGTTTCTTGCAGCTACTACATGGAATCTATGCCATCTCACCCCACAGAAGTGAACGCTGCTGCAGACTCCACTGACCTTTCAACAGTGAAAGATGTCTTCTGCATTCCTATCGTGGGTTGAAGCGTGTGCACCCCACGCCAACACACGCTGATGTCCTAACCGCTGGTACCTGTGAATGTGACCTTATTTGAAAATAGGGTCCTTGCAGATGACCCTGGGAGCTGTCTTATCCTTCCTACCATGTGAGGACATGGCCAAAAGAGGGTGGGTCCTCACTGCCTTGGTCTTAGACTTCCCAGCCTCCAGAACTGTGAGAAATAAACGTTTGTTATTTAATCCAACCCAGTCTACAGTATTTGTTGGAGTGGTCCAAACAGACTAAGCACAGTGCACCAGGGAGATGAAACCTTCTGTGTTTGTTCTGTTGCATTTTACCTGCAGTTCCCGCTTCCCTAAAAAATGCAATGAGTAGTTGGTGGCTGAGATAAAGGACAGTCACCATGTCATGTCAGAATTTGCCCTTCCCCATCTCTATGAGTTTTTCCTTCTGTTTAACAACACTTATTTCATAACAAACTCATGGACTGGATTGGGAGTGAGGTGGTGATGGTGTAAGAAACTGTCTTCCAGAAATAGGGGGCAGTATGTTTGAATTGTACAGCACATATAGTGCAAACTCAGCTGGGAATAATCCATTTCTAGCAGAGTCTATCAGATTTCTGCTTTATGAATTTTCTTGTGTTCTTAAATATCTGTGAAATATCTTAAATATTAGTACAGAAGTAGGAGAAAGGCAGGTATTTATTACATAGATGTTGGGTATATGAAATGTATAGAAAGAAGAAAATATCTTAAGAGTAATCAAGAAAAAGTTAAATTCTTAAATAAATATATATGGAATTTAAAATGTATTTTGCATGGTCAACTACCAGAGTAAACCAAAAAAAGTGGGTAAAAAAAGGATACATCAAGCATATCTATACAAACACGAGCAAAGCTAGTAAAATTCCCATAAATTTCAGAAAGCTACATGTATGCTTAAATTCAGAGACTCAAAGAATGAATATGATCTTATGAACTTCCATCATAATACTGAAAGGGTTAAATAATTCTTCATATTTGAGGGAAGCAGAATATGCCACGCCCAAATGTGCTACTTTGGCCTGTGGATTCTTTTGAGCTGAAGGCACTCAAGACACAGTAGACTCAAACTTTTACCTGTCCCTTAACTGGTTAAAATGATGTAGGTAGAGGGCTTGTACCAGAAAGAGAGCTACTACCTGGAACAACGTTTTTCATCTGAAAGACTTAACTGCATGGTAGGGCAAATATCTAATTTCAATCACCTGCTCCTATCTTCCTAAGAACCACCCTCCGCCCCTTCGAAGCCCCAGGCCCCCATCCCATTCCTTAGCACAGGACAGCATATGAACTTCAGTGGCCTGACATGACTTTGGGTCTCATATTTTATGGGATTCCCTACGTATAAAATTAAATTTGTTTTTCTCCTGTTAATCTGTCTTGTGTCAACTCAATTATTAGACCAGCCAAAGAAGCAAGAAGGGAAAATTGTCCTGTGCTGTAGTATTAAAGAATTAGTAAAACATTTTGAAGTTTGTGAGAGAGAAGGTATATTGAGGGTCAAAAAGATAATTCAGAATAGATGAGTTTTTGAATAAAAAAGGAAATATGAGGATGATTTTTACCACCAAGTGGTTAGATTTGGAAATGATGGGCTTGAATGTAGATAGTGCGTATGATGTTCTGAGAAACTTTAAACAGACATAGATGAATCAGTAAGCCCACTGGATGGTAACCTGGGAGTTTGAGGGAACTAACAGTGAGCTTCATAAATGCCAACTGCTGTTGGTTGAGACCCAACTTGAATGTAAGTTTATTCAGGCTGCACTTAGAGTTAGAAATTGTCAATGTAATACCCTTCTAGGGAAGTTTTTCACACCTAATAACCCCTCCCTGTTTGAGGCACAGGTCCACTCTGCTTGTTTATGTATCTCCTGGAATTCACTGACTTTTGATATCCACGAGCAGGTGGGAAACTCTCCTCATTGTTAAAACGGGTGCTGAGCTGGCGAAGAAGTGGACTGTTGATGCTTATTCATCAACAAGGCAGGGTGGTGGGGATTATAAAGTGCACCTTCATTAATGAAAAACGACTTACTGGAGAAAAATGTTCAAGTAAAAGTAAACCAGAATCATCATAATTGGGCTGTAAGCAACCTATTGGCATCATTTTGAGAAGATAGAGGGCTATATAGATGAATAGGATTGAAAGGTTATAATTTACTTGAATATCTCTCAAGTCATTAATTTTCCTGTCACTGACTGTTTAACAAATGTGATGTCCAAGGGCATTTGCAAGAGAGGGGCCGTTTCATCCTAAGTGAAAACACTTTAAGCTAATAAACAAACAGTCAGTCTCTATGGTTATTTCTTTGCCTAAGAAATATAAGGAAGACACCATGTTGATATAAAAACGATTAGGCTAATTAAGTATGAACATACAGTAAACATTTTTATTCTTGATCATAAATATGCCCTTATTCAATGGAAATTAGGTCTGAATAGCAGTTAAAAAGCTAATGACTCTCAGCTCCTGCTTTACTGAGGTTTATCCTCTCCAGAACAGTCCTGCAGATGGGGCCACAGCTACCAGGAGTGAAGTAGGCCTTCTGGCCATGACAGCATCGAGCAAAAGGTGGAAACAGTTTACCAAGCTCTCTAACGAACACTTCATATCCTAATTTTTACACATATTTTGAGTATCTTGGCAGGACTGTAAACAAATCTAACTGTTGCTGAAATGTTATCCCAATTCCAGAATGCTAAGAAAACTCGTTTTTGTCACTTGTATAATATTTATGTATCTGGGAACAGCCTTATTCAGAGATAATAAAAGGTAGGATCAGTGAGAGTTTTCTTGGGCCCAGCATGGCACGGCACTGGGAAAAAACGTTCATTTATCCAGCCACCATATGAAAACTATTCCATGTCCTCCAAAAACAGAGGAGCTAGGAGGATACCAACCATCTCTTCGTTAAGGTGCAAAAACCTGTCTTGCAGTTTTCTAAATGCAGAAGACATGCATAAAATATGTCCTTTGACTACAGACCATAGTTAGCTGGGTGCTGAGGCTGTCAGTCTTAATAAATAAATAACACGTATATTAGTATTTTATGGCTATTGCCAAAAACTGAATTAAAAGAAACTTATCTTTTATATGGATTTTCCATGGTCTGTTTACAGATGTTGTATGAATGCCTAAAACACAGTCTTTTTTAACAATGACAGTATACTTACTAACAGGTAAAACTAACCTATTGAGCTGCAGTGTCTTCTAGCATTATGCAATATTTTTCAAAACTCTGAAGTAGTTTTCTTATTATCAGCCTTATAAGATGTATTTAAATAAGAAACAAATACCGTATTTGAGTGTGTAGAGAAAAAAGTATCATACTGAGCAATTTCAGTTTTAAAAGAAGGTCTCAGAAATACTCATGAAAATCTTCACAATTTGATGATAAGAATGTTCATTATCAAAATACAGCCAATACCGAAAAATTGAAAATAAATTTAACAATAGAAAACTAGTTAAATCAGTTGTACATTCATATTAAAAGGCAGTATTGTGCAGCCATTAAAAATGATACTGGACAAAGTTTTCAACATTACAAATTTAAAACTCCTACAAGAAAACAGGGGAAAACCTTCATGTAATTGGACTTGACAGTGATTTCTTTGATATGACACCAAAGTACAGGCAACAGAAGCAAACATATACCGAAGGGACTGCCTCAAAGTTAAAATATTTCTGCATCAAAAGACACAGTTAGGGCTTCCCTGGCGGCGCAGTGGTTGAGAGTCCGCCTGCCGATGCAGGGGACACGGGTTCGTGCCCCGGTCCGGGAAGATCCCACATGCCGCGGAGCGGCTGGGCCCGTGAGCCATGGCCGCTGAGCCTCCGCGTCTGGAGCCTGTGCTCCGCAATGGGAGAGGCCACAACAGTGAGAGGCCCGCGTACCGCAAAAAAAAAAAAAAAAAAAAAAAAGACACAATTAACAAAGGCGACCTATGGAGTGGGAGAAAATATCTGCAAATCATGTATCTGATAAGGGGCTAATATTTCGAATATATAAAGAACCCTGCAACTCAACAACAAAAAAATCAAATAACCCAGATAAAAAATGGGCAAAGGACTTAAACATTTCTCCAAACATAATATACAAATGTCCAACAGGCATTTGGAAAGATTCTCAACATCAGTAATTAAGAAAGAAATGCAAATAAAAATAACAATGAGATATCACCTCAATCAATCCATTTGCTGTGCACGTAGTAAAACTATTACTGGAAGTGTTGAGAGTTTATTTCAGAAATGAAAAATGCTTCAGTTATGTCAGATTGCGATTTCATAAAATTACTGATTTTCCTTATAAGAAAAAAGATGAGATTGGAGAATAATTACTGATGTAAAAATGTAAATATAGGTTAAACAAAAAAAGTAGATTAAAAACTAAAAATACAAAATCCAAATTTAGGAAAAAGAACTACCAAAGAAAACTGAAATGAATACATCCGTACAGAAGTTATAAACACTACAAGTATATCCACAAAAATGTAAACAATGGTTTAGGCTAGGGTGCTGGGGTACGGTAGCACTTTTCATTTTTTTCCCCCTTAAACCATGCCAACGTTCCCATTTCTAACGTTAAAAACACAGTGTTGTGTAATAAAGCAAGAAAAATTTAACTTTCAATGAGTATGATTCCTAACTCTCCCTTTTATCTTTGTATGTAAAATGACAGAAGACCATAAAACACAGTTTCCAAAATTTAATTCTCTCTGGTTCTCAGAAAAATCCACTGAGTTATCACATTGCTACGTAGAAAATTGAGATCTCTGGCACAGATGCATAGTATCTATCTGATCTGGCTTAGGTGAAAAGGGAAGAGCAAATAAGCCAGTCCTAGAAATCAAGTTCATACAAGGAAAACCGAGCTGCATTTAGCAAAACCTATCTCCTAGAACGAGGGTATGACTTGGAAAACAGAAATGACAGTGACATGGGCATAGCTGATGAGATCTCTATGGCTTTAACTACAAAAATTCCTGAGTGAAGGATACGAAGTGAAACCCCCAGCCGTCATAACAAGAAATGCTTAACGAAAGAAAACAAACAACGTTTAAAAATTCTTTCTGACAACAGATTTATGACAAAGAAAATGAAAAGTAATTTACTCTGAAATGTTTTATAGGATAATGTATGCTGTCAGTTGCCGCATTTGTTTTTCATCTTGTCATTGAAAATGTCTGTGCTTTGTTTTCTAACAAAGCTGTGTTGAAAATGTTGTTCAGAAATGCTTAGAAAATCTGTATTTTTTCCTCCTATTTTGGCCTTAGGTAAGTAGAGAACTGAACTGAAACAGCGAAGGCATGGATGGTTCAGGATTTTGTCTCTTTATTGATCAATTTAGACTGTTCCATGCTCAATTTAACCATAATAAACCAACCCATCAAACTATACCTATCCAGCTGTTCTGCTGCGACAGGTGATTTAAGTAAAATCAAGTAGCATCTCAGCAACCATTACCTTCCAATGTTTTTTAAAAACCTAGCAGTTGTAGTTCCTAGCACAGTCACCCCTACAAGATGAAAGTTCAAACACATTTAAATGGTTTATTCTCCCTGCCAACACTTGCTTGGGATTTTGCCATGTTTCTCCAATATGTTCATTTGGACAATAGATATTGTTGGTCTAAAGTTTATCAGCTATTTCATGATTATGTTACGTTTAATTTCTTTTGAAGCAAACTTGCCTACAACCTATACTATGTGCAAGACCCTGGAAGGTGGCAGACATTCAAGTAACAGGGATGGAACACAGCTCCTGCCCCCAAGAGGGCCCACAGACTGATGGGACGTAACCACCTCATACGGCACGTGTCCTGGGGTCACGGTCTAACAGACGTGTACAGTAAGTGCTCTGAGGAGAAGAAGCCGAGTGAAAATTCATCTCTCACATCTTTCAGGGAACCTTAAGTAATGCCACAGACTGTAGGATAAATATGGAGCAAAGGAGGAAGATTCGAGAGTGAAAGCTAAGCAGGGACCAGACTTGAATAATTGTCTGAAGTTATTCTCCTTGACCACATCCAAGAAGGTTTCAAAATCTATGTCTTTGTCTGTTAGCTTCCCCTTTCCCTGTGGTTTCAATTTATGAAATGATTCATACTATATTTTCTTAAAATATGTGGAAAAAGTCTTCCTACAGGATAACAGGATATCAAAAACACCTGAAGCACTAACGTGCTAATAATGTTTCTTTCCAATGAGAGGATTTTTTTTAATGATAAAATTATCTTATCAGCATATCTAAAGGAGTTCAAATGTAATAACGGGTCTAAGATTAATATGTTACACTTGTATGAATATATAAAAACTCATAAGTAAGTGATATATACTCATGGTATTTAATTCTTATTTTTCAGTTATCAAAAGAAAACTATAATCAATATATTTCTAACCATAACATTGCCAGAGTTTTAGTGTATTATTCATCTATATAAACTTTAACTGTTATTGATTAAAATACAACCTAAAACCTAAAAAATTCCAATCCAAATGTTAACTGTAATTATTAACTTCAAGTGAAATATTTTCACATGTGGCAAATAATGCACTATAGTTTCCTCATTCTGAATATGACTTTTATTCTCTTTCAGCAGGTACAAAACAAGGCAATAAAGATGATTATTAAAAATAACTGATGGGGCTTCCCTGGTGGCACAGTGGTTGGGAGTCCGCCTACCGACGCAGGGGACACGGGTTCGTGTCCCGGTCTGGGAAGATCCCACATGCCGCGGAGCGGCTGGGCCTGTGAGCCATGGCCGCTGAGCCTGCACGTCCGGAGCCTGCGCTCCACAACGGGAGAGGCCGCAACAGTGAGAGGCCCGCGTGCCGCAAAACAAAACAACAACAACAGAAAAAAAACAAAAAATTGATGAAGATAACTCAAAGGATAGGTACTATACACTTAGGCCATATTTGGGGGTTCTGAAAAGCTAGATGTCTAAATACTTATCAAACTTTAACTTCAAATGATTTTGAAGAGGTGTTAGTTCAGAATTCGTCTAAATCCTACTATCAGCTTTGGGCTTTGTTTGAACAAAATGAATATGAAATAATTTGTTTAACATATAAAAGTGGTATAAAAGATAGACATTCTTCTCCAGTCATAAGCATAGGGCCATAGTTTTAGCTCTAGAGAATAGGATGGAAGTGGAGGAAGTTACCTCTGTTCGAAGAAGTGAAATATAACACCAAACATTTCATGCGAAAATTCCAAAGGGAAAACATTAACTGATGATGTCATACATAATCGTCAAGGTTCCTAGTACCTGGAGCACTAGGAATGCACCCACTCTTGTTTCAGGTGCTACCAGATTACTTATGTCTTAATTTTTCTCACTCTCTCACCTTCTTTCTCAGGTTGTCTCTACAGCAGGGAATTCCCTAAAATAGAGGGAAAAGTTTCCAAAAATTAAAACCTAGTCACCTATCGCTTTTGATTCTATTCATTGTGGTCACTGAGATACACACAACTGAATTACAAAACAGTCTTTCCAAAATGTGTTGCTTATGCTTTAACTCCGCATTCAGCACCTCCAAAACCACTGAACAAAATAAACCACTGGACAAAATATGTGTACGGCCCATCTGTTTCTACATATCCATTCCTGCTTACTTATCATTCCTGGAAGGAGCCATGTGTAATTTTTATTTCCTGACGTCTTTGGTCATGCCATTATCCGACTGCAATACCCTTTGAACTTCTCCCTCTCCTTCTGTGCTGTCCTCAACCAATACTGCTGTCAGTACAACGTTTTTAGCAATGGAAATTCTATTCACACATCGAGACCAAGCACAAAAGATTGATTTCTCTCGAGTCTTCCTCAACCCTTCCTACTTAATACCAAATTAATTGCTCCTTATCAATGCTTCCACTCTATTTTCTCATTTTATGAGATTCGTTTTATCTATATTTTAGTTCGGCCTCTTCGTTCTTGCCTTTCCTACCCAATGGTCAGGGCCTTGAACGTAGTAGAACATTGTCATAGCTGAAAGCACAGACTCAATGGGTACAGACACTTCACTGAACACCTTTTATCTTACAAACTAAGGCATCTGGTGAATCGTTTAACCTTTTTCGCCACCTTTATATTCTTACGTGATTAATAGCCTCACAAAATAGTATTATGAGAATTAGATTAAGTGACATATTACATTTAAGTATGATGCCCCAAAGAAATGTCCGAAAAAAATGTGCTAAAGTAAATGCTAGAAAACCTTTCCATTAGCTGCAAGTAATGGCCATATAACGAGTACCACTCATTTTATGACTCTTTCATGAAACCCAGCACAGTGTCGTGCACAGAATTCCACGTCTGAGCCCCTGTTAAACTGATATCTGTAACTGGTTTCTCTAAATCTGAAAGCCAAGAGCAAATTTCTTTCAGTGACTACGGTATTCAGGAATTCTGAGGTTCAAAATACTTTTCTTGGGTTGATACGCTTCTGTAAATTACCTGCATGATTTTACGTTTCAGTTGCATAAACCGTGGTCTCTGCATAATATTGTTTTTTATGGATAAGTGAGTGAAACCCAGAGCATAAAATCCCAGGTAGATAATAAAAGCAAGGGCTACACAGGAAAAATACGTAAGAGTTTAAGACTACATATCTCTCATTCTCCTGTGGTGCTAACAGCACCTCTAATTTCAAGCTACCAGCAACAGGTCTTTACAAACCACCTGGATGTGAGAGAGACAGTGAACCTGCACCCTGTGAAGGAGAGAATTTCGCCACACATTCTCCGGGCTGCACAGAACCAGCTGCTTAGACCAGTGGATAATTTCACTCTAGCTGATTTGGCATGAATGCAAGGAAAACAAACCTCTTTAGTGGACTTGACTCTCAGGTTCATATCAATCTTGCAATAGTGAACTCTGATGATTTTACATTACTGTGTTGTAGTGAAGAACATGATTTATATATATTAAGCACTGAAATCACCCTTTAGAAGAAAATCCTTTAAGATCTGAAGAGACCTGTGTAGGTTTTAATCTTGTAAGTTCTATTAACAAAGCAGTCAGAATTTTCCTTTTGTATATATTTTTATATTTATTCTCCTAGCCAACTCCAACTCGTTTCTCTACCTTCTTCTAAATTTAATGGTAATAGTAATAATACTGAAGTACATTTTGGAGGACTACTATTTTCTCAGTGAAGGTTTAAGTACTGAGACAGGAGAAGTAGCTTGAATCACAGACAAGAGGAAAATTTGAGCATCACAGAAAGACCCTAGAAATATCTTCTGAAATGTTTTCTGTAACAATTCCCTTCAAGCCAGGAGGGCTGGTGCTCTGTTACTAAGTGAACTGAGACGTGGCGACACTGCTGTCAAATTCGTTCTTTACCAAATTGTTTTTTTTTAATTAATTTATTTTTGGCTGCATTAGGTCTTCACTGCTGCGCAGGCTTGCTCTAGTTGCGGTGTGCAGGGGTTACTCTTCGTTGCGGTGCGCAGGCTTCTTATTGTGGTGGCTTCTCTTGTTGCAGAGCATGGGCTCTAGGCGTGCACGCTTCATTAGTTGTGGCATGCGGGCTCAGTAGTTGTGGTATTGTTAGACCTGCGCGGTCTCCTAGGAGTTTCGACTCGCCCAGGAAACAACAAGAGTCGGAAGTCGATGCAAAACGCAAGAGGTTTATTGAAGGCCGGTGCACCAGGGTTCCTTGGTCCTCATGCAGGAGGTCGAAGAAGAAACCCTTTTGGGCGCGAATATGTCAGTTTTATAGGTTCCCACTTCCCCGTATGTAAATTATAGATTTGGTTGTGTTCTCCTGCTGATTGGTCCCGGCTTAGGCTCGGACCAGAGAGGGAACTTGTCCCCAGCTGCCTGATTGGTCTTTGACAGACACCTTTTTTACATTTTGTTATCTCCCTCCTTCTCCCCAGCTGCCTGATTGGTCTTTGACAGACACCTTTTTTACATTTTGGTATCTCCCTCCTTCTCCCCAGCTGCCTGATTGGTCTTTGACAGACACCTTTTTTACATTTTGGTATCTCCCTCCTTCTCCCCAGCTGCCTGATTGGTCTTTGACAGACACCTTCTTTACATTTTGTTATCTCCCTCCTTCTCGGAAGGGGGCCGGACATCCTGGAAATTCACCCATTGTCTAAGAAGCCCCTATTGTCTGGAGAGTTCTTAATCATTAGCTGGAACAATGTCCCTCGAGCCCCACAGTATGAGGGCTCAGTAGTTGTGGCATGCAGACTCAGTAGTTGTGACATGCAGACCCAGTACTGTGGCACATGGGCTTAGTTGCTCCACGGCATGTGGGATCTTCCTGGGCCAGGGATTGAACCATGTCCCCTGCATTGGCAGGTGGATTCTTAACCACTGTGCCACCAGGGAAGTCCCTATCAAAGTTCTGAATGAAAGAAATAATGAATGTGGGACTTCATTAAAATTGAGATTTTATGCTCTCTGAAAGACAATGTCTATAGAATGAGAAGACAAGTCACAGCCTGAGAAAGTATTTTTCAAAGACACATATGATCAAGAATTTTTATCCAAAATGCACAAAGAACTCTTAATACTCGGTAATTGCTAACAACCCAATTAAAAAGTGGTCCAAAGACCTTAACAGACACCTCACCAAAGAAGATATGCAGATGGCAAATAAGCATATGCAAACATGATCCACATCCTATGTTAACAGGGAAATGCGAATTAAAGCAACCATGAGATACCACTACACACCTATCACAATGGCCTAAACCCAGAATACTGACAACAATAAATGCTGACAAGGATGGGGGCGTCAGGAATTCTCACTCATTGCTGGTGGGAATGCAAAATGGTCCAGCCACTTTGGAAGACAGTTTGGTGGTTTCACACAAAAGTAAACGTTCTTACCATACAATCCAGCAGCCAGGCCCCTTGGTATTTATCCATTTCCCCAAAGGAAATGCAAACTTACGCTGACACAAAAATTTGCACATGAATGTTTATGACAGCTTTATTCATAACTGACAAAACTTGAAAGCAACCAAGGTGTCCTTCAACAGGTAGCTGGATGAACAAACTTTAGTACACACCCATACACGGGAATATTATTCAGAGTTAAAAATAAATGAACTATCAAGCCATAAAAAGACACGGAGGAAATTTAAATACATATCGCTAAGAGAAAGAAGCCCATCTGAAAAGGGTACATACTGTATAATTCAAACTATATGACATTCTGGGGAAGGCAAAACTGCGGATGCAGCATAAAGATCAGTGGCTGTCAGAGGTGGAGGGGCGTGAAGGGGCAAATAGGCAGAGCACAGATGATTTTCAGCCCAGTGAAAATACTGTTATGATACCTTAATGATGGACATACGTCACCGCACATTTGTCCAAGCCTACAGACTGCATGACACCAAGAATGAATCCGAGCAAACTGTGGACATTGGGCGATAATGATGTGTCAGTGTCGGTTCGTCAAGTGTCACAAATACAGCACTCTGGTAAGTGACATTTATAATGGGGGAGGTGATGTACGTATGGGGGGAAGGGGACACAGAAATCTCCATACCGTCTTCTCAGTTTTGCTGTGACTCTGAAACTGCTCTAAAAAAATAAAGTCCTTTAAAAGACGTGTGACGTTATGTAGCATACAATCTGAAACAGTACAAATGAGTTTATCTCCTTAGATATTTAAATACCCAGAATGAGAAGCGGTTGTAAATTTCTTCTAAATTCTATGTGAGCATAATGTAGAATGTAGTAGGATTTTTAAGAGATAATATTGATACAGTAACATAGCTACTATTCAGCTGAAGAAAGTAGTAGTTTTTCAGACTGTACAAGGTTCAACATGTTTTAGAATTATCTTTTTTTTTTTTTTTTTTTTTTTTTTTTTTGTGGTACGCGGGCCTCTCACTTTCGTGGCCCCTCCCGCTGCGGAGCACAGGCTCCGGACGCGCAGGCTCAGCGGCCATGGCTCACGGGCCCAGCCGCTCCGCGGCATGTGGGATCTTCCCGGACCGGGGCACGAACCCATGTCCCTTGCATCGGCAGGTGGACTGTCAACCACTGCGCCACCAGGGAAGCCCCCTAGAATTATCTTAAAAGTAATAAATTGACATCAGTTATTATCTTGCCATGATCAGTAGGTTTATGAGTTTTACTTTCATGCATCTCTCCATTTTCAAAACTTTGAGAGGGGCAAACTTTGGCTTTATACTAAGAAGAGATACGAAACCAAATGAAGCCAAGTGATTGTGATACAGATTAGTAGAGAAGCAGCTTCAGTTGAGATCTGTGTTTTTCTATTTTCTGCCCTAACTTTCTAATTCATCTTCTAACACCTTTCTATAAATTATAACTATATTAATAATTATTGCTGGCATTTTACATTTAAAGGTTCATTTCATTTAGAATAAGAAAAACTAGACAAGGCACTTCAGTGAAAACATCTTGTAGAGTTTGAGATGTTTATATTGTCCAAAAAAAGTCTATGCAGCCTACAGTACTTACTCACCTGCCCTTGGATTACAGACAAAATCTTAGAAGCACGGAAAGAATGAAGTAAGAGTTCATATCTAGTTATCAACAGCTAATTCCAAAGTCCCTTGTAATCCCACCTTACACTTGAAAATTACTGGCAAACTGTATTACTGTACCAAATTTGACTTTATATTAGAAGGAAAGGCAAAGAACACACTAGTCACACCTGCTTTACTCCCATCTCGCCAAATGCCCAAATCATGGGTCTCCAATTAAGAAGCTAAGAGGTTTCTGCCAGAAACAGATGGGAATCAGGGCAGCCAGTTCTGGGGTTTCTCTATACCATCCCTACAGCTTTCTTCTTCCTTGAGTCTATCAATTCCACAATTCATCCAGCTTTCTTTTGCTTTTATTTTTCTAGCAACTTTTTTTTTTTGCGGTACGCAGGGCTCTCACTGCTGTGGCCTCTCCCGTTGCGGAGCACAGGCTCCGGACGCGCAGGCTCAGCGGCCATGGCTCACGGGCCCAGCCACTCCGCGGCATGTGGGATCTTCCCGGACCGGGGCACGAAACCGTGTCCCCTGCATCGGCAGGCGGACTCTCAACCACTGCGCCACCAGGGAAGCCCTCTAGCAACATTTTTTGCATTATTTATTTTGGAATTTTGGTTGTGAAAAACATTTTTGATATGAACAAAGATATCCAAGGACAAGAAACCAAGCTCTCAGCATGGGGATCCAGCACCCCCCTGCCATGTGTTCAGTGACCATTTACTTAAAGGTACAAGTATATGCGCTCACTTAGTATCAAAAGATGGAAGACGAGACACCCAAACACAGAAGATCCTTTCACAGCGCTATGGTCATTTGACAAATTTTCCATACTAAAATACGATATATTCTAATTTAGGGAGAGTGAAATTGAGACCGAAAACTGGTTCCTCATTTCAGATGCACAACACCTCTCAAAAAACTATGCATCTGCCTGGTTACAGGGCTACGTGTATCTTAGGAAACTGATTTCCCCTCATGTTGCTATAGCTACACTTGTGTACCTTTAAAAGGCTGGCAAAAATGAATTCCATTATATTGGAGAACAAAACACCAGAGACATTTGACTTGACAGAAATTTTAAATCTACCTCCTTACAGAAAATCCGTAACTTTTAGTCACTTTGCAGGTGAATGGCCTGTTATTGTAGCTGTTCCATTCATTATATGCATAAATTTCCAAGACTCCTGCATTTGCACAGCACAAAAGCAATGTTTGCATGCTGGGGCATAATGATAATTCAGCACAATGAAAAGTTTCAAAGCTTGTGTAAAATGCTTAGTTTAATAAGCTTAGTTCTTCCATCTGGGAATATACCAAATGCTTTGGTAAGCTCCTGTAAGTTAGAAAATCTCCCCTTGCCCCTTGTAAAATGCCTGTGGACTATGGGTTTAAACTCTGGCTTGGCACACTCAAGAAAACTTGATAGAATGGAAGAGAAAAAAGGGATTCCTTTTTTTCTAAAATAAAGATTATAAAAGTCAGCACTACTTCACACTAGAATAAAAAAAATCAAGATTCACTTATCGACATTCACATTGTTTATGCAACCGTCCTACTAACAGTATTTCAAGGTACCAGCCTATGAGCCCTAATGTTCTCGACCATTTTCAGTATCTTATTTTCAATGAACTCCTTTATACTTTTTTCTTGTTGTACACAGGCAGCATCATGCCACGTTTACAAGCAGAACCCTTTAGGTCTGAGACCTGGGCTCAAAGCCTATGAATATTAATAGCTGGCCTATCTTCCTTACCTTTTAAATGGTGCTAATCATAAAATCTACCTCATATATTGCAAAGAGTTCTCATGTAACTTCATTTAGCCCAGTAAGTTCAGTGCTCACCGTTATTATTGGTGTTTTTGCAGGATGAAAACTAATAATGCTAACTTGGGACATGCCAAATCCATGGTAAGCAGAAGAGCTAAACCACATCTACCCTTATGACCTCAGCTATTCATAATCTAAATCTCGAGTACAGTGCTTTGTTTTCATATTTCAAGTTAGCATTAACTCTCAAGCAAAGGCATTTAAAAACAAAACAAAAAAAGAAATAAATAATACGTTGTTTTTTCCCTAGATGTGTCGCCTGTAACACTGACCCTGAGGATAACATTGCAGTTAAAAAAAATTCTCAGAAATTCATCCACCCTGCAGGTACTTATAGAACACTGTGTCAGAGGGAATGTAGTAAACAGAGATAATCTGTGTCCTGGCAATACTCAAGTATTAACTATATTTAGATCTAAATTTATATCTATATCACATTCACATTTTTATCTACATATGGAAATATAACTAGTAATCTATACTTGAAAAATTATAGTGCAGCAATAAATTTTCCATTTTTGCAAATTTATCATGTTACTGATAGCATCCTCTTTTCAAAGGCATTAGGGTGAAAACACCTCAGCTGTCACACCCCTGAACTACCTCCCAATCCTGTTTTTCAGATATTCCACTTTTGTCTGTATCAGACTGCTAAGACCATATGCCAGCCCCTTATTTTCCACTTATTTTTAGCTTTGAGTTTTGTCTTCCTTCATGATCACTGACCATCCTTTTCACGCTGCCCCTACTTCAGGGTGTAAAGATGGACCTCTGCAAATAAACTTTGCATTTAAATGCTTTGTTCTTTTCTTCTGTCTTCGACAGCTAAGTTGACTCTCCACCTGGAAAGCCCATATTAAATTAAGCAGACACAGTTTATGATACAAGTTAAACAATTCTTTCCTCCAGGACCTAGAGTGATCCCCAATCCCGTTCTTTCTTTTGATAACGATCCCATCCAACATTATTTGTACATGTTTAGTACTAACTTGTACAATTTTTGTACCACAAATTTCAGCCTTCTATATCTCAGTGTCTATCAAGACACAAAATATCTTCTGCAAGTTTAACAGTTAAGTCCACACACACCTTCTAGCAGAGGCTTTCATGAACTCAAGAGTCTCTTCAAGAATATTTCAGTCTTTTAAACACTGGGCATGACACACACATGAACACACAGGGAGGGAAACAGGCCATCTCATTTTATCTGTTAGCATAATCTTCTTGATAGTAACACTCAAACCATCACCTATAATTCCTGTCAGAAGGGCATTCTAGCACAGTATGAGATGAGTTAGCAGAATAACATGATTACCAGAGCTTTAAAAATCATTGTTTTACTTTCCACTGTTGGAGAGTATAAGGTAGACAGAGAAACAGGCAGATTTCAGGTCTCTCTTGATGAAATGTGGTGACAATAGTGCCCAAAGTTCCTCACGTTACTCATAAAGAACTCTCACGAACAACAGAATAAGATTTTTTTTTTGCTGGCAGCATAGGATGTTAATGATGTGAGTTGTGATAATCCTTTCTATCCTTCTTAACACGGGAGAGACTAGGGGAAAACTGGGTTGAAATCCTAATGTTGCCACTGCCTAACTTCGTGACCTTGAGTGCATTCTTAGAAAAATGCCTGGCACTTAATATACATTTGATATTACTTATTAATTTTAATCATACGGGTACATTTTAGAGAACTCAAACTACAGCTGTGGAGATGCATATATGGCAAGAATAAGTTAGAGTGGATGGTTCACTTTGCACAAACAACAGCGTAAGCTTTCAGGAGGTTCTACAGATCCTAAATGGCCCCTCTGCTCCCTTTCTTCCATTCCTAAATTTTCCTCATATTATTAATCTAAGACTAAGTCGAGGACAACAGTGTACCATAAAACATAATTAATCAGTGAGGAAATTAGCTATAGAAAACTAGCAAAAATATTTCAGAAATGAAGTCCTCAAATTCACAAATCGGCAGAAAATGACAACGATAAAAATCTCTAAGATACTGACCTACGTAAAGCCAAAAATAGGTTCGGAACATTTCGGGCTGAGACTTGATTTAATTATTTTGTTCATTTATTCATCTATTTCTTAGACATTCCTAAAAACTGAGGAAGACGCTTCATCAGCAATTATATTTTTAGATGAATTCAACCATACATAAACTCTTTCACTTGTTTTAAGTTCCTTATAAGCAGTGAACAGTATTCAACTTAATTATGAAGAAACGTGCACTAATAAGTGGTCGAGAAAACTCTAAATTATATACACACGTATATATTTTTCTGTAATATAATGCTAGTGTCTGAATCAGAAGTTATCCAGAAATTGCACAGTCATGAAATTTAATGGTTTCAGTTTCACTGTGTTTGGAGAAAATTTAATGTAACTGCAGCGCAGTTCTATTACACCTTCTCAAATGTAATCATTTTCAATTCTGGGTACAGCTAGGTGCCAGTCAAATGTGATGCCATACATTTGTTTGATTTCATGACACAGACATAAATATATTATTTACATTTGATCACTCAGCAAAAAACTGTTATTATATAGTGTTTTTATAACAATCACTTTTTCGTTTTGTTGACTGGGCTTTTTTTATTTCTTCCTGATTTGAGAGATACAACTTGCTGTTTATTCTAGAGAATTAAAATATGCAGATGAGTTAAGCTATGTATGTATAATTTGATTTTCTTCAACGGTGCCGTAATACAAATGTGGAAACATTACTTTCTAAATCTCTGGGGATGCATAATGCAAAATTATAAATAACTTTACATTGAATATGTTCGAATTTTTACTGCTGATTCTTCCTGTATTTCATGATAAGGTATAAAATGTATTTTTCCTCCAGGTACTGGATACTTTAAATAACAAATGCTATTTTTACAGTACATTGTAACATCATTTAGAATAGGCATCGATTATGCATACTAAATTGAGTTATACATCATTCATACCCATAATGCTCATTTGTATACATTTCTGTCCTAGCAACTGTGAGAAGATGGGGAAAATCACTGAACATTTGATATGACAACAGAAAAATCCAGACAAAAAACATTTGGCTCTGAACTGAATCCAATGCATCTGATTAAATCTAAATTGCTATAATGCAACATTATTTAGTAATGTAAACATAAAGGAGCTGCTGCTAGGATCCAAGTTTACCTTACAGGTATCACAGAACTTAAGCAGTGTTGCTAGAATTTGAATCTTAGGATGATTCTACAGGAGCCAAGTATATTCAAGCGTTCTGTGCAATCTGCCTCAAGATGTCTTTTCCAGTAATGATCATTTATAAGGCTTGTAATGAAACACAAAGACAGGAGAACACATGGTTACGTGGGTGTTAGAAGCCTCAATTTAAATTCTGGGTCCTGGAACCAATTTCTTGGAAAGGGCTTCCCTTTCCTGTTACCCCATCCTGTTTCCAAACACCTAATTATACTTCAAAAGTGGAAGGAACAAGTTAAACAAGGGCAAGAAACAGTGTTTCACTATCATTGCCAAAGTGCAATTATGAAACCATACCCAAACATCTCACTTAAACATCTTGATTTATTGGACAGGATAAGAGCAGGGGCTGGTAACTGACTTCTTAGTTAAATCTCTCATGTACCTATGGGACTCATGCTTATACAGAGTGCTTTCCTTGTCTGAGACCTTTCATTAAGAATAGGGACTTCCCTGGTGGCGCAGTGGTTAAGAATCCGCCTGCCAAGGCAGGGGACACGGGTCTGAGCTCTGGTCCAGGAAGATCCCACATGCCGCAGAGCAACGAAGCCCGTGCGCCACAACTACTAAGTCTGCGCTCTAGAGCCCATGAGCCACAACTACTGAGCCCGCGAACCACAACTACTGAAGTCCACACGCCTAGAGCCGTGTCCACAACAAGAGAAGCCACCACACGATAAGCACGCGCACCGCAATGAAGAGTGGCCCCCACTCACCGCAACTAGAGAAAGCCTGTGCGCAGCAATGAAGACCCAACACAGCCAAAAAAAATTAGAAGAACAGACTGTAAGAAACGGTAGAAAGCCTGTCCTGTCTGGGTGGGGGATTTCTGAGCAAAATGGCAGAACACCACCAAGAATATCCATCCAGAGTCAAGTCTGAAAGCAGAAATTCAAGTATGTGTGGGTCCCAGACGTTCAAAGGTGTTCTAACATCCCTCTTTGGCCCTCTTTTGTAGCATGACTCCTGGACTAAATTCCCTATATATGCTCATTTTATCAGTAAAAGCCATTTGAGGCATAGAGCAATAGGAATGAATTAACTATTGCTATGTACAAGAAACATGCACCAGTCTCCTAAACACAATATCAAGTAAACAGAAGCAAGACAATTACTAATCGTATGATTCAATTTATATCAGCTTCTAAAACTGACAAAACTAATCTAAGGCGTTAGAATTTGGGACAGTGCTTACACATGGGTGTGGGAAGTATAAGACAAGTAAAAGTACATGGGAGTGGCCCCGAAGGATGCTGGTGATGCTTTCCTTTTGATCGAGGTGCCAATCCCACAGGTAAATTCCATTTGTGAAGATTCTTTCAACTTTAATAAAAGTTGTACTTTAATAGATGTTTACTTAT
Organism: Grampus griseus; assembly: GCF_964374135.1. Taxonomy (NCBI): domain Eukaryota; kingdom Metazoa; phylum Chordata; class Mammalia; order Artiodactyla; family Delphinidae; genus Grampus; species Grampus griseus. Next base: position 2,336,200 of record NC_139015.1, read on the forward strand.
AAATGATGTGGGGCAATCACAGAAGGAAGATATTCCTTTATGGTGTACAGTGATCGTATAAACTGTGAAATCAATAGTGCCAACCTATTTACAATAACCCGATTAATGCACAGAGTCAACTTTTTAAGCACAGATCAGGTTACCTTGAAATAAAATCCTTGTCTCATAACAGACTTCCATTTCATTTGAAATAAAAAATGGAAAATAATGACATCTGAATTCCTACTGAAGTAATAAAATCAGTTTCCTCATTTAAAGGATTTACCGAAATGACACAAACACCTGTACACTCTTTGCCCAATACTGTGTTGCATGCTTGGTAAATAGCCAATTTTACAATCAGAAAAAAACCATCAAAAAAACAGACCTTTCAAGTATCCCTATTTGCCAAAAAGGGGAAAATGAGACTCAGAAGATTTAAGCAGCTGAGGTTGAATTACCACTAGAAAAAGAGGTTGGTCTGACATCACATTTTGTGTTTTCACTCATCTCACTAGTGGTTCTCAAAATTCACTGTGCAGCAGATGCTTGTTAACAACAGACTCCTACATTCCACCTCCAGGACTTCTGATTCCGTAAGTCTGGAGTGGGCTGAACAAGTTACATTTCTAACAAGTTGCCAGGTGATACTGATGCTGCCCGCTGTAGGGACCACACCTTGGGACCAGAGTACCAAGCTGCATGTGGTCTCTCACCTGCATGTCCTCTCCACGAGAGCTGCGTCAGGCCTCCTATTAGGCACCGCTCTAACCCCTAGGGCCTAGCACAGTGTAAGGTTGATAGGAGATATTTAATAAATACCTTTGAATAAATAGGTTATTGAAGGAAAGTCTTTGACATACATGCAACAACAACACACCTCCTTTCTGAATCTATTAAGCCTCAAAAATGTGATAGAATAACAGAAGGTAACGTCTTCATTTTGCAGGTGAGGGAACCGAATTCCAGAGCGATTGTGACTGCCTGAGCGTCCCAAGGCCAAGGCAAGAGCAGTTGTCTCCAGTATTTCCCTTATTTAAATAGAGCACATTAAGCTCTCTAGGGAAACTACGGGGAACACACACTACAAACCATTGATCTTAGCGTTCTATCTTTTGTACTAAACGGAGATGTGGAAAATATAAGAATTTGGATGGGTATGCTCAACGTGTGTTCTACGGCTGTGATGTGGCAGCCCTGGTGGAGAGTGAGACTTCCATCAACGTTCTACCTTCTAGTTAGGGAGGCAGAATTCACACACGCATCACACAGGAGATACTAGACAGCATGAATTGAGAGTAGCCTGGTACTTACTATACACACACTGCACTGACAGAGAAAGAGCTTACTGGAGATGATAAAGCTCCACAGAAGAGGATTTTGAAAAAGGCCTTAAAAAAAAAAAAAAAAAACTGGACTGGCAAAGGTAGAGAGAGGCAGGGAGTGAAACGGCTCAATTCAGATGCGCTACATAATATATGAAACAGACAGGCAAACACCCGTGTAGAAATGGGGCTCAAAGACACACCTGGGGGCAACTGAATTGATGGAGTTAAGTAGAATCCAGGCATTGACAGTGTTCTGGAAAAACTGAGAAGTCATCCAGTATTGTGAACAGGTCACGGTTACTTGGGAAGGGTGACGACACAGTGGCAGGGAAATCTGAGCGCTTGCTCTCACCTTACGGTGGCCACTTTCACGTCACCCCAGTATCCACTACAGGCAAAAATATTAAACTTTTAAGAAGTCTGTGGATCTGAGACCCTTTCCCAGTGTTTAACTTATCTCTGGCATCGATACGATTGCCAGCAGGGAGTGGCTGTCTTGCACAATCTAAGCTGTCTCCGTTTACTTGCCTGTATATGAAGAACTCGGACAGCTTAGTGTGTAGCCACTTCCTTGGTCCCTCCATTTACAGAAACCAGGCTCCTTGGACCCTCGGCTGCCATGAACCCTGCCACTCACCCATATGCATTTGCCCCGTCGTCCACCAATGACAATTATCTCCTGGGAATTACCTTGGTTTATGACCAAGCTTTTTTTTTTAGTCTGTTCTTTGATTGTAAGTCAAAACTGCTGTTCCTAGAGTTACCTGAAGCTCAGCGTAGATGATTCCCTGGGACTGTTCCCAGAGAGATTCCCTAAATTCATCTCTCCTCTGTTCTGCCTCCACCCACCTATATTCAGCCTTTTGTGTCTGGGATCCGAGCAGCCCATCTGCTGCTCCTGTTCTTAACCATTTTCCGGCATACCAATTCGTTCAGCAGGCTCCCTCGTCTCAACAAGGCCATCCTGACTCAGTTATTTGTTCTCTGCCTTCTCTTACCGAAGTCTCTCTTTTACCTTGAAAGGCTGCCCCTCACGCAGCTTCCAATAGCAACTCACCCCTATGCCAGGGTTCTACTGTCTCCACTCCGCAACTCAGCGTATGCCTCAAACATTTTATTTCACGGGATAAATTTTAGGCATCACTCAGGAACAACCTCTATTATTAACCTCCTCCAAACTAAGGATTTTCTTGCCAATTTCTTAGAGCCTGTATGAAGACGTAACGAGGATGTGACTCTCACGAGAAGACACACCTGAAGAGACTGGTATTTGTGAACGCGTCTGCTGCTAATCTTTGTGACATTACTGAATGCCTCCTGCCAGATTTTGTTATTCCAATAATACGGTTGCATGATTTTACAGACTTTTTAAAACTATATAAATATATTTTAGTTATCCTGAAATATTATACCACATGTATTTAGTTATCAACCTTCCTGAATGTGTATCTTAAAAATCTAAGCAGTTGAAAATCAAGTATTTAGCTTGGAAGTTACATGAAAGTTTAACACAGAAAAAAATGGACCAAGAACAAAGAACCACCGCCTCCCACCTGAGTCCCTGTATTATGTTAAGTCACCAGGTGAAATCAACTCACAGCTTTTATTACCCTACTTAAAAAAAAAATCAGTCCTAGATTATTAAGTGAACTCAAATTGTAAAAAAAACCTAGTATGAAAACTGACCAAGCATTAAGTGATGGTTGGAAAGTATTATCTATATTGCCCAAATCTCTGCATTTTTGAAATTTATTCATTATTGCTATTAGTGCCTGAGTATGGGCTGTTAAAATAAGAAGTAATTTATTACAATAATAAATGTTTCATGTTGCTAACCAATAATTATTCCGAAAGACCTTTTAATTCATCAGTCGTTTTACAAACCACAAGGCAAATTAAATACTTTAGTAAAGAACACTTTTTGTTTTAAAGGCTCTTTTTTATAAAGAAGTTCAATGATTGTAAACAACTAAATAGTGACTTAAATTTTAAAATAGTGGCTCATAAAATTGGAAATATGTAGTGATTTTATTGTTTCTGAAAATACTTGAAGTCTGTGTGGTGTCTACTCACTTCTAAATTTCTGACTGTATGCTAGAATGAGAACTTTTCGCGTTGAAAATCCATTGAAGGATTATTTTTTGATATAGGATAACAATATATTTCCTATTTTTCCACTCTGATGTATACACAATTACAGCTACTCAGCACCCATACCTTTAGGGAAGTTTATTTCAGCCAAATAAATGTTGAAAATACCTGTTAACATCGTATAGTATCTACCTAGCTATGGGTAATTACATGGGAAAATGTTTTAACTGGCTAAAAGAAAAACTATTACATATTCTACGTTGCCACACTCATTAAGTGAAAAGCATGAAAAAAGTCATTTAAAGTTACGCTCAGCGGGTGAACTACAAGTCGCTTTCCCTGGACATGATCACCTCTTCCTCTTCCAGGTGTGCATGTGTGTGTGCGCACACGTGTGTGCATGCATGCACGTGTGCGATATATACAGACCATAAGAATAAGATGACAAATGATTTTAGAGGCTTCCACGCATTTTTGCTATGTCGATTTACCAACACACGGTTTCAAGCTTATGTGTTCCCCAAGGCAATGAGCCTGTGCAGATGTTATGGGAATCAACTTCCCACAGTGCTTGAAACACAAATCATTAACTTGTTACCAGTCTACATTGGAAGTCAGAACACAAAACAGTTTCAATGTTAACTTAGAAGCAGTCAAGCTTTCTCCACATTCATCTGAACTGTTGAGAAGTCAGTACAAAATCCACAAACTTCCTATGCCTTGGAGGGTTCCTTTGTTCACGTAAGAATACACTACTATGTCTGAACACGTTCTCTACAAACTTCTGCAACTCAACAGTTTGATACATTCACAGTGAGGAAAAAATATATAATTCAACATAAAAAACAAGGAATACGGAATCTTACTGGGTGAAGCCATGCACACAAGATTTCAGTGTTCAACTAATTACTGAAATGTACTCGGAACCATGTGCTAAACACTTGTCACACTTCACTGTGGTTTAAGTGACTCAGCCCATTTAAGATAAATTCATTCATTTAACTATTATTTGTTAAGTGCCTACTGTTCCCTAGAAAGTGTTCAGGGAATGTAAGTTTTCATTGGTGGAAATAGAAGATCCTATTATATCCAAGTTGGGGGAGGGAAACAATAATTTAGATGTTAGAGTGTTAAATGGTAGTAAACACAGCTAAGTAGGCAGAGTTCCAGTTTTAAGTAGGATAGTGAAGCAGGTCTCACGGAGAATGGAGAACAGATCTTAATGAGAAGTAAGCTAAAGGGGTCTTTAGAGAAGAACATTCCAGATAGAGGGAAAAAAAGTATGGGCAAAATTCTTGAGATTTACAACGTCATGCCATTTTTCCCCTCCATGTAGCTTGTTCAATTACTGAACATCAAAATTCTCATGCCCAGCATGGCACAGTGTAGTCGTATGGATTCAATGATGAATGCTTGCAAAGAACTTTGCCCAGAACTTGGAGAACAGTAGGAATTCTACATTTTACCCATTGTGTTCATAAGTTGATATCCTATTAGTAGCTTATTCTTTCAATCTTCCTCCAAGATACCATCACTATAAAGAGCGACGTATCAAGCAACTGTGTTGTATGCTCAGGAAATGGCAGCATGAGACATGTACTGAATTGCAGCATTTCCGTTCTATAAAGAAAATAAATGCACACATAATCATGCACGTATAATGCAGAGCCTGTATGCTAAGGAGTCAGTTACTGCAATACCACCAATTTCTGCAGTTACCTGTGCAACCATGCCTGGAGATAACTTCAATTTTTAATACTGGTTTACATGGTCGAGTTCGGCTTCTAACAGGATGACAAAAATTCACCAACATTTCTTTACTTGACCTTCATGTCATACCACATCTACAGATTTTGCGTAGTCTATTATAGCTTGGAATGCTGCTGGAGGATTTCTCCTGTTTACAGAAATTTATTTTCTATGTATGATTAAAAAAAATCACTGAAGACACTGATTCCTTATTCTTGGAGTAATAAGGGGGGCTCACAAAATCAATATCCATATTATCAATTGGTGCTTGCTGGTCAGATTGACCCCATGTCTTTGCAGACACTGCTTCATTTATGAAGAAATAAATAAAAGCATTCAAGTCAGTAGCACAAATACCAACCTGCCTTGCAAGGGCATTAACTTACTATTGATGTGGGAGGAGACCATCACTCTACTAAAAGAACTGTTGATACATCGGCCAATCTCTTCTCTACTTAAAACCTAGCACCTTAAACCCCATGTTTGAAGTATAGCTTCATGTCAAGTGTCTCATGACCAATACACGCTTCCTTCATATTGAAGATGAAACAGTATTTCACCTTCAAAGATAGAAGAGACACTGGTGTTATTCAGAACACTTAAGGTGAAGGGATAGAACATGAAAGTCCTGAAGAGATTAAAGAATAGTAGAATAAGAAGGCAGTATTAGATAGACACCTCTTCTCACATAATGTATTAACGTGAGTACAAATTAAGAAGAGCATTTCGAAATCACGGAGGACAGAGAAATATCTGCAAAACGCCCTAAACTCGCTCACTGTGAAGAGCAATTGCACGAGGCATTTCTTTGTAAATGTTGTGGGACCTGCGGCTTTGCCATGCTCATGACTTTACAGAGAAAACGTAGGCAATGCCCTGGTCAGCATTCACCCAACTGAAACTATGCTTCTGGGAATATTGCAGGTGGGCTAAGTATTTGACAACTCAAGATTAGCTTTCTCCTTCTGTAAGTACTTCTGCAACATGCTCAAGGTGGAGATCGTTTTCCCCACCCTGCTGATTCCTCCCACGTGCAGGCATAGTGACTAACGGAACAATTCTGACTTTCCTCTGCCCCACTCCTCCATTGCAGCGGAGGCAGACGAATGATGACACTGGTAACTTTGGTAAATCACTTCCTCTGAGCTCTACCTTTCTCCTTATGAGCAACCTTTCTACGGGGAGAAAGGATCCAGCATGCCTGCTGGAGCAGGCAACTCCTTACCTGTTAACAGTTACGCTTTCGCCTCAATCTGCCACACAATCAGTTGTTTGGAAGCAGTATGGGGAAGACGGTTGCTTTTTATGAGGGCTTTCCAGACATCGCGACCATCCCGGCCTTGTGTGTGTGGAGGGATGGCTGTTGTAATGAACCAGGAGAGTGTCATTTTGGGTAGTGTTTCCAGTGGAATGACAAGGACTGCCTTAGTGCTGCATGTCCAGACATGACCCACTGAATTAGTAATAATAATGTTCTAACGTTGAGGGCTTACAGTGTGTGAAAAATTATTTTAAAGACTCTATTTGTAGTAATCCATTTAGTCCCCTCAACACCATCTTACAGATGATGAAAGTGAAACAGACAAGTTGAATAGCTTGCCAAGGTCAATCAGAGAGATGGAAAAGGATTCGTACCTAGGGTGTCTTGTTCTAGGGCAGCACCCTCAAGCCCTGTGCTGTACAACTAGAAGCAAGAAGAGAACCACCATGTCTTGGTCTACAAGCCTGAGCACAGGGCCAAGGCATAGCCATGTCCTGTCTCAGGGAAAATGCACCCAGAATATCTGAAACCTCTCTAAAATGACCAGCTGACTGCCACTGAGCTGAACTGATCCAACAGGAGACTGAAAAATGATAGAGAATCTGATAAGGAATTTAAAATCCCTCCCCACTCCTTCATGCCATACTTATTTATAGTGCATACAGAGCAAGTCTGGGGATGCCTAAAATGATGGATTTTCTCATAAGAATAAATATCCTCATTTTAAAGCAGCTATACACCAACATTTAATTGAAATCTGAATTCCTGGCCTGGTAACAACTATTTCCATTTATGATGATGCTGGGAATGGCGTTGTGTAATTCCATACTTGCGGCTGATTCTACTACTACGGTGAGGATTTTAACCGAAGATTTCTTCTTTGATAAAAGGCTAACTTTGCTCAAACCCTTCTTTTTTAACACCCTTTCTTTGCTTCTGGGAAAGGATAGTCTGCAAAAACACTATACTCCAAACTAATATATTAACTCTTCCCTGACTATCATGGAGTCATTTTCATTTGTATCTTTGTTCCCATCATTTCCATTCGAAAATATCCTCTTTCTCTTTTTAATTCAAATATAATGTATCCTCAGGACTAGCTCAAATCTCACATCATTAATGCCTTCACTGATGAGGTTTTCCCCCTGAAATGCTTATCCATATTTGTAGGTCCCATTCATTTAATATATAATTACATGCATCCCTTTTATTACTTTCAACACTTCCATTGCTCACTTTCTTATTTGTATACGGCTTCTCTCATAACCCCACAGTGAATTCCTTTAAATGACCAAGTATTAAATGATTTGGGGATCCTAGGGAACCATGCATTCAACTTGACCTTTCAGTCAGTGAGAATACACATCATAGTACTTGAAATATGACAATCACATTCAAAATAAGCTAGCAGGCTTCAAACGAGGACCACAGATTTTGGAAGCTAAAAGGTATTTGTGATAGCTCTCCTAAACATTAGTAATGAATATGGAGTCCCAAGGAAGCTATGATTACTCTATACCCAAATTCTTTAGTATTTCCAGTAAGAGATGGAAAATAGCACAATTAAATATGGGCAATAAACTAAAAGCTAAATAATGAAATGTGATAGGGCAGGTAACTGCAACATTAATTGTAATCCACGCAATGTATGAGTAATGGAACTATACTTTGACAGTATGAAGAACAAAATGTGACAGGTTATATAGCTTTCTTTATCTAATAAAAGCACCACCAAATTTTGCAAATGAAGGAAAAGGTTATAAAATGACCAAGAACCTATTATGGTCAAGACAATATCATTTTATTATCATTTAAATTCCCCAAGAGCCCTATGAGATAATGTTGCCTCTTTTACAGATGAAAAAAACTGAGTCTCATTGAGGCTAAAAAGGTAGTACAAGTTCTTTTTAATAATTAGAATCAGAGCCTGTCCTGGAACTCAAGTCCACTTACTTCCAAAACCACTTAAAATTTTAATGGGGGGATGGACAAGATGTCCCCAAGCAAGAATAAGATGGTGTTTTATCAAAACATCTTTGGACCTACTCAGGGCTTCAACTCCGAGCCATAGTTTTTTTGGGGGAAAAAAAAAAGACAAAATGTGTCATTTCCTAGAAGAGTCTGAAGTGGAGTTGTCAGTTATCTGCTTTTAGCATTAGAGGATTTTTTTTTTTTTTTTTTTTTTTTTTTTTTCGCGGTACGCGGGCCCCTCACCGTTGTGGCCTCTCCCGTTGTGGAGCACAGGCTCCGGACGTACAGGCTCAGCGGCCATGGCTCACGGGCCCAGCCGCTCCGCGGCATGTGGGATCCTCCCGGACCGAGGCACGAACCCGTGTCCCCTGCATCGGCAGGCGGACTCCCAACCACTGCGCCACCAGGGAAGCCCAGCATTAGAGGATTTTTAAGATGACTCTTGTGGAACATAAAATCTTGAGCAGACTGCTTCCCAGTGGGTTTGCCAGGATAAGTCATCTGTAAACCTACCCCGAGACAACTAAATTAGTTAACCTACTGAATCGAGTTGCTTACTGTTATCCATCTGGGTGATGTACAGTGCCAAAAATAACAATTTCAGTTTTGGCATAATTTATATTTAGCCCTTTTTTCCTGAAAGAAACTGGCCAAGAATTTTATTTGAATCTTAAACTCAGTACTGAAATATAATAGTTAAGATACTTAATAACAGCCTAAGGAGAATGTGTGATTGCCTGTTCACTATGGTAGAGGGAAAACCGGTAACCTAGAAATTTTATAAATTATTACTGTGTATTCCCATTGAATGGTACCATTCTCAATGAATTTTTTTCTGTAAAGTTTACTCTAGATCGCTCTGATTCTCAAGGGTGTACTTTTGATAATGCCTTTTCATGGTGCTTGGAAATTTAGCACCACCAGGGGGAGTTCTGAGAAAATTAAAGAGATGAGGTTCCAGTCCATAAAGTAAGGGTCCTCTGAGTTTTTGGCCAATCCCCACATAAGCTGGTCTATCTTTTATGCTCTAATAATATTTTATATAGTTTATTTTTCCCCAGTGGCAATCATGTCACTCTTATTGTGTACAATGTCCCCACGAGCCCTTTAGATTTTAAGTACCTTGAGGGTGGGAAGTCTATGTCATTCTCTGTGTACCAAGACATCGTTCAATGGAGGCAGAAACACACAAACACACACAAACTTGTTGAATAAACAAATGTCACAAGATATCAAGTTAATTGAAATAAAATTCACAGTGATCAAAACAGACAGGTGATTGTCTATCACGACCAACAGAAGAAAAATGGTACCAGAAGGACTAGCTGTGCCTCAGAACATCACATCAGAGAGGACTTGGCCTAGAGTTTATACGTAAAATATGACCCCGCTTTGCAGAGCTATCCAGCCATTCGCTGGGCATAGGATGATCCAATGTCTAGTCTGAGACGGAAAGGGCAGAAACTGGACAGAAGGGTGAAGAGGGCTGATATACGTAATTATATCTAAGCTATTCCCAGTATTTCCTCACTATAATGTTTCCTCAGCTGTTCCTCTCCAAATGGGAACAAAATAGAGCAGTAAAAGTATACTATTAGTCATGTAACGGGTATAAGTATAGGTAAAGGAGTTTCAAATATTTAGCTTTATAGCTGAGGTGATGATCACAAATTACAAAAAAACAATCACGGGGAACTCTCCACATCATGAAATTCCCAAGCGCTGTTTCTTTGCTCTGCTCCAGATTTCAGCAGTCATTCACATATCAAATCAGAAAACAAGAAGTGGGAAACCCTAAGTACTCTAGTGTTTCCTACCTGCTTACACCTCACGGTCACTGTCAAGAGTCAAGTGGCTGACTGCCTGGAAGTCATGGATCAGGATCAATATAATACCATGCACTTCAGGGAGAGTTTGCAATTACTGCCTTGGAGAGCACTCTCGCCTAATTTCAATATTAAGTCAGGGCTCTAAATGCCTGGATTTTGATCGGTGTTACACTGGCGAAAATGAGAAAAGATATTTTAATCTGATTCTTGAGACAGGTTAATGTGTATATATGGGGTTGGTTACCATTAAAGACTATTAAAGACGTAAAAACTGAGGAAGGCAGCCAGCACTAAAACCACTTCTCATGAGACAATGTTTATAGCATGTAAATGAAGTGACGTAAAGCATCTTAGATAGACCAAGTGCTGTTCTGTCGTTTTCATTTCAATCTATCCCACGATGTGCAAAGGTACTATAATTACGCCCTTTAGAAGTGTATTTATTGGATAATGCAGGAGAAATCATTTAACTCTGGTTGCAGAAAACAAACTGTCTAAATGATGCTGGGATTTGTTACAATAACAAAGCTTTCTTTCTCCTCAATAAGTGACCACCCCGCTTCGAGTTCTAAGCCTGAAGGACCTGTTAATCTTAAGATGCCAACGATGTGGCTGTCTAGATCACTAGGGCTTCCTACACAGTCACCAAGAGTTTAAAATAAGAGGAATTATGCTAACAATAAAAATGCTTCAAGCCTCTCTGTATTCTTATCAGAAAATTGCTGAGAGACGTTTTAGAAAGTTTTATTTTCAGCAAGAATGTCAAGTGCATTCTAATGAATGTCATGCTCAATACTTTTTTGCTTCTTCACAGATGATTTTCCTAACACTTTAAGTGAAAGTAGATGTGAGTTGAGTCAATGTCCTCATTGACAAAGGCCAGAATGTCGCATTTTCAGTTTTCTGAAAATAGGACAGGTATTTCAACTGGATGAAAACATCTTGATTTGTAAATAAAGTTTTAAAACACATGCCATTTGGACCTACGCTGCACAAAAAGAAAAAACAAATAAAAACTGCGTAACTATTTGTTTATAAATACCCTTTCAGGAATTTCATAGGAGTCAACAGAAAGCGGTTGTGGGACTTTCTACAATTTAAAGTATGTTTTCCTATATATTTGATAAAATTTAGTAATTTTTAATTAAGATGCACCCTGTAGAACAGGCAGAACATGGACTTTTGCCTCAGACCCAAGTGGGACGTATGTACATACAGTCCCCATCACTTACCAGCCCTGGTATCTTTGGCAAATTTAATCTCTGAGCTCCTGTTTATACACTTAAGTAAAAACAGCAATCCTTATGTAAATAAATATTGTGAGAAGTGAACTGCTAATACATTCAAATCACCTAATAGTTCCCACGGCTCAGGAGGCTCTCCATAAGTGAGATGCATAACATTACTATTAGAAAGAGGAGTATACTCAGAGAAAAGGATAAGAAGAAAAGAAGGGTTTTCTTTTGGACAGCAAACGTTTTTAGTTCCTGCTAGATTGAAGCAAGAGGTACAATACAGATGATTTCCTTCATGTGTTGAGGCCTAGCAACGTTAGCAGTCCCTACACTCTGGTTAATACTCATCATCTAAGTGAACAACAAAAAGGCGGCTGAGGTGTAGTCTACTTTTGAATCTCCCCTTTCCCCCAGAAAATCCAGACTAGGACACATGGAAGAACTCCTTTGTCAAGCTGGTGGGCTGAATAACGTCACACGAGCAAACAGGAACAGACTCTGGGGTAGGTTTAGTAGATGTATATGTGGGCGTATCTCAGAGCAAGAAGTGTTTTTAGGCGAAGGTGATAGATTGGTGACCCCTGTCAGTAAAGGTTTGGTCACAGAAATAGTTTGGGCTGAACCCAAGGGAGTTACTATATGATTCAGGAGATCATTTTTCCTGAATGAGCTGGAGATTGACAGATAGGAGATTCGGAGAACGAATAGGAAGAAGACCTTAGTTACTGAACATTCTCCATTCAGGAAATACTCAGGAAGCGGACTACAGCGTGGAGGTGTGGTGACAGCAGTATGTATAGTGTGGAGAGGGGAGGGCTGACCTGGCTGAATGGCCCATTTGTGAGTTTTCTCCTGTTGGTCTTATTATATTGCAGAACTTGTTGTTCATAAACCAACAGGTAGAAACAGTCATGCTAATAAAATGTTCCAGATGAAAGCTGTCTTTGTTTAAAGGATAATTTTAGCTATTGCTATCCTGAGGTAATAATCCTATTTGGCTCAAATATTAATTATTGGATAAGCCAACTTTCATTGTACTTATCGTTTTCCCACTGGTTTCCCCGATCTAATTTATTAGTTTTGTTAAGCGAGTACATACTGCAAGCAGATGAGGAAATTTAAAAAAAATGGTACGGGGTAAAAATAAATGAAAGAGTGAATATTGTGTGTAATTTAGAGCTAACCCATTTTCATAGTGTTTAAAAGTTGAAATGTTAATTTTCTCTGTTGTTAAATATTTACCACTAACTGAATATGGAATTACTGAATAGAAAACAGATGAGTAAAGCAAATCAACTATGTACAGAGCTTCTCATTAGTCACTTGGAATATATTTTAGTATAGCTTTATATCGTAAGACCTTTTATATGGTATTTCAACGCATGCCAGGCCCCTTTCACTCGTATTACCAGAGTACGTGTAGAATGGTCCTATGTTAACTACCTTGTCGGCACACATTCTACGTACTCTAACAAGCTATTAAGTCTGATTTTTAACAATGCTAATTTCTTTACAATTTACAGGACTTTTCACAGCTTAAAAATATATTTAAAAGGAGCTCTACAGGAAAAAAACACTCTTCAACAGACAATACAGGATTGAGCTCTTGCTTTTTATGTTGCTGACTTTTTTTTTTCCCAAACATATGGCTATATGATAAGTCAGATTACTTATTTGATGTTTAGCTATATCATTATAATGAATCAGCTTGCTGAATTTCAATGTATTTGTGACAATTACTAAAAGAATCAAATGTCTAGTGAAACCAAGCTGTATTACTATTCTTGTAATCATTCAAACACTCTAGATTCTTTCAAAGTTATCAGTGCTCATTTTTATTGGGGTTATTTTAATCAAACACCATTTAACTCACATGGATTGATTCATGCTATACTTTACCGACAAAGCTAAGCATTTTGATTCTTTAATGAGGCACATCAAAAACATTAGCACCAAGCCACGTAACTGCCACAGACTCAGTTTGCCTTTCCTTAATACCAAGTATGTCACTACTCTTGCCCTGAAAGTCTCTAAAGATTCAGATACGAAAATGCTGAATGGCCGCGTTATAAAAGCACGTATACGTTTTGATTATTTCATCTCAATGAAAAAAGTGAGCTCACAAAGATGACCCAGAAATCACAAAACTTGAGTTGTTTTTACTTTCAAATCTATCTGACATTCAAAAGTTAACTTGAGAACAGTAATACTCCCTGGGTTACCTTATAACTCTGATGCTTTGCAAACTATAAAATTACTGCACTCAAGCATTACTTTCCCATAATAAATAACAAAAGAACCCTGATATTACTGAAAAGAGAAAGTTACTTTAAAAAGCAGACAAGGTGGGCTTCCCTGGTGGCGCAGTGGTTGGGAGTCCACCTGCCAATGCAGGGGACACGGGTTCGTGCCCCGGTCTGGGAAGATTCCACATGCCGCAGAGCGGCTAAGCCCGTGAGCCATGGCCGCTGAGCCTGCACGTCCAGAGCCTGTGCTCTGCAACGGGAGAGGCCACAACAGTGAGAGGCCCGCATACCGCAATAAAAAAAAAAAAAAAAAAAAGCAGACAAGAGCATAATTAAATGATAAAGTGTTACGCTCTAAAAAGAATCACACTTTTTAAATACAGAAATACAAAATTTTTAAAAAGGGGCTAGCAACATAGAGCTAGTGTGCAAATATATTAATTTTTACTTTTATCATTTTATATATATACACCAGCAGAAAAACATGGGCTATTTTACCACAGTGAATGCAGACATCATGTTGCGGACAACTGAGAAGTTGTCCGGGATGAAACCACACTCTTACGAGAAGATTTTTAAGCAGAAGCCTGAAGAAACCAAACATTTATGGACAAGTAAACCATGCCGGTGTTACTTTTGAGAGTGTTCCAAGAGAATAGTTTTGCTCAATACTTAAAAGAAAAGCACCTGGGACCTTTATATTGGAACTGTAATATTATGACGTCACTATGTAAGTCAGGTGGAAAATCATTCCTTTTTCTCCCTTTCAAGCTCAAGACAGTATTTCGTCACCTAGAATCGTAAGTATTAACTCAGTTAAAGGAATCACTGGCCAAGATGTTCTATGTTTAGGCTCTGCCTGTCTAACTCCTAGGCACCCAGCTTCTAATAATGGGTATGTGGTGTTTCCAAGGTTTATGGGAGGGAAAGGAATAGCATCTTTAGCAAACAGTACGCTTGGTCTCACAGTCTTCTAGTTACTTTTCAAGCCTACTTCTCTGCAGTGCTCAATACTCAATCTCAAAAAACAGATGGTAAAAGACAGCATTTCGAACTTTCAGGCATGGAATGCTGAAATTCTTCTGATGTTCTAAGAAAAGCCAGGGGGCTGGGTAGAACTGAGCTTCCAGTCAGACGTACTGACCAGTAATTAGACACCTAAGAATTATCATGTGAAACCTGACCCTAAACTGCCTTCTTCGGTGTAGACAATTCAGCACCTGTTAGATTCTCCCCCTTCATTCTTACTTACTCTTTAATAATAGCCAGAATTTGAAGAGTGCATCACCTTCTATCACCTTACAGAATCACTTGATGTTGAAACACACTACATTTATTTTTTTTCCAGTGTGCTCTTTGCCCCAGATCAGAAGCCTCTGCAACTCCAACCCTTGACTGGCTGTCCAGCTTCCTTTCCTGCCAATTGCCCACTCACTAATTAAGCAGACACACCGACGGTTCCTCCAGTGACACCAGCTCTTCTCGCCATTCAGGGCCTTTGCCCCTTTCTTTACTGTCTGCCAGGGAAGCTGTCCCCCCAGATCTTCAGGCTGTTTCTCAAGTTCCAGGTCTCAGTAAATGTCAAATCCCTGGAGAGACCTTCTCTGAGCACCCATCTAAAGCCTGTTTGACTCTTCTCTTTCAGGGTGCCCAGTTAGCACTTTCACTGTAGAATTTTTTATTTGATTTGTTTATGTCCCATGTCCCTAATTAGAATATCATCTCCATGGGGTTAAAAAAACAAAACAAAACCCGCATTTGTCTTGTTTATATTTGATTTCTAGAATCAATGTGTTCTGCAGATGTGAAGTGCATGTAGGTGCCTGGTAGTCAGCAGAACAGACACACTCTTTGGCCTCAGGAAGCTCACTGTCTATGAGGCTGGGGGTGGCAGGGATGGGGATGTAGGGCTACCAGTAAATAGAACCTGACAGAGAGAGGTGCCCAGTAAACAGATCTTTATTAACAGGATACGTAAGTTTTCTGACTTCATTATTATCATTCATTTCAGCTATTACCAGGACATTACTTTGGTGATAAATATTCTCTGGGAAGAAAAATGAATTTTCTTAAATAGCTCCAGATTACACACCATGCTTTATAATGCTGAGGTGAATTTATAAACAAACAGCAGGATTTTGTAAGTGGGTATACCAATCAGTGATTTTTAAAACTTCAATGTGCATCAGAAAACACCTGAAAGGATTCTTAAAACAGGATTCCGGGTCCCGTCCTCACAGCTTGATTCATAAGGTTAAGAGGCGGTTCTAATCCTTTCTCAGGTGACGTTGATACTGATCAAGCACACTGAAAACCACTGCGTTCAATCACAAATCCGACATCGGAAACATTACGGTATGATTTTCCGTTACGTTCAATAACAAATCCGACATCGGAAACATTACGGTATGATTTTCCGTTACGTTCAATAACAAATCCGACATCGGAAACATTACGGTATGATTTTCCGTTGCGTTCAATAACAAATCCTACATCGGAAACATTACGGTATGATTTTCCATTACGTTCAATAACAAATCCTACATCGGAAACATTACAGTATGATTTTCCATTACGTTCAATAACAAATCCTACATCGGAAACATTACGGTATGATTTTCCATTACGTTCAATAACAAATCCTATATTGGAAACATTACGGTATGATTTTCCATTACCGTATATATTTTACTCCTGGTCCCCATTCCGCCCACACTCTTTTGCAATATCAGAGTAACTGAGGTATTGACAAGTATCTGAATTCTCCCACATCAGAGACAGATTCTTCGGTAATATCTCAACTGCATAACTAAAAGTGTAGAGGATTTGAGAGAAACTTTCTAATGATGGAGAGGCAAGACTGTGTGACTTTTCTACCTTTCTGGGTCAATGTAACTGTATGACAAATGTAGCACTTTGTATTTCGTATGATTTTAATCTCATCTTGTTCATATTTTTGTTGACTACGTAACTCCTGTGAAATTACTAATATTACATTTGCGCTCTTACACTTAATTTAATTACGTGAAGATTTTTTCATTAAGAATTTTTACATTTCACTTTTATTCAAAGTATTTAGGCTACATGCAATTTGAAAACGTACATGGCAATTTTCACACCTTTAACTGGCTTAAAAATACGATATACTTATAAAGAATACTTTCAAGTATTCTTTTCCAAGCAGGTATTTGAAAAGTACCGTATAAGTGGCATAAACTACCACAGACGACAAGGCAGAGTAATAGTCTGTATTGCATTAGGATGGAAAGGAAATAAATTGCATATAATCTGTGCTCTAAAAGACAATTTCATCAAGTAGATATTGAAGACTTCCTTTTAGACTGAAGACAGACAAGAATAAAGAAACATTGTTACAAGGATGCAGGGGAAAGAGTAGTTTAGATAACCAGATACATGGAAGAAGCACTGTAGGAGTGCAGAATATGTGGCTGGGAATAGAGATCTGGGTGTACTTGCAGAAAGACTTAACTGCCACATATAGAGGTAAAAATGAATATAACAGGAGAGTGGACATGGAAGGATTTCAAGTCAGTGACAGACACATTCAAATCAGTTTTTTAGAAAGATGAAATAATAGGTGGGATGGAGTAAAAAAAAAAAAAGCTCTAAGGGCAGAAGCAAAGAAAATGGCATTTCAACGTCCAGACAAGGATGATCACAGTAGGATTTGAGAGAAAGAAACGGATTACTGTTTCACCATCAGCTGTGAAGTTAACCTTTGATATCATGAAACCTGATCGTGGTGACGAAAGCTGTGGGAGCAGGTTATGTAAAAGGGGAAAGTTAAAGCCAGGAAGTACCTGAACTCTCTTAAGAATATTTAACTAGAGAAGGAGGTTCAAAAGACTTAAGGACTATTTCCAATTCTAAAGATCAAAAGAAATGATCTATGCCGAGTTCCCAGCAGTGGGCCCTACGAAGTAAGTGATCAACACGTACAAATTCATTTTCCCATTCCAGCGTTTCCATTTTCTAACAAGGTGGGGTGAGAGTCAAGAGGAATAAATAGAAGACGCCATTGAACCAAGGATGAAACTTTATTTGGCGGAGAGTGGAGACGAAGAAAAGAAGAATTTTAGTGTTCTGGAGGACTCGGGACACAGGAAAGAAAGAGGTTTTGTCAGAGACACAGGGGCTCCCAAAGCTAAGGTTCTGGAGGGAGAGCAGCTATGCAGAGTCACGCCAGGGGAAAACATAGGAGTCATCTAGTGTACGACTGGATTCTAGTGGAGATGGTGGGAACTGCTGTGGAAGATGAGACTTAGATCAGAGCATTAGATGAAGCCATCATATGGATTTTTAAGTAGCAGAACATTGGCTATAAAGCTCTAAGCAAGTAACAGAAGTTCTTAAAAAGAGTGTTTTGAAGTCAGCAAACGATAGGATTCAGTATACAGAGATGTTTTAAACAGTTCAGTTTCCAAAGTAGAAACACCGTCCAACCATTCTGACTGAATAATGAAATGTTATTTTCATCGGCAGGTAAAATGCCAGAGAGCACGATTATGCCTCCGATCTCCCTCAAGTTTTGGAAAAGCAGAAAAAGGGTTCCACTGAGACAACTACAGAAAAGGTTATCCACCGATGGTTTCAGAGCAGAACAAACTAACTCTGAGGAAGCTTTCTCACGACAGAAAGGAGACCCCACAGTACCCAGGGGCTGTTACCCCGTCTCATCATAAGAGTTACTGTCCTCAGCAGTTCAGTAAATTGCAAAAGCTTCACCTGATGAGCCCACATTTGTCCAGATTCCCAAGTTTACGGCTGGATTCTGCTTCAGAAACATCCTCATACTGTGAATGTTCTGTAACTTGCAGGCAGATCTCTCAGGACTCACACTGCCTGCCTAGGTCTCTAAAGCCGCCCACGGTCTTACTCCAGGGATGTATTCCATCAAGCACAGAAGAGGCCAGCGTGCTTCAGGAACAAAAAACAAAATACACAGCCTGAGATCAAAGCACAGGCAACGGATGGGGAAGCTAATCTGGGCTGCGGCGGTAGATATTTTTAATCGGCAAACTCATTAGCCAATCCCACAGGCATCTCTCTTGTCTGCCTATTACCCCAGGGCAAGAAAGGAAGTATTTTTCCAGCCTACCTCACAATTTAGATTAACTGTGGAGCCAGTTCTGTTCAATGAAACATCAGGGGATGTGTGATGGGCACTACTAGATTCTTCCTCTAACCTACCCCTTAGTCACTGCCCTTGCCCTCTATCGATTTTTGCCTATGAATATTATAGTGATACCTCGAGAAGCTGGAGCTGTATCGTGATCGTAAAGCAACAAACAGGGAAATGAGAAGCTAGTAGTTAATGATGGATACTAATAAGAGCCTTGATCCATACGACAGCCCAAGAAGCTGAAACACTATTAACCGAGTTCCTACAAAATTCTGTGGAAAAATAATGTTTCTAATGTTTGATACTTTATTTTTTCCCATTACTCACAAACAAACAGTTCCGACTTGTCCAAGTGCCCCAGGGTAGATTTTAAACCTAGCACAGTAGCAGTAGATAACATGCCTGAGGATGTTAGGAGTAGACAAAAAGGCTAAGTACCATGATGTTGACAAAAAGAATTCTGTAGCATCTTAAATACAATACAGTGTATTAAATATATGAAAGCAACCATCATGGAGGAATATCAGCTATGTAGTTTGTGTTTGTGGCCAGGAAAAATAAAAGAACTTAAAATCTAAGATGTTAAAATATGGGTTTAATTTTTCTTTTTTTTTTTTTTTTCCAGAAACATCTTAAGTGCTCTTGTAGAGTTACTTTCCATAGTGAAAAACTGGAGTTATTCAGGTATAAAGCAAAAAGGGGGACTGTCATGATGGCAGCATGGTGGACCAGAGTCATCAATCTAATATCCTTAAGGGGATGCGAAGAGACACAAAATGCTTTCTTCAGTAAGACTGAACCTTTAAAATGCTAAGTCTTAGAGTTCAAAGTAAATGATAATCAAGTTATACACATTAAGTTCCCCACCATGCAACCATGAGGCACATTTCCTATAGAGCAACTGAAAGAAATGATGAGTGACCTGAGGGGAAAGAAAATGGATCATGAGTTTACACTTCACAGTCAGAAAAAGTGTTGGATGAAGCTGCAACATCTCAACTCAAGGAAACTGTTTTAGTGAGGAAACAGTCTTCAATTAATGTGTTTTAAGTTGCTTTAGTGTTAGTATTTACTTCGATGTCTGTTTTCTACAAAGTGCATATTCTTTGGCAGTTTCAAAGTACACAGTATCTTAATGACTTCTTTTCAATTGGAGTATCAAGTAATTCTTCTGTTTTAGTGATTACCTTTGGTCTCTCTAGGCCATCTTATAAATCCAAGTCGTACTGCACAAGATGTGTTTCAGACCTTACTGACCATACTTATTACTGCAAAAAAAAATGCAGAAGGCCCTTATACTGCAAAAGATATCAATTGCAAGATACCAGCTGAACAGATCCAACATGTTTTTAAAAAAACATACACACATAAGATATGTTACTTATGCACTCAAAAGATAGGTCGTTTAGATTTTTGGAGGTCAGTTTAAAATTTATTGACTGTGTTTCAAGATAACTTTGGGAACAAGTATACATTTTTCAGAGTAAGAGTTAAGATTGACATTTGGAGGGGTTTGGCTTTCAACAGAAATGCATATGGCAGTCTCTGTCCTCCAGTCATCCTGTCACACCAGGGTACTGAAGCATGGATTGTAAATGAAACGGCACCCACTGTTCAGAGATCTCCCTCGTATCAAGTTGCAATAGTTTAAGAAATGACAGCCTTAGGCTTAGAGATAAACTTACTAGGCTTTTCTCTTCAGTTCTGACTTTTTAGCGCCATTCCCTTTTTATTAGCTCCCTCAAATTTTAACACATGTTATCACAGGAAAATGAAGCCATTACTTCCTTCCACCTGATTTCTATTCACATTCTTCCCAAATCAGCACAAGTGCATTTACTCACATTTTCAAGTCTTATTTCCTTTTTGCCTTAATGGAAAGGGCATTGCTGTCACAGGGAAAGAGTGAGAAATTGGAAAATGGAAAAAAAAAATAATGCATAGGTATACAGCTGTTAGCAGAACATCAGCGTTAGTTGATGCAACATACAAGAAGGGCACATAGTAAAATGGAAATTCAAAATCTTTATTGTAAAAGGAGTTCAAATTCAATTTTAATTGTAAAGTTAGTACCTCTACCTTTGTTTTAAAGAAACTTCACTTGGGCTTAAAATGAGGTTAACCAAAAATTTCTACATTACACTGAATACTGTATTTTTTAAAGATGTTATAATAAATAAACATAAAACTACTTTCAGCTGTGATTCGATCTTTGCTTTCATCTTAACCTGAGCAAGTAGTACATGTACTTTCCTAGCTCAGTTTCAGAGATCATTGCTTACAGCTTGTAAATATACATGTCAGTGAACTGAAGATTTTTGAGCTCTAACAATATGAGACCAGAGTGAGACGGGGGGAGAAGAAAACGGCTCAAGGTGAAGGGTTAGGAGTGGGGAAAGGGGTGCGAGGGGCGCGTGCTAAGGCATTAACAGCGCTGACAGGTGGCGTCACCATTGAGGTCACAGAAATATAACCCATCAAGAAAAAAATCAGTTTCAGATTTATTATCTTGCTGGCTTTATGCTGGTTCTTTATTTTATTTTTTTGCCAGCCTGTGTCTTTTTTTTTTTTAAACGTTTTTATTGGAGTATAATTGCTTTACAATGGTGTGTTAGTTTCTGCTTTATAACAAAGTGAATCAGCTATACGTATACATATATCCCCATATCCCCTCCCTCTTGCGTCTCCCTCCCTCCCCCCCATCCCACCCCTCTAGGTGGTCACAAAGCACCGAGCTGATCTCCCTGTGCTATGTGGCTGCTTCCCACTAGCTATCTATTTTATATTTGGTAGTGTATATATGTCCATGCCACTCTCTCACTCCGTCCCATATGCTGGTTCTTTAATTGAAGTCCTAATTTCCCGAGTTAAAGTGATGTTTGAATATACTGTGCCAAATTTGGGTTTGCATTATGACTCCAAGTCAAAATACTGCTTGTGTTCCTAGTAATAAATATCCTACAATAATTTGGTAAGAACAAGCCATGTGAGAGACAGAAACTGGTCCAAACAGGGCTGTAAAGATGGCGAGGCACCTCCTTACCACCTGGAAAGGCAACTCCCAGGCCTTCTCATGCACATCATCCCTCCTTTTGTTAATTTCTACAACATTCCTTAATATTTTCATTCCATGTAGTTCTTTCTTACATTGAACCCAAGTTCTTAAGAGTTTGCATTGATTTCCTCATGGTCTCTCAAAAGGATATTATATTAAGCACATTTGCCCTTAATATAGAGAATGATCAAGAAAAGAAACATGAAATGGGCATAGGACATAATACAATTAAATACAGAAAAAGCTATATTTTAAAAGGTTATTATTTTACTGCTAAAATTTCTTTTAAAGTATCCCCTTTTAATATGCAGATGACTTAAAAAATTCAAGGACTACTTCATCCAAAGCGGCAGTGTACTGGGCAAGCCTGAGGCATCTAAAATAAGACAGATTGGGTTTAAGTCCTGCTCATAGACTTCTGTGACCATGAGCAAAGTATTTAACCTTTTTACGTCTCCATTCTCTCATCTGTAAACTGGGGTAGCAATGTTACCTGCCTCATAAGTTGTTCACAAGTATTCATTTGAAGAACTTAGTAGGACCTGGCACATAACTGTAACCAGATTATAGTTTGTTGTAATTATTAAAAGCATAGAGAACACTATATGGCTCAAATATTCTTCTTGGCTTATATAGATTTAGATATTCTGAACCGTACTCATGATTAATATACTCATTCATGCTAAAATATATTATCAAGAATTAAGGCTCTTTTATTAAGAAGCATTACAGAGAAATGTTGCAAAGTAAAAGTCTACCTAGTTTAAATTCACCTTTCATCATTTTATAGCTGAGCTATAAGGTTAGAACCCTTATAGGAGAGGTTGACAATTCAGGTCAAGTTGTGAAATCAATTTTATCTTTACTGCTTGCTCACTTTTCCCTTTTCAGATTCTCCATGTCAAGCCTTTTCAAGCCCTATTACAGAGGCACCTAAAGGACAAACAGCCCTGAACTGTAAATTAGATCATCTGACTTCTAGAACCAGCTCTGACTTCACCTTGTAAACTTGGGTCACTTGTTCAACCTTTCTCAAATTCCTCATTTACAAACTTAAGTGCTGGGATTGGTGATGAAGTTCTTTCCAGCTTTAATAGGTGACAGTTCTGTTCCATTAATAGCCACACCATTTGCCAGAAGAGCTTCAGATGTTACGTCAAATTTCCATTTTGATTAAGGAATGAAAATGTAACACGTTGGGGATTCTCAATTTGATTTTAGCATGAACTCTGAGACAGAATCCATAACTTTTCTGTCACTTTTAATTATTAAAACCAGTCTAGTTTAAAGATTCCTTGGTCTACAATCATGGTTACTCCCCTCCCCATTTCTTCTCAAAGCCCAGATCAGAGAGCAATGGGGCTGGCAGAGGCAATGGAGGTGTAGGGGGCAGGGCAGGAGTTTTTAAAGGAATTTATAGATCCTGCCCTAGCTTGCTGTGTTTCCATCTGTTTCTGGTTGCCTTTCTGGAAAACCTAACAACGTAGAAGAGCTAGGCCTTCCTGCAATAAAAACTAATATACTTTCAATAAGTTAAATCACAAAGAAGGGATAACTCAGTATCTATGCATTAAAAAAAAAAAAAAAAAACCTCTACCTACTCTCACTGAGAATAAAAGGAATTAAGGAAATCAACTTTTTTTGTTTGTTTCTGTACCAAGTTTACTCAGCACTGCAAAGTTCTGGCCAACTGGATAAGAAGAAAGGTTTCATTTTTATCAGCCACCTTTATGATTCCTATCATTCAAATATTTTTGAATTTCATATACCTCCTTTGAAGATTATTCACAATCTTTCAAAGGACACTAATCTAATCAAGAGTACCAGCTGTAATGATATGGTGCTCTACGTAAGAATTTCAGTGATTTCAAAGAGATGTTGTAAAATTAGAGTATTAAAATGTATCTGCAGTTCTGTTTTCCAAAACATTTTTTCTTCTTTAAGTTCTTAAAGGGTATGCTTTTCAAAGTAGCTGTTTAGAAATGTTTTAAAGGTTTCATTTTAATCTGGCCTGGAACAGCAAGATTTCCACATGAAACATGGAAGATTTAGAATTCAGGAACAAATGACAGTATTGTTCTTGAGCAGTCCTACGGCACTTTAACTTGTTTTTCTTAGTCTTAAGAATATAAGGCAGATCCTGGTTGTTGAAACGCATTAGAGTCCACTTTTTTTCCCCTGACCTTTATCTAAAGACAAATTAACCAGCGTCACTTACGACGAGTCACTGATTCTCTTTAGCTACGCCGTTTCTTCTGGTCCAACGGCGGTGAAATGTCAAGAGCGGATTTGGTGGTTTCTGTGGCCCAGGCCGTCAGTACCCAGGGTGGCCATGGGGCATGAGGGCCTGCGGAAGGGAGTAATCAACAGGCTGACACACAACATTTGATGGTACTGTCCCTCCTTTCTTATCTTCCCAAAGGCAGATTATCAAACATCTTAGCCTCTTTTTCCCCTCAACCATAGGGTCTAAATTCTAAAGTCTCTTTGAGTTGTACATGTAGCAAAACTGTAACAACTGTATTATTCAGCTCTTCTATTTTAACCCGAGACTAAGAGCCTTTTTCTTAATGGCAGAAAAATTCCACCCCAAAGTCAACGGTTTAGCGTGATATGCAGCATGTGCTGCACACATTTTGAGTTCACTGGGCAGGGCAGGGTTTTTTTTTTATGGTTGTTTATGCCCAGTGCCTGATATATTTTAGTCTTTAATAAAAGTAGAAGAAACAATGAAATGTTAAGGTAAGCCTTTCAAGATTTTTCAAAAAATCACATTTTTATTTATATTTGCTCTCAACTCCTTAAACAATGATCAGGGAAAATAAGGATGGAGAAGCCTTCCTGCTGTTCACATTTATGAAGCCAATTTCAGAGATTTTTCTAGCAAAAGTGCCCTCTGTTTACAGCTGAGTCGACGATCTTGTCTCATATAGGCATTTAGTGGGCAAAACATTCTGCACCGTAACAAGTCCCTAATGCACACCTAAAGAAGAGTGATGTCTCAGCAATAACAATAGCATGCCATTATGCTCTTTTTTAAACACATTTGCCGTGTATGATATTGACAGATAAGAGCTTTTATGGCTTAGAGCAGGCTTCTTGGGTTCATATTCTTGAAAGTACCTCTTCCCTGGGATTTCACCACTTCTGACAGGATATATTAGATGTTTTGGTAATAAGGACAGACTTTTGTTTACCAGTTTGGCATCACAAACCTTTCAAAAGCAGTACGCAATTTGCTTCTCAGTGTCATGTCAGTGTACACTGTATAGTTCAACAAGTCTCAAGTTGAGAAGTAGTCTATCAATATGACTAAAACGGCTTGAACTGTTTCGCGTAACATCTGATATGCATATAAGCTCTACAGGCTCACCTGACTGCACTGGAGGCCTGTCACTCACTTCCTTTACAAACATGTCCCCTGATTATTTCGGAGGAAAAGCTTTCTAGGTGGCACAGCAGGTGATGGGAAAAGTGCAGTCACCTCTCACATCTGTCAAGGAAATCGCTACTCTTAATGAGTCAGACCAGGAGTGTGAGCGAGTTAGATGTGATCCTCAGCCACGTGTGTAAAACCACAATCCAGAACAACGGGCACCCATTTCTCAAAACCAGATAAAACATCTAGACCACATTGATGACTATTTCACTACAGGATATTAAAAATGTACATAGCGCCTACCTATGATTTACAGTAGCTACCACATGCCCTTAGGCAATACCCTTTGGGAAGTAAAAAATATTAGAGGGCTTCCCTGGTGGCGCAGTGGTTGGGAGTCCGCCTGCCGATGCAGGGGACACGGGTTCGTGCCCCGGTCCGGGAGGATCCCACATGCCGCGGAGCAGCTGGGCCCGTGAGCCATGGCCGCTGAGCCTGCACGTCCGAAGCCTGTGCTCCGCAGCGGGAGAGGCCACAACAGTGAGAGGCCCGCCTACCGCAAAAAATCAATAAATAAATACATACATATATATATATTAGAAAGGTTTTATAAAATAAAGACATCTAAGATGGTATGCAAATAATGGATAAGAGCCAAACCAAAAAAAACAACAGCAATTAAGTTGAAAACAAATCTGTATTCAGTCGGGCTCTTAATGTAGATTTAAAATAGCTGACATTTCAATAGGTGAGAAGTGTTCTAATATAATTAATAAAGATTTCAAATGTCTGTGATATACTTTATATAACATTATTTCATTTATTTATTTATTTTTTTGGCTGCGTTGGGTCTTCATTTCTGTGTGCGGGGTTTCTCTACTTGTAGCAAGCGGGGGCCACTCTTCATCGCGGTGCGGGGTCTCTCACTGCCGCGGCCTCTCCCGTTGCGGAGCACAGGCTCCGGATGCGCAGGCCCAGCGGCCATGGCTCACGGGCCCAGCCGCTCCGCGGCATGTGGGATCTTCCCAGACCAGGGCTCGAACCCGTGTCCCCTGCATCGGCAGGCGGACTCTCAACCACTGCGCCAAACAATGTTCATTTTCCAGATGTTACAATATGACTATGTAACAGAATAGTAATATTCATGAACATTGAAATGCTGAGTTTGAATGTATTGCTACCAGACTTTTCAAAGTTTGTTTGTGTAACTATAAAGGAAGAGTCTAATTGTTATCCTGTTTTGTGAGATGAAAATTTGCATGATATTTGGTCCATCTGAACACACAGGTAATGACTTTGTATCACTTTAACATGATCTCATACACCTTTCATACGTTCACTATCAGACGCATCTTTAATATCTACTTTTTGGAAGCTGTGCTTGTCTGGATTGTTTCCTGCCGTGATTTCTGTTTGCAAAGATAGTTTAACAGCAGCACAACGAAAAATAATTCATTCAGCATTCATTCATCACCTATTTCTTGAGTATGTTCTTGGTAACCAACGGTTAAATCAACAGTTACTATAGAGCTGCAGCTGCACCAGCCTTCAAAAAGTTCACAGCTTTATGCACAGATATAAGAGAAAACCAAGATGTGTACAACAGCGTTCGAGAAATATGCTACCAGCATATGGTAGGTCTAGGTGGTTCACTTAAAGGTTTTGGATGGATTAACAGGACAGAGTTAGAGGGTAGGTATCTGAGCTGATTGCTGAACAATACCAAGTTGGGTGGGCAAATGGTGGGGTATTCCTTGTACAAAGCATGGGACATGGGGGCAGACGGACATGTATGTTGAACAACAAATTCAGTATGCCTGAACATTAGTGCCTATAGAAAACAGGTGGGGCGTGAAAACAGGGACCAGGGATTCACTATGACTTGGACAGCATGCTAAGGAATTTAAATTCTATCCAGAAAGCAAAGGCCAATTGCAAAAAGATGTTAAGTTGAGCAATAACATAATTTATTTTGTGTTATAGAACTATGTATCTGTCTCTAGTGGGAAGGAAGGATTAGAGATCATCTCAATTAAAGACTCAGGGTTTTGTTAGGAGGATGGTGTAATACAAGAGAATTCATAACCACTAAAGTACATCAATAGTGCTTAGGAGGTAGACTCAGTTCTCAGCATGTGGTGACTGACATTTTGTTTCTCTGTTTTACTTATTTTTATTTTGGTAGGGAAGGAGAGGGAAAAAGTTTAAATATAAAGTTAATACGTTCTTACTATAAAATAACCCAGGCAATTTAAAACTATAAAAAGGGAATTAAAATTGACCATAATCTTAATGTTATCATTTTTATCTGTACTTTCATATTTTTCCTATTAATGCAACTTAGATTATGTTTTATATTGTATACATACTGCATTTTCATCCATTAAAATATTTAATTCAAAAAAACTGGTGTAAGTTTATCGTAGTGCCATATTATTAACTCTAATTTTGAACCTTGAAATTCTTGATTTTTTAAAATGTATCTGCTTCGCCTAACTTAGTGTATACTTAGTACACTACACTGCAGTTTTTCATGTCTGTCCAAATATTTCTACCTGATATTAAATGTTAAATCTAGCAGCAATTCAACTGCTTATAGGGATGGAGTAGTTTATATTATTACTAGATAAACAAAGCTGAGCTAACTGGAAGTTCAAGTATTTTAAAAATGTATTCTAGTGTTCCAAACCCAATTTAAAGTTCTCAAGTTTCCTAATAACTTACTTATTAATGTTAATGAAATATGGGATTAAGATATATATTCGTGAAGAATATGCTTTAGATAATGGAAAATATTAATGGATTTATGGCAATGAATTGATTTGTAAAGAGCTCATTCAAATTGGATTTAAACTGGCAAAATTGGACAATATGTCATAAATGGAAAATCAATTATGTAAGTAAGGTAGAAGGGGAAACCAATACTTTAGAAAGATGAAGTTCAAGTTAACATGTAGCCAGGAAAGATGATGAAACAATGGGCACCACAAATATGATTTCCTGATTTTATCCAAGATAAAGTATCTTCTAGAATAGAAGATGATCATGAAAATAGATTTCCTTAATGGGCTGACAAAAATATCGCTTTGAGGCCACGAGCAGAGAAATGAAATTAAATAGTTTTTGTTTAAGTTTGAGATTAGACCTTTTGTTTCCTTCAATCAACAGAAACTATTCTGTTTTCTTGCTCTAATTCCACATTCATGAAATAATCTTTCTGGACTAAAACCGATATTCTTAACTGGGTATATGTTTGTTCTATCAATTAATCAGTGAATATTTTTGGACCTAGAATTGACATACCAGAGCAAGAAAGAGAGCATGCTAGCTTGTTTTTAAAAATGTGCAATAAAACATATAAATTCATGTGAAATACAACCATAGGCCTTTGAAAACTATGCCATAATAAAGAACATTTCAAATTATGTATCTGTATACACACCTAAATACAGATACACACTTCAGGTATGTGTATAAACACATATCGCTCAACAAAAGGAAACAAGAAAATCTTCTACAGTCTAAAATTATATTGGCTTTCTGTTCATGAATGAGAATGATGTGAATTAGTGCAGTATGAGCTGACTTCTTATCGTCTGATCAATGCCAGACAAACTAGGAGATCATGAACAATTTAGTAGAAAGCAAATGTTTTTTACTCATTAATCTATCAATTTTAATTGAGAACCTTCTTTGTTACAGCATATTCTAGGCTAGTATCATTGAGAAATCAGAAGTTTCTGTACATTTCTAACTTATTCTAGCAGGCAAGGAAGGCAACAGTAAACATATCCATTAAAAATGTATCAGATGGTTATAAATGGTATGCAAAGAACATAAAGGATGCTAAGTATATGCCAGATGTGAGAGAAAGAGGCTCTCTGCTGAAGTGTCCAGGAGGGACTCTGGTTAGGCAACATTTGAACAGAAACAAAGGAAAGTAGGGGGTGATCTCTAAGGATATGTGAAGGAAGGGTAGGTGCTTCTAGCAAAAAGATCTGCAAAAGCAAATAACCTTGATGCAGGAGAAAGCTTGGCAGCTTCTACGAAGTGCAAGAGATGCAGTATCTAAGTGAGAGGTGTCTGCAAGGGTGGGGAGGACAGGAGATGAGGTCAAGTGCATTGCAGGGGGTCGGGGTAGATCGCGGAGGGGCTTACAGGTAGGAGGAGAACACTTCCTCTTTGTCTGGGATTGTGTCTGTCTATGCATGTTGTCTGGGAGCAATTATTAAAAGTGGCCCCTTCCACTATGGAGAAGGTTTTTGTTTGGGGATGGTAAATTAGATGGGCACCCTAATAGCAGCTCATTCTAATGATTTTAGCTTTTGCTGTTAGTGAAATGGGAAACCATTTAAAGATTTTTTTTTTTTTTTTTTAAACCAGAGATGTGTCAATTTTTAACTCAAATGTTAGCAGAATCACTGGCTGGTGACCTAAGCATACACTGTAGGAGCACAAGGGGAAACAGATTAGTTCAAGGAGAGCATTGAAATAACCCAGGTACAATTTGTGTGGTGGGTTGACCACAAGATTTTTTTGTTGGATGTGCAGATGCAGTAGGATTCTGGATATAAATTCAAGTGAATACGAACACGATCTGTGGCTGGAATGGATGTGGGATACTAAAGCAGATGAGTCGAGGGTGACTCCTAGGGTTTTGGCCTGAGGACGAAGTTACCATTTATTACGATGGAAGAGGACTGGCACGGATCAGGTTTTGTGGAAACTCAGGAATTTGGTTGAGGGGGGCAGTGCAGGTTGGAGATATAAACTTGGAAGATGTTATGTAAAGGCAAGAAGTTGGATGAGCTCACACAGGAGTTACCTAGGTGGTAATGAACAAGAGTTGCAAGAAAAGTACTTCATGCTCCGAAGTTAGGAGGATGAGAAGAGACTAGTTAACAAAACTGAAAATAGCCTGTGAGGCAAGAGGAGAAAGGAGGGCAATGGGATACCAGGGGCCAAAAAACCTGTTTCAAGGAAGAAAAAGTGAGCAAAACGGCATATGAGACGGGGGGGGAAATTACCTATGCAACTTAAAGTTGAGGTCATTAGTGACCTTAATACTAGTTTTTTTTTTTTTTTTTTTTGCGGTACGCGGGCCTCTCACCGCTGTGGCCTCTCCCGTTGCGGAGCACAGGCTCCGGACGCGCATGCTCAGCGGCCATGGCTCACGGGCCCAGCCGCTCCGCGGCACGTGGGATCCTCCCAGACTGGGGCACGAACCCGCGTCCCCTGCATCGGCAGGCAACTGCACTACCAGGGAAGCCCAATACTAGTAATTTTGATGGCATTATTTCAAGAGCTATTTTAAAGGAGTGACACAGAGTACAGACAACTTTTTAAAGTAGTTCTCATGTCATCTGGCAGCAGAGAAAGGAAGCAATATTCAGAAAGGGATACGGGACCAACGGAAAGTTTATTTAAAACAGAGTTTCAGTTTTGCAAGCTGGTGGGAATGAGCCAGTAGAGAGAAGAATTAGCATAATGCTATAGAAAGGAGGTAACTAGAGAGAAGTATCATTGGATGGAAGTACAGATGAGATCTAATGCATGAAGGAAGGCAGGGCTCATCTATAGAACAAGAGGTAGAAAGAAACTGAAGGAAATTAGGGTATGTTGTGCTGGAAAGACATAAAAGTTCTTCTCTCATTTACATGGGAACCAATGCCATCAGTGGATAGTGAAGATGGGGAAAGATATGTTAGAGACTGATATACAACGAAGAAGTTTTCAAGTATTTAGGAGAGTGAGTGAAAGACACTAAGAAAACAGAAGGCTGCCAGAGATCTGGAGTCATTAGAGCCTAGATGTCAAAATTTTAAAGGAAAAAAAAAAAGATTCCTCTTCAGCTGCATGGGAATTGTCAGAAATTATAATCGTAGGATTTTACATGGCTATTCCAAGAAGAGAGAGAAGGGCAAGAAAGCTGGTGTAAATAAAAACTCCAGAGGGCATAGTTGAAAGGGTTTTGCCCTCTTGGGAGGGAATGAAAGGTTAGTTTAGGAAACAGGCAGAGCCCCATGACTCTGAGTGTCAGGGAGATGAGACCCAGATGGGCGTAGGACTTTTCTGGTGACTGATTTAGGCAGTGCCAAGCACGTGACAGCATTTGTTGTGGGAAAATAAAAGCTCCTGGTGGTGGGAGACCGATGCTAGGGAAGAGGTAAGAGCGGGGATCCTGCTGAAACAGGAATAGCCCTGAGACTCTGTCATTACTACTCAGAGGGGGAGGTGGGGAGAGGGCGGTAGTTAAATGACGGATCCTTGGTCTTAAGGAGGGAAGCACACTGGAAACACAGCGACAAAGAGTACACATAGTCACGTGATCTGCTGCATTTAAAGATTCACATTGGCCAAAAGTGCGTTCGGGTTTTTCAATGTTACAGAAAAACCCGATCGAACTTTTTGGCCAAGCCAATACAATGGGATAGTGTCTAGTCTAGAGGCTTTCAAACTGTTCTGCAGAAGCTTCGAGAAAGGCAAAAGTTTCTCAGAGCCACCCTGTGGGGAGAACTTGAAGAAAACCATTCAGAACTCTGAGTTCCCTACGTTCGCTCCAACCAGAGTAGTCTGACTACTCTTGTTGTGAAGCAAACACGTGGAGATTATGTTTTCAAAATTCTGTCAAAACAAACCAAAAAACCTTGAGAATCATTGATCTGCTCCAAACCACAATTACAGTCTTGCTTGAGATTCTATTGCTAAAACATGTCTAAGGCTAGATTTAAACACAAAAATGTCTTCTTCCAAAGCTCATGTTATTTACATTTTACTTGGCTTCTTTACAGCTTCAACTCCTACACTTAGGTTCCACAGTTTCGCATTGGTTACACTTACTTTACATGACAAACATTAGGCCAAAAGTTAGAAATTACAAGTGTTTTCGTTGTTTAAAGTAGACTACTTATGTTTTTAAAGAAATTATTTTTTTAATTAATTAATTTATTTTTGGTTGGGTTGGGTCTTTGTTGCTGTGCACAGGCTTTCTCTAGTTATGGCAAGCAGGGGCTACTCTTTGTTGCGGTGCGCGGGCTTCTCATTGCGGTGGCTTCTCTTGTTGCGGAGCAAGGGCTCTAGGCGCACGGGCTTCAGTAGTTGTGGCACGTGGGTTCAGTTGTGGCTCGCGGGCTCTAGGGCGCAGGCTCAGTAGTTGTGGCACACGGGCTTAGTTGCTCCGCGGCACGTGGGATCTTCCCAGGCCAGGGCTCGAACCCGTGCCCCCTGCATTGGCAGGCGGATTCTTAACCACTGTGCCACCAGGGAAGCCCCAAATAAATTATTATTTAGGAGACAGAAAATTCTTTTTCCTTAGGAAGTTTTCAGACTTTGTAAGTTTTATGTAAGTAACAGAAAATCACACTAAGAATTCATACGAAATTTAATACTGGACTCTAAGGAGTCTTGAGTCCTGGAGGAATCCCTCCCACTTCTTATGTGACAATCAGATGAGAAAAAAAAAAAATCAGTAATAAAAGCTTCCCTTGGATCTAGACAATAAACACCACTCTTGAGACTAGGACCTTATAGTACTCAAGTCATAATGCCACAGAAGGTAACTAGATCAAAGAAACACCAGGACTGTTCTGAAAATACACTTAGTAATACCAATTCTCTCTAAGGTAACCACCTTCAGGATATCACAAATAAAGTCTGTGAAAGGAGATGGTAGCTTAACGAGTCACCAAGGGAGTATTTTTGGATTGAAGTACTAACATCACAGCAACTAGACATAATATATATTTATATAAACACCTTGTCAAATTTAAGTGTATTTTTTCCCAGTAGACCAATTGCAAACTATACTTCATTCCTGGTCAATTCTAATAAAGAAAGTAGAGTGGCATGGACTCACATATACTACCAAATGTAAAACAGATAGCTAGTGGGAAGCAGCCGCATAGCACAGGGAGATCAGCTTGGTGCTTTGTGACCACCTAGAGGGGTGGGATAGGGAGGGTGGGAGGGAGACGCAAGAGGGAAGAGATATGGGGATATATGTATATGTATAGCTGATTCACTTTGTTATAAAGCAGAAACTAATGCACCATTGTAAAGCAATTATACTCCAATAAAGATGTGAAAAAAAATAAAATACATCCATTAAAGGAAGTTCTGCAACCTCAACAAGAAAAAAAAAAGAAAGTAACTCAACAGATTCTAGAGTATTTGGGGGAAAACATCTCTCTTAGCAATGGGTCTTACAAAATAATGCTAGCATCCTAAGACAGAATTCAGTAGAAAATGAAATAAAAGTGTAACGAAAGATCAGTAGGGAATTAGTGCTAAAATCGGTAGGAAGTCCACAGTGCTCCAGACAATAGTTCAAGCAGCTGACTACTGATAAACAGGGGCTGGGGGGAGGGAAGCCAAACACAGCGACTCAAAGCAGCGGGAAAATGCGGAGCATCGGCAGGACACAATGGAGGCTGCCGGGGGGTCCACTGGAAAGTTAACTGAAGCAACAAGCTGAGAACTAAGTCAGACAGCAGACTCGGGGAGACAGGTGGCAAAGTGCAGCAAGAAGGAACTGAAATAACAAGGATGAAAAGAAAGCAGACCGTGCCATGGAGGAAAAAAATCTCAACCTGAGCTGAGTCTTCAGTAATCCCTGGCCACCCAGGAGGGCTAGGATACAACTTTAACAGCTAGCCAACGATCAGAGAAAACAGACCATCACATGTTCAATGCCGTGGAAAACACACATTTGAATTACATGGGAAGATATGGGTCATCTTTTCCACTACGTATTTATTTTAATAGAATTAAGTTTATTTAAATTGAATGTCTCATTAAAAACAAAACATCAACCAAAAAATCCAACGGGTTACTCTGAACTACTACAATTCAGAAAAACAATCACTAATAACATAGCAGCCCATACAGTTAATAATAAATTATGGATACTGAAGTTCTGGACATGACACAGGGAACTATATTCAATATCCTGTAATAAAGCACAATGGAAAAGAATATGAATATGTACAGGTATAACTGAATCACTTTGCTGTACAGCAGAAACTAACCCAACACTGTAAATCAACTATACTTCACTTAAAAAAAAAGAGCTTTTCTTCTCTCAGGTTCTTAGAAGCAGCCAACTGTATATACAAGTTGCTCTTTGCTCTACAGCCCCTCTGTGAAACATACAAGTATGTTAAACACAGGTGATATTACGTTATGCTAGATCAGACTCCAGGAAAAAAATCCTTTAAGAACCAATCCATTTTGGGGGATTTCCACTACACAAAAGTTTAACATTAGGCAGAGGTGGGCAGAAAGGAGTATCTGAGCAAACTCAGCTCAGAAGATGCAGTCGTTCAGAAATGGAGGTTATTTGAAAGATAAGTAATCACAAAATACACTGAAAGATATGGGACCACATTTCCCTCTCAGTGTTGAATCTGTAAACTGATTTATTTAGTGTTTTTAAGCGTTATTTTCTGAGCAGTAAACAGGAAACTCATGTTCGCACTGCTACAAAAGGTAATTAGAAAGGTATGCATAATTTCACTTCCTTGATAAGACAAGAAATGAGAGTATACAAAAAGATTCTGTTCCTTCATTAAAAAACCCACCTTTGCTTTAACTGATTTATCAAAAATTTAACAAGTTATCAAGTCACAGTGTATGTACTTTGTGATCAAAGAATTAAGGAAGAACAAAGTTCATTAGGCAAAGTTAATTAGACAAGAATGAATGGCATTTTGAGCTAGAGAAGAGAACTAACAATTTTTAAGAATGTGGTAGAATCAGCAATTAGATGTGAAAACTTAATTCATTCCTAAAAGAATATTCCTTTGATTAATATGAATTATTTAGTGTGGGTAAAATACTAAGAATTAAAGTACAAAGTAACTCAATGTCAGTTTACTAGAAGATTCTAATACAGAATTCCGGATTTTACTGATTTTCAAGTGTCATAACACTGTTAACTGGTTTCATTTTTAGAAGACCCATAAAAATAATTTGAAAAAGATCAACAGTGTATGAAAGAACATCTTTTTCTTATAGAATATACTAAACCCCAGAATACAAGCATTTTGGAAGTTTGCTTCATATAATGAGAGATTGTGTTATTTATATAGAGTCTGATTCTTAATTTACTTGATTTGAATAGAGTTTTTAAAAAGACATAAGTCATACAAAAGTGTGTACTTGAAGATTAAAAGAATATCTATTTTGAATCATCCTGTAAGGCGTTTATTAGAACTTGACTCTTGTGTTAGCTGACATTTCCTGCTGTAGTCATTAGGCTTTTTAGAAGATGACTTGCTCAACATTTATTATTTGTCAAGAATTCTGATTATATATATATGATTGCATTCCTTCCTTATCGTAGGTATTATCTCCAATTTATAAATGAGAAAGAATTTGGGGATTAGAGACTAAATGAATATACATGATAGTCATACTGGCAAGATAAAGTTAGATTTTTATCAGTGTACAAGAGGGAACTATGGCTCTCATAATGAGATATAAGAAGTTATTTTCAGACTGGACTAAAACTATTATCAGAAAGCGTCTTTTAAATACACTCTGGAAAGATCCTAGAGGGAAATCAGCATTTATTATGTGCACAGGGTGTGGTATTTGTGGAAAGCTTAAGTATATGTTCAATCTCCAGATTCTGTTCTCATCATCTTCAATTCTTGAAGCACTGATAGATTAGCCTGTTAAGTTAGAAAACCAGCGAAGGGGAGAAAATGTCTCTGATAACCGTTAGCCCTGAAAAACAATGGAAGAGACAGAGAGTTGGACCCTGTGTCAGAAGACCTGGGTTGGAATTCTAGCCTTTCCTCTTTAAGTCTGAGCAAACTATATAGCCTTCTTGAACTTCCTCCTCTGAAAAACAAGGATAACACCACTAAACTATCCACTTGACACAATTTCAAAAGGTTCAAATGACAACCCGCTGACCAAAAGGATTTGCAAAACTACAAGTTGCTATCTTCACATAAAGCTTAAAATGTAATTGCTATCAAGGTCCCTATTATCCTATATACTCACTTGAAAGTTCAACCTGCTTTTTAGTTTTCATTTGAAACACCGGCATTATAAAGCATTTTACTGTATGCCAGGAACACTGGAAGGAAAATACTGTGTGGTGAATAAAGATAGCTCTTATTTTGATTTCTATTTCTAACTTTCAAGAAACTGAGCAGTGAACAACATTCTAGAAAATACAAAAGCTTTTAAGCCTCCTGTGGTCTAAATGCTGTTGGAAGGAAGGGATCTTAGAATGTATACAAAGGGAGAAAACACTGTTCTAGCGCATTCTGCTTGCCTTCCAGAGTCTACTGGCCACACACAAAAAATCAACAAGAAAATTTAGAATGCACATTTCAAAACTCCTCAAATGTTTATGCCATAAATGAAAAGTTAAAATAGAGAAATCAAGTGATAAAACAGACATTTCTACCAGGGCTTGGTGAAAATATATACAACCACCTTTTAAAACTCAAGTATATTACATCATGTTTCTTAGGAAATGTTACAGACACCTATGGATCAAGGTTATTTTCTAACTGCTATGATAGTTGTATTAGCAATAAATCTTTGCAAATATATCTCTTGTACCCCCAAAAAATGAAACTGAATATAGTTATTCAGGGAATCTTATTAAAAATAATTATCTTTTAAATACAAATATATTAATGTATAATATAAAAATTACAATATTTATAAATGTATTGATAATACATTAAAACGAACTCTTTCACAAAGATATGTTGGAATTATTACACAAAAACATAAATTTGTGACCCCCAAGTCTTCAGATGTGTCATCTTGAAAACAAGTATGTATTCAAAAGGGGTGATCAGACTATCATTAGATGAAATATAATTTAACCATCAAAATAGCCATTTTATGGCAAATGAAAGTAGGATTTATAGTTAAAAAACAATTATTCCTGTCTTTTCAGTATTTTAACAATGCTATGTATTTTTTGACCCATATAAAAGTGTTGGGCTTCCTTTGTTTGGCAACAAAATGTCATTAACTATTAATGAAGAAGCAACAGAGCTGAAGAACCGACACTGAACTCCACTGCATTTAAGGCATTTTTCTGGAACTGGACATGTACGTATCATATACAGATTCTGCACTTGAGGACAGAGGAAAATATACACAAGGGAGGCAAGTCATTAAATCAGCATTATAGAAGGCAGGCATATAAGGGAAGCAAGAGAAATGTTTCCTGAGAGCCACTAGATAGATAGTGGCTAGCTAGTGGGAAAGCAGGGATTTTAGCAAGAAGCTGTAGGTCAAAGAGGATTTATTTCAATAGTCAGAAAGAGGTGGCTTCTAGGAAAGGGTTAGAAATCCAGGTATACAAATAGACGAACATCGGTACTTCCCTGATGGTGCACTGGTTAGGAATCCACCTGCCAATGCAGGGGACATGGGTTCAATCCCTGGTCCGGGAGGATCCCACGTCCCACGGAGCAACTAAGCCCGTGCGCCACAACTACTAGGCCTGCGCTCTAGAGCCCACGAGCCACAAGTACTGAGCCTGCGCTCTAGAGCCCTTGAGCCACAACTACTGAGCCTGCGTGCTACAACTACTGAGGCCCGTGCACCTAGAGCCCATGCTTGGTAATGGGAGAGGCCACCACAATGAGAGGCCCGGGCACCACAGTGGAGAGTGGCCCCGCTCACCCCCACTGGAGAAAGTCCGCATGCAGCAACGAAGACCCAACACATACAAAAATGAATAAGTAAATTTACAGA
This sequence comes from Grampus griseus, assembly GCF_964374135.1. NCBI lineage: Eukaryota > Metazoa > Chordata > Mammalia > Artiodactyla > Delphinidae > Grampus > Grampus griseus. The sequence goes on from NC_139015.1 coordinate 2,374,201, forward strand.
AAAAAAAGAAAGAAAAAAATTATTTAAAAAAATAGATGAACAGGGGCAGGGTGAGAGAAACAGAGGCAGGAGATAGATGGGCCCCAGGCTGAACAACTGGAGGCTGTCCCCTAGGGACAGATATCCACGATGAAGATAACAGCAGGTGGGAGGAGAAGCTGAGCCCTGCCCAGATGAGATACTACACCTTCCTCATTCTCGAGCTCAAGGAGACCCTCCTGACTATGCGTGCGCAGAACGGCTCCTCGGAGGTCAAAAGGGAGGGGGCGTCACCCCATAGTAAGTGACGTCAACCTACCCATAGGCCTCTGCGCCAGAATCCATCTCGGCTAAGAGATGCGCGCGCGCACACATGGGAGGACCCTGAGATAAACCAAATACAGACCCAGAAACAGGCAAAGCAAGATGATTGGTCAAAGGGAACTTGGAAGAAATGCCCCGCAGGAGTGCTTCAAACTAGCACGAGCACACCAACTCTCTCCGAGCCCGCCCGTGTGTCTAACCTCATGTACTCCTTTTCCCCCTAATAAACACTCCACTCGTTTCACTAATTTCCGTCTCTTTGTGCAAATTTATTTCTACAAAGCCGACGGGCCAGGGCCTTGTCACTGGCCACTGTCCTTACTGGTCTAAGTGGCTAGGATTCAGTGCTCTCACTGCCACGGCCTGACTTCAATCTCTGGCCAGGGAACTGAAATCCTGCTTCAAGCCACGGCAGGCTGAGGCCACCTGAGATGAAAACTGCAGATGGTTTACGAAAATAGGGATTCTCTGCTGTAAGCAGGGGAATGATGGTAAACAGTGCTGGGCAGGCGGGTAGAGGTTGGAGTGCCCAGGGCCTGAGTCTGTGATGGACGGCACACCTGTAAGCATGGACCACAGAACCAGGAGGCCAGGATCAGGGAAAGGAGCGACACACTCACCGAGGAGTCAGGGCAGCCTACGCAAAGGGCTCAGTGCAACGTGAAAATGGAGGGTGTTTTGTTCAAAGAGCAGGATAAAAGTGCCTTTAAATGCACTAAAATGCAAATTGTTCCTTCAGTCTCCCCTCTTGACATGTCATGATTTTTTTTTTTATTATTGGTTGAGCCTGTGCTCCATTCTCTCTTCAGACTTCACTTACAAAACACAAACTCAAGACGAAATGAAGAATTTTTAAGACGTGATCTACGAGTATTAAACCCAAAAGCAGGGCTTGCTGTGCACAAGACCCTACACAGCTGATGTCACCAACAGCCCTCACATTACATGCCAACAGCCTAGAGTCAGGCACTAGTGGGAATGGAAAGGTGCAGGAAGTAAAAAAATATAAGATACATACAGATTCATGTACCCATTTGATACGCACTATGATGGCCATTCGATAAAAAATTTGAATATGAGGGTAGACAGAAAACTAAGGTTCTAGTTTGGTTTACCAGGTGAATAATGATCTTATTAAACAAGAAAGAACTCCAGAGGGAAAATGTGATGTTTGTGAAGAAAGGAGATACTAGACTTAAGCCATGTTTAACATGGCTACTAGATTTTTGTGTGGTGATAGCAAGGTTCGTAGCAATATGATCCGGCTTCCGGTCAGAAGCGTATAGATTTGAAGATCGTTCACGTAGACTTAACAGGAGAAACAGTAGTGAGTGGAGGGGGAGAAGCGTAATATTCTCTTATAGGAGGAACTCATGCCAGCCCAGGATAGCTGAAGCACACTTGTGTCAATTTTGAAGAAAAACAAAAAACAAAAAACCTTTGCTCAGTAAAACTTCAGAACTGGTGCAACATCACTCAGCTAAGTTTTAAACTCAAGCTTTAATTTCTTCAATATATTAATGAACGAACACAGACACATCAGACAAAGAAAGAACCGACACAGGGCTCCTCCAATGGCGGGGGAAAGATACAGGGAAGCAGATTCCGTAAGTGTTCAAGAGCGTAGCAGAAGAAACAAGAAAGCATTTACAGACAGTGGAACCAAGAGATGAAGGAAGGCAAACAAGATTTTATATTTTGCCAACTGTGACATATAAACTCAGTTCAGCAACCAGTTAACCAATAGATTCATTTAGAAGCGTGATAATTTTCATAGGCTTTATTTTACTATTTTTGAGAAGAAAAAATAGTAACTCAAGTTATCCTTTACTCCATGCTCTTTAACACATCTGAAGTCAGGTTTTCTTATCTATATAAAATATTATTGACTTGGGGGAGGTATCATAGGCTACTGTCATGGCCATAGCGATTTTTCTGCAATTTAACATTTTAAGTGTACCTATCTACCCCACCCCCTACATTTAAAGTTTTAACATATTCATAAACCGATTATTCAAGAATTATCAGTGTATTTAATAATTGTGTTGGATATACAGAGAATATGTCTCAAACATTTTATAACAGGTATTTGTGTATTTTGCTAATATATATAGCAAATATATATATATAATATATAATTATTTAGCATAATTTGTTATGCTAATTGAGTATAAACGTTAATAGATGTTCTCAACTTTATAGTATTTTGTGTATACATGCAAATATGTCTCAGTATGTACATATTTATTTATATATATAAATTCTACATGGATGTATTTATACAAGTTATTTTAAAAACCAGAGCACGTCTGCTCTATCATTATGCAGAAGTCAGAGGTGCATTATTGAGAAAGGCTCTCTAATATTATCATGGCTGGTCTATTGTGAACATTCTCCCTTTTAAACAGCAGGAATTCTTCTATACTGTACGTGCCGTGTAATTACTTCAGTGAATGCAATACTTTAATGAAGACCATTTTAATTAAATTAAATTTCTCCCTTGTGGGAACTCAATCAAAATGCATCATACCCTCATTATAATGTTATCTGTAGGAGTCCAACATCTTAAGTGCTATAAGGAGGGTTTACTTTAATAGCGGCAGCAATAAACTATCAAGTTATACAAAGTAATATCATAATTGAAAATTTCATGTTAAGCTCACAGCATATGCATTTTAGTTCCTAATTAGTTTAGTCTTTTTATGTTGCTTTATTAGAAGCAATGCCATTCAAATAATTATCTTTTGTTTGACTAATATTTATGACAAGCCTCTACTTAAACTGGCATAATTAAATTTACATAAATAATTAAACAATTTCTTTCCAAGCCAGTAGTTACCATCATAAGCCTGGTTTAAGCACAATTCACTTTTATTTCATAGAGATGTATTTCAACCTGAAAGAATTTCATCTATGCTCTAAGGGGTCAAGTTGGGTTCAGGAAAATATTCAACACACAGTGAACTAGGTGAAACAGAAGGGATTTAGTCTCATTCCTTATAACTAATGGTATTTTGAATAAGCATACTGCTTATGTTTTGATGAGATTTAAAAATATCCACACTACAATAAATTAGATGATTGTTTCTTTTAGATATATTTAACTAGAACATGCATCTTCAAAGAACATATTCCTTAGGCTAATAATGAAAAATATAACAATAGTAATTCTCATTATTTTCAACCAAAAGCAAGTTGTAAAATTATAATCATGCTCCAGATTTTCATTTCCGACTGCTTTAAAGCCTGAGAGACAGCACAGTGCACCAGTGCGATGTCTAGAATAAAATTATATTTTCATATACTGGCCTCACTACTTAGAAGGCTCTGATGCATCCTGGTTTTCAACCTCTCTCCCCTACTCTGGGATTTACTGGGTCACTGAGCTCAAGAGGTCATACACAGCACCTAAGCATCTCTTGAATCCATCCACTCCCTTCTATCTTCATTGCCATTTTCCTAAATCAGGTAGATTTGACTTTTCCAATAGCTTCTTGGTCTTTATGCCTTCTGACTCAGCCCCTTCCAAACCATCCTGCATATTGCTTCCAGAATAACTTCTACATGTCATAGAGGCCACACATTTTCATTCCAACCTTAGTCTAAGTGAGAGGGACCCCTACCTTAGCCTCTGCCCTGTAGAGGGCCTTGTTCTTTCCTTCCTCATCCACACCCCTTTCCAAGGTGCAAGGATGTACAGGGCAAATGGAACGCGGCTGTCCAGAGCCTACCGCATCTATGCTCGAAGACCGTAATCCCTTAATACCACTGAGGCAGCAACCAAGGCCTGCTTGAACCTCTTCTTCGGGTCCTTCCTCTGACCTGAGCAGGGGCCCAGGGGCATCTGTTTGGAAAGCTGGAGCGTAGAGCTTGGCCACGTGGGCTGGGCTGAGGCTGTCGGGAATGGAGCGGGAAGGGGACAAAGCAAAAGCGCTGGAATCTCCCTGTACTGCCATGTAATAGCGTGTAACTCTGAGTAACAAATATCAGAGTCAAACACAGCCACAGGGCTTCCCTGGTGGCGCAGTGGTTGGGAGTCCGCCTGCCGATGCAGGGGACACGGGTTCGTGTCCCGGTCCAGAAGGATCCCACATGCCGCGGAGCGGCTGGGCCCGTGAGCCATGGCCGCTGAGCCTGCGCGTCCAGAGCCTGTGCTCCGCAACGGGAGAGGCCACAGCAGTGAGAGGCCCGCGTACCACAAAAAAAAAAAAAAAAAAAACACACAGCCACAGACATCGCTGTACTTGCACTGGAGAGCATGTGAATGTGCTGATGTTTGTATGTCCACGTGTGTGATGTCCACGTGTGTGATGGCCACGTGTGTGATGGCCACGTGTGTGATGTCCACGTGTGTGATGGCCACGTGTGTGATGTCCACATGTGTGATGGCCACGTGTGTGATGTCCACGTGTGTGATGTCCACGTGTATAATGTCCACGTGTATAATGTCCACGTGTGTAATTCAAGGAAAGGGCCCAAGAGTCAAATTCATTTTTGTGTACTTCCTATAGATATATTCTACGCACAAAAGATATGGCAAAATGCTCCATGAACAGGATCTGTACGAAACAAGAACCCCAAATCTGAGGTGACCACGGACAGAAAGTACACCGGCGTCTGCGGAAATCTAAGGATGGGCATAAGATCACCCACCAATCCCAAAGCTCGTCAATTACTGTCCATAATCACAGCACTGAGGTGACCCAGGATGACATTGGGTTACATGCTGGTGAAGTTACTAGTATCTAAATATATGGGAACAGCAGGTCCAGATCTAAATGGAACAAATCACTTCAGCTCTGTCAGTCTCAGTTACCTTGTTTGTAGGATGGTAATTATTGATACAATGAGATTAATATATTAAAGTACTTCCTACTTGTCTGGTATATGACTGATGCTCAATGTTTCAGAATTTGATTCTAAATGCTTGATAATATATTTAGATTTTAGACTATAAGTAAACAGATTTTTCCTAGGCAAACTATTAAACAGAAAATTCCCACTGGCAGTTTGGTAGGAGACCATGGAGCAAAAGTTCTTAACCTGGACTCTCCAGACCTTTGACTAGAAGTGAAGCAATGTAAACAGGTCAAATTTGTGAAATTTAAATTCTTACCGAAATTTTTTAATGTATATATACATACACATCTCCCTGGAAAGAAGGAGTGATTCAAGTCCCCCTCAACCCTTTGTGTGCAGAGCAATGGCTAAGCAAAGCATTGTCCTGCTTTTACATATTCCTATCTCCACCCTTCCTCAATTATTCAGAGTAAGACTCATCTCCATCCGTCCTCATGACTCCCTGGCCCTATAAAACTCCAGGCTCCCTTCCTTTTGAGATGTTCCTCATTAACGTTCTCCCAATAGCAACAGACTGAATCAAATCATCTCCTCAATTATCTGGTGCACATCATCCTTCACAACTCCCACTACTTACCTGCAACTCAGTCTTTACGAGCCGCCGTTTGTTCTGTGCCAGGGAAAAGACTCTAATAACACTCCAGTGAGTGTGTGGCTATGTGTCTGCACTGAAAAAAAATGTCCTTTAAAATTCAAGGGAGAATATAACGGTATTTGTGCTTTCTTGACCACAAAACTGTAGGTGTCATCAGCATCTTCTTTTTCTCAAAACAGTTTTTTGAAAATCCTCATTTAGTCTGCTGCACTGTTTAGGGTAGCCTCACGTGCTTAATTTAAATGAATTAAAATGAAGGAAATTATCAATTCAATTCCTCATTTGTACTAGGCACACTTCAAGTACTCAAGAGCTGTACGTGGCTAGTGACCACCACATTGGACTGTGCAGACACAGAACATTTCGCTGACTGCAGCAACTTCCAATGAACAGTGTGCTGGTCCGGATCCCTGGCAGGAAAAGCTATTATGGCATGTATTCATAAAAAGGTGGAAAGAGAAATAAACTGGCAGACCAGTTACCAGGCTCTATCTTCAAATGTATCACTTTCAGAAACAGTTTTCTATGTCCCTGTCCTTCAGATTGGGGGGTGTAGACGATGTGATCCTTTCCAACTCCAAGATTCTTTCCTTCAACACAAGACAGTTTTCTGGTACTATTAGTAGTTGTACTAAACATTATACAGGAATTCAGAAGTTTCCATGTCATTTCTACTGCTTGAAAATAACTAAAATTTAGTGAGTTATATAAACACACAAGTAGATATAGTATGAAAAACTTCCCTGATACTGTAATAAACATGTTAATTTGACTAGAGCTATATGGTGAGGGATTTCTGGAAGAGACCTTATGTCAACTGGGACGCAAGGGATGGGTGGGCTTTTGAAAGTGGAAGTGGAGAGAAGACAGTCCATGCTACATGAGCGCACAAACAAAGAAACAGTGACGGGAAAGCACATGACGGGCTCAGAAAACAGTCAATTTCTGGGCTGAAACGTGTGTGGAGCAGCAATGGGTGTGCTGTATCAGAAATGTGTGGGCAGGTAGATTGGAGCAGATCCTAAGGCGGCACTGATTTCCTTGATAAGGTATTTGGAATTATCCCTTAGGCAACGAAAATACTGATCCATACCTTTTGAAAACAGTTAACAGTTTGGATGATTACTGAGACAAAGAAGATATTAAGAGACCCACTAGATGGCTTTGTAACCAGGGCCTAAAATAAAGTTCAAGCAATAAATACGGACGGTGAGGTAGTTCTTAAGGCTATTTCTAGAGTAGAAATGACACAACTGGCAAACAATGGAGACTCTAACGCTGAATGTTCTAGAAAGAGACTAAAAATTTTATCAGAAAGTGAAACTGGAACAAAATATATTTTGACTCTCCGGTAAAAACATTCTTTGCTAAAAATATGACTATATATAAATATATATATTTTAATATATATATTAAATATTCTAGAAGAGACCAAAAATAGATAATGATTAATTTTAAATTCTCTGTACTTTTCCTAATGACTCAAATTTGCTGCAGTAACATGTATTAACTTCCTGCTCTGTATGTTCCTCTCCTTGTCTCCAGAGACACAAAAGATGAGAGAGAACAAGTTCCCAACCTCAGAAAATTTAAGTTCCACTGCTGGAGATAGACATATGAACAGATTGTTTTAATATGTTCTATTAAAGGCTAAGGCGAAAATCACTCCTGGGGTACTCTGTGGGCATTGAAGAAAAACAGGTAACCCATACTGAAACTTTAGGATTTGTTTCCTGGAGGGGGCAAGGCCTCACCTGTTAGAATTCTCTTGCATGGATGCCGCTTAAGAAAACAGGTTTGTGTCAAAGGGACCAGTTCACGTCTTCCAGTAACCAACAGAGAACACCACATGCATTCACTGGACGGTGAGAAATCATGCTAAGAAAGGCACAGGCCGGGGTTCAGAACAGGAACTTTGTTCAGAAACTTAGACTACTCTGTAGGATATGGAATATGGGCAAATATTAACCGTCAATCAGGACAGGATTAATCTTTAATACAACACTAGCTGCAGTACGGATGATGGCAAGAGGTTGACGCTTAAGTGGCTGCAGCAGTAGCATAAGTGAGAGACGATATCAACTACGTTTGGCTCCTTACCATATAGTAATGCTATTTCAGCTTCCGTGAGATGCTCCGGTCTTCAGTGCACTGTGATACCCCAGCCTTTGTAAGTCAGAGCTCTAAAAACACTACTCAACTCCATTTGTACTAAAGTATAACTGAATGTGTGACAGTTCTCAAGAATGGGGGAAGAACACTTTTCACAAATTTCTTATAATCTTAAAGGTTTGAGTTGGGATGTCACCCATTTCTACCAAAGATTAGTTTATCATGTGTCCTTTAGTCAAGGTCTTCTACTTTCCTCCACCATTTCCATGGTAACTTGTTTGCCCTATCTGTCCTGCACAATGGGAAAGTCTGTTGTTTCTTTCTGACCCAGCTGTGGTATCCTAGGCCCCTCCACTGGACCCACCCTGAAGTCATAACTCAGCACAAACCTATCCCCACACACATGAACTAGATATGGATGTTTTTAATCTCGAGTTTCATGGGTGGCAGGGAAGAGAACTCACTCATCCACACAGCAGAAAGGCTATCGAATTCCCCACAGGACACCTTTTTAGTCCCTGTGTTTCCTCTCCCTCGCTGTGGCATTAGTGCTTTATTCTCTCTTCCTTTACAGACTCTAAAAATCATTTCTATTACCTTGGACTAGGTGGCGGCTGCCTTTATTTAGCACACACCACTCAGAAAAAATAAAGTAGTTAAGTAAATACTGTCCCAGACCATCTGCTATTCTTCAAGCACGTGCTCTGAGTAAGCACTCACGTGAAACAGGTCCTTGGGGAGGCGAGGGAAGTTCTGCTTCTAAGAAAATAAGAATCTCTACGTATTGTAACAGGCACAGAGTCTGTCCTTATTGAAATTATTAGACCACTTAGTATTTGCCAAATGGACACTGTGCCTGATGGCAATGTTTTCCTGAAGAACCATATTCCTGTTTTGAACAACCAAACTTAAAACCTTGTTTGGATGGGAATATGATACTATTTCCTCAACAGGGATATATGTCTAAAGATACCTAACTAGAGTTAGCAGGAGGTGGAGATGGGTTTCTTACTGTCCCTGTACTTCCAAGTTGCTTGCAAGCTCTTCATTTATACAAAGTCAAACCTCTGACTTCTTTTTTTTCCTTATGTAATTCACCTCTGGGAGACGCAAGTTAACTGTCACTGTCTTTTTAACCTTCTTCTTTACTTTTCGTCCTTTTTAGTCCTTACATAATTTACTTCACTCACCTTAGAATATCTTTCCGACTATCTTAACTACTGGCAACCTTCATACACAGAGAATGGGCTCTCTGCCTCTGATTACCAAGCTAATTTTAACGGGTTTCAAACTCTAGATGTCTGAATGTTTTCCTTAGTAGCTCACTTAAACAGATACTAAGAGCAATTCAAAAATTATCTTAACACTTATTCTCTCATTGATCCTTTAAAAAATCGATTTCTATTTTTCATCTACCTAGATAATCTTGAATTTTCAAAGTAAATTTTGAAAATATAACAAAATAAAATGTAACAATACCACCACTAATAATGATACGAATGAGACACAGCTGCAAACTTCAGCACTCACATGTGTTTCAAAGCCCCTGAAAAAATCCATTTTAGGCTTTCCTAGTGGACAGAGGTGTCTGCTTCAACTAACATCACAACTGAAACTTTTTCAATTGGGAATTTTTCTGTGTTTTGCAATGTATTTTTAAAGAAAAATGCTTATTTTAAAATTTATGTATTCAGGTATGCATGTAATAAAGAGATATCAGTGATGTAAGATACTTCAACTGTGTTCTTTAAAGTACACAAAATTGATTAAAATGTGGTCCCAACTCCCAAGGGGCTTCCATGTTAGCAGAAGTAAAGCCACAAAAATTTGTAGTCATCGCTAGCTAGCCTGGGATGCTGAGAAGCAGGGGAGGAGCTCAGAGATAACCAGAAATAAAGCTTAAAGCTAGTGCTGGGTAGGCTCCATTTTCTTTGTGGATTAAAGTTCTTGAAGTCTTGTAGCAAGTATGTATTAAATAGAACCCTGGGTCTTTGTTCTGGCCTTAACACTTAATCATTACCAGTAAGAGTTACCTGATGCCAGGGAAATACATTGTTCCTTATCAGGAGCAGCATATTCCAGTTGCCCAACCTCCATCTAAGTAAAACTGCAGCCAGCATCAGAGCCAGATGCGATTAATCACATAGGGAATCGATACTATAGGACTGCCTACTTTGCATATATTAATGATGTACAATTATCTACATATCTACGTTAACAGAAAGCATGTGGTCATCATAAATTAAGGTTCACTGACTGTAAAACCCTGAGCTTCCATAACTCAGCAGACCTTGCTCCTGCCACAGGGCTGCATATACCCCTTCCTTCTCTAGACGTTTGCAGGTTGAATCTTAAAGCTCTGCACTGACATCAGGACAGCTCTCATACCTGGCCCAATCCAGGGACAGGCAGGAAGCTCTGGGGGGAGAGCTGTGGGAAGAGAAGAAAAGGAGAGCAAGAGAGGGGCCCATATCTCTACAAAGTAAGTAATGAGTCATTACAGTGCCCCTCTACTGGTTATGAACTGTGGCCTTCCACCCTTAGCCCCAAGAAATACATGCACGTTTATATGGTATTACTGGGAAGGTCTGCTTTAGGTACGCTGGACGATTACATATTGGATACTTCTTGTTTTGTATTTTATATTAGATAACCTTTGTAGCTGAATAATTCTACAATAAATACATGTAATTTGACAAGTTTGCCTCTGGTCAATTTTCCCATACTTTTCCCAAAGCCAGTGGAGTGATGGCGACAGGTCTCAGAGTCCTGGAACTTGCTGACCTCCCGCAGAGAGGGGCCGCTAATGAAGGAGCTGCTGTTTTGTTTGGCCTTGCTTAGAACTCCCACTGGAGAAAAGAAGCCCAACGTCAGGTTGTGGAGAGTAAAACACACGAGGTTTCCGGACTGCCGCGTGGGCTCCAACCAGAGCGCTTCTTCACCACCATTTGTTTTCTCTTGCTTGTCTCCATCCCCAGGGGATTCTGATTATTAATGTTCATCAACCACTGCAAAAAGGTATAACTCCAAGGGAGATGGGCCAGACCCTACTCCCTGCTGTGCTTTCATCATAATTAATATGCAAACCTGATTTACCCTGGTTATCTACTGTCTGTAAACCTATCTTTGGCAATACAAACAAGTAGGCACACAAAAGCACAGGACCAGACCAAACACCGCAAGCCTTTAGAAAGAGAACTTATCAGGGCAACTAAGGAACTCTTAGCCTGATATTCCACTCCACAGAGGGACCCACTGGGTGGGTCATGGGGGCTTTGCAGTTTCATAACTAGGGGATACCAGTCCCTCCTCTGAGATGACCAGGGACTGAGGTCCTACAACAGTATCACAGGACACAGCCTTGGCCTCTGCAGCAAACTCTTCCTAACAGGGACATCCTGCAGGGATGTCAGCCTGCAGGATCAGTCTCAGTTTCTCAAAGAGAAATAGAATATGAATACTTCCCAGTCCTTAGGGAAAGGATTCTTGCAGAAGATGGTATGTGACCTAGACCCGCGTGAATGCACAGGATTTCAAAGGGCAGGCAGTGAAGGAAGAAAATTCCAGGGGAAAGCTCTTCAAGTGGTCAAGAAGTTAGAAGAGCTTTAAGAGAACAGGGGAGTCAGCATACGTACTAGACATCGTCAGGCCAAGGTTTTCGGCTTCATTTACTTAGTTCTGTAAGAATTATCAGCAGATGGGATTAAGGAATTAAAGAAGGTACAAGAAAATAGGAGACAGATTATAAAATAGAGATCTGAAGGTGAAAAATGGTAATAGGAATGGAAAGTTAGTGACATGACTTATCTGACTGAAGCTCTAGATAATCAATAGAGGCAACACACATTAAAATGTCAAACCGGCTCTTTTTCAATTAATCTCTAAAAACGAAACCTCTACGTATACAGTGTTATTAGAAGTAAGCTCACTTCTAAAAAGCAAATAAATTTCTGACAAGAAACTTAATACACTCAGTGATTTGAGGACTTCTGTATTCTAAAGCTGAGATAAACAGCTACAGCTTTTCTAAAAAGTAACATTATTATTTTTTTATTTTTTGTTGCAGTACGCAGGCCTCTCACTGTTGCGGCCTCTCCCGTTGTGGAGCACAGGCTCCGGACGCGCAGGCTCAGCGGCCATGGCTCACGGGCCCAGCCGCTCCGCGGCATGTGGGATCTTCCCGGACTGGGACACGAACCCGTGTCCCCTGAATCGGCAGGCGAACTCTCAACCACTGCACCACCAGGGAAGCCCCCCATTATTAATTTTATAGCTTTCTCTTGGAATAATTTTTTATTTGAAACTATCATAATTATAAAAATCACCTAAACCCCCTCCTACAGCGGAAAACCTCTGCAATATAAATATTGAATCTTTACTGATTAAGACCATATGGTAATTGCAGTTTATTATTAAAAAACATAAAGCCAACAGTAGCTGGTTTTTTTTTTTAAACATTTTTATTGGAGTATAATTACTTTACAATGGTGTGTCAGTTTTCGCTGTATAACAAAGTGAATCAGCTATACATATACATACATCCCCACATCTCCTCCCTCTTGCGTCTCCCTCCCACCCTCCCTATCCCACCCCTGTAGGTGGTCACAAAGCACCGAGCTGATCTCCCTGCGCTATGCAGCTGCTTCCCACTAGCTATCTATTTTACGTCTGGTAGTGTATATATGTGTCCATGCCACTCTCTTTGTCCCAGCTTACCCTCCCCCCTCCCCGTGTCCTCAAGTACATTCTCTACGTCTGCCTCTTTATTCCTGTCCTGCCCCTAGGTTCTTCAGAACCTTTTGGGTTTCTTTTGTTTAGATTCCATATATATGTGTTAGCATACGATATTTGTTTTTCTCTTTTTGACTTACTTCACTCTGTATGAGAGACTCTAGGTCCATCCACCTCACTACAAATAACTCAATTTTGTTTCTTTTTATGGCTGAGTAATATTCCATTGTATATATGTGCCACATCTTCTGTTTTTTTGAATGAAACAAAAAGGCTGCGTTAATAATGTACAAAGACTGGGCTTCCCTGGTGGTGCAGTGGTTGAGAGTCCACCTGCCGATGCAGGGGACACGGGTTCGTGCCCCGGTCCGGGAAGATCCCACATGCCGCGGAGCGGCTGAGCCCATGAGCCATGGCCGCTGAGCCTGCGCGTCCGGAGCCTGTGCTCTGCAATGGGAGAGGCCACAACAGTGAGAGGCCCATGTACCGCAAAATAATAATAATAATAATAATAATAATAATAATAATAATAATAATAATAATAATAATGTACAAAGACTGTTTATAGACTTATTAACAAGTCAGCAACAGAACACACCTCTAAAGGAATATTAAAACAGTCTGCTGTATTATTTATTCTAATTTTAACTTATTATGCACTTCGTCTGGGAAGCTGCTAAATTTCTGTATTGTTTTCTTATATCAATTCTGTAAACTATAAAACCGCTAGGCCAGCATCTCCAAACCATTTTTCCATCATTTAGACTGTATTTAACATGCTCCCATCCACCTAGTATCGAGGTCAGCAAACCCAGCCCATGAAACCAGAAATGCCAGCCTGCAGTCCAGGTAAGTGACGTTCCCTTGTAACACAGACGTTCTGATTCACATCCTGTCTATGGCTGCTTTCACATGGAGACGGCAGAGTTTAGTACTTGCCACAGAGACCATACACCCCAAACTACTACCCTAAACTACTACTACCAGCCCCTTTAGAGAAAGAATTTGCTGACTATTGACAGGACTGTTTTATTTTTTTTCTTTATGTGTTTATATTTTTGTGAGCCTCTCTTAAAGTAGGAATCCCTGCCACCTGTGGCTCCCTTCTCTCCCATTTTGCAAATCTGTCCTGTCACTATCACTCAGCTCTCACCACCATGTTCTTCATTAAAAAACATGTGCTTTCTGATAAACCCACCAGGGTTCTCTGAAGGGTCAGGACATACTACTTTATGGAAGAAAGATAATTAGTCTCTTTACAAGTCATTTTGTTTAAACCTTTTAGGGACATAAGTCTACTTTGTTCTAATTTTCAGTAAAGGGTTACATTTATTTTCTTTAATAAAGTTCACAAGTAGAATGGAGAAGCACGATGTCATAATAAATGTGTTGGAGGATCTTTTCTGTCCTTAAATTTCTCAGGAAATGTTGTTTGTGTTGAAACCTCTTATCAAGGGCCTCACAGTACTTCTGAGTACAAGATTCCTTAGAGAATCTACACCCACTTATTTTATGCTAAATCCCACTCCACCAACTCAGAGTTAGAAGAGGGCTCCTATACATTTATAAATACTACTCACATCCAGAAGGGTAGCCAACCTTAAAGATCAAGAGTATACAGACTTTAGGAAAAAAAAAAAAAAAGAGTATACAGACTTTAAAAGAGCGTTCTCGCTATCCTTACTGGAGACAGTGATGAACGAAAATTATTGCCATAACTAGATTTCCTAATCCAGAGTATTCTGAGGAAATACGTATTTTCCAGTTAAAACAGAATATTAATTATTAATAATTTAATAAAATGATATTGAGATATGATCTTATCCCTTCTGTATAGATAAAGAACTCCTCTCATTCTGTAGAGTTTACTATAATTCAAAGCTCATTAAGGGCAGGCAGAGAAAATTAGGTTCACTGTTATACTGTCACTGCCTAACAAGACATTTGGCAAATAACTAGTCAATATTTATTAACCAAATAAATCAGTGAGTGAACAGGCACATGCATGGATGGATGAATGGATGTTTGGATGAAATAAGTTTTCTTGCTTTGTCATGTATTTGAAATGGTTTCCCTTGACATATACAGAACCATTAGTGATCTCAGCATAGATCCCACTGATTAGATAACTAGATTTTTTCCTTATTCAAATGTTGGGATGAAGGAAAAATCTAAAGTTGAACCAGTGCCTGGGTTTTACCGTAATTCTATTATAAAGTAAGATTTCCTACATTCCTAAATAGTTCATTTTGTACAGCTTCAACATTTTTAACTATATTGCTTAACATGTAGGACGAATTTCACAATTGGAAACAGATTTACTAATCTGAGAAGAAGTAGTATTATCCTGGACAGATTTTATTCCATTTAAAAAATCATTACATGTTAGCTTCGGTTTGTAGGTAATACGTCATGGTGGTTAAGGCCACGGAACCAGGAATCAGAACTGGGTTTGATTTTCTATTTTCTTAATTGTTCAGTGTATAATTAAGAAACACACTTCAGCAACACACTTAGATCTCTATTTTTACACTACTTAAAAAGTGGAGCATATCCTATGCTTGCTGGAGAGGGTGTGGAGAAAAGGGAACCCTCCTACACTGTTGGTGGGAATGTAAACTGGTACAGTCACTGTGCAGAACCGTACGGAGGTTCCTTAAAAAACTAAAAGTAGAGCTACCGTATGATGCAGCAATCCCACTCCTGGGCATATACCCTGAGAAAACCACAGTTCAAAAAGCTACATGCACCCCCATGTTCATTGCAGCACTATTTACAATAGCCAGGACATGGAAGCAACCTAAATTTCCATCAACAGATGAATGGATAAAGATGCGGTACATATATACAATGGAGTATTAGCCATAAAAAGAAACAAAACAGTGCCATTTGCAGAGACACGCATAGACCCAGAGACTGTCATATAGAGTGAAGTAAGTCAGAAAGAGAAAAACAAATATCGTATATATGTCGCTTATATGTGGAACCTAGAAAAATGGTGCAGATGAACTTACTTGCAAGGCAGAAAGAGACACAGATGTAGAGAACAAACTTAGGGATATCAAGGGGGGAAGCAGGGGTGGAATGAATTGGAAGATTGGAATTGACACATATACACTACTATGTATAAAATAGGTAACTAATGAGAACCCACTGTATAACACAGGGAACTCTACTCAGTGCTCTGTGGTGACCTAAATGAGAAGGGAATCTAAAAGACGGGGTGTATATATATATATATATATATATATATATATATATATATATATATATGAGTCACTTTGCTGTATAGCAGAAACTAACACAATGCTGTCAAGCAACTATACTTCAATAAAAATTTTTAAGAAGCGGAGCATTTCCTTTATAAGGTTTAAATGAGATGAAGAGAGAAAAATTAAGGATGGAAGATGGAAAGAAGGGTTGCAGAGGGAGGGAGAAACAGCATTAAGGAACAAGAGGGAAGTCGAGGAAGCAGGACAGTAAAGTGAGGAAAAGCAGCAGCCGTTCTGGTACTTCACCGCATCACTAAGAAATGCAGTGAGCTGTCTCGGAGGCCTCGTGTTTGTTGTAATCAAGTCAACATTGAGCATTAAAATTAAATACTGGGATTTTATACACTTACCACCTAGGATTGGTAGACAGTACTCTCTGTTTCCGTATCAAAGGGAAAGATAATGTGTATTGTATACCTTAGAGCAAAAAGGTATGCTTACTAAAATTATAATTCTAAGCAAATCAGTAGTGGTAATTTTAAAATGAAAAATAAAATATTAATTATACTAAGTAAAATCAATTTTAAGTCTATAAAAACTGGTTCTTAGCCAGATGCCCCTGAACATCAGGAAGGGCATAAAGAAAAATGCTTGGGCAAATTAGAAAGATGCTCAAGAAGATGTACTTCTGAGATATAAATATCCTAGAGGTGAAAAGTGATCGATATTAATTGTAAGGGAGCAACGGAGAAAAAGCACAAGAAACCCAGAAAATGAAAATCCAGAGGAAAGGCATGACCTAACAGGAGTTCCCTTAAACTGGAACAAATTCAACCGCAGAAAACATTCAAGGAAGTCAGTATTAAAGATGAAAGGTAAAGTGCTTAGAATATGAAGGCAAATAATTAGGTACCTGATGGAGATAATGCTCCTTTAATGGATCCTTTGGAAAATTTAAAGCGAACTGTGAAAGCAGATATGGATATTTCACTAATTGAATTACTATTTCATGTTAACTTTGACTATAGTGAGAAAAGTGGTTGCCAGGTAAGTTGTATGATGGAATTACAAATGCTTAAAAAATGAACATCACATCGCCTTAGCGTTCAGGAGGGATAATTAATCCACTTGCAAGGAATAAAAGGTATTAAACAAGGTACTTATTTTCTTTCCATGTACAGAAAAAATAAAGAAGATAATCTCTCTTATGTTTTCGTCCTTTTGGAGTGCAGTAGAGTAAAAACACTTAGACAAAATAATACAAATTGAAAATGCAGCTTTGTCCTTCCGGCCACATCACTGATGAACTGGTACAGGACAAAAGCACTCCTCCCCAAACCAGCTCTAAAACTGGACACACTACACAAAATAAACCATTAGAAATTCTGGCAAACAGGCAGCACAGGACTTCCTGAGGGAAGACAAACAACCACACGAGCCCTCCCCCTGCTCAGGCTTTCTGCCCGCGGGTACTTTCCAGGCTGCATTTCAAACAAGTGATCCCAAGAACGCAGGTCTCCCTGAGCAGAGGCTGGAGGCGCCAGAACTGGGGGCCGCTGAGCTGATGGGACCTGCGGGTCAGAGCCCTCCAGGGGTGTGAGCCATGTCAGGAAGGCCCTCCGGAACTCTGCGTAGGGGCCCCCTCGGGACAGTCTCTAGACAAATGCTAAGCTGCACATGAGCCGATCAACACTCCTAGAAGCTGGCGAAACAAAACACAAACCCAGAAAACCCCAGCTACTCGAAGCTGGGAGTTCAACTCAAGTGACATACGGAATCCGTAAGGAAAAAGAAGTCTTTAGCTGGTGAACCTTTCACAGCTTGCGAGGGGCAGAGAAGAAAGTAAGGCTGAAGGTCCTTAAGTCTTTCCCGAGGTCTCTCCATCATCCAGACTGGGGAGGAAAATAGAATCTGATGGGGGTGATAACCACGTCCGCCGCCACCACCACTATTTCCTTTTCTAGCCTGAGATAGAATTGGCATAGAACGCTGCATAAGTATCAATGTAATGACTATATATGTGTGCGCTGCAAACTGCCACAGTAACATGAGTCAACGTATCCACCACCTCTTATGGTTATAATCGTGTGTGGTGACAACCATTATCTATTCTCTCAGCAACTTTCACATATACAATGCGCGGTATTAACCAAGGTCACCACGCTGCACATTATGTCCCAGCACTTAATCACCTTCCACCTGGAAGTCTGTACCCTCTGACTTTCACCCATTTCTAGTCACCACTGTTTCCCTTTCATTTTCTCTTCCCTCCCTCTTAAAATCTTCCCTCTTCTTTGCAGACAGTCTGAAGACCATTCTTACTTTTTCCTTCTCGCCTGTTCGTCCAGAAGTGAGGCCAGTCAACAAGAGATAAAGAAGCGGGCTGAACACACAGATGCCAGCTCCGCTTTCCTTGTCCCGTGACACCCGTTTACTGAAGAGATTTTCAGGCAGAAATATTACAATATTGACTAAAACTACACCCAATCCTAGTTTGTTAAGCTGCAAAGACTTCAGAGAACATGTATCTTAATATTCTTCAAAGTATGATTTATTCTCCAAAACTCCAGGCTCACAAAGTCTGTGCTATCTGGCTCCATTTTCCATTTTAAATTAATATTATTTTTTGACTTTATATCATTCTGAAAAGTCACTCTCTCATGTCTTTATGTCTCAGGAATTTTATCGTTAACCATTATTTTAAACTTTCTGCTTTTACCCACATTTAATTTCTTCACTCTATCCTTTTCTTCTCATAAATTTTCATTTTATTGCAATTAGCAATTACATGTTTTAGCCAATCCTTAATATAATTAATTATAGAAAGTCATTAAAAAGTTTTAATGTTAAATGACAACGAAGTATAATAAACTAGGTACTGCTGATTAAAGTTATAAACTAATGTGTAAGCAAGTAACCAAAGAGAAACTAAATACTGGGTGTGCTGATTTGATACACGTAAGTTACATTTAAGGAAAATACATATCTACCTTTTAAAATTTTATCATAAGATATCAATGATATCTAACCATTTGTATTAATCTCTTTCCATGGACTTCATTATGTTGAAAAGACCTCAGTATTTGTACTTTATATTTCACTTTAATACAGAACTTTTTTTTTTTTTTTTTGCGTTATGCAGGACTCTCACTGCTGTGGCCTCTCCCGTTGTGGAGCACAGGCTCCGGACGCGCAGGCTCAGCGGCCATGGCTCACGGGCCCAGCCGCTCCGCGGCATGTGGGATCCTCCCGGACCGGGGCATGAACCCGTGTCCCCTGCATCGGCAGGCGGACTCTCAACCACTGCGCCACCAGGGAAGCCCAATACTGAACATTTTTGCTGATTCACTTTTCTTTTTTAAGCTGGTATTGTTTACCTTTTGTGAGACAGCCTTTGAACAGGTTTTGTTGTTTCCTGTCCTGAACAAAATAGCACTGAGGACTCCACTGCAAGGCTGGCTTGTGACAATGTTTGTCAGCCAGGTGGGCCTTCTGCCATGCTCCCATTATGCCACAGAGAGTTTGGAAGTTTAAGGGCAGATAGAAAAGGCTGTATGATCTTTCTTCATTTTTAAATCTTGTACCTGAGGATATAATTCAGTTTCAAGAATAACCTATTTCTTAGGTTTTTCTTTGTCACGAAAGAAAATACCATGAAATAAAATAATTTGGGTAAGTGTACAGAGATATATTCATTGATTCACACATTATAAAATAAGCCTACTTTTAAAAGCAATTTTTAAAAACTTCTGAGTGCACTTTTATAAAACCTACAGATAATTTCATCTTTGTCAGCTTCAGACACTGAAAAGTTTGAGGAGAGCTGACCTAAATTCCTGTCCTGAGATGTCCCCTCTAGACCAGGTCCTATAATAAGAGCCATGCTTTGCTGTCTATTTCTCCATGCTTCCTTTACTAGTACAACTCTGTAGACTAAGTCTATTAATGGCCCCAATTTTCCATGCTTCCCTGTATCCATGCCCTTTAGCTATATCCTCCCACAGTGAGGTTTGGCCAGGCCAGCAACACTTGGAAGTGTAAAAAAAATAAAATAATTATTTTAAGCCTTGAAGCAATAGCTACTTAATACAACAGCCCCTGTCAGATCTAACTTTATAGCTTTAGAGGAAGAGAGGGCTCAGAAAATCTCTAACATGAGTCAACTCGGGTTTCTCAAACTTTTGCCCCCCAATCCCTAAATTTTGCTTCATTGTTACACCAGAGTGAATTCTAAATATGAGGATGCTAATCTTCTAGTAATCCAAAATTCCTTATTACTGTAAGAAGTCACCTGTTTTCACCCAGTAGCCCTTGTTCAGGGTGATGAACAACTCCTGGCAGAGGTGAGAAACATACACCACCAAAGGTCCTCTGTCTTTTCAAAGAAACCCATATGGTCTTCTGTGCAACCAGTGACTTTATCTGGTTTGGGGTAAAGGATGGTTACTACGAGGCTTTAAACCTTAGAACGACAGAGAAGTTGCAGGTGAAAGTGTGAGAAATTTCCTTTTTTTCAATTTCTGGAGGCAATGACTATGGGCTTCACAGTAAGGCTTAGAGGAAGACAGGCATTATATTCTGCAAGACCACAGCCCTCCTAAAGTGACTCAAAAAGGCAGTGGATAGATGAAAAGCACAGAAAGGCACAGAGAACGCTTCTGTTAGGGGGAAGCACTGACGGACACCACCCACCCTGGCCAGGCACTACAGTAACCATTTGCATGAGTTATTTTATGACAGGAGGTCCTGGTAAGGAACATGGAAGTAACAAGCCACCACCAACCAGAAAAGCTTGGGAAAGGTGAAAAGGAGACGCCAGTCCATATGTCCTACCAACCTCCCAGAATCCTCCTCGCTGGAATCCATCTTTGCTGCACGATGCATGCACCACTGGGAAGGACCTTGAGTCAGAATGATTGGCCAGAGACAACCCAGAAACTAACCCATCGCCGTAAAACCCAAGACTGCAAGCCACGTGGCAGAGCAGTTCTCCCGGGTTCCCTTACCCAGCTGCTCTCCATCCAGGTGCCCCTTCCCAATAAAGTCTCCTGCTTTGTCACCACGTGTGGCTCCTTGGGCAATTCATTTCCTATTGTTAGACAAGAGCCCACTCTCGGGCTCTGGAAGGGGGACCTCTTCCTGCAACACTTCTAAGCAAAGGAGAATGATGTCAGAGAGTGACAGCAGTCGTCATGAGCCTTGGGACAGGAAGATTCCAATTCCTCCTGTAGTGATTCTAAGAGCTCTGGAATGATATTCAGGTGGGACTTAAGATATTGGGAGGATCACAGTTATAATTTCCCTATTGTACAGCTCATCTTTTCTTATAACTGAGCCTTTCTCTAAAATGTTTTGTTGGTACTTGCTAATAGGCTGAAGTGCTATAATAAAGGACTAAGCTGAGATCTGGGGTGGATTTCTATAGCACTCCTACACTTACGTTTTCTTGAATGCCAATTCCCACACTCTAGAGTCATCCCTAACACGTCCCAGAGTCATGTCCAAATCATGAGCTATATTAACTCAGCTATATACACCAGTGAGTCTAAGTAGCTTATTGATACAAATAGCAATGGATACACCCAGATGAAACTTTAGGAAAAGGGAATAGAAACTTGAGAAGTTTCCACTAAAGAAATAACTTACTAAACTGGATAGATTCATGAGGAGGTATTTAAAAAGCACATACACACATATACAGCGTGATATTTGGTATTTTTTTATGCTTCACAGTAGTTGATTTCATGGCAGAATACACTATAGAATTTATTTGCGTTTAAGGCATGATTTTTCACACAAACCCAGGTGAGCTGCTAAAACTGAGCAGTAGTTCCACTGGTCTAATTACTGTTCTAGCAAATATAATGAAAGAAACAAACACGCAGACACAGAAAGCTAAGGGTTTCCAGAAGGGAGCTGGGTGGGAGGGTATGGCAAGATGAATGAAGGAGATTAAGAGGTCCACATTACCAATTATGAAATAGACAAACCTCAGGGATGTAAAGAACAGCACAAGAAACACAGTCAATAATATTATAATAACTTTGTATGGTATGTAATTATAAAAGTATCCAATCACTATGTTGTATACCTGAAACTAATATTTTAAGTCAACTACACTTCAGTGTAAGTAAATACAAAAATAAATATTGTTCTCCCAAATAGTCTACATACCTCTACAATTCTTGTCTTATGTTTTAGAAACACAAAGCATCATGGATAACCATAATTAAAACCTTCAGAAAATTTAAGAGATAAAAATATTTGCATAGAGGACCTTCAAGATGGCAGAGTAAGTCATGGAGATCACCTTCCTCCCCGCAAATACAACAAAAATACATCTACATGTGGAGCACCTCCTACAGAACACCTACAGAAAACTGGCAGAAGATCTCAGACCTCCCAAAAGAAGCCAGAGGGCGACGTACATGCAGAGGCAGGACCAAATCCAAAGCTGGACCCCATGAGCTGTACGAACAAAGAAGAGAAAGGGAAATCTCTCCCAGCAGCCTCAGGAGCAGTGGATTAAATCTCCACGAGCAACTTGAGGTACCCTGCATTTGTGGAATATGTGAATAAACAACAAGTCATCCCAAAATTGGGGTGGTGGAATCAGGAGCAAATGTAAACTTGGGGTTTTCTTTCTGTGTCTAATTTGTTTCTGGTTTTATGTTTATCTTAGTTTAGTATTTAGAGCTTATTACCACTGGTAGATTTGTTTGTTGACTTGGTTGCTCTGTTCTTATACATATGTATTTTTTTTCCTTTTTCTCTGTGAGTGTGTATGTGTATGCTACTCTGTGGGACTTTGTCTGTATAGGTTTCTTTCACCATTTGTCCTAGGGATCGGTCAGTCCGTTTCTCTTTTTAGTATAGTTTTTAGCACTTGTTATCATTGGTGGATTTTTTAATTGGTTTGGTTGCTCATTTTTTTAAATTACTTTTTTATCTTTTTATTTTAATAATATATTTTATTTTTTATTTTAATAACTATTTTATTTATTTATTTTTCCTTCTTTCTTCTTCTCCCTTTTCTTCTGAGCCATGTGGCTGACAGTGTCTTGGTGCTCTGTCTGGGTGTCAGGCCTGAGGCTCTGAGGTGGGAGAGACAAGTTCAGGACACTGGTCCACCAGAGACCTCCTGGCCCAATGTAATATCAATTGGCAAGAGCTCTCCCAGAGATCTCTGTCTCAATGTTAAGACCCACCTCCACTCAACGACCAGCACCTCCAATGCTGGAAACCCTATGACAAACAACTAGCAAGACAGGAACACAACCCCACCCATTAGCAGAGAGGCTGCCTAAAATCATAATAACGTCACAGACACTCCAAAACACACCACCAGACATGGTCCTGCCCACCAGAAAGCCAAGATCCAACCTTACCCACCAGAACACAGGCACCAGCCCCCTCCACCAGGAAGCCTACACAACTCACTGAACCAACTTTATCCACTGCGGACAGACACCAAAAACAATGGGAACTACAAACCTGCAGCCTGTGAAATGGAGACCCCAAACACAATAAGTTAAGCAAAATGAAAAGACAGAAATACACAACAGATGAAGGAGCAAGGTAAAAACTCACCAGACCTAACAAGTGAAGAGGAAATAGGCAGTCTACCTGAAAAAGAATTCAGAGTAATCATAGTAAAGATGATCCAATATCTTGGAAATAGAATGGAGACAATACAAGAAACGTTTAACAAGTACCTAGAAGAACTAAACAAACAAACAATGACGAACAACACAATAAATGAAATTAAAAATTCTCTAGAAGGAATCAATAGCAGAATAACTGAGGCACAAGAACGGATAAGTGACCTAGAAGATAAAACAGTGGAAATAACTACCACAGAGCAGAATAAGCAAAAAAGAATGAAAAGAATTGAGGACAGTCTCAGAGACCTCTGGGACAACATTAAATGCACCAACATTCGAATTACAGGGATCCCAGAAGAAGAAGAGAAAAAGAAAGGGACTGAGAAAATATTTGAAGAAATTATAGTTGAAAACTTCCCTAATATGGGAAAGGAAAGAGTCAATCAAGTCCAGAAGTGCAGAGAGACCCATACAGGATAAATCCAAGGAGAAACACGCCAAGACACATAGTAATCAGACTATCAAAAATTAAATACAAAGAAAAAAAAACATTAAAAGCAGCAAAGGAAGAGCAACAATTAACATACAAGGGAATCCCCATAACGTTAACAGCTGATCTTTCAGCAGAAACTCTGCAAGCCAGAAGGGAGTGGCAGGACATATTTAAAGTGATGAAAGGGAAAAACCTACAACCAAGATTACTCTACCCAGCAAGGATCTCATTCAGATTTGATGGAGAAATTAAAACCTTTACAGACAAGCAAAAGCTAAGAGAATTCAGCACCACCAAATCAGCTTTACAACAAATGCTAAAGGAACTTCTCTAGGCAGGAAACACAAGAGAAGGAAAAGACCTACAATAACAAACCCAAAACAATTAAGAAAATGGTAATGGGAACATACATATCGATAATTACCTTAAATGTAAATGGATTAAATGCTCCAACCAAAAGACACAGACTGGCTGAATGGGTACAAAAACTAGACCTGTATATATGCTGTCTACAAGAGACCCACTTCAGACCTAGGGACACATACAGACTGAAAGTGAGGGGATGGAAAAAGATATTCCATGCAAATGGAAATCAAAAGAAAGCTGGAGTAGCAATTCTCATATCAGACAAGATAGACTTTAAAATAAAGACTATTACAGGAGGCAAAGAAGGACACTACATAATGATCAAGGGATCAATCCAAGAAGAAGATATAACAACTGTAAATATTTATGCACTCAACATAGGAGCACCTCAATACATAAGGGAAATGCTAACAGTCATAAAAGGGGAAATCAACAGTAACACAATAATAGTAGGTCTTTAATACCACACTTTCACCAATGGACAGATCATCCAAAACGAAAATAAAGAAACACAAGCTTTAAATGACACATTAAACTAGATTTAATTGATATTTATAGAACATTCCACCCCAAAACAACAGAATACACTTTCTTCTCAAGTGCTCATGGAACATTCTCCAGGACAGATCATATCTTGGGTCACAAATAAAGCTCAGTAAATTTAAGAAAACTGAAATCATGTCAAGTATCTCTTCTGACCACAATGCTATGAGACTAGATATGAATTATAGGAAAAATTCCGTAAAAAATACAAACACATGGCGGCTAAACAATATAGTACCAAATAACAAAGAGATCACTGAAGAAATCAAAGTGGAAATCAAAAAACACCTAGAAACAAATGACAATGAAAACATGACGACCCAAAACCTATGGGAGGCAGCAAAAGCAGTTCTAAGAGGGAAGTTTATAGCAATACAATCCTACCTCAATAAACAAGAAAAATCTCAAATAAACAACCTAACGTTACATCTAAAGCAATTAAAGAAGAACAAAAACCCCCCAAAGTTAGCAGAAGAAATCATAAAGGTTAGATCAGAAATAAATGAAAAGGAAAACAAGGAAATGATAGCAAAGATCAATACAACTAAAAGCTGGTTCTTTGAGAAGGTAAACAAAACTAATAAACTGTTAGCCACACTCATCAAGAAAAAAGGGAGGGGCTTCCCTGGTGGCACAGTGGTTGAGAGTCCGCCTGCCAATGCAGGGGACACGGGTGCATGCCCCAGTCCAGGAAGATCCCACATGCCGCAGAGCGGCTGGGCCCGTGAGCCATGGCCACTGAGCCTGTGCGTCCGGAGCCTGTGCTCCGCAACGGGAGAGGCCACAACAGTGAAAGGGCTGCGTACCACAAAAAAAAAAAAAAAAAAAAAAAAGAAAAAGAAAAAGAAAAAAGGGAGAAGACTAAAATCAATAGAATTAGAAATGAAAACGAAGTAACAACTGACACTTTAGAAATACAAACCATCATGACCAATTACTACAAAAGACTATATACCACTAAAATGGACAACCTGGAAGAAATGGACAAGTTCTTAGAAAAGCACAACCTTCCCAGACTGAACCAGGAATAGAAAATATAAACAGACCAATCACAAGTACTGAAATTGAGACTGTGATTAATAATCTTCCAACAAACAAATGCCCAAGACCAGATGGCTTCTCAGAGGCAAATTCTATCAAACATTTAGAGAAGAGCTAACACCTATCCTTCTCAAACTCTTCCAAAATACAGCAGAGGGAGGAACACTCCTAAACTCATTCTACGAGGCCACCATCACCCTGATACCAAAACCAGACAAAGATGTCACAAAGAAAGAAAACTACAGACCAATATCACTGATGAACATAGATGTAAAATTCCTAAACAAAATACTAGCAAACAGAATCCAACAGCACATTAAAAGGATCAGACA
Source organism: Grampus griseus (assembly GCF_964374135.1). Taxonomy (NCBI): domain Eukaryota; kingdom Metazoa; phylum Chordata; class Mammalia; order Artiodactyla; family Delphinidae; genus Grampus; species Grampus griseus. The sequence continues at coordinate 2,400,393 of NC_139015.1, forward strand.
CCATGATCAGGTGGGGTTCATCCCAGGAATGCAAGGATTCTTTAACATATGCAAATTCAATGTGATGCACCATGTTAACATATTGAAGGAGAAAAACAATATGATCTCAATAGATGCAGAAAAAGCTTTTGACAAAATTCAACACCCATTTACGATAAAAAAAAAAAACCCTACAGAAAGAAGGCATAGAGTGAACTTACCTCAACATAATAAAGGTCATATATGACAAACCCACAGCCAACATCATTCTCAACGGTGAAAAACTGAAACCATTTCTACTAAGATCAGGAAGAAGACAAGGTTGCTCACTCTCACCACTGTTATTCAACATAGTTTTGGAAGTTTTAGCCACAGCAATCAGAGAAGAAAAATTGTCACTGTTTGCAGAGGACATGATACTATACATAGAGAATCCTAAAGATGCTACCAGAAAACTACTAGAGGTAATCCATGAATTTGGTAAAGTAGCAAGTACAAAATTAATGCACAGAAATCTACTGCATTCCTACACACTAATGATGAAAAATTTGAAAGTGAAATTAAGGAAACACGCCCATTTACCACTGATACTACAAAGCTACAGTAATCAAGACAGTATGGTACTGGCATAAAAAACAGAAATACAGAACAATGGAACAGGATAGAAAGACCAGAGATAAACCCACACACCTATGTTCACCTTATCTTTGATAAAGGAGGCAAGAATATACAATGGAGAAAAGACAGCCTCTTCAATAAGTGGTGCTGAGAAAACTGGACAGCTACATGTCAAAGAATGAAATTAGAACACTCCCTAAAACCATAAACAATAAACTTCAAATGGATTAAAGACCTCAATGTAAGGCCAGACACCATCAAACTCTTAGAGGAAAACATAGGCGGATCACTCTATGACATAAATCACAGCAAGATCCTTTTTGAACCAACTCCTAGATAAATGGAAATAAAAAAAAAAAAACAAATGGGACCTAATGAAACTTCAAAGCTTTTGCACGCAAAGGAAACCATAAACAAGACAAAAAGACAACTCTCAGAATGGGAGAAAATATTTGCAAACAAAGCAAGTGACAAGGCATTAATCTCCAAAATATACAAGCAGCTCATGCAGCTCTATATCAAAAAAACAAACACCCCAATCCAAAAATGGGCAGAAGATCTAAATAGACATTTCTCCAAAGAATATATACAGATTGCCAACAAACACATGAAAGGATGCTCAACATCACCAATCATTAGAGAAATGCAAATCAAAACTGCAATGAGGTATCACCTCACACCAGTCAGAATGACCATCATCAAAAAATCTACAAACAATAAATGCTGGAGAGGGTGTGGCGAAAAGGGAACACGCTTGCACTGTTGGTGTGAGTGTAAATTGATACAGCCACTATGAAGAATGGTATGGAGGTTCCTTAGAAAACTAATAATGGAACTACCATACGACCCAGCAATCCCACTACTGGGCATATATCCTGAGAAAACCATAATTCAAAAAGAGTCATGTACCACAATGTTCACTACAGCAATATTTACAATAGCCAGGAGATGGAAGCAACCTAAGTGTCCATCGATCGATGAATGAATAAAGAAGATGTGGCACATATATACAATGGAATATTACTCAGCCATAAAAAGAAACGAAATTGAGTTATTTGTAGTGAGGTGGATGGACCTAGAATCTGTCATACAGAGTGAAGTAAGTCAGAAAGAAAAATACCGTATGCTAACTCATATATATGGAATTAAAAAAAAATGTTTCTGAAGGACCTAGGGTCAGGACAGGAATAAAGATGCATATGTGAATGGACTTCAGGACATGGGGAGGGGGAAGGGTAAGCTGGGATGAAGTGACAGTGGCATGGAAGTATATACACTAGTAAATGTAAAACAGATAGCTAGTGGGAAGCAGCCGCCTAGCACAGGGAGATCAGCTTGGTGCTTTGTGACCACCTAGAGGGGTGGGATAGGGAGGGTGGGAGGGAGATGCAAGAAGGAGGGGATATGGGGACATATATATAACTGATTCACTTTGTTATACAGCAGAAACTAACACACCACTGTAAAGCAATTACACTCCAATAGAGATGTTAAAAAATATTTACATAAAGTATTTTAAGAAAATTATGAGAAGCCTTAATATCTAGGACTAACATATCTACTTTGCTAAACTATAAAAGGTGACTTTTGGAAGACATAAGAGATGAATGATATTTAGAAAGATGTAAATCTGAAAACTGGATAGAATGCCACATCATTAATAATGTAGGCCTCTTTTCAAAATTTTTGTTTAGTCACTTGAAATTGCAATTAAGTGGAATTAACTAACATTTCTTGGAAGTGACTTATTTTTCCCATACCATGCATTGTTAAAAATATCCAATATCTTACATCCAAGAGCTGGTAATAAACATCCAATTGCTTCTCAATTTAAGAGTAGGGTAATTACATTATTCCATAATCTCACATAATTCTGAAATAACAGAATTGCCCATTTAACTCATAATTGTTTTTATTCACTCACCCTTACCTATTCGGCAAAAACCTACAATTGCACTTTAATGGCAGTAGCACAATAGGGTTCTAATATTCTACTAATATTAAGTCATAAAATGTTCCACAGGGAAAAACTCACATTTCACCAATCATGTGGTACACGTTCTTTCGTGTTATGCAGTTCAGATAAAATCATTATAATCGCCATTAGGTCACCTGCTTTGTAGAGGAAAAGACGAAACTAAGCATGTAGTTTAGTTTCCCATGATGCAGCACTAGTTACATTCCTTGGAAGAGTTATAGGGTAGATTCTACTTACAGCAAGTGCCTTTCTGAGATGATTTCCACGGCTATAACCTTACTAAAGGGTTAACAGCTAACCAAGAAAGTATATTTCAAAGAAAGGTATGTACATATTCATATAGGGAGAAGCATCAATTTATCAAGTGATTAATTTATAACACTGGTCAACACTGAGTGTTTACTATATGAAAGTAGGTGCTTTGTATGGATAAATTTGATCCTTACAAAATCATCCTATGTAGAAGGCATTACATTATTCCCATTTTATAGGTGAGAAAACCAAGACACAAAAATATTAACTTTCTTCAAGTTATTTAGCTAGAAATGGAAAAGCCAAGATTTTTTTTTTTTTTTTTTCTGGTACGCGGGCCTCTCACTGTTGTGGCCTCTCCCGTTGCCGAGCACAGGCTCCGGACGCGCAGGCCCAGCGGCCATGGCTCACGGGCCCAGCCGCTCCGCGGCATGTGGGATCTTCCTGGACCGGGGCCCGAACCCACGTCCCCTGCATCGGCAGGCGGACTCTCAACCACTGCGCCACCAGGGAAGCCCGCCAAGATTTGAATTCAAGCAGTAAGGACCCATTCACCCATACAGCATAATGGAACACTGACTGAACCTGTAATTCCTTATTTTTTAAATCAGGCAAATGGCAATAACTATAGTGGTTCTTTGGGAAAAGCACCTGGCACTGATGTACCCTTTTCCTCAGCTATAAAATGAGGAAAATGGGCTGCGTACGTGTCTTTGTGACGACTAGAATTGCTTATTTGCTCTCTGCAAATTTGAGACATCATTTGCACAATTTTGAAAGATGTCTACTTGAATTTTATTTTCTTTTGTTTCAGGGTAATGTCTAATACTTGACACGAACCCCAGGCTCAACCAAAGTCCATTTTTTTAAAAATCCCACTTTCAGGAAATGTAATTGACATGTTCAATCTGTTAATTTGTAATGTTTTACCTTCAGTTATGTAGACACAACACTGCCCATATCCTGCCCATGTGACTATGGTCCACAGTTGAAGCCACTTCTTAATGCTGCTCTAGATGTTTTAACCCAGCACTGAGAGAGACATGAGCCGAAGTTACACTCGGTCAACACTCATCACTACTTCTTGCCTATCTTCCAATCATTAGCCCTCAAACAGATGGGCATGAAGGCAAAGAACCTGCTTTTAAGTTCTGCCACTGTCTCCTAGAGTATGTCAAGGGCTGAAATAGGTTGCAGCCATTTTCATAATTCACACAGAAGCCTGCCCAACTTAATGGAGGGAAAAAGGGAAGTCAATCATTTGGAAATCTAAGACTTCTTAACTTCAGGGAGGTGAAATGAGTATTGGGCTTGAGACCGGAGTGGAAGGAACAAAACCGGATTCATCATGTGGTTGGTGAAAGAGCTACATGTTGAACCCAGAAATCTGGCTCCAGACACAAGCAGTGACCATGGGGCTCACGTGGGTGTGTTAGTGTGAGCACCCCTCCCATCATTTGGTCTTATCTTCACAACCAAACTGATCAGGTTTTTGCTCAGCTGTGCGACATCACTGAATCAGGTTACACCCATTTTGAAAAGATGCATAAAGACTTCCTCCATTAATTCAGTTCACTGTCAATTATGTCAGTGTCGTGAGCTCTTCATCTTAAAATTTTCTTTGTTCAGTTTTGTTTGCTCGACTGGATCCCTGGGCACTGGGCCCAGACTGGTTAAAGTTATGTTTATGTGATGTTTATGTTATCAAGTGCAGAGACCCAGTGCTTCCTCTTCAGTGGCTCACTATGAACTGTCATCATTATAATCTGCAAACACATGTGAAATAGTCCCACACAGGGCTCAGGTTTGATCATTTAAATTCCTGATTAATACTCTGTTTTAGGGATATTAGAACTTATAATTATCTTCAGCAAATTATCAAATAAAAATCTCTACTTGTTCAACCTGACAACCTCCTCTGAGAAGTTTTGGAAATGAGACTTCATTACGTTTAGTTCTGTTCAGCTAATAGCGTCTTAGAAAGCTACATTTGAATGTGGATTCTTTTTTCCATCAAATGTTATGAAGATTTTATTCAACAGTTGAGTGGCAATGTTACAGAGGTGAAATAAAGGTTACAATCAATCGAACTCAGTTACAAACATTCCCAGATAAAAGCAGCACACCAAAAATATCCTCTACCCTACTGAATACATCAGCTCCTGACGTTCTATAGAGGAAATAAGTATAGTATCACCTACTGATGTATGGTTAACGTTCATAAAAATTGGCATTTGAAATATTTTTAAAAGAGAGAATATCTTTCATTGTCACTATTGGTTTGAAAACCTTTGTTTTTCCTTATAAAAACTGTGAAGTCTTCATCAGAATAAATCTTTTCTCTTCCAAAAATTATACCACAAACATTCATGGAATTCCAGGATCTCTAGCTGAATACTGCAAACATTCCATAAAACACGTTGGCATTTAAAGTATTTCGAAAGGATTAAAGATTTAAGATGTGTAATATTAAAAGAAACCTGCAAGACGGAAACCACTGCCATTATTTCCACATTAAAAGAGATGATCTGTGTGTTACCATAACCAAATACATATGTTGCGAATTTAAGATTCACTCAATAAAAGAAAATTGAAATGTGTAAGTAAAATGAAATTTTACTCTTATCTAAAAATTTCATTAGCAAACTTAGTCCATGCCAGATAGGAGAAATAAAAGTAAATTTGGTCAGTTTAAGTTATACTCCAACAATGCCACTCAATATATTTTCTACAGACTCTAAGAATTAAAATGCTTAGATGAGCAGCTCCAGACCTGTTCGTGCTTATCCTTTTGATCAATTGCTTCCTTGAAATTATCAGTAAAGCTTGATTCTGGGTAATATCTGATTTGCCCGAGTCCGATTTAACAACCAATCCTTAATCTAATCCTTTGTGTGAGCTCCACACCTTTAACCAATGATAGAGTCAAAAAGCTCTAGAACGCGATTTCTGTAGGAAAGCTTTCTACTCTCAGTAGCACTTCTCAGGACAGGAACTGAGAAAAACAATTTGTAAAGTTTTAGAAAACATGACTTGGCATTAATGCCAGTTGAGTAGAGGTGTTTATAAGGAATATGCTTTTTTAAAACAGTGGTATCAAAGGCTAAATCTAGTTGATACTTGGATTACTTCCTTTCAGTTTTTTAAACTAAAAACATGAATGAAGAAAGAGCAGAAACTGACTTGGATTTGACTCATTTGCACTTAGGGGGAGAAAAAGAATGAGAATACCCCAAGTGTCGACACCAGCCAAAATCAGTCATACCCCGCTTACCATGCAGTGTATTTAGAGCCTTCCAATCATTTCTCATACTCATAGTGATGTTCTTTTTAATCAAAGGAAGATTTCTATGTTTTCAAGCCAATTCTTAAGAACACAAGCATTGAAATTTTCATTGTACAGAACATTTGAATTTCAGTTATAAAAGCCTCTCATTGTGAATCTTCAGAGTTTTGATGAATATCCCATTAGGATAACGATTCAGTCAGCTGCAATATTGTTTATAATTTTAAAGCCCTTTAGGCTGCAATGAAAGGGCAAAATTTTGTTTCATTTAAGAGAGATAGTTCTGAAATAACTGAAGGATATTCAAGAAAGACCGTTCTATTTTTCTTCCATGTGTATTTTATTACCCAGATTAGGTTTTATTAGTCTATCTTACCAAATGGTTTTCTTAAACCAACTTATACCCATGTAAAAGCTCTGCATGCCTCCTGTTCTTACTTAATATATATGTTTATTGTGACACTAAAGGCAATGAACCAAAGAAGACCCAATTCTCCTTTGCATTACAACCATAACCCAAGAGTTAGCACGGCCTTAACACCTTCAGCTTTCTAGCGGTACAACAGCCTGAACACTTATGAATAAGAGAATTTCCTCAATCTTCTGAGACTATAAATGTTAATAAAACCAAGCCCACTTGTCCAAAGTTAGTAAATTTGGTTTTGTTTAAAACTTCACCAATCCTCTTAAGTTTCCTTCATAGCAGTAGATATGTAACAGTTAACCCAATTTTGAGATAAGTAGAAAGTACATATCGTTCACTGAAAGCCACAGTTAATATATGAGACAAAGTCTGTCTTATAACCTGAGAATTTTAAGCCTGACTTACCTTCTGGCATAGACCTAAGAGGCAGAAGTACCAAAAAAAAAAAGCTCGTACTTCTCAAAAATCAACATTGAACCCATGAAATATTCAGCAAAGTAGTTTAGACACTGAAATGTTGTACAATCTAACTTAGAAGTAAACAAAACCCGAATGACTTAAGGAATTAAGGATCATGCAATAAAACCTAAAGTGATTTATGTAGTTAAGAGGTTTTTAAAAAACAGAATAGGCCTAAGTGTTGCTAAATGGTCAGATAATCAATGGTACCTAAGAGTTTCAAGATGCCTCATCCTTTAATCAAACTGTGAACAAATTAAGCCAGATATTAAAAGCAACATCAGAATTACTCACATCTCTCCTGGAATCCTGCTTACGGCAGAACCGCAGGGAACGCCATGCTGCACCGAAGAGACGCCCTCCAAGATGGAGGAATTTATACCCCCACGCTGCTGGTTAGGCTGCCCTGGGCCTATCAGCTTTCTCCTGAAATTGCCTTCAGCTGAAGAGCTGCCTCTTTCAAGGCAGGAAAACCTGCATCCAATGTTGGTCAGTAAGGAAGGACCAGGGCCTGGTTTGCTCGCTCCCAACTTAGGACAACTTGGAAGGGCAGCATCAAACTCGCTATGAGATCGGCTGACACCTTCTAAGGACTTCATCGCAGCCTGAAGTCTCTCTCTGTCCAATCTTGCTGCCTTTCCTTTTCCCCAGGTGTGGGTGCTGATTGACTGGGCTTTCTCAGGCTAATTATAGGGTCTGCTCGCCAGGGAATTTAACCAGCAACACCTGTCGATGTTCACCTAAAACTGCAGGTTTTAAAATCCTGATAGTTGGCATTCTCCTTCACAGATATCCAAATAATTGTAGCTTGATGAAAAGCGGGATGAACAACTGAGAGAGAGAGAGTTTACAACATTTTCCAAGGCAACTTTCTAAAGACACTTTCAAAACCATAGGCATGAAGGGGTAAAAATCTGAATTATTTCCAGATGCTGGCAATTAAGAATAGTGTGATTACTATCTTGGTACAAAGCCAAATTTCATTAACTTTAGGAGGTAAAGGAAAATTTCAAGGAGATGTGGGGATAAGTTGAGAAATATGATTATTTTTGATAGCACAGCAACTGGGTGAAAGCAATCATTTCTCAATGCCCGGATTAAATTATTCTGCAGAGGGGCTTCCCTGGTGGCGCAGTGGTTAAGAATCCGTCTGCAGATGCAGGGCACACGGGTTCGAGCCCTGGTCCAGGAAGATGCTACATGCCATGGAGCAACTAAGCCCGTGCACCACAGCTACCGAGCCTGCGCTCTAGAGCCCACGAGCCACAACTGCTCAGCGCGTGCGCCTAGAGCCCGTGCTCCGCAACGAGAGAAGCCACCGCAATGAGAAGCCTGCACACCGCAAAGAAGAGCAGCCCCCGCTCGCCGCAGCTAGAGAAAGCCCGCACGCAGCAACCAAGACCCAACGCAGGCAAAAATAAACAAATTAATTAATTTAAAAAAATTATTCTGCAGAAACCATAATGAAAATATTTCTTGCATTATCTGGGTACATTAAAATATTAAGTCCAATAGGAAGTGTTATGTAATCAAAACTGGATACAGAACCACCGAAATGATTGATGATTGCTTTAAGAATTCTGGCAAATCAAACTTCCCGAGAAGATATCACAGCACCATAATGCAAAGGACTCCTGATAAGGCTCTGTTAGCTACAGGAGTCATGGTCAATAGCCAGTGCTTCCGGAGACCCGATCCGAATGATGAAAACCATAAGTGGTTGAAAAACCACTTAAAACGGGAGATTCACCTTGCCGTTATTCACTTGCTAAACTAGATTTATGAAGAGTTTCTGAAAATACCTTATTCATGTATTCATTCTCTCTTTATCGTGTGCCTAGTAGTATTAGAGTGTTGTAGAGGACATAAACCAAATATAAGACAGCCGTAGTCCTTAAAGAGCACTTATTTGCATAATGAGAAATACGGTAATCATAATCACAACCTCAATAACTACAGCCACCATTTACTAAATGCCTCCATTTGCCAGGTACTGGGCTATGTGATTTATGCACAGTACTTTTAATTCACATCAGCCTTAAGAAGTAGATGCTATTTACCCTGCTTAATAAATGATGAACCACTGGAACGAAAGGAGATACATCTGTTGCCTAGTATTTCCCAGATAATCAGTAGCAGCTTTGGGGTTTGAAATTAAGCGCATACAACCCCAAATTCTTCTTTTGCTACCGTTCCAAACTAACTTATGAAATTTTAAATAGTAATACAAGGAAATTAACAATTAGATTTCACAATGATTGATAAAAATAAGCACCCAAGGGGTTAAGAGGAAAATAAGAGAGAGATTGAGAAAACCTTCAATACATTCTGCCCTCTTTCTTAGGAAAGTCTCATATTCACCTTTAAGAGAATTGTTAAAAAATATAATTATATGAGGCCCTTCGGCTATGCAAAGGAAAAACAAAGTTCTTGGTCTAAGACAGTAAGAAATTAAAATTTTCTTAAATAGGTGGTAAAAATTTAAATGCATTAGTTCTAAAACAGAAGTGTTCTCAGAAGATACATGTATATAATTATATATGCCATTTCCTAGAAATGTGCCCATCGATCAGGATTTTGAATTGGATATTAACTGAAAGATGCGGGGGGGGATGTACCTTTACCTTATGCTGTGGTAGAAGCTTAAAGTTTCCATCCAAGAAAAGCAAATTCCCTGACATACTGTGCTGCATCCTCAAAATAGTGCTATTTAATATTGACTAATTCATACTTTAGGAAATGTATTATTGGTGAATTGTTGGGTTCTGATAGGCTATCCAATGGGAGAAAGGGAAAGAACTCCAAGCCAAATCTGTAAGGAAGAGGCAGGCGTGAAGATGTTTTTTTTGTCTGACCTAGTACGCTTATCTTCCCTTTCTCGCCCACCCTACATAGAAATTGGATCTACAGGCAAATGAAAACTGAACTGCGGGTGGTAGAGGAAGGCCAACAGATTGTCCTCTGCGAACGGGAGGAGCCAGAAATCAGAGACACCTTGTAAAGACAGGCACCCTGGTGCAGGCTTGTTTTCATGTAAGTTTTAAACTGTTCAGTAATTATTTATTTAGTCATTAGCATGTGAATGCAAATGTCCTTAATATAATGATATAGTTTAGTTATTATGCTTTGGAGAACAATCTCACATATCAAATGATGAAGATTTTTATCAATCGAAATGAAAAAAGCTCAGGGATGCTACCACACAGAAGCCCTTAAACAAGTGAGAGTTCTCCAGTGACTTCCAAGAGGTAACCATGTCAGATTCTGCTAAACTGGGAGAGAAGGGTGGGGAAACTAACAAGGACTTATAAACTTCTAATGTTTTTCAACAATATCCAAATCAGCTAAAGCCTATAACTGGGGTAAATATTCGACACAACCATAGATGCTGAGTCCCATCAGTAAGTCCTCCGATACTCAAATTGATTAAAAACCAGCTTGTAGGGCTTCCCTGGTGGCGCAGTGGTTGAGGGTCCGCCTGCCGATGCGGGGGACACGGGTTCGTGCCCCGGTCCGGGAGGATCCCACGTGCCGCGGAGCGGCTGGGCCCGTGGGCCGTGGCCGCTGGGCCTGCGCGTCTGGAGCCTGTGCTCCGCGGCGGGAGAGGTCACAGCGGTGAGAGGCCCGCGTACCGCAAAAAAAAAAAAAAAAAAAAAAACAGCTTGTAAAGATCTCAGTATTCACGGGGCCGTGCTTCACATAGGGAAACCACGAAACCACTGGGGGGACATGTAAACTCAGAGGAGTCTCAGATTTTTCCTTCCTCTTCCTTGAAGGAACACTGCTTGGCGTGGACTGATTCAAGGCAAAGCTTTTGTTTGACAAATAGGAAAAAGGTCGGTAAGATACTTTCTTAACACAGCTTGGGCGAAGCAATGTTTCCAGCTACATTACTGTTCAGAAAACAACCGTGTGCAGGATTACACAAATAGGTGAGATTGGACATAACCCTATTTAATTCAGTCATGCAATTCTAAGTATATAATTGAGGAAAAGATAATTTGGGTATAACTAGGACATACTTCCAAAGTACGAAATCAACATTGTATTTTCTCCTCTGTTAATATCTAATGTAGCTGAATATATTAGCAGCTACTTAGTTAAATTATATTATACAAGCTAAATTTATAGCCTTCCTACTTTTATTTACAACCAAATATAATACAACCCATAAAGCATAGCTAGAAGCAATTTTTGCTTACTTCGCTATAAATAATAATAAACCACAAATGTTTTCTTGAGAAATTCCATAAATGCTATTATTAATCTTAGAAAATATTATTCATTTTAAATTTGCTTTAAGAAGCCCTAAGATCGGGCAATAACTTTAGACCCGATGATAATTTCTGACATTCATATTTATGAAATAATGACACTAAAGTGTTCATTTGAAATAATAGAGGTTTAAAAATAGGCAGGCTGGTTAAAATGCACAGAGAGCAGATATTTACAGCACGATTTAGAAAGAAGTTCTTCTCACTTGCCAGCCAGTCGTTCAAGGGAGAAAATGAGTAAAGGCAACATTTCGTGAGATCCCTTTTATGCTACTCACTATATGTGTCTCAATTCCTCTCAAATGTCATTGAATGATTCAGTTTTAGATATTCCTAATAATAAATAATTGTCTTTAACAATGGCCTTTATAACTCCACGGCCAATTCACTAAAACCGCAAATGTAATAGATGAAAAAGAAAAGCCATCTTCTAACTGTGCTCTTCTTTTGTGGTCATTTTCCATTAATGGCATCACAGCATCTAATTTTCCAAACTTAGATCTTTAGAATCATGATTATATCTTCCCTTTCTCTGCTCTGTGCAGCCTTCCATCCCCATTTAAACAACTAGAATCATGCATTCTCTTCTTCCTTTCCAACTCTCCAAACAACTTAGCCTACTTGTGGAAGCTCTGTGTACCACTGTATTTCTTTCATGCATTCAGTAAAGTTACTGAACGTCTATACTACGACTACATACATTATAGGAACTGGAGTCAGATAAACCAAAGGTTGATTCCTGACCCCACCATTAAGCAGCGTGTGAACTTCAGGAAATGATGCCGTGTCTCTAAGGCATAATTTCCTCCTCTGTAAAACAGAGGCCATAGTGATACTGATCTCCAGGTGCTGGTGCAATGAAGTAAGTGAATGCACGGAAAAAGGATCAGACAGTGCCTGCCACAGGCCAAGCGCTATATGAATCCTCTCCTTCCTCCTCAATATCACCTTTGTATTTCTGAACTAATACTTTCTGCCTTACATTGAGTTATTTATGGTCGTGTCTCAGCACGCCTACGGGATTTTCAGAGGTACACAAGATTCATCTCTATATTCTCATCATTTAGTGTAGTATCTTGCACAGCTAGGAGTTCAAACCATGTTTCTCAATCGTATTAATGCCAATATGCTTTGCTGACAATTCAATCTTGATGTGTTCTTTTCTAGGTAATGAAAGGCTCTATGCCTTTTTCATGTTCATTTTTGCTCACTGAGAATCTCCATGAAGAAAAAATGGATAGAACTTTAAAAAATGAGCCAGTTAATAAGCTGATAATTCAGTTTTTTAAAAAAAATCTTATTTATTGAACTTAATTTATTGTGTGTGTGTGTGTGTGTGTGCGCGCACGCGCGCACGTATCTCCAAGAATCAGTAATCACATAATTTTCTATCCTCTGGTCTATAATCATACATTTTTACAGAGGTATTAAGCAGGAAATTGTCAGTGTTTGACTCCATTCTTATTAAAAAAAAAAAAAAAGATCAATTGTTAGAGTCCTCAGTTGAATTTTATCTATTATGGATATGAAATAGGATGAAAAACCAGGGTACCAAGGATGCTTATATAAGGAGTAAATAGATGAGCAACATATACAACTGGGATAAATATATATATATATTTTTTTTTTTTTTTTTACTGTTTTTCTCTCTGGATCATTCTGCTCTTTTCCCTTTTGTATCATTTTATTTTATTTCAAACCTGTCCATTCTTTGATAAATGTTTGAACTGAGAATTGCAAAATACATTGTTTGAAAAATTAGATACTACGTCCTTGTGAAAGATAGACACCCTTTTATCAAACACAAATATTATGGCAACCTCTGCCCAAGAAGGAAATGGGATAGACAGTCCACTTAATTTCCTTTATAGTTAAAGAAAAAACAAAAAACATGAGCTCAAGAAACCAAATTCTTGTGGGTTTCTTATTGGCTGTGACAATGCAAAGTATTAACGGTGAATAGGAATCAACCTCCCTCCCAAAAATAATGAATGCCGTCTCTCAGCTTTTTTACTTTCTTTAGGAAGAAAAAGGATGTGGATTCCTTCCTTTCCTCCTGGCCTCCGTCCCTGCCTTCTCTCTTTCTTCCTTTGTCTTTTCTTTATTTCTTCCCTTCCTTCCTTCCTGCCTTCCTTTCTGATGTCTTGACTGACACACTGAGAACATTTTAGGTTTTATATTCTTATTCATAGGTGTAAAATCTCTATAAAAATAATGTATTTCTTCAATAAATCATATTTTATTCTCTAATAATTCCAAAGTGCTCTTAAGAATACCTAATATTTGATGTAGATTTTTTTCTTAAGAAATACATTTTAGTGGGTGTTTATGGATATAGTAATTTGAATTTGCATCAAAATAGAATTGAGAGTGTTCTTTTCCAATTATTTATTTTTGTGTGTGTGGGCAAAAATGTGTTCTGTAATATTAGTCACTCTCCCCGCTGGTCTGTAAAAATACATCCCCTTTTGCTCTGAAGTCCTAATTCAAACGCCAACTCTCCTGGATCTTTCATGAGACTTACCGTTTCATGAGACCGCCTCTGTTGTGCCTTTGTTGTTTACCCGTTATATGTGCTTGTTGCCCTGTCAGGCTGCAATTTATTTATCCTTGCACACTTAAGTAGTATAGGCTCATGTACACAATGCTTTGCAATTTACTGAACTGAATGGAATATGATGCAGCCTTTCTTTAATTCCTTTTCTCCTTCATGAAGTTTTCCTCATCTGGATATGAAACCACAGAATACAGCACATCGATGAAACTTTCAGACCATGTTTATATTGAATAAGTTTCACAGGGACACTTGCCATTTACTTTTTTTTTAATTTAACCTTTAAAAAACTAACTTCAAGCGTACTATTAATACTGGGTGTGTATCTTTGTGTACATGCCTTAAAAACAAGGATATTCTCTAACATAACCTCAGAACAGGCATTACATTCAAGAAATTTAACTCTTATAGTGGGCATGGGGACGCATCCTCCTGATAAGGAAGGAAAAATGTGCTGCCACAGATGCTGGGAGAGGGTCAGCAGCCTACCTAGTTAACTTGTTCAGGGCTTACTTAACTGCAAAGAGCAGCCTTGAGCAAGGGCACGGCCATCCTGGGGCAGTCCGCAGTCAGTGACCAACCACCAAAGGGGCATAAAAGTGCAGCCATTTTGGCCTAATGTGGGTTAAGCCTGAATGGTTACGCTCCAAAGCTCCCCCCAGAATTGAACAAGGCTTTGTCACTAAACCTGCGTTGCTTTTTGACTTCACTCTCCACCCAGTCCTTCAACAGGGGTTGATTAAGGGTTATTTCTTTCCTGGGAAAATGGCAATTACTCATGCCTTTAGTTTTGGACTAGAAATCTCTTGACAAGAAAGGAAAACTAAAAAGCTTCCTCCAATGAACTAGCTGGATTATATACACATACTTCGCGGGGAAGATGTCTCACCATCCACATAATTTTACTGCTCACCTTTCTTGATGTAGAGCCAGGGATTATATTTTTCATCCTTCCTCGTGTATAGGAAGGACCAATAGAATATGAGTGGAGATGACTTTTTATCTTTCATACTTCATTCCCTGATCTACCAGCTGAAGGACTTATAGGAATCATAGATCTTATGGCAAGAGATCCACAACCAGGAAGATGTTGGAGTCTATGACTCATCACAAGGAAGGCTACCTGTTAATGAGAATGACTTGCAGTGAATTATTACCTGAGCAAGAGAAGAAATGTCTTTTATTTTAAGCCCCCGAGATCTGGGCCTTATTTGTCATAGCAGTAGGTGCTATGCTAATTCATTCATACAAATGCACACTTTAGCATGTGACATACACATATGCAATTAAAAAGCTTTTCTGTTTTTTAAATTTTTGCTTCTGATCCCAAGAACTTTCTGACACAAAATACACAGCTGCAGTTAACTTTAGTTTTCATTTAAAACTTAACTATTTACATGTACGAGAAACGCTTGTCATTTCAATACATAATTGTAATAGCACTTATACAATTTGGTAACTGCTGGTATCTCTTAATAGTATAGAAGTTAGAAAAAGACAAATATCAAATGATTTCATTTATATGTGGAATCGGAAAAGATGAAGCAAATGATAAACGCAACAAAACAGAAACAGAGTCATAGACACAGAGAACAAACGGGTGGTTGCCAGACCGTAGGAGAGTGAGGGGAATGAGAGAAATAGGTGAAGGACATGAAGAGGTACAAACTTGCAGTTACAATATAAATGAATTACGGGTATGAAATGTACAGTGTGGGGAAGAGTCAATAATAATGTAATATCTTTGTATGGTGACAGATGGTTACTAGACTTGCAGGGGTGATCGTGTTGAAATGGATAGAAATATCGAATCACTATGTTGTACGCCAGGATTTAATAGTGTTGTCGGTCAATTACACTTCAAAATCAAACAAACAAACAAACAAATAAAACCTCAAAGAAAATGATATTAGATTTGTGGTTATTAGAGGCAAGGGACAGGAGGAGGGGAAATTGGATGAAGGTCGTCAAAAGGTACAAACATCTAGCTATAAGATAAGTAAGTACTAGAGATGTAACATGCAATGTGATAAAGATAATTAACACTGCTGTCTGTTATATATGGAAGTTGTAAAGAGAGGAAATCCTAAGAGTTCTCATCACGAGGAAAAATATTTTACTTTTATTTTGTATCCATAGGAGATGATGGGTGTTCACTAAACTTCTGGTGGTAATCATTTCATGCTGTAGGTAAGTCAAATCATTTTGCTGTGCACCTTAAACGTATACAGTGCTGTTTGTCAATTATATCTCAATAAAATTGGAAGGAAAAAATATTTACATATATTAAAAATGCTTATCATCTCAAAATACATAATTGTAATGGTACTATACCATTTGGTAATTGCTGGCATCTTGGAACAGTACATAATCTCCAAAAGGTAGGACGCTTCTCCCCCTCACACAGTTGTTTTCTCAGTGCCCAATACACTGCTCACTAATTGTTTGAACAAATAAAATTCATTCTATTTCTGTATACTTAATCTTTTACCTAAAAAGTATAACTTTTGCTCTGAAATGACATATTACAATAATACAAATATAATTTAATAAGTTCTCATTGATTTCTTCTTTCAGATAAGTGCATATAATTATGTACTTATAAATATAATGGCACAGTAAATATTGTCAGGATGAATCACCTCTAAAACAACTAAAGAAGCCTAATCAAAACAAACCCTTTTTTTTTTTTGGTTATACTTGTAATTATTGGCCATATAGCTGACAGTCAGGAATTGATTTGTAAAAATTAATATAAAGTGACACATTTTAACAGTGTGTCACTACAGTGATAATGTAAATAAACATTTTACTAAAAATATGTCTGATTATTGAGGGTAATTAAAATAATATTGTTCTCACTTATATACGCATGAAATCCAACATCTTTTTCATCTTCCTAAATGAAAGATACTTTTGAGAGAAAATGGGTAAATTTAGTAGGTTAATTTGGTAGATAAAGTTGGTAGGTTATTCCACACTTTACAAAAATTCTGATATGTCTTCTTAGCCTGGGAGGATACAAAAGCAAAAATAAACTTTTAATATTTCCTGTGGGATTGTGTTCCTACAATTATTACATTTGAGTATCATTTAAAATTCTCTTGGACAAATCAGCATATTCACAGTGACTTTAATAAAACTAAAGTTCTCAAAGATAACATTTATTTATTAAATGTTAAGTGTATTGCAATTAGAAGTCATCCAAGGACCTCTCCATCTAAATATTTTGGTCCAGTTGATCCCGTAGGGTCACGTATTTTAGTGGTACCCAGCCATCAGCTTACTTCTCACCTTGATTCTCCTTTAGAGCAACATTTCCCAATGTCTGTTTTGCAGTGCAAAATAATACATTACCATAAGGAAAATTCCACGGTTAAGACAAAATATCTGTCCAGAGCAATTTAACAGTTTTTCTGTACTTTATTAACCACAGAATCTTTTATTTTTAAAATTAATGGGGAATAATTTGACATGGAATGCACTTTAAAAAAAGGAAAACTATTCCAGAATCATGCTCTCTGTATCATTTGCATCTCTACCTAATTTCTGGGGAATCCTACATTTAATGTGAATCTCTACTATATGGTGACAGGTTTTTTTAAGCTTTAATCAGAATAATAACATTCTTTATTCACTGACATTGCACGCTCAAACTCCATCTATGATTAAGCTCAATTACAACATTTACATATAAAGATAGAAACTCCAGTCTTATGATAATTCTATGGAGGTTACATCTGTGATTTTACCATTTCCCCCTTATCACCTTCTGCTGTGATTAGAATTACAAGTTGTACATCAATCTGAGAGCCCTCTGCTGACTGACGGCATAACATCAATTCCTTATCTCTCTCTTCTCAGCCTTTCTGGCAGCGTTTGAAATCCAGCAACCTCTTTTTATACTTGGCCTCTTTAACGTCTGTCAAACAATTCTTTTTTAAATTCCCTCTTTCTCTAATTTTTAAACCCTTTTCCTGAGTCCTATTCTTCCTATTATCCTCTAACATTGAATAGTGTTATATGCTCAGTTACACCTTCTCTACATTCATTTGTCTGTTTGTTCATCCATCCATCCGTCCATTCATTCCGGTCTCGTGGTTTACTCTCACTTTACAGCACCAAGGACAGCGACCACAAGACAGTGTGTTTCCTAAATAGCACCAAGACAGAGCACCTCTCCTGATGAAAGGTATGAATTCTCAAGTCAGCCAGATCTGACTTCACCTTACTTCCCCTGGCTTAGGTAAGTGTGATATAATGACATCGGAGAGTTTTTGTGAGAATTAAATGAGATGAAGAATACGATCAGAAAATTCAGTGAGAAGTAAGCCTCTGATGTCTAAGGCAGTGTACACTCAATATTTACTGAATTAATATTAACTCTATTCTAAACTGCACATGTTCAACTAAGCAAGCTGTCCCCTAGTTTATATGTTTTTGGGGTATGAGCACTACCTAAATGTAAAAACAGCTTATTTCCTCTCAGTTGTTATTTTTTAAATGTAAACATATATTAAAATATCTAGAAGTACATTATAAATATTTTATAAGCTGACTTTCTACGTTCCTAACATTTGGAGAGTACTGGCCTACATAAATTGTTAACATCATCGAACTGAAAAAATTTACACATGATTAATGAAAATGATTAAAAAATTTACCACCTTTTTCCTAAATCTTTAATTACTGTAAATTGCTGCTTTATCTAACACCATTGATAAAATCTTAGTTGTGTGAATTGAGTTTTAATTTATCCTAATGCTTTATACTTTGTATACAAAACTTTTTCAAGTAATGTGTAATTAATTTTTTGTTTCTAAAACTTAACCTTGGCTGACATGAAAAGAAATTATTTGTTTATATTCATCTGTTTTAAAACACTAAATATTTTTATGATAATAATCAAGGTCAGGAATATTTTTTGTTTTCTTTGTTTTAACTTGATAAAGAAACTGCAGAGAGGAAAAATAAAAAAGAACCACTGCTTCTTTCTGACTTTTCCTAACTTTTATTCTTTTTCTTCATTCCTACTGTTATAAAAACAGAGCCCTTAATGAAGCATCAGTCTAAAACAACCATTCAAATTGATCTAGGACTGACATGGCATATAGCTAGGTACCAGGTAAAATAAACAGAGGTGAGATCACTGTGAACATCTTTTCAACAATCATAAGACATTTGCTCATTTTCTTTACTGAAACATTCTAACATTTTTCACCTCTTTCACATAAATGCTGAAGCTGATTTTATGGTGCTATCTATCTTAAAGCTGACTTGTTAAAATAGCCATCATATATAACTTGCAAGTTTAGATTTAAAGAATTCCTGCTCTCTAAGGGTACTTTCAAACAAGTTACAAGATACAAAGAACATACTTTTAACAAACCATGATGAAACAGAACTTAAAGACTTTAAATTGTGATTTAAAGTCATTTGAACACTCATTCACTTCTCAATATTTTTTTTAAATATCTCCCATTGTCAGGCAGTATGTTAGGGTTTGAGAATAACCAGACAAATTGGAGACTATTCTTTCCTAGACAGTCACAATGTAGCAGGAGAAAGAAAACAGTATGACAGATAGAAAGACAAACCATTGGAACAGAGTTATGATACTGTATATATGTCCAAAAGAGATATGTACAAAGTGTTATGGGGGAGCACAGAAAATATCTCACAGGCACACGCGCACACACAGATTTTTAAAAAGGCAAGGACAAGATAATTTCAAAAGGAAATTATCCTTTATCGGGCATTTAAAGAGAAGATGAAAATTCAGAAATCTCTCCTAGATTAGAGGGTCAGGACATATAAGCCAAGGGAATAACAACTTCAATGACAAGGACATGTGAAAGGTCATGGTGTGGTCAAGAAACTGCAAAATGCATTACTTGTATATGACTTCAGTGAAATAAACGTGGAGGGGTAAATGTTATCCAGAATCTTAAGCCATCTGTTCACTCTTCCATGGAAAGCTTGAGAAAACATAGATATTCCTCAAATGACCATTTTATATAGTCTTTGACAAGTAGGCGAAAATTTTATCTCTTGTCTGAAAATGTCATTCAAAGAATTCTGCAAGAATAGACGCTGTTCTTGGACTCTTAAAAGCAAAGTACGTTGAATGAATTTTCAAGGTCTGAGTCTGTGGGCAGAAGTTTTTATCAGGATATCTAAGATGAAACAAAGCTGAGGAGATTTTTTTTTTAATTTTATTCTCTTAGGTAGGAGACGGTTTGAATAGGAAAGTTCTGAGGAAAATAAAATGGGTGATATTGATTCCAAGGCGCTTAAATCTAAATGATTATGTTTGGAGAATTATATCAGTTAGAGACCATAACTTAAATGGGGTGGTAGGGAAATGGACCCCTTAATTAAGTCATATAAAATAGAATTCAACAATTTTTAGGAGGTTCCTATCTCTCTGGCCCTCTCTTCCATTTTTCAGACCCCAGACACCCACTCAAAAACAGATCCACTCAATGGAGATACTGACCATCTATTACTTTTCTTTCTAATCTCAGGGCCTTATGTGTGGAAGTCACAGATACGTGTTAAACTGAACTTAATATATTGCCAGGATATGATTGTACTGTGGAGGCAAACAATCATGTTAGCAATAAAGTTTTTAACTAGATATTACCTAGAAAGACGACTCAGAAACAACCTCTTTTTATATTTTGTCCAGTCCAGTGTGGTGCAGAGGAAAAAACAAAAGAATAACAACAAGATAAAGAGGAGGATTTGAGTCCTTTGTGGGCTGAAGCCTGGCACTTTCTCTCTCTCCCTTAAGGGAGATGACAATATGGCAATACTCAGTCCAAAGGTGTCAGGGAAATATACAACTGGTGGACATACGGACATACGGCAGCAGAAATGCTGAAAAAGTAAGCAAAGGACAAAATGTGAAGAACATTCAAAGTTCTTCTCTAGATTAAAAATCCTGAACTCATTAGGCTCCAAAGAGTGAGACAGAGAAAATCCGTATTTAATTTTGAAAGAATGGCTTTCGAAGGCACTATAAATACAAGAGGTATAAAAATGAGATTTCTATGGGTTTCTTTTATCTTAGAAGGTAAAATACTGTTTTAATATTTTTAGTACATGTCATAAAATATTTGTTTTTAGTTCATATTCCACATACACATATAGGACTTTGAATAAATTACATGTTTCAAAAAATCGAACCTTGCCCATGTACCATCGCATTTCAAAGGTGAGCATCGAACAAAGTATAAGCCAATTTAAGAAAATTCACTTTGGCTATTTAAATCCAAGTTACACAAAAAAGTACTTTAAATTAAACATCAAATTCATTTTATGTTTCTCTAAAGTCTCAAAAAAATGAGGAAAGATTAAAAACTGAATACCATTCATTAAAAGCTATCAGTTATATCAATTACTCATGTTAGTTAAAAATTATAAATTTAAAAGTTCATTTTATTTTATTTTATTTTTTTAATTTTTGCAGTACACAGGCCTCTCACCGTTGTGGCCTCTCCCGCTGTGGCGCACAGGCTCCGGACGCGCAGGCTCAGCGGCCATGGCTCACGGGCCCAGCCGCTCCGCGGCACGTGGGATCTTCCCAGACCGGGGCACGAACCCGTGTCCCCTGCATC
Organism: Grampus griseus; assembly: GCF_964374135.1. Taxonomy (NCBI): domain Eukaryota; kingdom Metazoa; phylum Chordata; class Mammalia; order Artiodactyla; family Delphinidae; genus Grampus; species Grampus griseus. The sequence continues at coordinate 2,421,839 of NC_139015.1, forward strand.
GGCAGGCGGACTCTCAACCACTGCACCACCAAGGAAGCCCTAAAAGTTCATTTTAAATACCTTTAGATTAAGTAGAAGAACATACATCTTCTCCAGTTTTGTTCTGTTACTGTTTTTCTTAACAATATACAGATATATCGGAATCATTCAGCTGTTTTACCTGAAACATTTCTAAATGACAGTATTATCATACATACTCTCTCTACTAAATGTATTCACATCGTTGATGTGCTTACAATTGTTCTCTTTTTATCTATCAGAACTTAGGTTAACGTATAGTATACAGTCCAGACTTAAGAGCTTAGATTATTTGATTTAGTAAAGAAAGATACTGTTTTCCTGGTACACCTATTTGAAATAATAAAACCTTATAAAGAAACCTTAGTACTTCAAAATAATTAAATTTAACAAAAATTAATGAGTAATTTTTAGGTCTTAATTCACAAGTGTCTATAACCCAACTCATAATTACTACTTATTAAATCTGTTGAGTATTTATCAATGCTCTTTTTATTCTGCCCACATAATGACTATAAAGTTTCCCTTAGAAGGTAAGTCATGAATATTGATTGAATTACAGATTATGTGATAATTGCAAATATGCAGATATAGAAAATGCTTTGTTTTTAGTTTCAAAGAGACAAGAGTCAGAATTCAGTTTAGGGTTGTATATTTTTATCATACTACTGTACTACTACCGTGTAACTTTATTTTTAAGTATGAAGGACACTATACGGTTTTTGTACATTCAACTATGCTTTTGGAAGATGTTACAATCCTTTTCAATGGGATATAGATTTTACTTAAAATATAAATCTCAAATAATTGTCTTTCACTCATAATTTTGTGTGTCAGGCTGTTTTATGCTCTGACAATGAAAAAAAATCTTTGAATTGACATTGTTCTATTGAAAGGAATAATTATGTTTCTTTCTGTAAGCCAGCATAATATTTGTACATTTTGGACTAATCACCAAAGAAAAGTGTGTCATCCCTAAGGTTCATTGGGGTCCTAACCACGAAACGTTTTGATAAATTAGCATCTCCTTGAAACTGCCCATTGAGTATAGAATCCTCAGTCATTACAACCAACATCACCCTAAAACACTCAAAGAAGCAGGACCTTACTCATCACACAAGGCAGTTGTCTACTATGACAACATCAAGCTCTAATATTCTCATTATAAAATCCGTACCTTCCATATTGAACATCACCAATCTCTGGGGATATCAGGATAGAGCCGGAATCAGCTAGTGAAGATTGCTTCTCTGAAGTAAACGCCTAGTCAAGAGAACCCAGACCTACCCTTTTGTCTTTGAGTCATCCTATTTACTGTGATGAGATTGTCATCTTATCCATTTACTGGGTTGGCCAAAAAGCTCATTCGGGTTTTTCTGTAACATCTTACGGAAGAACCCGAACAAACTTTTTGGCCAACCCAGTACAATGGTGAGATTATTATTACTTTTCAAAAAAACTGAAGGATAGTAACAAACATTTTATTCATTTATCTCTCCATTTAATCTCTGCTTAATTAAATTAAAACATTTTAATTAATTTATTTCTCTTGGCATGATCTACTTGCATAAGAGAATTTAGATACACTTGAAAACTACACTAAACTCTTGGAAGCTACTAGTTCCTATACCAAAGCAGTCATTTTTACCTTAATTTGGTGCAGATTATACACTGGGAGAAGTACATAACAAATACTTTTATATAGACTTTTTTCCCATACTCAAAGTTATCTTAAATTAATATTTCTTATCTATGTTATATATATATATATATACATATATATATATGTGTATATATATATATACTTCTTAATTCCTAAGTTTCTAATGTAACTATGATTTGTCAGGAGTTTATCACGTATAAATGTTGTATCATTATAATTTATGTTTTCAATACTTGGCATGCTTATCCTATTTAAACTTGCAAAACTGCCAGTAAGTTTAAATTCTAAGTAAACTTCAATCCCCCATGTTGCATTCATTAATCAGTGATAATTTACACTAATATAAGTTCATTGATCTTTTCTTCAGGCTCTCCCTTGTGAGTAATTTCATCCTTTAGAACACATTATTAGATACATTAAGCAGTGGTATTCCACTCCAACAAATGAGCCTGGCTTGTCTGCTGGAGAAACACCCAATTAATAATGACATATAAAGTGATTTGTATAATTTTTCATATTGTAACATCTAATTTATCACAATCCTGGAAAAAAATCCATGGTAGCCATTCAGAGATAAATTAAACATCATCAGAAAATGCACATCACTACAACATTGATTAAATCAACTGAGATCAACATTTATTTCTCGTGTTTCTCCTTAACTATACTTGACATGAAACTTTGGCTTCTTTAGTTAAGTTATATAGCGAACATTTAAAAATGCTCTTGACTTAAACCTTCAATTCATTAAAGAAATTTTGAGGTTTTTACTTTGGAAAGTTTTCACTGACTTTATTAGTCTTAAATGTGCAGTCTCAAAAAAAAAACCAAGCGGAACATGAACAACCACCAAAATAACTACTTCGTGCCCTCTATTGCTAAGAATTGTTTCTTTTTTGCTTTCATAAGTCTGTTTTTTTTTGTTTTTTTGTTTTTTTGCGTTACGCGGGCCTCTCACTGCTGTGGCCTCTCCCGTTGCAGAGCACAGGCTCCGGACGCCCAGGCTCAGCGGCCATGGCTCACGGGCCCAGCCGCTCCGCGGCATGTGGGATCCTCCCGGACCGGGGCATGAACCCGCGTTCCCTGCATCAGCAGGCAGACTCCCAACCACTGCGCCACCAGGGAAGCCCCATAAGTCTGTTTTTAACTTAACACATATCATGACCACAGGGAGAAAAAGTTATTACAGTGTTATTATTTTTTCATGCGGTTTCACATTTTTGAAGAAGAAATTAAATACTACTGCTACCATTACTACTACTACTAGAAAACCAGCACCTTAAATTTATTGTATTATTTGAATCTAAAACAACTCTGTGAGGAGTACAGTGAGATAAGATTTTGTGATATGATGCTATCCCTCCCCTTCTTGCACTTCTTTATACCCTGTCACCTTCCACCAATTTATTCCGTAGCATTCATTGCCTTAACCAAGGGAGAGATGAAAGATGGGAAAAAAGAAACACTTCAAATTCCAAAATTTAGGCTCTTGTAATGCTAGGTTCTTGACACTAGACGAGATAAAGACCAAATTCCCGACTTGATAAATGACCCACATGCAAGGAGTAGAGGCAGAAGGACAGCAAATAGAGCACAGGCGCGGAGGAAGACCAGGGAGAAGCAAATTCCCTCCTGCAGGGAAGCCACAGATCTGGCAGGTTCCCAGCAATCTCCACACTGGGCACTATCTCCACATCTGACTCACCTCCTAGACCCAGCTCAGAAAGGTTTACAGACAGCAGCAGGATCCCACAACACTAAGACCTGAGGTTCGTGCGGTTGGGAGACAGGCTGGGACAATCACCGCTGTGAACGGATCATCGAAGGACCAGAGGAAACGGGAATATCTTAGCAGGTCTTCATGTGATTTCATTGATCCATCCATATACCAAATACCTATTCAGCACTTACCAAGTTGCAGGCACCTTTCTGATGGTGAGGTTACAGCAGGGATAAAACAAACAAAAAGACTCTGCAATCGCACTTTTCTTATACATTTCCTAAGGAACAAGAATAACCAGAATGCCGGAGAAGCTCCTCCTAGGTGGGAAAAATTACTTCAAGAACCAAATGGATCTGAGCAGCTCAAGGAGTGCACTGTTGTATATACTGGGAGCCCAAAAAGCTCTTCATGTCAGTCAACGCACCCGTCCCCCAGCTGCTAGGAGTGTCAGCCTCTGAGGACATACTACTGGGTCTCACGCTGGGATTAGCCCCCAGCTACAGAAAACTGCCTCTCCTGGTATTACACCCCCTCCCAAGGGCGGCCTGTGGCCGATGATTGGCCAAGGCCCGATACTCAGCCTCACGGTCCCAGCGCGGGACAACTCTGGAAGTCCATCCCAGCTGCAGAGTTCCCGGGAGAATCAGTTGCAGTCACTTTGCAGACAAGCCTCTTCTGCCCACCTGCCTTCTGCACTTCCTTACAGGTGTATCTCCTGAGAGCACTGCCCAAGGCCAAGTCCCCTTCTGCACTCAACTCACCACCACAGAGTCATTTCTAGGGAACCCAGTCTAAAACACAGGGCTCAAGGGTCAAATGAGTTGAGTCCTGAGGACTCCAAGGCAGCTGTGAATATTGCTGAAAGGAAAGAGAAGTCTTGCGAAGACAAAAGACCTCTGAGCTCCTAAGACTCCTAACGGTGGAAATGTGCTCACAGTTTGACTGTAGCTCCTGGGAATCCTCTTGACCTCTGCCTGTATGCCCCGCAGAGGAGCCCCAGCGAGGAGCAGCTCTGACCCCAGATCCTACAACTGGCTGGCCCCATGCCCGCCAGAATTTAGATGCAATCCCGGCAGAATAGATGTGGTCTGAATCCCCGATTTTCGGATGTGAAGTTTCTAACATCCACAGTGCTGGGAATTATAATTGGAAAGTAACTATTGTAATAAAATAACAAGGAAACCTACTTTAAACATCTAATCTGTTGACAGAAATGTGTGACAATTATAAAAATGGATATTGTTCATTTTGCAAATGGAGAAACTAAATTTTATATATATATATATATATATATATATATATATATATATATATGTGTGTGTGTGTGTAACACACACAAGTTCATCTTTATCAAAAATGTCAGAGAAAGATTGGGACCCAGGACCATCCGCCTCCAGCCTTCATTCTTATCCCCATGGAGTATCAAAGAGTTAAATAATTATTCTCGTTATCCAAAAACAGTATTATAAGTATCTCTAGTTTTCTATTTATGACTTCTTTTAGGGATTTAAAGCAACGTAACCAATGTTTTCTCATAACACATACATGAAATCTTCTCTGATTAACAGAGACCTACACATTTTTATTTAAATATTTTCTTGCACTTAGAGCTCTTAAAGATTTAGAGCAGTGGGTAGGGTTAAAATTTCCAAATGCCTTTTCTGAAAATTTAAATATTTAAAGGATCAGGTAAGCACTGACTGCTTTAATTTTTTTCTTTTACTTCTTTTTTCTCTCCATAAATGAAAGGCTTTATCTGTGTCTATTTTCTTCATTCACTTCACCCCCAAAAAGGTCTCCTTAAGAGAGAATATAGGAAGCTATCATCCTATTAATATTTCTTCTTCAAATCAGAAGTTTAATGAAAAGAGAAAAAAGATAATGGGTTTTCATAAATTACCTTTGAGCTTAAAAGTTACTTTCAGGATTTCTCATAGAGCAAGATGAAAAGATATTTCAATATCTAACCAGAGGAAATGATACTTGCAAACCCTATGAACAATTGCTACCCGCAAGTATTGTAGGATCTTCTTCTTTTAAGAAAAACAAACAAATATTACCAGTGACTAATGTACAGATAACATTTGTGCTTTCTTATTAGATATGCTGGTGACTGAATTTCTCTTTTATCAGAATCTGATATGAATCTTTCATTTCTTAATACATTCTTTCATAAAAGTATTTATCACAAAGTGTTCATGATTTCAGCTTCTTTCAGATTTTCCATGATTTATTAAGATAACCCTTCAAATGACAACTTTTTTTTTTTTTTTTCTTAACTACAGAAAAAGCTAAGTAGATATGTAACAATGCTTTGGAATTGAAACCACTAATCATACCACACGAATACAGAGAGGTCTGTTTCTGTGTGTGTATATGTATGTACATATCTTCTTTCACACAGAATGTTAAATATTATAAAAAACTATTGAACAATTTATGGCATATTCACCATATTCAGTTCATTAAGCACAAATTAATGTATCTGTGCTTTGAAGAATATAATACCAGATTAACAACATTCAAAGAAGCGAAAACTTGTGATACCTTTCATATACTGTGTATTAACTGATTTGTCAAACATGATGCACTAGAGTATATTTGTGATTATTTCAATTTATACCTTGGAATTAAAAAGCTACTATTTCTTTATTAGTCTGTTGCATGGTGTTAGGTTTGGGTTTATTTCTAAGTGTTAAAAATATATAAATTACGTGAAATGTCTAAAGAAAAAATAAACTGATGTATCTGAAATGTTATAATTATACTAAAATTAGTATAAGGTTTAAAAATTAATAAAATGAAGGGCCATAACATAAAGATGGTCTTTTGAACAAAATAAAAATGATAGTATTGCAAATACCAATCATAATAATAATGTGGGTCAACTTTGGACCTTCTGGGAGGCAAGGGACAGTTAGACAGTTTGGCCAAGCTTGCATTTACTATAGAAGAGATGAATTTCTATTGCTTTTCCTTTCTTTCTTTTTTTCTTTTGGTTTTATTTGAGAAAAAGACAAGGAGAAGGATGAGAAGGAGAAGATGATTAGAACTTTCTAAGAAGACACCACAAGTATTTCTCTCTGGGAGCTCAGGATGAGCAGAAGACATGCTAAGATGGAGACATGCCTGACTGAAGACTACAGAATGATGCCGAAAGGGAAGAGTATTACAATGGTGAAACTGCAAATAAACAAAAATCCAGAATTGAATCCTCTGAGAATTCAAACAGAATGAGACCATTTATTTCCTTGACTACTAGAATCTGCAAGGGCTGTTTGAACCATGAATTCCTAGTCATTTAAACCTATAAAAATTCTGAAATTAAAGGATAGGTTCAGGATTCTTAAAAGACTGATAGTAAATAGGACTCGACTGATAGTAACTAAGAGTCTACTAAGAGCAACAGAATTGGGGCAGCAGAAAGGCGACTTAAGTTTAAGATCTACTTAGGATGGCAGTGCTTCTATGATCTTTTATATAGCATATCAAAGGTCTATATCGTCTTTTATATAAAAGAACCACATTTTATTTATACATATTTTACATACACATTTTATGTATAATATATAGTGTATATATATATATGAAAAAGATGTGGTTCTTTGATACAGAGCAAAAGTAAATGAAATGGTTATCTTCGTGCTCATTAGTAATTAGGCCCTGGAGAATTGTGGTGATTTAATAATTTAAAATTTTGCTTAAATAGAGACAAAGGCCAAACAAATGTTTAAGGAATATTGTGAAAGGCTGTATCCAGCCAACTCATTTTATATACAATAAAAGCAAATATCCAAATATCGAAACAGATGTATCCATCTCCCCACTCAACTTCCCATCCTCATATTGTCGTAGTTATTCTAACCAGGTAACAAGTCTAGAGCTTGGAGCTCTGTTTGATTCTTTTTCGCTGCAGATCTCCCAACAATAATTAATTCCATGATTCTATGGGTTCTTCCTTTGAAACAAAAATCAAATGCTCCTGTCTGCACTCTTTCCATTGCTAACACTCTTATTCTGACTTTTCTCGTGCACTTCCATTGCACCTTCACAGGAAGCTGAATCCTTAGTCTTGAGTCACTCATTATTTCAACTTACACACCACTATGAAATTAATATTTTTAAAACACTGAAGGCACTGACAATATATATTACTCTTTGACTCTCAGATCACCATATATAATATATATTATATTGTGGGAAAAAAGATTAAAGTAAAAGTAATTATAGATGACAGATGATACACAGAGATATACACACGTGTGTGTGTTTGTGTGCACACATTAATCAACTCAGAAAACCTGGTAATCATTTGATCCAAACTACTTAACATATAAGCCACAATAATATTAAGATCTCTATGGAGATATTGAAGTAAGCAATTTGAAAGAAATCATTGTAAACCTGTACCTGTATTCCGTCAGACATCATAGCATAACCTTATTCAATCTGGGGAAGAACTAAAATATTTAGTGATACACAGGGACAGATAGGTGGGTACGTAGGTAGGTAGGTAGATACACAGATATATAGATACGAAATATAAAGTGAAATAAAGAAAACTTTTACACTTGCTTGCTTTTATAAAGAAGTCCTGAATTAATCATTCCCATGACAGAAAATAGAGGACAAAAAGGATATTTTGGAAGGAAACAGCAGTGACTTAGAAATATAGGACCTAGGGAGGTAATGGGAGTTTTGGCCTCAACCACAGATTCGTTCGAAGTCTGTGGAGTAACCTACCTATTGAAATAAGAATTCCCATTTCATGGATCATTAATTTCTTTTTCAAGTGATTAAGGATGTATTATAGAAGAAAGTCCTACCCAGACCAGGAAGTAGGACATTATAAAGCGGCTTTTCTATTAGGTCACCAAAGGTTTTATCTTGTCTGTTTTTGATCATTTCTAAGCACTCATGTCTACACGGAAGAAGATTCTTCTTTCTAATTGTTCTCAGTGACAGAAACATTTTTCATTATACTTAAATTTTTTATCTTTTTAAATCTTCAGATCATTATTCCTTGTTCTAAGACCTTAGCCAGCTTAAATAAATCTTCCTTCTCTTTTATACATACCGCTGCAGGTACTGATTTATAGTTATCATATTCCCTCATTTGTCATCATATCTCTTAGCTATATATATTAAATAACATTAATTTTTATTATTAGATCATAGGCCTTTTTCCTTTTATCATTTTCACTATCTTTTGAGCTGACTCTAATTTTTTAAAGTGACTCTTATGGTAAAGAAGAGATAGGAGTGAAAAGAAAAATACGAGAAGTAATTAAAAGATATATATTTTCATTATAAAAGGCATGGCTTTTATATTGTGGCATCATAACACAACTATCTAATTTTCAATGAGAGCATGAAAAAATTATATTAAGCTGACTTTTGACTTACACTAACATAAAAATTAGTCAATGATTTCAGGTATTTTATAACTGCACACTACTTACTATCCAGGAAGACCCTTAAGAAACACTAATCAATACTGGATTAAGAGCATGATTCAAAACAGTAAAAGGAAGGAATTGCTGTGCACTGATTAGTAACGAGGGATTTCACCATTCCACCAGAGAGTGACTCTTCCATTTTTGGTATCTGGGTTTTTGAGTCGTGTGTGTGTGTTTTAACAGCTGTGGTTATAATATTATAATAACAGTTATAATGGCTTTAAGACTGCCCTTATAGTATTTAGTCTACTGAGTTGGCAAGATTTTTATAAAGAGAAATTAATAAACCAGAATAAACTTCTCTGAAGTTGTTTCAACTTTATTCCGAGCACACACAGCACAATTTTCATTTGAAGGGTATTTATCACATATTACTGCATTCCTACAAAGAGACAAGTAGTTTGCTACTTACAGGAAATGCAATGGTGAGAAAACATGTTTTCTGCTCTCAGAGTGCTTATATTCTAGTGGTAAAGACTGTAATTAATCAGATAATCATACAAATAAATATTAAGGGTTAACCATGTCAGACGCTTTATAGGTAAATGAGCTTACGAGGCCATTTGCTGTTCTTCTCATGATTTTTCTCACATTACAGCGTCTGGAGATGGGTCTATGCAGTTGCTTCCCTGGAAGCTGGAAGCTCCTTAAGAAGAGGCATCAGATCTTCTGTTTCTTTATATCCCTCATAATGTCTAGTACAGATTCCATAGCGGGTACTCAACAAATACATGTTAAATTGAGTGCAGGTGTGCTCACCGAGGATTTTTTTTTTTTTTTTTTTTTTTGGTAACAGCATCAAAGCAGAGTTTGTAGACCACCTGCATCAGAAATACCTGGGGTGCTTTTTAAAAATGCCAGCCCCTGTGGATCAGTATCTTTGGTGGAAACAGAGAATCTAAAATTTCAGTTAAGTTCCCCAGTGGTTTTCTTGCACACTTCTGTTTTGGGAATCACTGGAGCAGAAGATACGGAGCACATGTTTAGAAAATAATTTACTGCTTGATAAGAAAAAAGAACTTTACATTTAAGACACTTAGTATACCAAGTACGAAAATAAAAGACTTTAAAATGTTGGGGGGCGGGTATTTCTTTGTATTAAAGTTGAAGGTACTTTACAGGCACACTATATCACAGATAATGGTTTTTTTCCCAAGGCCCTCAATGAGATTATCCAATCATGTGTCTATAAGTAAAGAAGCAAATAATACTAACTGCCGACTCAACATCCTTCCTATCTTTCACACTAACAGAGTCCTGATTTTTGTCCTGGGTGACAACGTGCCTACAGAAAAGGAGGAATGTCTCCTGGCTACTTTGCAGCAAGACGTATCCATGTGACCTGGCTGTGGTCAATGGTCAGAAGTCACTCAGAACACACTGAATAGAGGGGAACACACATGTCCAACGGCAGAGGGGTAAAAAGGTGCCTGTGATGTTGATAACAATGTGGAATGTATGTCAGACTTCTCATCACCGGACTCTTTGTTATGTGAGAAATATAAACCCTTTGATTGTATAAACCACCATGATAGGATATATATCCTTGCATTCTTACAGATATCCCCAAACAAGACATCTCTGGTAGGCAGAATAATGGTCTCCCAAAGATGTCTCCATCATAATCCCTGGGTATGTCACGTTACATTGAGCTTGCAGGTGGAATTAAGGTGATATGAGATCATCCCGGATTATCCGAGTGGGACCAATGCAATCGCAAGAGTCATTAAAAGTGGAAGAGGGAGGCAGAAGAAGCAGAGTCAGAGTGAAGCGATGTGAGAAACACTGGACCAGCCATTGCTGGGTTCAAATACAGAAAGGGGTCAGGGGCCAAGGAATGTGGGTGGCCTCTAGAAGCTGGAAATGATAAGATATAGCCACCTTAATTAAAATTCTCTCCTTATCCGAGTTGGTGCTACTTAAATACTACACTCTAAATATAAACACAGACTTAAAAGAGGAAACAGAATACCCAGCAATTATGTCCACATTGTTTAGAGTGTAACTTGCACCAGACAAAAGAATTATATTTTCCAAACTGACGCAATCTCCTGATTACTTTCTAACACTTTTGATCCATGAACTGACTGTCATTGTGGATGAGGAATACAATGTACAAGAGAACAATCTAGAAGTAAGTGATTTGGCTTGAAGAAAGAAAACAATTCAGTTTCCAGGCTAGAAATATTTGACTATTCAATCACATGCACATGAATTTATAAATAAGAAACAAGAAACAAAAAAATGTTCAGTTCACTTAAATATTTTATGAATGATCTTTATCTGTGTTGCTTTTTTTATCAGGACTTAACACAACTTGCATAAATTGTATTACCAGTTTTTTGTTTTCACAGATTCATTTACGTTCTCATAAACTCCTACATTTTAAAAAGTTTCTTCACCAGGGAAATGCAAATTCAAACAATAAAATACCACTACACACCTATCAGAATGGCCAAAATACAGAACACTGATAATAAGAAATGCTGTTGAGGATTTGGAGAAACAGGAACTCTCATTCATTGCTGGTGGGAATGCAAAATGGTACAGCCACTTTGGAAGACAGGTTGGCTGTTTCTCACAAAGTTAAACATACTCTCATCATAAGACACAGATTATACTCCTTGGAATTGACCCAAAGGAAACGAAAACATACGTCCACACAAAAATCTGCATATGGATATTTATAGCAGCTTTATTCATAATTGGCCAATTTTGGAAGCAACCAAGATGTCCTCCAGTAGTTGAGTGGATAAGTAAACTGTGGTACATCCAGACAATGGAATGTCACTCAGCACTAAAAAGAAATGACCTATCAAACCATAAAAAGACATAGAGGAGACCTAACTGTATTTTACTCTGTGATAGAAGTGAAGATGAAAAGGTCATATACCATTTGATTCCAATTTTGTGACATTCTGAAAAACACTAAACTATGGAGACCATAAAAAGATCAGTGGTTGCCAGGGGTGGGAGAGGGGGGGAGAGATGAATAAGCAGAGCATAGAGGAGTTGTAGGGCAGTGAAGATACTTTGTATAATATTATAATGATGGATTATGCTACACATCTATCCAAAACCATAGGATGCACAACATCAAGAGTGAACCCTAAGGTAAACTACAGACTTTGAGTGATTATGATGTGTCAACATAGCTTCATCCTTGGTAAAAAGTCTACCATTCTGGTAAATGATATTGATAAGGGGGATTCTGCACGTGTAGAGCAGGGGAATATATGGGAAACACCTGTACCTTCTGCTTAATTTTGCTGTGGACCTAAAACTGCTCTAAAAAAGTCTATTAAAATAAATGAAAAGTCTCTTAGGCTAAACCCTAGATACCAGATGTTAAATCTATCTTTTTTCTCATAACCTAATCCCTTGTTCTGGAATTAATCTCAGAACATATTTGCTATCATAAAAAAAATGCACTATCATTAAAGAATTTAAGGGTTTTTTAGGACTATTTATCAGGACAGGAAGTCACTGATTCATATTCAAAAATTTATGCATGGAATAGTTTATTGTTATTTTATAACCTAGTTAAACGGGTTTGGCAAATCTTCTCACTTTCTCCTAGAGGTTTCATGTTCCAAGGTAGAAAGAATTTTAGAAATCAAGTGGACAGACCCTTTCTTGTAATGTTGAAGAGATTGAATCTGGGAAATTTAAGATGTTAATGTCACTAAGATAGTCAGTATTACAACCTTGGTTATAACCAGTATTATAACTTCACTACAGAAACCTACAGACCATTACTCTTTCTCAAAGGCAGCTCTACTTTTGGATGTCAGTGTCACTGATATGTGTTCTAAGAAAAGATAAGTGAAAATTTTTAATTTACAAGTAAATATTTCAGTTAAGGCACCAATTTAGATGCATTTACTGTGTGTGACTTTACTATGGGTGACAAATTCAAAGATTTTTCTTACACACAAGACAATTTATCATAATAAAATAAATAAATTAGCTAATTCTTTTGAGTTCACTCTGTAGGCACCGCCACAGTCCTTTGATCATGCTACAGACAATGAAAGCCAATGGAAATCACCCTGTAAACTACTCTTCTTGTTTATTTAAATAACCTGGGCTATCACTGAACATTTGTATCATATTTCTAAGTTCACCATTATACTCATAACTAAAACAAACAGACAGTAAAAAATAAAACAGTGGAACCTTATAGTTACAAATACTATAGACTTCAAATTAACATAAAGCCTTATCACTTGTAATACTGGGTCAGATACTGAACTATTTTTAGATTTTAGCAAACATGATTAATGTGCTTGTTATGTCATGTTTTTTTAAGGGTTATGATTATTAATTCATCTAATCTTTATAACAGCTCTATCAGATTGGCACCATTATTATCTGTATCTTACAGATAGAGAAATAATGTCCTCTCTGCCAAGAAAGTGATAAATTCAAATCCTGACAGTCAGACTTCAAAATCCACCTTCCTGGGCTTCCCTGGTGGCGCAGTGGTTGAGAGTCCGCCTGCCGATGCAGGGGACGCGGGTTTGTGCCCCGGTCCGGGAGAATCCCACATGCCGCGGAGCGGCTGGGCCCGTGAGCCATGGCCGCTGAGCCTGCGCGTCCGGAGCCTATGCTCCGCAATGGGAGGGGCCACAACAGTGAGAGGCCCGCGTACCTCAAAAAAAAAAAAAAAAAAAAAAAAAAAAAAAAATCCACCTTCCTCATCTCCCTGCTGTGCTACGTCTTGGATATAACTATATTATTTTCAGATTTGAGTCCATCAGATAAAGCATTTTTTAAGGTAGATCTGAAAAATGCTGAAACAAATCTGAAATCAACTGAAAATATACTATATATACTACTGAATTTCATAGTGAAATAGGTTAGACTTTACTTTTTCCTTACTAACATCAGTACCATGTATGTATATGTACATTGTAAAATGTTTTAAAAAGCTGATACTTTGTAGGGTCATTAAACTGCATTTCCCCAAAGATACGATATTTGTATAATATATGGACAAAAAAGAAAGTAACACAAACAGAATCAGAATAGAATCTAAAAAGATTCTGACATACTACAGAGATGAATGCCATAACATGGGTAAAAGCGATCTGGAACTCTTAGGATCAAAAAGTAATTTAAGCACAGGAGAATAACTTAACACAGACACACCGAAAGGGCATTTCGAGAAGTTCAGCTAACCATTGTTTTGAACGAAATTTTGAGAAAAAAGCTGTTAAACTACATTAATGAAATGAGTTGTTTAGAATAATAAGGAAACTAACCCCTTGCTGTTCCTTGAACAGGGCCTTTGCATTTGCTGGTTTCTCTTTCTCAGATACCTTTTCTCAGCTACCTCTTGACTCACTACTCACATTAGTCATATCCCTACTTTAATATTCTGCTATGAGAGAGTTCTCTTCTTACTACCCTACTAAAAACAGCATCCACTTCTCACCCTCTGTCTCCTGTTTTATTTTTAATTCATAACACTCATTTTAATTTGTTTAATTTTTATCTTTCTCCTCCAGAAAGTAATTTTCTAAGAATAAGGAACTTGTTTAATTCAGCGTCTAGAAGCTGATCTTGCCTCATTGCTGAAATCTAATAAAAATATTAATCGAATGGATTTAAGGACAAAATACCACGGCGATATCATGTGTGATATCTCACTCCATTATGCTACTCTGAATTAACACATGAAAGAGTAAAAAATGCAATTTAAGAATTAAAATATGTGATCACCCTTAACAAAATTATCTTCATGATGCAAAGATACAATTAAAATGCAACACAGTTTGGAAGCAGAGAGGTAGAGCCTGCAAGGAACATGTAGCCTGTGGGATAAGGGGAATGTGCCCCGCTCCAAATGTGTCACATTCTTGGGGAGTAACTGCAGTGCCAAAGCTACTAACGTAAGACTTTGGTTAGGAAATGGGCCCTGGAGGTTTGGTTGGAGGTAAATATAAAAGCTTAGAATCTGATGCAGGGAGAGCTGAGCAGAGAGAGAATTCAACTTAACATGAGCCTGCAAGGCAAAATCTGAAAACAAATGAGAAAGATTATGCCAAAAAAAACAGAAAAAAAAATCATTAATTGGGAGATGAAATCATTCGGGATTTTTTTTTTCTTTTTTTTTTTTTTTTTTTGCGGTACGCGGGCCTCTCACTGTTGTGGCCTCTCCCGTCGCGGAGCACAGGCTCCGGACGCGCAGGCTCAGCGGCCATGGCTCACGGGCCCAGCCGCTCGGCGGCATGTGGGATCTTCCTGGACCGGGGCACGAACCCGTGTCCCCTGCATCGGCAGGCGGACTCCCAGGGGCTTCCCTGGTGGCGCAGTGGTTGAGGGTCCACCTGCCGATGCAGGGGACGCGGGTTCGTGCCCCGGTCCAGGAAGATCCCACATGCCGCCGAGCGGCTGGGCCCGTGAGCCATGGCCGCTGAGCCTGCGCGTCCGGAGCCTGTGCTCCGCGACGGGAGAGGCCACAACAGTGAGAGGCCCGCGTACCGCAAAAAAAAAAAAAAAAAAAAAAAAAAAAAAAAAAAAATGACATATAGGTGTGAAAAGGAGTTTAAAAATGAGTATATTTAGGATACTAAAACAGATAAAATAAGGAATAACATCTGTTAAAGCCAACAAGAAATAATGAAACACGAACAGGAAGAAATGAAGCAAGAACATATGGAATATAAAATGAAAAGAATGAGGGGGGCAAGTCAGAAAGTCTCTGAAGGAAAAATTGTCAGGGTAAGTAACCACTGAGCTGAGATGCAAAAGGAGTGAGATACTGAGGCAATGGTATATTTTGAAAAATGTTTTCCACTAAGACCAGGTAAAAATGTACTTGGTGTATTTTGGGAACAGCAGAAAGTCAGAGTAAATAGATGATGGGTAGATAAATAGATAAAAGAGAGAGAGAGTTTTAGCAATTGTTTATAAATATATGATTGTCCCTAATAGTCTACAATTTGACATCATGTAACAAGAAATTACATCATAAAAATATAGTAAAAAAAGCTGGGAAGTCCTAGTTCAAGATCTTCATATAATCTACTGCATGTGAAACTACAAGCACACTATTTTTTTAAGTCAAGTTCATTCAAGTAATATTTAATTGGAAAAAGGCAGCAAATTCTTTGTGTCTCCAGACGAAATAGAAAAAACATATGTGGATACAAACAGAGTAGCAACAAACATAAATACATATGAATATAATTAGCAACAAACAAAAGTAAGATTGTACAGAGGCAATTAGAAAGGGATAATCAAGTGTTGACTAGAATGTTAGAATACTGTAATGCTACCTCTGTAAGCACTATATCATAAATGTGGCTTTAAGAAAGTCTATTGGACAAACAATGCTTTTAAGAATCCTGAAAAATGGTTAAAAGGAATATCAAAAATTATTCAGATGTACAGAAAGAGTTGCCTTGTGCTAAATGTGGCCATGTACAGTCTGTTTCCTTGCTTCACAGAGCAGTGCCCTTACTGAAGAAGTGCTTAATTAAAGGGCCACGGCTTTTGCTGATTTTTCACAGCTGCCAATTGATATGGTCATACATTATTAGGTGCATGGAACATGGGACCTTGCTGAATATTATGAACTGTCACTTAACAAACTTGACAGATGACACCAACCTACACATTTCACTTGATAATAGGGCAATGTGAAGTCTCTGCTTCACTCAGAAGAATTAAAACATGTTACACAAATCATTCCATCTATGAATGGAGCAGTGTTTTGAAGGTTCTATTAATGCTTCTAAATGGCCAAGCCAAATGAATTAAGAAAATGTGTGAACAGAGGTATTAAACTCATGAAATATGACTATGTAACTACAAACCCAATGCTAACTGGAGGACACCTTCCATTCGCTCAGGGTCTACTATGTGCCACTTAATTTACAAGCACTATCACTAAACTATGAAACAGAGTCCAGTGAAAGAAAGGCCAGGCCCACATAGCACACCAGTGGTAGACTTAGAATTCAAATCCATGAAGTTTCCTTCAAAACCTCTGGCTTTCCTCTACATTAAAATAAAACACTCTTTCTATTTAAATATCTAGCAGGCCCTTCCCGGCTGTCCAGTGGTTAGGACTCCGCACTCTCAATGCTGAAAAAATAAAAATCTATGTATATTTTAAGGCAAAATTATTTTATTGATTATATTAATATCATCTTACTTTACTCCTATAAGAATCAAATGCAAGTCCCTTCTAGTCTTTCTGAGAATCGTCCTCCTTCAAGTCAACCTTCCCTCCATCACTAAGCTCCCTCACTGTACTGACTGATTCCAACTAGCCTCAAAATATACTCTGATATATCCAGTCTTTAAACAGGTTACGGTCATTTCCTTACTATGCTTACAAGAAAACTCAACAAAAATTGTCTGGTTTCTCTTTCTCCAGTCTAATCTCTCTCTCTCTCTCTCTCTCTCTCTCTCTCTCTCTCTCTCTCTCTCTCTCTCTCACTCACACACACACACACACCCCAATTCACTCATCAACACACACTGATACGGCTTTTTCTTTCTTGTCTGTCCACCAATGGCAGTGATACTTTTCTACTTTTATTTTATTGAAATTCTCAGCATTACACCTTTGACGACCTCCTCCTGCTGGAAACACTGAATTGGTTTTGGAGAGACTGTGTGCTCTTAATTTTCCTTCCATCTCACCTCTGGTTTTTGCTTTTTCTCCTCCTGCACTGGTTCTCTGTTGCAGGGCCTCAAAGTCAGTCCTGAGGTCTGTCCTCTTGTCTATTACTTCTCTGCACTGAAATACCGCTTTACGACGTGTATGGTCACATTACTGTCAGAAACCTAGACCGAAATATCAACACGCTTACCTGACTTCTGCATTTAAATGTCTAGTAGTCCTTTCAAACCAACCTTGGTCAAATGGAGCACTTGGTCACCACCCTGCGCTTGCTTGGTCCTCAGGTCTCTAACACTGTAAATGACAGCACCATCCATGGCTCTGTTCTTTGCTTTACCCATCACCCATCTCTTTCCTTGACCTAGATCTCTACTTGCATAAAGTTTTGAATATGTCAGCATCTCTCAACCCTCCCTGCCAACTTCCAGTCCAGACACCATACATATAGAGTTTTCTTCTTGTTTTTTCTCACACATCCCTCATACAGCACGCAGAGGGATATAAAAATGTGAATTAAATCATTTCACCCCATTCCCTCTTCAGATCATTCACTCATTTCTCATTGTATGTAAAGTCCATGTTCTTTATCAAGGCTTTACAATGTCCCTGAAGAATGTGACTTTTTCCTGCCCTTCCAAAATAGCTTAGTCTACTTTTTTCTTTGCACTCAACCTGCTATCTCTACGGTCAGCTTTCTGTTCCTTGTTCACACTAAGACGTTTCTGTCTTCGAGATTTTGATATTTTTTATCCTTTTGCTTGTATCTTTCCATTTCTGGTCTTTCAGTAAAAATGTTACCGTCTTAGAGGAAGTGTCTTTTCCAATTACTCTCACAAGTTTTATTTCCTCCGTAACATTAATCATGATCTCGAACTATCTTATTTACTGACTCATTATTTTACTTTCTCTCTTCTGTTTCCCTCACTGAAATGCAACCCAAATGAAGGCTTTTTTACTGTTACATCCCTGACCTTAGAAAATGCTCAATTAATAATGGATTTAAATGAATAAATAAATCTTGACTAAATTCACTAAAACTAAATGTTCTCCTTTTAATTAGGTGGTGTTTGCTTGTTTAAACAGTTTGTTTGTAGGTATTCAAGAACCTTAAGTAACTGAAAAGTGTTTGAAGACCGAGGTCTAAGTCTTGGTTACAGCCAATTGAATGGTTTTACCAAGGCGCCAGCTGGGCTCCCACTTGCAAACTGTAAAAATTATGCAAAAGGCAGATATGCTAGTGGTGAGTATATGGTGTTAATAATGCTTGTCTAATCATGGAGCACTGAGGTGAGCAGGAAAAACAGGGCAGACCAGCTTCACTAAAGACAGACACCAGGCCACTGAAATAGGCAAGAGCTTTACTGCTTGGTTATAAAAGTGAACCTTCTCCTCAAGCATTACACAGAGCTGAAAAGCTACCAAAGAAATATTTTAACAACTGCTGGTGGTTCTATAGAAGTACCGTCTACTGTCATGCTGTAGGGGCTTTGGGTTAAAAATTGTTTTATTTATTTAAGGTTGTTTTGTGTCTATTAATTCACTTAAGTCTGCTACAGATATCTTGAGTATGTGAAAAAATGACTCAGATGCCAAAAGATTGGGAGCAATTGCCGTAAAAGCCTGGTAAAGATGTGAGGAGAATGTCTGTTTCTCTAAAAATCTGCCTAAATATCTATAAAGAATCAGTAAACCTCTCTGTCCCACAGAATTTACCAAATGTATGACATTAAGTACTTAGGATCCTGGATTTTTTTTTTCATTATGTGTCTGACAGCCCAAGAGAGTTTCAGTTCAGATTTCAGTGGATTTCTATCAAGAAGTTAAAAAGGTCTGTGTATGGGGCTTCCCTGGTGGCGCAGTGCTTGAGAGTCCGCCTGCCGATGCCGATCCCGCCGGACACGGGTTCGTGCCCCAGTCCGGGAAGATCCCACATGCCGCGGAGCGGCTGGGCCCGTGAGCCATGGCCGCTGAGCCTGCGCGTCCGGAGCCTGTGCTCCGCAACGGGAGAGGCCACAACAGTGACAAACCCCCGTACCGCAAAAAAAAAAATTTTAAAACAGGTCTGTGTATGATCAGATTAACAATATTGTAAGAGTGTGCTAACGAAACAGACATCAGCTAACAAACATGTTTGTCAACAAACAAGGACAAAACAGAAACACATGAAGAAACCAACAATTGCCAGGTGAGGTGGAAAAGAACAACACTGAAGGAAAAATGTTAGTTGTGCTTTTCCTAAGTTCCTAGAGAAGCAATGCTGTATAACAATTAATAAAGTGAATTATCTATGAGCATGATTTTTCTCTTAGAAATGAAACTGATGACTATTAATAATAATGTACTCTATGCCGAAAACTCAAAATTTATCTCAAACTAAGGATGTAATTTTGAAAATGTCAAAATAATAGGGACAGACTACACATCTGTGTTGTCAGGGGCTAGGGACTCACTGTGAAGGGTCACGAGGGGCTTTTTGGGGGCTGATTGATTGATTGTGGTGTTGGTTATATGACTGTATGCATTTGTTAGAATTCATTAAACTACAACTAAGGGTGAATTTTACTGATGTAAATTATACCTCATTGAAACCAACTTAACAAAATCACCATATGAAACAATTAAAATGATAAACCACAAACCAACATATACTTCTTAAAAGTACTACCTACGTTGTATATGAATAGAAAAATTACAAAGCATGTGAAAATTGCCTTTGGCTACATTATCCTCCAATCTGTACAGTTTCTCACAGCATGTATGAGCAACTGTTATAGGTACATTGACTCTAGTTATTAATTTTATATATGAATGACAACCAACATCCACATAAAATTTTTAAATTTTGCTAATTTTAAGAATATATGGCTAAAGGAAAATAAATCCGGATTAATCTGACTTGTATTTATCAACATTTGCCTTGATCTGCTGTCTATTTTCTTAGTCTGAAAAGTCAGAACATATGTAATGAATAAAAATATAGCCTATGCCAAATGTGAATATTCTGATAGAACATATTCATTCTCTAGGAAAAAAATGAATATTCATGGCACTTAAAATTCACCTTAAAAATGTCAATCAATGAAACTAATTCAAAGTTTTACTGCAATACATTATATATAATTGAGTTCCTCAGCATCATGAGATTATTTCATAATTAGTTTGGTCACTTAAAATAGTATATCTGTTGCTTTAAAATGTTTTGAATTAACACCATTTTAGAATATTTTGTTATGATCTGTTTCAGGGCCTATTTAGACTCTATATATGAATATATTGATAATTCAGTACTCAGTTGGACAAGAGGCCAGGGAATGCCTTTTATTCTATTTGTTGGCTATATGATCACAGGAGAGCTTGTAAGTTTTCTGAAGGCTGTGATCAAGATGAACTTTTGGGGAAATGCTTGATGAGAAGGTGGTTTAGTGAAGAGGCTAATAAATTGAAGAGAGGTTTCCAAACATTTAATTTTTTCACATAGTACTCTTTATGAACATTTGACATTATGCCCCCTTAGCTCTCGATTGTTTTGTTTTAATCTTTGAATACTCAGTTTGGGTTTCTACACTGCACCTTCCCCAGAGCAAGGACCAAATCTGTCTTGGTCGTGATCATATCTCTGTTCCCATCATAATACTTAGGACCCAGTAGGGCTCAATTAATGCTTAGTGAACGAATAAATAAAATAATAAATTATACCAATAGTAAATATATTGGAAACTTCTAGTGTTACTGACTTTCTGGCTATTTGTCTTTTAGAATACATTTATTAAAGATATCTATTGTATTCTATTCCATTCTTTTTTCAATATTTAATATTAAATTTCAAAATGTATGGCTAACAGTGAGGCTTACTGCTGAGTTATATAGTTGGTTATATCTTACAAATGGGAAATACTTTAGTGAAAAAACATATCACAAGTCAGAATTTAAACTAATGACAATCCAGAAACACACTTGTCAAGAAGTTAACACAACTAAGTTCCTCAACCAGAGAATGAAAAATAATATATAACTCTGGACAAACCTCTGGCAGGGTGACAGGCCCTCAGAATTCAGAAACATACCTAATCAGAGAGAGAGAGGAAAGAAAAGCAAATCCTCTTTTTGTTTTTAGATTCAATTTATTCTAGTGTTCCTAGAGATTTCTATAAATCCCCTACCATCCACATAGTAAACATATGCTATATTTGGGGCTAATATTGACTCTGAAACGCCATTTTGAATTCATTGTAGAACTGAAACCGAAATCACACAGGCTAAAAACAATCCTAGTAAACAATTCCAAATAAGGGATTGAATAAAATAAATGAATTCATCTAACCGTGACCTATTTTAGTACACACATCTGTACATCAAACATTTGTCTCTATGATTTCCATGCTGCAAACATTTTCAAATCTTTGACCCTTGAGATTTCTGTCCAGCTTAGCATGCAGCTAAACGACATTCAAACAGCATTTGCATATGTAGTACGATTTGGTAGACTAAACCCCGAGATGCTCTTCTCAGAAGAACAAGCTCTGTGTTTACTCGTGAATTTACTGACATCATGCACTTTAAATATGAAAAATGTGAAAAACTCTCTTCGGGGAGTTTATAGGAATAGTGTTCTCTTCACACGGCTGAATGATATGTAAATACAAACACTTTTGTTTCGCTTTCTTTTTAGTCTGTGCGCAAGTTATATACAGGTATTGAATGACAAAACACAGCAATAAGCAACGCCTTGGACTTATCAGGTATCAGAGTAACCTTCACTGTCCACCATTTTTAAGGTGGGAAGGCTGGAGCGGAAGTGACCTGATCATTGATCAATTAGATCATTGTAAGATAAGCGTAATCTTTACATTTGTAATCTTCAAAATAAAATAAGTTTCTGTTGGATATTCGGAGTACGAATGCAAAGAAGTATGCCACAATCCCGGCTCACTAGGGAAACTAGGTTTGACATTTAGGGAAGAGATACATCCTACCCGTGAAATGTTAATTTGGTAGCATAATTTAGATTAGAAAAGCAAAGAGGTATTTCTTCAAGAATTCAGTGGCTGGAGAAATCATCTGGGCCGTGGTGCTAGGAGAAGTTTTCAATAGAAGGGAACCTAGTATTAAAATATGGGAAGAACTGTGTGGGAGAGAGAAGGCCAAAGATCATGGTTGCTTGACTCATACTGTAAAGGCAACGGAAAAGTAACCTATTCCTCTATTACATTATGCAGGTTAATTTCAGAAGGTGAGGACAAAAGTCTCTCCTGTTACTCCAGCCAATGTTCTCCTTCTCCATCAATTTTAGTAGCTGGACATGCCGGGATCACCAGGGTCCAAGATGGGCACCTGCCGCGGAAAGCAGAGTGCAACACAGAGGATAAAGTACATGGCCCTGATGACCCAGGAAGATGGACAGGCCTAGGACACAGGTTTTGTGATTTCCCAAGTACTTCAGCCGGCTTGGCAATGACATCAATCAAAATTTGCTTTGGCAAAAAATGTGAGAATTTTTATCAACAACCTTTGTTTTTCTATTCTCTTCAACAGCCAAATTTAAAGGACAGAGAAACCTTTACAGTGTGTTGGGTATCACATCAGCTATTATTACTCAAGCCCATATTTTTTTATGCAGAAGCTAACATCAGCTATCTTTATTCTGTAAAACCTTTTATGCCTGTGTACCTGTGTGTTTTGTGAGCTGATGGTAAGGGTAAGTCTTGATATTTTATATTCATTTCATAATATAAATTATTGTGATAAATTCCAGTTATCTTGGCTAAAGGGAAGAGTTTTCTCCCACATCTGCAGTAAGGGGACGTCCTCTGCTCCTCTGTATCCAGGTACGATGGTAGCTTTAATACTGATAAAAAGTTTGGGGGACCAGGTTCATCATAGCTGTTGAGATCTATCTACGTAGCTACTGCTTTAAAGTTTGTCTTTTCTAATAATAATACCTATACTGGTATTATTTATCATGTGCTTACCGTGTACCAAGAGATACACTAAGCTTATTAATTCCTTTACTTTATTAATTTACTTAATAACAAATTAATAAATAAATTTATTAATTTACTTCATTCATTACTTTAATCCTTGAGAATTCTCTCCTTATTCTCTGGGTGTATGTG
The DNA here is from genome assembly GCF_964374135.1 of Grampus griseus. Taxonomy (NCBI): domain Eukaryota; kingdom Metazoa; phylum Chordata; class Mammalia; order Artiodactyla; family Delphinidae; genus Grampus; species Grampus griseus. The sequence goes on from NC_139015.1 coordinate 2,445,456, forward strand.
TGTGTGTGTATACATGTATGTATATACACACACTAAAGAATAATATGGAGGTTAAGTAATTTTGCCAAGGTCCCCAATGCAGAATATATGGAACCATGTTTTCAACCCAGGGAGTGAGGATTCAGAGCCAATACTCTCAACTGAGACACAACACTGCCTCTTAATCCAGATTTCAATATTTCTTAAACCACAATGTCCATAAAATCATGTGAATCAGCTACAGGTTTTTTTCCCTATTGTTATTACCCATAAATGAGATCATTAAAATTAAACGATGTCTAGGAATGCATGGGCTAATGGAGGTGGGGAAATGGGAAGGGGGTGGTATATATATATATGTATATTCCTTTTACAGATTTCAAATACTAATATATATGAACTTTAACACAAAACAGTCTTTGAAATTATCATCATTTTTGACCCAACAATTCCCCATCACTTATTATGTCTTCTTATATATGGAGTACTGCCGGCTTCCACCCTCCTCCCAGTGTAACTTCTCTGTGCAGGAGAGGATGCCAAGGCCCATTAACCCGTAGCTATAAGCCTCCACTGAAAACATTCTGAGGAATTTATAAAAAATGTTTCTGCCTTCAACACTAACTTCCATTGGAAACTTGGGAAAAACCCTTTCCTTTCTTGGGCCTCAGCTGTTTATGATGTAACATTGTACCATATGAACCCAAGTATTTTCAAGCTTTAAATCTATTGCTTATAATAAAATCCTTCAATGGCTTCTCTTTACTCTCTTTACTTGGGCCATTCCAAGAATATATTTGGCTTTCTGTCTGTACATCTCTTCTCTCGTTTCCTTAGAAGAGCCAGGTCCTCCTAGCCTGACAGTCTTGTACATGCTGTTCCCTCTGCCTGGAGTTCCCTGCTCTCCTCCCTTCCCAACAGTGCTCAGGAAATTCCTGTGTATCCTTCAGTGTTCTGTTCAAAAGTCCTGAAGGAATGCTTTTCTGACCTTTGCTACATTCTCTCACATTACCCTGTACTTCTCTTTTAAAACACTTAATCAGGAAGAAATAGAAAATATGAACAGACCAATCACAAGCTCTGAAATTGAAACTGTGATTAAAAATCTCCCAACAAACAAAAGCCCAGGACCAGATGGCTTCACAGGCGAATTCTATCAAACATTTAGAGAAGAGCTAATACCTATCCTTCTCAAACTCTTCCAAAATATAGCAGAGGGAGGAACACTCCCAAACTCATTCTACGAGGCCACCATCACCCTGATAACATAACCAGACAAAGATGTCACAAAGAAAGCAAACTACAGGCCAATATCACTGATGAACATAGATGCAAAAATCCTCAACAAAATACTAGCAAACAGAATCCAACAGCACATTAAACGGATCATACACCATGATCAAGTGGGGTTTATCCCAGGAATACAAGGATTCTTCAATACACGCAAATCAATCAATGTGATACACCATATTAACAAACTGAAGGAGAAAAACCACACGATCATCTGAATAGATGCAGAGAAAGCTTGCAACAAAATTCGACACCCATTTATGATAAAAACCCTGCAGAAAGTAGGCACAGAGGGAACTTTCCTCAACATAATAAAGGCCATATATGACAAGCCCACAGCCAACATCGTCCTCAATGGTGAAAAACTGAAAGCATTTCCACTAAGATCAGGAACAAGACAAGGTTGCCCACGGTCACCACTCTCATTCAACATAGTTTTGGAAGTTTTAGCCACAGCAATCAGAGAAGAAAAGGAAATAAAAGGAATCCAAATCAGAAAAGAAGAAGTAAAGCTGCCACTGTTTGCAGATGACATGATACTATACATAGAGAATCCTAAAGATGCTACCAGAAAACTACTAGATCTAATCAATGAATTTGGTAAAGTAGCAGGATACAAAATTAATGCACAGAAATATCTGGCATTCCTATACACTAATGATGAAAAATCTGAAAGTGAAATCAAGAAAACACTCCCATTTACCATTGCAACAAAAAGAATAAAATATCTAGGAATAAACCTACCTAAGGAGACAAAAGACCTGTATGCACAAAATTATAAGACACTGATGAAAGAAATTAAAGATGATACAAATAGATGGAGAGATATACCATGTTCTTGGATTGGAAGAATCAACATTGTGAAAATGACTCTACTACCCAAAGCAATCTACAGATTCAATGCAATCCCTGTCAAACTACCACTGGCATTTCTCACAGAACTGGAACAAAAAATTTCACAATTTGTATGGAAACACAAAAGACCCCGAATAGCCAAAGCAATCTTGAGAACGAAAAACGGAGATAGAGGAATCAGGCTCCCTGACTTCAGACTATACTACAAAGCTACAGTAATCAAGACAGTCTGGTACTGGCACAAAAACAGAAATATAGATCAATGGAACAGGATAGAAAGCCCAGAGATAAACCCACGCACATATGGTCACCTTATCTTTGAAAAAGGAGGCAGGAATGTACAGTGGAGAAAGGACAGCCTGTTCAATAAGTGGTGCTGGGAAAACTGGACAGGTACCTGTAAAAGTATGAGATTAGATCACTCCCTAACACCATACACAAAAATAAGCTCAAAATGGATTAAAGACCTAAATGTAAGGCCAGAAACTATCAAACTCTTAGAGCAAAACATAAGCAGAACACTCTATGACATAAATCACAGCAAGATCCTTTTTGATCCACCTCCCAGAGAAATGGAAATAAAATCAAAAATAAACAAATGGGACCTAATGAAACTTCAAAGCTTTTGCACAGCAAAGAAAACCATAAACAAGACGAAAAGACAACCCTCAGAATGGGAGAAAATATTTGCAAATGAAGCAACTGACAAAGGATTAATCTCCAATATTTACAAGCAGCTCATGCAGCTCAATAACAAAAAAACAAACAACCCAATCCAAAAATGGGCAGAAGACCTAAATAGACATTTCTCCACAGAAGATATACAGACTGCCAACAAACACATGAAAGAACGCTCAACATCATTAATCATTAGAGAAATGCAAATCAAAACTGCAATGAGATATCATCTCACACCAGTCAGAATGGCCATCATCAAAAAATCTAGAAACAATAAATGCTGCAGAGGGTGTGGAGAAAAGGGAACACTCTTGCACTGCTGGTGGGAATGTGAATTGGTACAGCCACTATGGAGAACAGTATGGAGGTTCCTTAAAAAACTATAAATAGAACTACCATATGACCCAGCAATCCCACTACTGGGCATATACCCTGAGAAAACCATAATTCAAAAAGAGTCATGTACCAAAATGTTCATTGCAGCTCTATTTACAATAGCCAGGAGATGGAAGCAACCTAAGTGTCCATCATCAGATGAATGGATAAAGAAGATGTGGCACATATATACAATGGAATATTACTCAGCCATAAAAGGAAACGAAATTGAGCTATTTGTAATGAGGTGGATGGACCTAGAGTCTGTCATACAGAATGAAGTAAGTCAGAAAGAGAAAGACAAATACCATATGCTAACACGTATATATGGAATTTAAGAAAAAAAAAATGTCATGAAGAACCTTGGGGTAAGACAGGATAAAGACATAGACCTACTAGAGAATGGACTTGAGGATATGGGGAGGGGGAAGGGTAAGCTGTGATAAAGCGAGAGAGTGGCATGGACATATATACACTACCAAACGTAAGGTAGATAGCTAGTGGGAAGCAGCCGCATAGCACAGGGAGATCAGCTGGTTGCTTTGTGACCACCTAGAGGGGTGGGATAGGGAGGGTGGGAGGGAGGAAGACACAAGAGGGAAGAGAGATGGGAACATATGTATATGTATAACTGATTCACTTTGTTATAAAGCAGAAATTAGCACACCATTTTAAAGCAATTATACTCCAATAAAAATATATATTAAAAAAACACAGCAATTATAATCACTTAATTTGAAATTAGGAATTGAACATCTGTGTCTTCAAACAAAATGTAACAGATCTGCTTCGTTCACTCCTATATCTTTAATGTGTTTAGTACTGTTTGCATGTACTAAGCACTCAAGAAATATTTATTACAAACGTAAATAAATATAAAAGGAACCAATTAATGAAACAAGAATTTGCCCAGCCTTCTTTGTAGGGGCAATAATTCTTATGAAAGCAATATTTCTTCTTATATTTTTTTCTCCATCTGATATCAAGTAGTCATCAAGAGTACAGATTTCATATCTGTCTCATTTCTAAAGAACACTTTTAGCAGAAATATTAATTATCTGGCAAAAGTGTCAAGAATCCCCGACGCTTTGTAACAAAAAGCACTGTCGGCTCTCAAGTATGTTTCTTTGCCAAACAAGTGAATGTTGAGATATTTTTAAAATTCACCTACTCTCAAAAAATTTTATTTTAAAAGTTGTATTAAAAGTACCAAATGTAAAACAGATAGCTAGTGGGAAGCAGCCGCATAAGACAGGGAGATCAGCTTGGTGCTTTGTGACCACCTAGAGGGGTGGGATAGGGAGTGTGGGAGACGCAAGAGGGGGGAGATATGGGTATAGCTGATTCACTTTATTATACAGCAGAAACTAACACACCATTGTAAATCAATTATACTCCAATAAAGATGTTTTTTAAAATCCCTTATTTTTCAAATCAAAAAAAAAAAAAAAAAGTGATGAACACAGCCAGTCCCCAATTAAGTATCTGTTGCTTACAAAAGAAAAAGTAGAAGACGTACGAGTAGAAATAGTGCATGAGTTAATGTTAGAAGAAAAATATATATATTTCTTATCCTTTTTGCAATGGAGAGCAGAACGCCATATGTTTCACCCTCATACATGACAGAACTCGAAGTGCTTCCCTAATTTGCACTTATATGTAAAAATCCACAGGGCTCATTTTCATTTTGAAGACTATGTTTGCAGTTTGCCAATGTGCAAATTAACAAATTTCTAGGGCATGGAATTTCTTCCTTCTCAAAGCCACATATAGTTCTTTTCTTCTTCACTGCCATCCGAATATGAATAGTGTGCGACTCTCACTCCCTAGGAGGTCAGCGTCACATCCACACAGGGGGCTTTACACAAGGAGCCAGTGCCTGAGCCTTGTAGGCACTGCTCACAGGCGAGGCTGGTGTGAGCCAATGCACGGCCCCAGCCCACACTGTGATTGTTGCACTATGGATACCATCTCTACCTCTTAAGTAGCAAGGAAAAGGGTGCCTCTATTAAAAGCTATTGGGTAAGGTGACTCCCTTATTTTCAGACTTTCTCCTTGCTTTGTCCAGCTTTGTGTTATACCCTGTATTGACTGTGACATACTTTTCCATATGAGGCAAAATGAGCTCTCTTGATTTTAAGAGTAAGCAGAGTGTAACCCAGCTCTCTCCCTTCCTCTCCCTTCCTCGTTCCTTTTTAATAGGACTTTGGAATCTTCAGGTGGTTTCCCACTGGACGCCATCAAGTCATATTTCCTACAGAATCCATTCTTACCAGTAAGACAAGAAGCTAATCAGGAATGTTCACAATAGGAGGCAGAACAGGACTGAAAAGCTAAAACCAATATTCAAAGTGAACCCTCAGGCACTGCACGGGTTGATGGTGTCTAGAGGCAAAGCAGTCAAAACAGCTGAGGGCACACTATCAACGTTTTATCAGAACCTCTGCAATTTCAACTCACAGCAAGGAATTCCACTTGGAGTACTTCCCCTTAACAGCTTTCCTAATTCAACAGCCAACTCATGTTGAACATTCCAAGCAAAGAGATCCGTCAGTAGTTTTGGTATCAAATCTATATTCTCTATTAAAAGAGATGTGCTCGAACTCTCTCTGCCAAGACCTTGTTTGAGGGCAGAAACAGAAAACAGAAACAGAAAACTTCCTTGCCACCTAAGAAAACATACTGCATGAGACCGCTGATTGATTCACGGTTTTACAATAATAGCATATACGATCCAGCCCTATTTGTGACACCTTGTCTGTAATCTCTTTGAAGGATACTCAGGGTTCAAGCTATGAACAAGAATGAGTATTTGTTCAAAAACACAGAGACAAAAAATTTCAAGTCATTTATCTATTTCATTAAAGCCGTTTGCAAGTGGGTAATGAGGAGATCATGAATTGTTATTTTTTTTTGTTGTTTATCACAAAAAACTTTCCTTTAGGAAAACTGATTCACTGGAAGATTATCATCATTATTTCTATTCTTCAAAATGAGCCACCATTTATTTGGTAGTTGTCAAAACAATACAAAAGATAATTCTGTGTAAGTTTTGAGTAAAGGATCATGTGGATTTTGTCTTTATTGAGAATAGTGGTTCCTAATCTTGTTTAAAAGGACCACGTTAATGCTTTTTTTGAGTGTTGCGTTTCTGTCAAAATCTTCTTTTAAATACCAGCAGTCTTACATTTCCACATAGAAGCCTTTTATTTAATAACTACTTATGATGTATTTTAAGAATAAAGCCTGCCTTACAAGTAATATAATGCAAAATTGTATTTTAGAGACTTTAACTAGAATTTTTCAAAGTGTCAATTCATTAATGCATCATTCTCTAAAGAATGATCATTGCATGCCCTTTTCTCCAGCTCATCAAAAAGTGATGCTTGCTTGGAGATTTGCAGTATCTCAACTAATTAAATTCTTTGTGTTTGCATTTGGTAAAGGATTCAAAAAGAGATCACTAAGCAAAGAAGATCAGTGCAGAGTTTTAAATATTATTTCAGTATTGACTGATCTTTGTATGTAACAAAGGTTCTAGCAATCCCTCTATTAGAAAGACCACAAAAGATTAAACTAAGAATTTGAAAATAAAAATAGAGAAATACATACACATTTAATTCTATTTTCTACTTGTTACATTTTGTGGGTAACACTTTTTTTCCTTTGAAGAAATGGCTTTATTATAAGTATTTCCTATTTTTTTTTATTTATTATAGTATTTCCTTTTGGAGAAATATATATTTAATTATTTCAGGTAACATCTAGGTCTATGAAGATAACACTAATTAATGAGTGGGCCAAAATATAAAAGTCAAAACAATGAAAGCAGTTCTGGCATTTGTGTGTGTGTGTGTGTGTGTGTGTGTTTGTATATGCACAAATTTGAGAAGGAAGGGGCTATTTAATCATTAGATAATAGAAAAAAATAGGTTTTCATAGGGGCTAAATAAAGGAGGGTCATATAACTTATAAACCAAGTTATAGTCAATTACACAAAGAGTAAAATAACATTTACAGATCTTATCAAGAATTATTTTAAAATTAAGCCATGCTTCAATTTATAGGGTTCATTTATATACTTATTTACTAATTAAAATGGGTATTTATTATCTTAAGTGAGCAAGTATTAGGCATAAATATGTTCTACAGATCCCTTTTCCTACGAGCATTCCTCAATATTATACTGCTTTGGTGATTAACATTATAAACCAAGAACATCAGAAAATGCTGCAGACAGAAACAGTTACAAAACATTTCATTCTGAACACTGGTTTTATTATGAATTGTATATTTTTTTAACATCTTTATTGGAGTATAATTGCTTTACAACAGTGTGTTAGTTTCTGCTGTATAACAAAGTGAATCAGTTACACATATACATATATCCCCATATCCCCTCCCCCCTGTGTCTCCCTCCCAGCCTCCCTATCCCACCCCTCTAGGTGGTCACAAAGCACTGAGCTGATCTCCCTGTGCTATGTGGCTGCTTCCCACTAGCTATCTGTTTTACATTTGGTAGCGTATACATGTCAATGATACTCTCTCACTTAGTCCCAGCTTACCCATGAATTGTATTTTAAATCGTCTATCTTAACATCTTAACACATGGTAATTCCTGATTTTTTCCAATGAAAAAATGTGTCTCCACTGCTCTTGGTGTGTGTATGTTGGGAGGTGATCGATCTATTTATCTATTTATTATCTACCTCGTAAGAGTATGATAACGAAAAGAAAAAAAAAAAAAAAGCCATATCTACCTTACCTACCTCTTACAGAACTGGCCCACTTCTGAAGTTAAGAATTTCAGGCCATAAACTAATATTCCAGGGTGGCCTCATTGAGAATTCCAAAATATCAGACGAAGTTATATGTAAGGTCGAGCAACTAACTGCATATATTTCAAAATCCAATGTAAAATGAGTTTAGAATTATCCACTGTACTAATTTCCTTTATAATCATTCTTAATGAGGAATTGACTATACTTTATCAAGAGAGTTTTATTTTTTGCTTATCCTAGTTACCAATTCAAAAAGAGTCATACAACAGCAATTTCACTTTAAAAGATATATTAAGCACAGATAAAACATATTTGTTTATGAAAAGAATAATTCTCCTATTTAATGGTTTTACTAAGCATGCTTGTAAAAATTATGTTTATATAACCTTGATATCAACTCCATTAAAGATGCTTCATTGGACATCTTTTTTTTTTGGGTGTGGGAAAAATTCAGCCAACCAAAATTAAAACTTAATCCACAAACGAATTTAGCTTTAAAAATTTTAAGATAAGCCATCAGTCATCCAATATAAAATTATGAGGCAAAACCAGCAAGTATCTTAAGAGTATTATCTTAAATCACAAAGACATATATAATGCGCCTCAGCTATGTTCTCATCCTTAACCAAATCTTGAAAGATCTGGAGGTAATTTTATCTTGTTTTTTACATCAGTTGCATCTCTTTTTGTATTTACTAGATGGACGATAAAAGCCCATATAAATTTCAGTAACTGTAAAAGTTGCTTTTGGTTTGAAATCCATTTGAAATGGAAAATATAATGCCTCCGTGATTAACCAGTATGCAAAAAAAAAAAGCTTGGATATAAGAATACACTATGACTTAACTGGATATATAGTAAATATCTGGGCAACAGTTAAAAAGAAAACACATAACCACAAACTACTGTTTCTACAGCACACTGCAATAATACTTGCACAGGTTTTCAGAAATTCTGCTCTAGCTTTTTACGCCGTGTTTCTTAGTCTTTTGCATAATATGCTGAAGCATGTCATTCCTGAGAACTTGCAAGACCTATTCTTTAATCTCCAGGTCGCAGGTAAAAGCACACTTTGAAAATATGGGTGGTAATGAAAGCAGACAGCATGGTACCAATGGATATGCTGAATGAATAATGAGGAAAAAACAGTAATACTACAGTCAAAGATCTGCAGTTCTAGGGTACACATCTAAAGGACTAATGCAATCCAGTCATTTTGAGTCTCATTTAAATACAAGAGTCTGTTTCTATCTTTAATCTTCTAATTTCAGGAAATTAGATGTAAAACTCTCCTCATTCATTACAGGTACAGAATGATCAAAAGAATAGAAATTTCATCACAAAGATAATTGCATTGTCAAATGACCTCATACATAATGAATCATTAAAAATGATCTATTCTGTAATAATTGCATGCTGCTAAAGGTTAAAATAGCTTTAACGTGTGGGAAAAGAATTGTAATTGAAATAAATTCCAGCTTTATACTGCATTTGCCAACAATGAAATTAGTGGATGGTATTTGAGTTTTATAAACTTTATCTAATGAAAGTGCTCTTTTTTTGTGTGTGTGTGCTGAAAAAGAAAATCTCCCATGACATAAACACTCTGAGACTGATATGAAACAAACTTAGAATATCATCAACATTGATCTCGGGTAATTAGCTCTTTCAGATCTTTAATTACAGTTACTTAGCAAGTTATTTCAATCCCAAAGAATCAATTATCAAGCAGGGGAAATTATGGTATTTCCTCCATATTTCCAGTGAAGACTTCCCCATTAGGTTTTTTTTTTTTTTTGAAAATTCAATAAATTCTATTCATCTATCTATATAAATTAATATTAGACATAAAACCCTCAGCTTATACTATTGTTGAAGTGGGACACAGCCATTTTGCCATCAAGAACAGAGAGAGTAATGAGTTCTAGAATGCAAGTACCATAAATAAGAATAAGGTCCAAACAGAACAAGATCAAGTTCATATCAACCCGTTAACCGCTTCTGTGTAAGTAAAGTTAAATTACTTTAAAACCAGGAGATAAAGATAACGGATATTATATAAAATACAAGATCATGAGGATAAAAAGTGTTGGTAAATCATCAATTCTCAGCCATACAAGGTAGGTGAGTGAGAGAGTGTCATTCAGAAATTACCTAATAATCACATTTTATCCAGTCTAAATTACATTCAGTAATAATAAAGTGCCTGCAATGGTAAGCATTTATTGTCCAACTGAAGTGATTCTCGATAAGGATAAAGCATGATTGCTGTTACAGTTTTGCACTGAATCAGAAAGTATGTCATGATTATGCTAATGATATGGCTTTGAGGTTTAAGAGTATGGGGAATGTTTCTCCAACCTTATCCCCAAATATCAAAGCCGTTCTACTGAGAGTGATCTTGAACAGTGATGCAACAGACAAAGGCAGAGGAAAACTCTTACAAGTTTTGATTTGGGGGTTGACCCAGGCAAGTGTTCAGAATTTCAGAAGAGGGGAGGTCCAGTAATGGTCTCCAATATAAGAGATGTCTCTAATCGTCAAGGACAAAAAAAAAAATCTCACCTTCAAGGGTCAGAGAAAAAGAATCTGACTTAAAGATTTTAAATGGTAGAGAAAAGGAATTTTTTATTAATAATCAGAGAAAGTACCCAGATTAGAAGTGGGTTGTGTTTCACACGATGTTAATGAGTTGTCCCAATTTGCTAAATGATTTTACCACCAAAACAATATTTCTAAGTTCCCAGGATATTCCACAAAATTTTATTTGAACTAGACTTAATATACCATATTTTTAATTAAAAAAGCACTGTTTTCAAAAATATATAAACACAGGAAACTTAACAACAACAAAAGTAGCTGATGTTTAAGTGAGAGCGGGTTGAATGAAAAGGCCATTACAACCTGGCCCCATGCTTCATCTTCTGCTATCTTACCTTCTTTCTGATCACACTGTACAACCATTTCCTCATACCTCTAGCCATCTCCTGTCTCCATTATATTTGCAAATGTTGTACCCTCTACTTGTATAACTCTCCCTCACTTTTCAACCTAGGAATGCTTTACCCATCTTCAGATGTAGATCGGCTCATTCTGTGAAGGCAAGCCAATTCTTCAACACCATCCTCCATGGCAATAAGTATACTGCATCATCATTTATCCTTTTTACAACTTTCTCTTCTATTCAATCGTGAGCTCAGTTAGGAAGGGTAGGGACCATATTCTTAGTGTTCTTGCTATCTCCAGAAGTGGGATCAACGATGCCTCTCTCTTAATTTGACCCTTAACTGAAGGCCAGGTACATATCTGTATTCTCCAAATTATAAATTAGGAAGAAATGTCTTTGTATATCTCCTGAAAGCTTTAAAAATGAATTTAAAATGTTATATTCAGAAGAAAATAAACTCATGTGATGTGTTTAAACAGTGACAAAATTAGCAACTGCAACAAATAAAATCTAGCCCATGTGTAAAGTTTAAGAATCTTACGTAAAGGATATATGAAGAACTAGAAAATTGACATTATAATCCTGTGAAGGACTCAGCTCAGTTATAGTTAAGATACAGAATCATGAACATATCAGTGAACCTCTCCAGAAACAAGTCGGTCAGACTGATGCTCCATGTACAAGCTGCCTGCCAGGCTAAGATTCTGATAATCAACATTGTACATGGAATGGAGAAGCCTTCTTCCAGAAAATGGAGAAGAGCTATCACTCTGGGACATGGCATATTACTTATCGGAAAAAGCAAACTGACAACTGCTTACATCAGATTGTAAGGGAAAAATCTGCATCTGATATTAAAGTTTCTACAGTTTGCATGGCACTAGCCACAGGGATGTAATAACTGTATGAAAAAGTCCTAACACGTTAGGAATCCTTTTGGATTTCCTAGGACATTGCTCTTAGGGAAACATATCAATTCTGCAGTCCTTTTCAATTCATATGAGAGGCATGCAAAATGTTTTGTTTTAGGCTTTTATTTATAAAAGATGGTAAGATGTGACAATATTATCTTCAAGTTCGCAGGAAGACGTGTACAATACTTTGAAAATGCATTAAAAAATAGATAACAGGAAGCCTTTAAAAATAAAAATAATATGCTGTTTACTGATACAGTGAAAGGATAACTTTAATAGAAAAATGAATCTTTCTAAGGGGTCCTAGACAATTCAGGAGGTTTTGCGTTTTGCGGGTTTTTTTATACACCCATATTTTTAATAATTGAAATTTCTTTGAGTGAATGGATATCCGATGTTCAAGGCAAACTGGAAAGAGGACAAGGTGTGGATATTTGCCCTAAGAATGTAAGTGTTCTTTAATAAAAATTAAGCTAGACTATTTAAAACATTATCTGAAATATAAAACATTACCTGAAATTTATTCAGAAACAAAGAAAGAGCTCAGAAAAGATTCACTGTACATGATAGAACTGTCACTATATGTTAATATGAAAGGATAAACCATTCAATAATGGACACTCAATAGAACTGCCTCATATTAGAAACAAAGATGCTTCCCTGCTGGAGAATGCCCTAAGTGTAAAAAACCAATAAAAACAAAACAAACAGAATATTACTAAAAATTCTTTATTTTTAATTAAAAATAATATTTTCAACAGTACAAAATAATTGCCAACTGTAAAGTAAAAGACGGCTAAAGTTTTCTATATCAAAATCAGAAGCATATTATAACAAACTGAATGTTAAAAAAAAACACCAAAAACTTGGGAGAAGATGTCTGAAAGGTATATAACAAGAAATACTTGATTATAAAATGCAGAATAACAGATACAAATTAGTTAGCAAAGGCATATAATCCAGTACAACAATGGGTAAACAAAATGAACAAGATCTTTGTAGAGGGTGATGTCACCAACACGATGGGAAAGAGTTTTCTGTCATCTTCCCCCTAAACAAACACCAATTTAGACGATAACGCACGAATGAGAGTGCCTTTGTGGGAGGATGGGAGCCTGGGAGAGAAGTTCCAGCACACCTCTGGAGCAAAAGACAATCTGAGGTTGGATGCATTGAAGAGGGTAAGAGGGACAGGTTCACTTTACCTGTATCAACCTTCCCCCAGAGTGGCACAGCTCAGTGCCAAGAAAGATTTTTTGGACCCTGATTTTTCTCCTATGGGGAAATGTGAGGGTCTGTGAGTACCTGGCTTCCCCAGCTGTGCAGAACTTTGCCAAAGAGACCCACTTCTTTCTCTAGGATACTAAGAATACTAAGGTGTGCAACCTGACTAGGGGGCAGGAAGCTGCTAGACTAGCAGCGAAGGCACTCAGAGGGCTTCAAAGGAACAAGGGAATGAAGATTCTACAGTACTAAACACAGACCCCATCAGGAAGCCTGTCCAGGAGCTGCTGGGGATGCTCAGTCTCTGGGTCCCCCCATCTACCCTGTGGGTACCTCCAATGCTCTGCATGCCTCAGCCACACATTCCCCCAACCCCAAGGCCAGCTGCCTGTGTCTGCCCCGCAGGGCAGAGAGCTAGTAAGCACGTGCAGGAAACTGGCCAGACTCTGCAGGATTGGAAGAAAACAAACCAACTCGAGCATTTAGATCCTTGCCAAGACATACTGTAACAGCAGTCTAAAATCAAAGACTGAGAGAACGTTGTAAAGCTGTAAGAGAAAACAATGTACATACAAAGGAGCTCCCACAAGGTTATCAGAGACTTTCTCAGCAGAAATGTTGCAGGACAGAAGAGAGTGGGATGCTATATTCAAAATACTGAGAGGAAAAGAAACCCTGGAAACAGAGAATGCTTTACCTGGAGAAATGAAGGCAAGATAAAGACTTTCCTAGACAAAGAAAAGCTGGGGGGTTACAGGAAATGCTGGAAAAAGCCCTGTAAGCTGAAGTGAAAGAACACAAATGAGTAACGTGGAAACATATGAAAATATAAAAGATACTGGTAGAGGTACGTACATAGTCAAAGTCAGACTACTCTAATACTGTAACGTGGCAGTCTGTTAACTATGCAGCTCTAGTTGAAAGGTTAAAGGACAAAACTGTTGAAAATAACTATTGCCACAATAATTTGCTAACGGATCCACAACATGAAGCCGTGTAAACTATGACATCAAAAGTACAAAATGGGGCTTCCCTGGTGGCGCAGTGGTTGAGAGTCCACCTGCCGATGCAGGGGACATGAGTTCGTGCCCTGGTCCGGGAAGATCCCATGTGCCGCAGAGCGGCTGGGCCCGTGAGCCATGGCCGCTGAGCCTGCGCGTCCGGAGCCTGTGCTCCACAACGAGAGAGGCCACAATGGTGAGAGGCCCGCGTATCGCAAAAAAAAAAAAAAAAAAAAAAAAAGTACAAAATGTTGGGAGGGGTAGAGGGGGAGACTCTTTTATTCTAAGTCACGTTGTTATTAGCTTCAATTAGACTGTGATCTATATAAGATATTGTATGTAAGCCTTATGGTAAGCACAATGCAAAAACCTACAGGAGCAACATAAAAGATAGAGAGAAGGGAATAAAAGCATACCACTATGGGAAACCATCAATTCCCAAAGGAAGATGAAAAGACAGAAAGAAAGGAACAAAGAAAACAAAAAGCAGGCAAGAAACAACTAATAAGACAGCATTAGTAAATCTTTACCTCTTAATAATTACTTTAAATATAAATGGATTAAATTCTCCAATTAAAAGGCATTAAGTGGCTGAATGGAAAGAACACACAAATTGAAAAAACAAGACACAGGGCCTCCCTGGTGGCGCAGTGGTTGAGAGTCCGCCTGCCGATGCAGGGGACACGGGTTCGTGCCCCGGTCCGGGAAGATCCCACATGCCGCAGAGCAGCTGGGCCCGTGAGCCATGGCTGCTGAGCCTGCGCATCTGGAGCCTGTGCTCTGCAACAGGAGAGGCCACAACAGTGAGAGGCCCGCATACCACACACACACACACACACACACACACACACACACACACACACAAAAACCCACAAGACCCAAGAAGTACATGCTGCCTAAAAGAGACTCACTTCAGGTTTAAGGACACACACGGATCAAATGAAGGGATGGAAAAAGTTATTCCATGCAAATGGAAAACAAACGAGAGCAGAGATAGCTACACTTATATCATATAAAAATACACTTTAAGACAAAGACTGTAATAAGAGACAAAGAAGGTCTTAAATAATAATAAAGAGGTCAATCCACAAGAGAACATAACATTTGTAAGTATTTATGCACCCAACATTGGAGCACCTAAAATAAAGCAAACATTGATATTAACAGACCTGAAGGAAGAAATAGACAGCTACCATCATAGTAGGGAACTTCAACACCCTACCTGTATCAATAAATAGATCATCCACACAAAACACCAATGTGGAAACAGCAGACCTGAACTATACTTTAGACCAAATGAACTTAACAGACAAAAACAGAACATTCTATCCAACAGCAGCAAAATACACTGTCTTCTCAGGCATACCAGAACATTCTCCAGGATATATCATATGTTAGGTCACAAAACAAGTCTTATCAAACTTAAGGAAATTGAAATTATACCAAGTTTCTTTCTGACCACAATGGTTTGAAAGTAGAAATCAGTAATAGGAGGAAAACCAGAAATCTCACAAATGTGTGGAAATTAAACACAGTACTCTTAATAACCAATGGGTCAAAAGAATAAATCAAAAGGGAAATCAAAAAACAGAGGAAATCTTGTGAGATACAGCAAAAGTGGTTCTAAGAGGGAAGTTCATAGCAATAAATGCCTATATTAAGAAAGAAGAAAAATCTCAAATAAACAACTTTACAACTCAAGGGCCCAGGAAAAGGAAAACAAACTAAGCCCAAAGTTAACAGAAGGAAGGAACTATCAAAGAGCAGGGAAGAACTAAATGATATAGAGGCCAGGAACACATTAGACAATATCATAACAGTGAAGAGCTGCTTTGTTTCTTTTTTTTTAAGATAAATACATTTTAACAAAAGTTTATTTATATTGAAAAGAAAATAAGAGAGCATACTCAAATTTTCATAATCATAAATGAAAGAGGAATGATTAAACCTGATGTCATAGAAATTTAAAGGATCATGAGATTACTATGAACTATTATACAAAAAATAAATTGAATAAATCCTAGAAACATACAATCTACCAAGACTGAATAATGAAAGAACAGAAAATCTGCACAGACCATTAATGAGCAAGGAGATTGAACCAGTAATCAAAACCTTTAAGAAAAGCCTAGGATCAGATGTTTTCATTGGTGAATTCTACCAAACATTCAAAGAAGACTTAACACTCATCCTTCTCAAACTTTTCGAAAATCTGAAGAGCGGATCACTCCCAAACTCATTTCATGAGGTCAGTGTTACCCTGACACCAAAGCCATATATGAACACTACATAAAAGGAAACCTACAGGCTAATATTCCTGATGAACAAATGCAAAAATTCTCAATGAAATACTAGCAAATGAAAGTCAACAGCACATTAAAAGAATCACACACCATAATCACGTGGGATTTTTCTCTGGGATACAAGGATGGTTCAACATACACAAATCAATAAATGTGATACACCACATTAATAGAAGATAAAATCATATAATCATCTCAATAGATACAAAAAAGCATTCAACAAATTCAATAACCTTTCATGATAAAAATTCTCAGCATATGGGTATAAAGGAATGTAACTCAGTATAATAAAGGCTATATATGACAAGCCTATAGCTAGCATCATAATCCACTGTGGAAACGAAGAGAAACCCTTTCCTCTAAGATCAGAAATAAGACAAGGTTGCCCACCTTTGCCACTTCTATTCAACATAGTATTGGAAGTCCTAGCCAGAGCAATTAGGCATGAAAAAGAAATAAAACACATCCAAATTATAAAGGAAGAACTAAAATTGAGTCTATTTATAGATAGTAGGTTCTTATATTTAGAAAACCCTAAAGACAGAACCAAAAAACTGTTAGAGCTAAAACATAAATTCTATAAAATGACAGTTTAAAAATTCAACATACAAAAATCAGTTGCATTTCTAGAAACTAATAATGATCTATGATAAGAACAAATGAGGAAAACAATCCCATTCACAATGCTATCAAAAAATTAAAATACTTAAAATAAATTCAACCGAAGGGGTGAAAGATCACTGCACTGAAAACTGTGAGTCATTCATGAAAGAAATTGATGGAGACACAAATAAATGGAAAGACACCGCATGTTCACAGAAGAATTAATATTGTTAAATGTCCACACTATCCAAAGCCATTTATAGGCTCAATGCAATCCATACAAAAATTATAATGGCATCTTCACTGTAATACAAAAATAAATTTAAAATCTGTTTGGGACCACAAAAACCCCCAAACAGCCAAAGCAACCCTGAGAAAGAAGAATAAAGCCAGAGGCATCACACTTCCTGACTTCAAACTATCAATATATTACAAAGCTATAGCAACCAAAATAGTATGGTACTGGCATAAAAGCAGACATATTGATTAATGGAACAGAATAGAGAGCCTGGAAATAAACTCATGCATATATGGTCAATTAATTCATCACAAAGGAGTCAAGAATATATAATGAGGAAAGGATGGCCTATTCAATAATGATGTTGAGAAAACTGAACAGCCACATGCCAAAGAATGAAACTGGACCCCTCTTTTATGCCATCCATAAAAAATCACCTCCAAATGGATTAAAAAGTTAAATTTAAGATCTGAAGTCATAAAACTCATAAAAGAAAACATAGAGGGTAAGCTCCTTGACATCAGTCCTGGCAATGATTCTTTTGGGATTTCACACTAAAAGCTAAGACCACAAAAGCAAAATAAACAAATGGGACTACATCAAATTAAAATGTTTTTGTACAGCAGAGGAAACCATCAACAAAATAAAAAGTCAACCTACAGAATGGGAGAAAATATTTGAAAACCACATTTCTGATAAGGAGTTAATATCCAAGATATATAAAGAACTCATACAACTCAATAACAAGAAAACTACCAATCCAATTAAAAATGGGCAGAGAAATTGTATAGATATTTTTCTAAAGAAGACCTAAAGATAGCCAACAGGTACATGAAATGATGCTCAACACTACTAATCACCAGGGAAATGCAAATCAAAACCACAATAGATATCATCTCACACCTATTAGAATGGTTATCATTAAAAAGACAAGAGAGGGATTCCCTGGTGGCGCAGTGGTTGAGAGTCCACCTGCCAATGCAGGGGACGCAGGTTCGTGCCCCGGTCCGAGAAGATCCCACATGCCGTGGAGCGGCTGGGCCTGTGAGCCATGGCCGCTAAGCCTGCACGTCCGTAGCCTGTGCTCTGCAATGGGAGAGATCACAACAGTGAAAGGCCCGCATACCGCAAAAAAAAAAAAGACAAGAGAGAACCAGTGTTGATGAGGGTGTGGAGAAAAGGGAAACTTTTGTGCACTGTTGGTGGGAATGTAAGTTGGTGCAGCCCCTATGGAAAACCATACGAATGTTTTCAAAAAATTAAAAATTGAACTACTATTTGATGCAGCAATCCCACTTTGGGGTATTTTTCCACAGGGAATGAAAACACTAACTTGAAAAGATCTGCACACCCATGTTCATTGCAGCTAAGACATGGAAACAACCTAAGTGTAAGGATGAATGAATGGATGAAGAAAATGTGGTAAAATATATGTATACACCTTATATACATACATACATAACATATATATGGAATATTATTATTATATTCACAATATCCATATTAAAATACACAATGGAATATTATTCAGCCATTAAAAAAAAGGAAATTCTGCCATTTGCAACAACATGGATGAAACTTGAGGGCATTATGCTAAGTGAAATAAGTGAGATGGAGAAAGACTACTGCATTATCTCACTTGTATGTGGAATCTAAAACAAAACAAAAATACAACTCAAACTCATAGAAACAGAGAATAGAAAAGTGGTTGCCTGTGCCTGAGGGATGTGTTGTTTACATATTTCAGCTAAAAAGGGTACAAATGTTCAGCTATTGGATAAGTAAGTTTTGAGGAGTGAATGCAAAACATGGTAACTAGAGTTGATAATACTGTTTAATATAATTGAAATTTGCTAAGAGACTATGTAGAAATTCAATGTTCACACCAAGAAAAAAAGATAAACTGGGAGGTAATAGATGTGTTAATTATCTGGGGGGAGTCCTTTCACGATGTATACATAAATCACCACAATGTACACTTTAAATATTTTACAATTATATATGTCAGTTATACCTCAATAAAGCTGAAATAAAAAGTAAAATAAAAGAATAACAATTTAAAAGCCAGAATATAATGTGCTTTTAAATGATCTACCATAGAGTCAAAGAAGGGTAGAACAACCATCATGCCACCAAAGACTTGTTAAAATAGGATGCGGGTTTATATACTTAAGCTAAGAATGCAAAAGAAGGGTCCACTCGTATGTAGAGTTTATTCAATAGTAAATACTACGGTTCCACATAATCTACTGTTGGTAAAATACACAGATGCTGAATCTCAGATACAGAGGAGCCTTGTACACAGGGGACTGACTCTAAGTTATACTCCACTGTGGTAGTATAACCACTGCATTGTTCAAGGGTCAACTGTATATACTCTATTGTGGTCCACGGAAGGCTGCTACTGGGTGGGCTGTTGGTATGAGTATAGAGTGAGGTAAAGAGCTTTGGTGCCAGGTAAGATGCCTGATATGAATCGACTGTAACTATGTCAATAAACTAATTTTTTTTTTCCCTATAAGACTTTCTTGATGAATTAAGTCCTGTGTCAGTTTATACACTGGCTTAAGTTCTTCATCTCATCACGTACTTCCTGTGTGGGTACTCAAGAGAATTTCAAGAGCACTGAATGAAAATAATAATTTTCAGAATGATATGAGAGGCAGCATACCTCACCTACAGGGTGGTGCTAAATACTGTGCATGTCACAAACGTCTAAGTACACACTTAATAATAAAAAGGCTAGACATTAAGCTCATGCTGGTTATTTCCTGAGTAAAGAACGGATGAGGCTGGGAATTTTAATTATATTTCTAGTCCCTTATTTTTAATTAAAGACAAAGAAAAGGTATCAATATTAACTTCAGTTTCGCATGGTAGGTGTTTGGTAGGGTATCAGAGGGAAGACAGTATTTTGTCATGGTTCCCAGGACTGAATCAGGAGCCAGACTTCTTGATTTGAATCCATTCTCTACTGCTTAGTGGATGCATGGCCTTAGGAATATTGCTTAAATTTTGTGTCTGTCTCCTCATCTGTAAACAGTGTTAACAGTACATAACTTTTTGCTAAACAGACTCTCAATAAATGTTAGCTCTTATTAATCTATATAAGATTGTATTATAAAATTATAAATAATTTTATGCCATCTTTCTTTTTTAACTGAAATTTAAGAGGCAAATGTTAACAGGCTCGATATTTTGGATTTCTAGGTTTTAAAACACTGCTAATGAGGAAGAGGAATGGTTAGTGGAAAGAGATGGAACACATCAGGCTTGAAGATTAGTGGTCATTTATTATTCAATTAATTTTGATCAAAGTCATTTATTTCTCCAGAGCCACAGTCTTCTCATGAGAGCAAAGGAGTGTTATACAACTCTTGTAAGTTTGTTGTAAATAAATCATGTAAGTTAGAGTTCAGTAAATACACATATTCCCTTTCCTTTTACTTTATTTTAAAAGAGTAAATAAGATCTTTAAAAGAACATTTGTTTGTATGATACAGTTCCTTCTATTAAGCTTTTAAAACACTCCTTTTGTCTCTGTAAAGTTTTCTCTGCTGGATTTTACATAACTTTTAACCTTTTAAACAAAGTTTATTTAATTGTCAATGCTAAAATTATACATAATGGTTTTTCAGTAAATTTCCAAACAAGCTTAGCTATTAAAAACTTAGGTATTTACGGGTCTTCAGACTAAGTATCATCTCTTGGCTAATTATTTTCTATGAAGTTTATAAATACTGTAATATAAATTATGCACTTACAAGTTAGTAAAAGTTGAAAATATTTTACAATCTTAATTGTAAAGTAAATAGGAAAGTTCTTGAATTGCCTAAAGCTTATGTTTATCCTTCTTCAAGCCAGTTTCTTTTTTTTAATGAGCATCATTATATTTTGAAATTTTCTTCAAACGAGGAGAATCTGAAATAAATCACTTAGCATTGGAATCCAAAAACAATCCTGTGGCCCTGGACAAGTTGTACATATATAAACTTTGGATGGTAATATTATTGTGAAGATTAGATAAAATGAGCCATTTAAAGCACCAAGTACAATAAAACATCTAATATTCAATGATGTACAGTTTAATAAATGTCCTACGAACATTCAGCAAATACTAATTAACAACCCATCTCAAAATCATGAACTAGATTTTAAACAGGAATTGATTTTGAGCATAGAAGTACAAACATATGTTTGCACTATTAATAAGGAGCTTAAACTTTATGTCTGTACCTCTGTCAGCCAGATTTTTTTTTTCTCGAGGCAGTATTTGTGTGGATAAAGGCTGTGTGTGTGTGTGTGTGTGTGTGTGTGTGTGTCTGAATAAGAGTGAGACTTCCTTAACTGATCCGCTGATTAGAGTAGAAAAGGCACCTGAAAAAAGCAAAACAGAATACTAGATGATTTATTTAAGAAATACTTTTTTAAATTCAGAGGAAAAAGAAAAAAAGAAATGGAAATATTGAGAAAGCAGCAGTCAGTATGGAGGACAATTCACGGAAACTCAAACCCCATAATTACAGGTCTTATAAAAGAAGAAAACAGGACAAACGAAAGAGAAGCAATAAAAGATGGTATAGCTAAAGGCAAGGTTAGTGGGCTGGAAACAAAAAAAAAGGATCTGTGCTTGGCAAACTGAAAAGGCTCATTATGTAAAAGGCAAAATAAATGTAAAGAGAGTCATATCTGGACATATCTTGGGGAAAATGCTAATGGAAGGAAAAAATGCCCCTACTCCCATATAAGTAGAAAAAATAGTTAAACTATAAAGGGTGTTAAGAGCAAAAAGGCATAAAATCGTCAGTAAATGCTACATGACAACAGAATGTTAAAAATATTTAACAGGAGAATGGTTCTTACTTAGTCATTTTGAGGCCAGTTAGGCTGTTAAAGTGTAAAAACAATGGAAAAATATTTTCAGAGACAAGAAGTTTTAAAAATGAGAGATGAACCAATATGTCAGAATCATGAAATATTTAAGAATGTAATGACTTGGGGAGGAAAGATAAAAATTAAACCAAGAATGTGACAAAGGAACAATAAACAGACTTGCTTCAGAATTATGAGAATTATCCTCAGCAACACTGGACACCAATGAAAATGTCAAACTCTCTTCAAATTTCTGATTAAAAAGTGGTTCGAACACAGAATCCTATTCTCTGTCAAACTAGCCTTCAAAAGGATGCCAACAAAACAGGTTTGCAGAGGAGAAACAGAAAACTCCACCACCCAGAGGAAGATTTACATTGTAAGAAACAGTGACAGGTGAAGGGAAAACTGAAGTATAGAACTTAAAAGAAAAATGGTACCACGAGGCTTTCTTCATTGCCAGATGTTCCCTAGGACAGAATTTGGGAGTCTGGATTGAGAGTAAGGAAAGCATGTTAAGACGAGGGTTGCAGAGAACAGAAATGACAATTAACTCTGGAAACTAATTTTTTTAAATGTTTAAATATGTGTTAAATATAGCAATACCATTTAGAGAACAAGAAATAAGGTACAAAATTTCAAAATACTAGACAAATGACACCAAACAATCTAAGTACATATAAAAGATAACCAACAAGCAAGCAAGATATACAGGAATACAAACTAAATGGCATAAATCAGAACAAAACAAATGACAATAAAAATGAAGAAGTGTGACGAAGAAAGATAAGGTTACATGATCAGTCATGGAGAGCTCTTCAAAGTAAGCTTGTAAGGGAAATGTAATGCAGAATGACACACTTTGGGGAGCACAAAAGAATAATGATGCATGGAAATGTATAGAAAAAGAGGAGGAAGGATAAAAACCATCACCTCCGGGGAAGGAAGCTGGGAGAGAAGAAGGGAGGGAGAGAGGGAAAGAATGTGTGTGAAAGTTCAAAGGGTGCATATACGTGTGTGTGCAGGGGACCTGCTTCATGTTTTATTCCGTGCACTCCATATACATCCTGTGCAAGCTTTTTACATAAGAATGGCTCTTACATTACTTCTTGTGGAATACATGAGCAGAGACAAATGAGAAAAAAATGAGAAAGTTATCAAAGTTAAACCATTCTCAAAAGTCTCTAGTCCCAGAAGATTTTATAGCTGATTGCGGACAAGTGTTTAAAGTTTGGTTAATCCCCATGCTTTTATTGTTTAGCATAGAAAAAAACTGAAATGTATCCATTCAGTATAGGAAACAAAATGTAACTTTGGCAAGAGAAGCCAGCAATGAATGTAATTAAAAAGAAAATTACTGTCCCTTCTGACTTTTTGGTATACTTAACAAAATTACATACGAAATGTGAAAAAATATAATCCAGTTGCATATGACAACATTAAATCAAGAAATGTGATACGAGTCCTATCTCTCAAAATTGTTATAACCCATTCATAGGTGAAACAAAATGCTCACTGAAGAAGACATCTGTCTGATTCTCTAAGTTTTCCTTACCACCAAAGCTAAAACAAATAAGCGAGTTTCTGTTTGAAACCAGTAAGATACGCTCAGAACACGAGTTTACTGCTTCTCCTTAATAAAATCCCATTGAAGTGACAGGAAAGGAGAAAAAGATAAATTTCTGGACAACAAAGGAAATCAGGAAGAAAATATCAAGAGCAAGATATTCCAAGACGTCTCTGGAAGATGAAGTAAGAGTGGATACATCACGGCTCCCAAAACTAAGCAGACGCTGCCACAGCACAGAAAAAACAAATAGGGCAAAAAAGGACCGGAAGAAGGAGCAGAACCTGCAGAATCAGGAGAGAAAGGTCAGCATATTTGCAAGTTTCTAGTGAACCGGGGAACTGAAAACAGTTCCTGATCTACGCTTCTCTACTCTGGTTTGCGGAAGACCCAACCATCACATGCTCACCCTGTGGCAAAAACAGGATTTCTTACAAATAAACCAGCAAACGAACGCTGAAGACATTGTTCTGAGAAACGTAGACCGGCTGGCTTCAGAAAAGCTACTCCAAAGCAAAGTCTGCCTCACTTTGGTATTCTTTGCATTCCTAGAAAGTAATATTTAGCTCCTCCAAAACCTGTTTAATAACATGATTTTATTTTGCCTGTAAAGCTCACAATTGTTGTTTTTTAATATCACCTTATTCAAGTATAAAGGGAACCAAGGATCACCAGACATTGAGGAAGTATCAACAGCAAAATGGTTATGAAACTGTGTACTCATAACTTCAGGAAATACTTTGGGAAGAAAATTCAGACAAAGTTTTTACATTTCAACGTATTTTGTGACAAATAAAAATGAGAAAACTATACACAAGTGCTGCGTGCTTAACAATTTCTCCTAGTGAAGTGATTTGCACAGGGAAAAAAGTACCTTAATGAAATGGAGAAAGACTCTTATTGAATAAAAATAACTTACAGGGAGGTTAACTGGGTACTTTATAATTTACGTTTATATTCTAAAAGATGGCATTTCATTTGGCAAAGGTAAAATCAGACTAAGGAACAAGTACTTCAGAAAATAATTTTGCTTAATTACTGAGAGTTGGTTACAAGTACTTTACAAGCATTAGCCTAGCTTAAACATTAGAGAAAGTAAGAAAGCTAGATATGGATGTTTTTCTAAATGTAATAACATTTCAGTATGTATGACCACGTACTATTAGCCTGAATTCAGTGAGCGAAATAGATAAAACCACACACACCAGAAGAGCTAAAATTAAAAGGACTGGAGGACTTCCCTGGTGGCGCAGTGGTTAAGAATCCGCCTGCCAGTGCAGGGGACACGGGTTTGAGCCCTGGTCCGGGAAGATCCCACATGCCGCCGAGCAACGAAGCCCGTGCCCCACAACTACTGAGCCTGCGCTCTAGAGTCCACGAGCCACAACTACTGAGCCCACGTGCCAGAACTACTGAAGCCTGTGTGCCTAGAGCCCGTGCTCCACAACAAGAGAAGCCACCACAATGAGAAGCCCGCACACCGCAACGAAGAGTAGCCTCCCGCTCTCCGCAACAAGCGAGAAAGCCTGCGCGCAGCAATGAAGACCAAATGCAGCCAAAAATGAATGAATAAATAAATAATTTCTTTATTAAAAAAAAAAGGACTGGATATCCCACGTTAGCAAGGATGTATAGCAAAAAGCACTCTCTTGCACTGCTGATGGAAGTGAAAACTGGTACAACCAGTTCAGAAAACAGCTTGACCTTATCCACTAGAGGCTATGCTCAGACTCCCTATGACTTACTCACAGGTACCTACCCCCCAAAATGGGTTCACATGTACTCCAGAAGGAAGATAATTCATTAAGTTGTACATTTATGCTTTGTGCATTTTCTGTATGACTGTTATATTTAACAGAATTATCTATAAATAAAAGAAAATTATATGATTCTTTGTGAAGACTTGCCGTAAAAATTTCTTTTCAAGTATGGTATTATTTCTATTCTACAATGTAGGCAGAGGAGTAGGTCAGTTCCTTATCAGAGCTGGAATATGGAATCTAACCATAGTTCTGTATCAAATTTTAATTCCAATTTCATGTGAATATAAACAAGTTAGTAATATTTAAATTTCTAAGAAGATTTAATTGAGAACATCTGTATCACTCATAAACATATTTCTGGATGAAACATATTTTAAATTTTCATTTGAAAAGTTTAAACTCTTATAAAATAGATATGCTTCATACTCTTTAAAGCTACTCAAATTAATTTAAAATTTAAGTAAATTTTGTTTATCCATCTGTTCATTCATTTCATTATCCATTCACTCATTTAGATATTCAACAAGTATTAACTGGACCTTAATCTATACCAGCCCATAGGATCCCTGCTCTCATGCAGCCAGTCTGGTCAGGGAGAGAGACACCCAAAGAGAATAATAAAATGTATAAACACTGTACAATTGTTCAGCGCATCGTCAGTGTATCAGTGTTAGTGTATCAGGATAGTTGATCTGTGACACTGCAAGAACAAAGAAGTTCAGGGAGCTAACTAATCTACCTTAAGAGGGTCAGAGACAACTTTGTAGGGACGCTGATATTGGAAATAAGTTTTAAGTCAGAATGTGAATTAGTCAACTGGAGAAAGATTTCTTGGATCATCGAAATCAAGTTTTTGAAAAAATCAGTTTATTACCACAAAATACTGAAAAATGTGTCCTTGGGAACAGCTTGGTGAATTATTGTAAGTATATCCTTCTGTTTCTATGATTTCTAACTGCTTAATCTCAGATCATCATAATTATCTAGAACTATCAATATTTTACAAAGGAACTACGTAACTGTCATATGTAATTATTAAAGTTGATATTTAAAGGAAGAGTTATCCAACAGTACCTCATTTGTACAGAAACTAAGATTTCTCCAATCAGATGCAAATGCATTACACACACATCTCATACCACTGAACATTTAAATGAAAGGTAAATTCAATCATGGGACAGATATTAAAAGGTAATTAAACAGAATGACTTGAAAAACTGTTAATAAGCCAAATCCAACTAATTTGACAATGATGACATGAGGTTTGTTTCCGGGAAGGGGAATCCTCAGTTTGCTGAGAATGTTAGATTTCTCAGTTTCAATAGATTAAAAAAAGAATTCAGTTCAAATTTAGCATTAAAGGATATAATAAACTGAAAGGAGTCTAAAAGAGAATAACTAGTGTTTCTGGGTGCCTGAAATACAGAGAGTTTACAGTGAATATACAGAGAATTATTGAGGTATTTGAGAAGGTTTACCTAGGGAAAAAGAAACCCATTTAAAGAGCTATTGCTGGGAAATGTAGATTTATTTGACCATTTCCACAGTGTAAAACTAAGCTCTATGAAAATATTACAAAGAGGATCAGAAAATATATTAATTATAAAATAAGTATTAGATATCATAATCATTATTAAATGATCTCTAAAAGAATGACCTGGCTAAATGGTAGGTAAATCCAAAGGACATATAAATTATTTAATTATTGCTCAGAAAACTATAGATATGTGATAAAGAATAAAATATTTTGTTTTGGGAGTAACACTGAGCTGGGCAGACTTAAAGGCTTCTTTAAATTCTATGACCCATAAATTTCTAGATTCACACAGAGTATGGGGAGACAGCTTCTCCAAGAACCTAATATGGTTCCCCTTGAATTGGGAAGCCAGGGACTTAAGAAGGAAGCCTGCATTTGTCTATACTGGCAGAATAAGTGAGTTTGGAACTTGGATTCCACAATGGAGAAGAAAGATCTATCGTCAAAGATATTTCTGGAGGATGGGAAGCCCAAGATCAAGTTGCTGGCAGACTCAGTGCCTGGTAAGAGCCTACTTTCCGGTCGATAGATCCGTCTTTTCCGTGTGTCCTTGTATGATGGAAGGGGTGAGAGTTTTCTCAGGTCTTTTTTTTTATAAGGGCACTAATCCCACTCATGAGGGCTCTGCCCTGAAGATCAAATCACCTCCCAGAGGTCCCACCTTAAATACCATCAAACTGGAGATTAG
Source organism: Grampus griseus (assembly GCF_964374135.1). Taxonomy (NCBI): domain Eukaryota; kingdom Metazoa; phylum Chordata; class Mammalia; order Artiodactyla; family Delphinidae; genus Grampus; species Grampus griseus. Next base: position 2,473,071 of record NC_139015.1, read on the forward strand.
ATTTCAATTTATGAAATCTGGGGGACACAAACATTTAATCCATTGCAGAATCTAGCTACTTAAGCTGGAAAATCTAAAACAACAGCAGCAATGAAAACCCCTTCAGTGTTGAGCTATGTCAATATTTTTAGCTGTTAATTTCCCAAATGTCTAAAAGAAATGTAAAAAAAGAAAAATGAGAGGAATATTATTACTAAGTCATGTTTACCTTTTATATATGACCATCACTGAATCAATTAAAACTTATTTTTGATTTGTAAACAAAAAATGGTTTAAAATTCACCAACAAAAAGGTGCTAGATATACAATGTGCCTTAAAGTCTTGTCATAACAATGGCATAAATACTATCCTCGCTTATTTTTACTAAGATAAGTATACTGTTACACAGTCATTTATTATTTGGTCTAAATATTATTTGGTATAACACTTTGAGTATTTAGCCATTTAATTATTATTTGGTCTAAACTTTTGAGTATTAAAACTTTCAGACCTGATTCTTTTGCCTTACGGGCCTTTGGGTTGAATGTTATGAAAATTAAGGACATTTAAGGATATTTCATATGTAGGACTAGATTGTTAGGGAGTTTAATTTTAAAATATTTCCTGAGCTCCACTTCTGCAAAACTGCATTGATTTTGTCCTAGCCTGTGCCCAAGATTAGCTTCTCATTTTTAAGACAAAAAAAAAATTCTCAAATATATTAATCAAATATCACATCGCTATTTTATTATAAAACTTTACTTCAAAATTATGTCACTTCTCAAAAAGAGAGAGTTGTTTAGATCATAAAACAGTTGTTAGCCAGAAGAGACAAGGATATTTTTAATAATCAAGCTTCACATATAACCAATTAAAATAGCATACTACTAGACTTTGTCAAAGGGAATAACAGCACTTTAACAGCCATGTGCTTAAATTAAAGTTTAGAAAAGTCCTCTCCCTCTGGTAAGTAGAGTCCCCTGTGATTTTGCAGACAGAAGTTTGATCGTTAACTTCAAATGTCTTTGGTAGATACCAAGTAAAAAATAGGTAACGCAAATACTTTGAGGAAAAAAAGAGAAATCTTAAAAAAATATTTTAATGCCATTTCTCTAAAACTTAGGAAAATAATTATAATGAATAAACCTTAGCAACTTATATATGGAACTTAATGTCACACTATTTATTATTCAGCATCTCTTGAAGTTCAGTCTAAGTTCTTGCCTTGTAGAAGCATCTGGGATACTGGTACTGTGAGTGCCTGAAATGGGACCCATAACGAAGTATTTCTGAATAAATGATAACTTGGTAAGTAGCAAAGCCAGCAAAGAGAGATTGCTATGAAGGTCTCACAGTCTGTCTGCCTAAAGGGCTCAAGTTCAAAAACTAGAGAATTCTTGACTTGCAAGGAAAAAATACTCCAGAGCAATCTATCTTTATTAAAAACAAACAAGCACTGGAAATCTCTCCTGGTGTATGTTTGAACAATCACACTGCAAAAGGGTGTGTGCAGGACATAGTACCTGCCCCATGTGCAGGAATGTGAGATAAATGGTCTGAGGGACCCATCTGCCAGAAACAGATCCCGGACAGTCACAGCTCCCTGTAATTCTCATTATTAGATCCCTTCCTTCCGTAGTTATCTTGCCAGAATACATACATGCTACAACATAAAGTCACTGTGCTATAATTAGCTCCTTTGTGCATCTTACATAAAATATTTTGTTTCTCAGATCAGTTCACGACACTCACTTAATAAGATCTCAGAGGGATAAGAGTACAGCGGATAATTTGAATGAGCAGAGAATGGGAAAAAAGTGCAGCCAGAGCTCCACATGGAAGAATGAAAGGTGGATGCAATGAACTTCTAGAAGATCTGAGCGGGGCACTGCTTTATTTCACCTCTGTATATGTCACTGAATACAAAGTGTTGGTTTAATTTTTTTAAATTTAGAGAAAATTTTACAATGTTCTTAAGATAAGAAATTTGGATGCTATTAATTTATTCTTTCACTGGATAAAAACTAGGATTGGAAAGATATTTGTTGATACAGAATCTAAATCAGAAAAAAAACAAACAAACACTGTCTTGCTAGTTTGAGGTTAACCTTTGAATATGTGGTAATTTGGTGCTCATGAAAACATACTTGATTCTTCCCTGTTTCTATTATACCATTTAAAAATTTACCTGCCTTGTTATCAAATAAATATATAGTTTGACAAGTAAAATATACTTTAAGTCTAGTAACATACAGCTATCTACGTCTGGGAGCCACTTTCAACATTTGGCTGATTTCATGGTATTTACCATAATATTTCCAAACAGTGTGCTTAAAGTGTTATTTCTTGATTTCTCAATTTTGGAGAGTAGGTAGTACCTTCCAAAAAAGAAAAAGGAGGATTTAGGTTTCTTTTTCCTTTAAAACACACACACACAGCCTTTTATGAGTTGTATCAGAATTTTAAACCAATATTATTCAAAACTGAACCACAGACAATATTGTGATTTTTTTCTGATGTACCTGTTTTTGAGGAAACCCTCCAGTAGGGAAGTCCTACTTCTTGTCTCTGTGTGTGTGTGTGTGTGTGTGTGTGTGTGTGTGTGTGTGTGTGTGTTGATTTATTGCTCTATGTACCTAGCACTGTTGCCCCCTGAACACTCTGACAGAAAGGTAGTTTTACAACATGGTGAAACACATGAAGTAATCTATCAATTCACTTATTATTGTTGTTGTTGTTATTGCTGCTGTTAATTTTACTATTATTTTTTATTGATATTTCATTGCTTTTAAAGCATGCTGTACACTGTCATTTTGGCAATCCCCTTCATGTCACTTTGACATTCCGCAAACACCATCCTGAAAAGTTATTACTTTCACGTTCTTCCTAGGTTGAAGCCCGATTTCCTGCACCCCATCTTCCTATTTGTTTATTTACTTATTTATCCTTGAGAATATCTTCCTATAATCTCCCGAGAAAGTGTTCAGGGGAAGAAACATTTTTGAAAACTGGTATAGCTGATAAGTATCTTCATTTTATTTTCACACTTAATAGTTTGGCAGAGTATGGAATTCCAGGTTAGTGACTGTTTTACTTTGTATACTAAGACATTTTCTTCCACAGTCACTTAGACATCAATGTTGTTAGAAGGCTCGTAACTACGAGTTTGAAGCCCAGTCCTTTCTATGGGGTCTATATTTTCTCTGGAAACTTTTGGGATTTTCTCTCTACCTGTGACAGTCTGAAATTTCATAACAATGTATCATGAGGAAAGCATTCTTCCACACACTGTATTAGGTAACTGGTGGTCCTTATCAATCTAGAAACTGTTGTCCTTCAGTTCTAAAAAAATATTTGGTATAAGTTATGTCTTATTCTATTCTATTCTATTCTACCCACTTCTATCCCCCATCCCAGTACCATTATATGAAATCTGGTTTTCTCTCCCTAGAATGAAAATAATTTGTTATTGAACCTCCTAAATTGGTATTTTAGTTTTCTTACCTCAGTCTACCTTTCTAATACTACTTCTATTTTTATTCTATTTTCCTTTAGATTTCCATTTTTTCCACCTAAAATTTGATTTTTAAAACTTTTGCTAGCATATTTTAAATTCTCAACAGTATTTTGTCGTTTTTATGAACATTCCCTTTTTATAGCCTCCTCTTTTGTTTACTGGATTCAATTTCTACTGTTGGAACTTCGAGAAAAGACTTCATAGCTTCTTAACAAAAGCTTTTATTCTGTTCGTGGCTTTATCTCTGTTTCCTATAAATTCCATTTATCTACTTCCTTGCTGTAGTATATATTTTTCCTGCTACAGCTCTCCTCAAGTGTATCATGATTATTAGTTGTTTAGACCTAAGAAGAGTAAAGTAATCTACACCCAATGGAAGCACAGTACTTGGGGGCGGAGGAGTATGTAAACTGGTGGAGGGGCAGGAATTCCCCAGGAGAAAACGAACTTAAGTAATGGAAACAACCTGAGTGTCCATCGATGGATGCATGGATAAAAAAAGGTGGTATTTAGGTACAATGGACTACTATCCAGCCATAAAAATAATGAAATCTTTCTATTTCTGACAACATGGATGGATATTGAGGGCATTATGCTAAGTGACATAAGTCAGAAGAAGACAAATACCATATGATCTCACTTACGTGTGGAATCTTAAAAAGAAACAAAAACAAAAACCAAGCTCATAGATACAGAGAACAGACTGATGGTTGCCAGAGGTGTCAGTAGGGGAGGTGGGCAAACGGGTAAACGGGATCAAAAGGTACAAACTTCCAATTATAAGATAAGTGATCCTGACGTAATGTACAGCATGGAGACTACAGTTAAGTATATCGCATTGCATATCTGAAAGGTGTTAAAACTGCTAAGAGAACAGACCTTAAAATTTCTCATCACAAGAAAAAAATTTTGTTAATTATGTTACTATAACAGATGTTACCTAGATTTACTGTGATGATCATTTTGCAGTATATACATATATCAAATCATTATGTTGTACACCTGAAACTAATCTAATGCTATGTTTCAATTATACCTCAGTAAAAAAGAAATCACTAAGAAAAGTGTCTACAGGTCCAATAGAGATGAAATAAAAATACAGTATCAGGTAAAAAAACATAAAGCTAAAATTAAACAAAAACGGGCTTGCCAATATTACTTAGCCAAAAGAAAAAAACAAGTCTGTGGTCTTACAGTAAGTTGAGCTGAATTTTTGACAGGTTATATTAGGGATGTCTGAGAGAAAGCTAGATGACTGTAGAACACTGCAGGCAGTTGTAAATAAAGCTCTGCTGTAACTGATGTAAAAGTGATAGTCGAAACCAGGAGGTGGACGTAACTGCCAAGGAAGACAAGTACACAAGAAAAATGTCACTGCAGCCACTGAGCTTAATAAATTAGTACTTAAAATTTTCTTTTCAGTTTTTAGGAATAACTTCCACATAAGCAACAGAAGAACAACCATCAGAAAAGAGAGTGTTGGGTGGGAAAATTGTCCTATTGTAATTATTCACAAGTGTCACATTTAGGAGAAAAGCAATTAAGTTAATTGGGTTGATGATAAAAATGTATCACCATCAGCATTCTAAGCACTTACTTAATTCATAACTAGTAAGTACCAGACTCTTCAAAGAACCCTTCGTGTCGTGGATTTCTATGGTGAGGTATAAAAATCTACTGAATAGTCATAAAGTCTTCCTGAAATCAATGACAACTTTAATAATTACATGGAACTGTTAATTAAACTGGGATGCGCACATTCATTCACTTATCCATTTATTTTCATACATATATAAGATACCTAGATAATAATGTTTGTATTTATATATATATATATATATACACACACACACACACACACACACACACACACACATACATACACATATACGCTTTAATATACATACAGGGTACCTGGAGATACTGTGGGTTCTTTTCCAGACCATTGCAACAAAGCAAGTCACAAGATTTTTTTCGGGTTCCCAGTGCATATAAAATTATGTTTACAAAATACTGTAGTCTACTAAGTGTGCAACAGCCTTATGTCTAAGAAAATGTAAAATTACTGCTATAAACTGTTATCACCTGAGCCTTCAGGAAGTCGTGATCTTTCCATTGGTGGAGGGTCTTGCCTCAGTGCTGATGCTGCTGTCTGATCAGGGTGGTGATAGCTAAAGGCTGGGATGGCCGTGACAATTTCTTAAAATAAGACGCCCGTGAATTTGCAACAGTGATTGACTCTTCCTTTCACGAATGATCTCTCTGTAGCCTGCAGTTCTGTTTGATAGCATTTTAACCAAAATGGAGCTTCTTTCAAAACTGGAGTCAGTATCTCATACCCTGCCGCTCTTTATTAACTAAGTTTGTGGGATATTCTAAATCCTTTGTTGTCATTTCAATCTTCACAGCATCTTCATCAGGAGGAGATTCCATCTCAAGAAACCACTTTCTCGCTCATCTATTAGAAACAACTCCTCATCCATTCAAGTTTTATGCTGAGATTGCGGCAAATTCAGTCACATCTCCAGGCTCCACTTCTAATTCTAGTTCTCTTACTATTCCTACATCTTCACTGACTTCCTCCACTGAAGTCTCGAACCCATCGATGTCATCTGTGAGGGCTGGAATCAACTACCTCCAAACTCCTGTGTAATGCTTCTATTCTGACTTCTTCTTATGAACCACAAATGTTCTTAATGGCGTCTAGAACGGTGAATCCTTTCCAGAAGGTTTTCAGTTGACTTTACCCAGATTCCTCAGAGGAATCATTCTCTATGGTAACGACAGCCTTACAAAATATCTTTCTTAACTAATAAGACTTGAAAGTAGAAATTACTCTGTGATCCATGGGCTGCAGAGTGGATGTTGTTAGCTGGCACGACAACTTTTATCTCATTGTACGTCTCCTTCAGAGCTTCAGACCAGGTGCATTTTTCAATGTGCAGTAATATCTTGAAAAGCAGTTTTTTCTTCTGAGCAGTAGGTTTAACAATGGCCTTAAAGTACCCAGTACACCATGTTGTAAACAGATGGGATGCTATCCAGGCTTTGTTCTTCCATTTAAAGAGCACACGCGGAGCAGATTTAGAAGAAGGGCCCTAGGGGTTTCAGAATGGTAACTGAGCATCGAGTTAAACTTCAAGTCACCAGCTGCATTAGCCCCTAACATGAGAGTCAGCCTGTCCTTTGCGTTTTGAAGCCAGGCACTGACTTCTCCTCTCTAGCTAGGAAAGTACTAGATGGCATCTTTTTCCACCAGAAGGCTGTTTTCTCCACATTAAAAATCTGTGGTTTAGTGCAGCCACCATCATGAGTTACCTTAGCCGGGTCTGCTGGGTAACTTGCCGCAGCTGCTAGTGCAGCCCATCATGAGTTACCTTAGCCGGGTCTGCTGGGTAACTTGCCGCAGCTGCTAGTGCAGCCCATCATGAGTTATCTTAGCCGGGTCTGCTGGGTAACTTGCTGCAGCTGCTAGTGCAGCCCATCATGAGTTACCTTAGCCGGGTCTGCTGGGTAACTTGCTGCAGCTGCTAGTGCAGCCCATCATGAGTTACCTTAGCCGGGTCTGCTGGGTAACTTGCCGCAGCTGCTAGTGCAGCCCATCATGAGTTACCTTAGCCGGGTCTGCTGGGTAACTTGCTGCAGCTGCTACCTCAGCACTTGCAGCTTCACCTTGCACTCTCACGTTATGGAGGCGGCTTCTTTCCTTAAACCTCATGAGCCAACCTCCGCCAGCTTCCAACTTTCCTTCCGCAGCTTCCTCACCTCTCTCAGCCTTCACAGAATTGAAGAGAGTTGGGGCTTTGCTCTGGATTAGGCTTTGGCTTGAGGGAATATTGTGGCTGATGTGATGCTCTAACCAGATCACTAAAACTTTCTTCATATCAGCAAAAGAAATGTTTTGCTTTCTTATCATTTTTGTGTTCACTGGAGGAGCAGTTTTAATTTTCTTCAAGAACTTTCTCTTTGCCCTTACAACCTGGCTAACTGTTTGGTGCAAGAACCCTAGCTTGCAGCCTGTCTCCGCTTCTGCCACGCTTCCCTCTCTAGCCTTAATTATTTATACCTTTTGATTTAAAGTGAGAGGGGTGTGACTCTTCTCTTCACTTGAACACTTAGAGACCACTGTAGGGCTATTAACTGGCCTAATTTCAATACTGTTGTGTCTCAGAGAATATGGAGACGCGAGGAGAAGGAGAGAGATGGGGGGGGGAACAGCTGGTTAGTGGAGCAGTCAGAACACATTTATCGATTAAGTTCTCCACCTTATACGGATGTGGTTCTTGGCATCCCAAAACAATGACGTAGTAACATCAAAGATCACTGATTACAGATCACCATAACAAATACAACAAAAATGAAAAAGTTTGAAATAATCTGAGAATTGCCAAAATGTGATACAGAGACACAAAGTGAACAAACGTTGGAAAAATGACACCAGTAGACTTGCTCTACACGGGTCGCCACAAACCTTCAATTTGTAAAAAAAAATTTTTTTAGTTAAAAAAAATCAAACACACAGAAAAACAAACAAAAAACACCCACAATATCTGCAAAGCACAATAAAGCAAAACACAATAAAACAAGGCATGCCTGTACACACACATACTTGCCTTTGAACACAGATTTAAATTTGGGGAGTTAAGGGAGAAGACTGACTGTGGGATATAACATGCTAGTAGCTTTATCTAAGCCATTTACAGTTCCCATCTGGAAAACTAGAAGTCAATTTCCTGCAGATTCTCATTTATATTCAAAATGTAAAGGTTTTAAGTTAAATGAAAAGTACTTTATGGTTATTTTGCCCTTCTCTTGATACTTTATATTTCTATCTGTGATCTTAACCATGCCAACTTCTCACTATAAGGAAAATGTACATGTTTTCATCCATCTACCACGGATGAATGTGGGACTGGAAGACCCAGCAAGTGCCAGTGTTTTTCCTCTATGATCCTTATTGCCTTGTCCATGGTAATTTCAGAGTAACAGAGTGAAATCCAAGTTTCCCACGATACAGGCTTCATCACCTATGATGATATTAAAAACAATGGAGAAAGTATTACACTGGTTATGCGACAGGACCAGCGATCAGGGTACCGAGGTTTGAATTGTGGTTTTGGTGCTCATAACAGGTATGAACTTGCCACTTCTGTAAGAAGCAGCAAATGAAATTACCAAGTGGCTTCACAAGGTTATAAGGAGGAAAAATATGAAGCACTTAACACAACACCTGCTGTATAATAAACATCCAATAAACTTTAGCTGCTGTAATAATGAGAACAAGAGCCGATGTTCCAGAGCTACCCTGATCCTGGCACCACCAGTGGTAATACTATCTTCTTTCTCTAATTTGTCCATTGTCCTGCAGAAAATAAGTTCTTGCTTGATTTCCATTTACTGCTGTGATTTGAAATTGGTTTTGCTTCATAAGCTACAGTGCTCGATCTCTGTATCTGAGATATTTTCTGATTTTCCACTCTTGTTCTTGCACTTTCTCCACTGCTGATTAAGAACAGCAGAACTGGAGAGGGGAAGGTGGGAACACTGCACATGATCAACAGCCTTAAGTTCTCACTGTCATTCAAGACAACTGGATAAAGGAGTAAAACCAGGAGGAAGAAACTTAGCACAGTGAAACTACCTGCAGTTTAATACAGCCAAGCTGCAGAACCAAACAAAAACCAAACATAATAGCTAAAAGTCATGTTTGTTTCAAGATTTATCTTAACTATATGTAGAAAAGAAGGAAAATACTTTTCACTCTTTAGTGTGGTATTTCCAAAAATAAAGGAGCTGACATTTTCCAGAAACATTATATTGTTAATTGAGTAAGAAGCAAAGGGAAGCAAGAGCAACTAGAATTTTATTTCCATAGAAATGGACCAAATCTAAAATGAGTCCAGATATTTGAACATAATTTTTAGTGTGGCAGCTCCCTCAGCTAGATTAGTGACAATTTAGTTCATTCATGAGAATTCTCCCATTTTGAGACAGGACTGGAGTTTCTAACCTCACACCAACCCACTGTAAGTATTAAAATAGCATCTCAAGATATATTTAATAAACCAGGGCCGCTTCCATATCTAGTAATTCTGAGATTCAAAGCAAGTAAAGATATATTTTTCTTAATTTTTCACCAATTAATTAGAGAATTGTACCTGTGGAAAAGGGAATTATATAACTTTTATATATTTGATTAATAACATGTAAAAAGATTTAAAGGGTTCTTTTCTAAGTCCAGAGTACAGAAAAATCTAATGTGGTATTTACCTCAGTTCCCTAGAAACAGTCTGTTTTGGTGTGTGTGTGTGTGGGGGGGGGTATGTGTCTGTTGCAATAGGTCTCTTGCATACACCTAAGGACACCTAGAATGAAGGATCTGCATTATGAATGTTATGTACTGAAAGCCATATTCAAATACAGATTTTGCTTTGCTTTGTTCATTTTAAATTATGTTTTAACAACTTTTGATATTTTTCTAAATATTCTACAGAAAAAGAAATATTTCCTATCAGGAGTGATAATAAAGACTCAGGGTTTTATTTCAATCTCAAGTGTAATGAGACAGCGATAGAGAGGATTCTGGTAATGGTGAATTGAACACAAATAGTTTATTTTCTGTTACCAGCTCCAAATCTGCCTTTGTTGATTCAAATTGCTGCTGAGCTTCTGCTGGCTGGGTTGGACACACAGAGTGTGGGCGATCTGAGGATGAAAGATGATAACCGACTGAGGGAACTCAACAGGCAGAGAGAGTGAGAGATCCTTCAGAACAAAGTGAAGAAGCAACCAGCAAAGTAAGGATCCTCTCAGAGCCGAAAGATACCTTTCACAGAGAACTAACAAAACTATTAAGGGGATTCAAGTACAGAACAAACAAAGCAAAGGGAAACAGAACAAAAACAACAGCTATAGAAACCACGATTGTCCAAATAACAACATGGAAGGTAAATCATAGGACAGGAATGAAATGCACTGGAACTTTTTATGGAGGAAGAATATCAAAGTACTGTGCATAGAAAAAAAGTGAAAGAAATCTTGAGAAAAACATAAAATGATACGACCTGGAAATCTAACATATAAATCATAGGCATCCAGAAGAAGGGAAAAGACAAATGGAGGAGACGCATCAATTAAACAAATAATGGAGGAAGATTTCCTGAGGGCAAGGAAGATTTGAGTCTGCACGTCGAAAGAGCTTCCTACCGTCTGGACTGCACTGACGGAAACCCCTACCTAGACGTATCATATGAAAATGACTGAGCTGTAAGTGCAGAGAGAAATCTCATAGGCCTCTGGGGAGAAAGGACGAGCCAAAGATGAAATGAATCACACTGTGATTATCCTTTGCTACGTCTGAAGCCGGTAGGCAGTAACCAGGCATCTAGAGTCCCCTGAGGGAGTGGAACTGGGAACCTAGCATCCTGTATCAAAATGACACAATTTTCCTATCTGAGTAAAATAAAGTTTTAAAGACGTAGAATTTGTAAAGTAAACCATACCGGTACTTCATCTGAAGAAAGTAATAGAGAAGAGGGTAACCGAACAGCAAATGGCCTGGAACAGAGACCTCAAAAGATAGAGAAGAAATGATCACAAGCTCTGAGACTCGTGCCCTTCCAACAGACACATGTGCACGCACATACAAACACACACTGATGGGTACTCTAAGAATGTGCAGCAGAGGTGATAAAGAAGAAATACTGAAACAGCAGTATACTCCAAAGCAAATTCTAACAGTGGCCCAGAGCACAACGCACTACAGAATCCAAGTAAACCTGGCTATGGGGAAGGTTTGAGGTGGGAGGGAGGTGATAAGCCAACTGCTTCATTCGGTTAGAGGAAGCCTGGGAGAACAATGGGCACGAGGGAAGTAAACATATTCTACTAGTCTCTTCTGGCTAAAGTTGGGGGTTGAGGTGAGGACAGAGTAGGGAGGTAGTAGAGCTTTAAGGATCACTGAATATTTCTGGGGAACTATGTTTTTAAAAAATAATATATAGCAACATCTATATCATTAGGAGTTAAAAGAAGAGGAAAATAACCACATAATATAATAAAATAATGTATGGAACTTCCAAATTAACAAGGAGAAATAAATATACCAGATTGAAAAATGATAAGTCTAAAGCAAAATTTAGAAAATAACAAAAGAAGAAATAATAACACACATTAATATTAAGATTGAAAGAATAAAACCATGTAAATCAGTCCCTATAATTAAATGATGAAATTTGTTCCTTAAAAATCTGAGACTGTCATATTAAATTTTAAAAAACAAGGTATCTGTATGTTTTTTAACAAAAACAATACTTAATGTTACAAAGGAAAGTTGAAAAATTTTAAAGATGATGTAAAAATAACTTACAAATGCAAACGGAATACGGGAGTTGCGATGTTATTTTCAGAACAATCATGATAAAATATTGAAAACACTAAACACTATAAACAAGAAAACTCTGTAAGGATGAAAGCAGACGCAAGGGACCAGGAGAACGTACCTCCAACAAACTAGTATTTACCAAGTATCATGGCATCATCTATAAACCAGGATATGATGGAAATAAAATGCACATGGAGGCCTGAATAAAATACTTTTGGAATTTAAAAGACCTAGTAAACGTAGCATACAAAGGATAAGAAGAAATCAACAGTACACTCAAGGTTTTTGATTTAACATACAAATATAGAACTCTACAGCCTTTGAACAATGTGTGTGAATGTGCATTTGTGTCTGTGTGTTCTATGTCTACAGAATGTTTTACATATCCATCACATAATTGGGCACAAGCAAAAACAACTTTAAAAAAATTAGTTTATAAATGAACAAACATCGTTACTCGGAAATTAAAATAAAAATAAACCAGATTAAATTGCCCTTGGATCAAAAGGAAATCACTAACTAGCAAGAAATAATGAAAAAGCTAACACTTCTGAACAAAACTGATGAGACACACTGAAAGCTGTCCTAGGAATGAAATGTATGGCCTTAAATGTTTTCTTTATTAAAAAAGAAAGATGGAAAGATAGAACTTAATACAAATAGAAGCAAATAGAAAGAGAATTACAGAGTATAACGAAATAAACAAGATGGAAGAATTAATAAGGTTAAAGCCTGAAATTAATGAAATAGAAAAAAAATTAGCAGGAAAGATATATGAAGCCTAAAATGTGTTTGTAAGATCAACACTTTGCAAGCCTGATGAATATTTTTAAAAAGAAGGGGAACTAAACAGACATATTAGGAATAAGAACAGATAAATAAGTACAAATATGAGACAGATCAGAAGAAGGAGAAGGGGCTTCCCAGGTGGCGCAGTGGTTGAGTCCGCCTGCCAATGCAGGGGACGTGGGTTCGTGCCCTGGTCCGGGAAGATCCCACATGCCGCGGAGCGGCTAGGCCCATGAGCCATGGCCGGGAGCCTGCGCGTCCAGAGCCTGTGCTCCACAATGGGAGAGGCCACAACAGTGAGAGGCCCGCGTACTGCAAAAAAAAAAAAAAAAAGGAAAAAAGAAAAAGGAGAAGAAAATACTATACACTCTGATGGCAGCAGATTTGAAATCTTAGAGAAAATGGACAGTTTCTATTCCAGTTTCTAATATTAACTCAAGAAGAATTAGACCACTTGAATAACTCTATTACCACAGTAGAGATTTGGAGAGAAAATAAATATATACCATTGAAAAAGGCATTACGAACAGCTGGGCTCACAGATGAAACTGCTATCATTCTTAAAGAGGTCATAATTTCCATTTTATATACAATGCATTTGAATTTAGAAAAACAGAAAGTTCTCAAATTCATTTTTAAGATTAAATCAAATTCATTTATTAAAAAATGAGAACTTGAAAACCATTCTCATTGCATAAGTAAAACGTCTAATTAAAAGATTAACACAAAAATGTATTAAAACAATAATACCTTATTTCCAAGTAGAATTTATTTTGGAAATGAATTTAACCCCATTCAGCATATGAATTTAACATACTTTCAGTTGGAGTCAGGACAGGTTTTGTTCTTGTAGTTATTTTGTAAGATACTTGTAGAGAAGAAAAAATGTCTAACGCAGCTATGAAAATACTGTTGTGTGTGTGTGTGTGTGTGTGTGTGTGTGTGTGTGTGTGTGTGTGTGTGTAGGAGACATGGGCTTTGCTTACAAGGGTCCAGACTATGCTTTAAAGATATATCCTATAGGGCTTCCCTGGTGGCGCAGTGGTTGAGAGTCCGCCTGCCGATGCAGGGGACACGGGTTCGTGCCCCGGTCCGGGAAGATCCCACATGCCGAGGAGCGGCTGGGCCCGTGAGCCATGGCCGCTGAGCCTGTGCATCTGGAGCCTGTGCTCCGCAAGGGGAGAGGCCACAACAGTGAGAGGCCCGCGTACCGCAAAAAAAAAAAAAAAAAAAAAAAAAGATATATCCTATAGATGTGGGATATATAAAAATATCAAATGAATGGAATAGAAAATATGAAAAGAGATTCCTATATGTTTAGTATGTGACAAAATTGATGTTTCATCCTGTGGGAAAGGTATGGATTCTTTAATAAACTGCTTGCACAACTGATTATTCACATTGAAAGAAATATAAAAGGATATGAATCTTTTACTGTATACAAAATTAAATGCTAGATGGATTAAAACTGAAATATGAAATGTAAAATAATTATAATCCTTCAAAAACACATACCATAGTATATTTAAAATATTAAATATCCCAAAAGAGTAAAACTAATTTGTAGCTACATTCATAAAAACGAACACATTCCATAAACATAACAGTAAACAAAATGTGCAGAGCCATATACTCAGCATGGATCCATTAATACAAGGGTCATGAAGAGAACTAAACAATACACTGTTCAGGAATATGTATATATATTCTAAAGCTATAAACAAAAGGAAAAGGATTATTAACACAAAAATGCAAGACACTGATTATCTGCAGGAGGATAAAAATGAGATGTTATTGGGAGAAAACGCTATAATAATTAAGCTGAGGTGGCACATGGATGTTCAGTATACTCAAACATTACATATATATTATAGAAAGCTACATATATACATATATAATACATATTTATGACAAACTCAGAATTATAAAAATTTGGAACACTGCATGTCTACTTTAGGGGTTAGGAGAATTTCTTAACTACAACTGGAAACCCAGAAACTGTAGTAAATACATTTGTATAAATAAACATAAATCTTTTTGTACAGCAAATGATGTCATAAATAAATGCAACACACAAGCAATAAATTTTGGAAAATGTACAGAGCGTATATATATATATAAAATGCAACAAGTCTTTTCAAATTGACCAAGGTAGGTAAACGATTTAATAGAAAAATAGAGAAAATACAGGAATAAGCAATTTATAAAAAATCAAATCAAAATGATTAGCAAGTACATAAGAAGACATTCAAACACATTAGCTGCTAGGTTAAGGCAAATTAAAGTGAAATGGGATATCACTTTCCACTCATTAGCTGGAAAGTATTAAAATAAATACTTTTAATATTTTAAAATATTAAAACAATTCAAGAAGTGCTAAAACATACTGGCAAGGATATGGTAGAAAAGGTGGTCAACTACTTTGTTGATGAAAATTATTACAACCTTTGAGGAAAGCAATTCAGAAGAAAACTTAAGGAAGTATTTTCTTTGACTCAGCAATACTACATCTGGGAAAACATGACATGAAAATAAAAGCTCCATTATGGCATAATACTTGAACAAGTTTTTTACTGCAACATCGTTCCTACTGGCAAAACCTGGAGACAAAAATGAATGTCCACAAACAAAGGAAAGGCTGAATAATTTATAGCTCATCCACACAATCAAATATTATGCAGCCATTAAAATGCAACTAAACCAGTTGACCTGGAAAGGTTTCTACAAGGTACATTTAAAGAGGAAAAGCAAAATGCAAACTCATGTATACTCTAAGTCTATTGTTGTATAAAACTCATTTTAAAGTCCTATATAAGTCTAGTATATATTTATACCTGATAGCATAGACTAGCATAGAGGAAATCACGAAGGACTGCATAGCAGGTGGTCAACGTAAGTAACCAGTGGTTGTAAGAAGTTATAATGTGGGTACAGAATGGGGAGGAGTGGCACATGTGGGAACAAAAAAATAACCCAACGACCTGCATTCTAAAAGTCAAATTAGAATATGACTATATTTGTTATTCTATACAAAATTATTTGTGTATATAATGCAATTAAAAATATTGTAGGGCTTCCCTAGTGGCACAGTGGTTAAGAATCTGCCTGCAGCCAAAAATTAAATAAATAAATTTTTAAAATTAATTAATAAAATTAATTAATTAAAATAAAAATATTGTAGTGATAGAGATTGGCCATATTTCTTAGGGGAAAAATAACTTTTCCCCTATTGCCTAACATAAATGTAAATAAAAATGGGTTAAGTATAGAATTAATCCACAATATAAAATAGAAAAAAAGGCACGGAATTCAGGTTTTGAAAACTAGAAGTGCAAGAGGGATTTTTGGCAGGATCAGAATACACATTTCATTTAGTTTCGCTGATTCTATCTATAAAGCTCAACTTCCATAAAAAGTACCTTGACATTTCACATGACTGGAAATTCTATATAAACAGAGTGACCGTATTAAAGGATCTCTCACACACACACACACTCACACAGAGAAGTTATCTGTAACACTTAGAGAAATGTTTTCCAATGACCTGAAGGAAAATAATATAAATAATCTAATTGCAAAAATTAAACATCAGAATTATTTCTAACTAATAATAAGCTGTACTTCACACTTTTAGTCTGTTCTCTGATTATCACAGCTGATCTCTAAGTGTTCAAGTTGTATGCCACTTCCATTCTGATTAACATCACTTAACTAAGAATTGACTCGTTTGCTTGTATTATCAAATAATAAATTCTTTCTGAAAAGGCAGCTAGAAATTTTAATCACTATCACAGCAATGCTTAGTTGGCTTTCTTGTTTCAGCGTTGAGAAATCCCTACTTTACATCTATGCATATGCAACAGTGAAATAACTTCTGTGTTATGATTGCAATATGCAACTGACTACACATTACTCCTCATCTAAACAGTGGAGTAAAATTTGAGGTAGTTTTTGATAAAAGTAAGCATAGCCTATAGATGTGTTGGCAACACATTAGAAGGAAAGTTGACAGAAAGGGAAACCTGTGGCATAGAGACGTGTTTTTTCCTGTACATAAATATGAGCAACGGAAATATTTAGTAAGTTTGTTTCAGGGCTCAGAAGGTTAACTCCTTACTCTGACTCTGATGTATATCACCTCTAACTTTGAATTCTTCAAAGGTGTGTCTAAGGCCTCTTATCATCAATAATCAAAGACTTGACACTTTCTGGATAACACACACACACACACACACACACACACACACGCAAACCTCACTGATCACCTTTTTTAAAAAAATGTTCTCACTGTATTTATTCTCATCTTAACTTGGGAGCATCAAATTCAGACTTTTATAGAGAGCACATCTGTCACTGGATAATGAAAAATAGCTTATGTGTTTTTCAGAAATTTGAAGTGAGCTGATTTTATTTTATTTTTTTTTTAAACATCTTTATTGGAGTATAATTGCTTTACAAGAGCTGATTTTATTTTAAGGAGAAAAAGAAGGCTTGCTCCAGTGGCCATATATTGGATGACATAGCGGCTCTGAGGAAGTCCTTAGGATTTCAGCTCCTTTGGGTGAATGTACTGGGCATCCTGCCAAGCCCAGCATTTTGCCTGGCAAATGCTGGTTACATTAAACCCTAAATAGCCAGAGGTCCTCAGATCAATCCCGTTATGCCAATTTTATTTCTTAATGCATCACTACCAGGATTATCTTTTTAAAATAAGCCCCGCACTACGTTTCTTTTTCTGTTCAGATGTAAAGGAAAGGTAATTTGTGCCTAAATGCATCTCTATGTAAAATTCAGATACTCCTCTCTCTTCCCATATCTACTAGACTGAGTCTCAATATTGCGGTGATAGGTATGAGCCACAAAACCAGGTCTCAGCATTCTGACAAGGCTTCCGTGGCTGCAGAGGAAATGTTCTGGAAGATTATTCTTTCTTTGGTACAATGCCCTGGGTATTTCATTATAAACATATTATCAAAAGCACAGTTAAAGAAAGAGAAGACAGCCCATAGCCAAAATATACAAAGAACTTTTGAAACTCAACAATAAGACACTTAACAACTTGACTGAAAAAATGGGCAAAAGGTCTGAACAGACAACTCACCAAAAAAGACATACAGATGGGAAACAAGCATATGAAAAGATACTCAACATCTTATCTCATTAGGGAATTGCAATGAAAACGACACACCACTACACACCTACTAGAATGATGAAAATCCAAACCATGTCAAAAACACCCAAATGCTGGAGAGCATGTGGCGACAGGAACTCTCATTCATCGCTGGTGGGAATGCAAAATGGTCCAGCCACTTTGGAAGACAGTTTGGAGGCTTTTTTACAAAACTAAATAAAATCTCACCAGCAATTGTTCTCCTGGTATATACCCAGATGAGCTGAAAACTTATGTCCACATAAATGCTGCACACAGATGTTTACAGCTGCTTCATTTATGAACCCCAGAGATGTCTTTCAGTGGGTGAATGGATAAATAAACTGTGATACCTCCAGATAATGGAATATTATTCAACACTAAAAAGAAATGAGCTATCAAGCCATGAAAACACACAGAGGAATCTTAAATGCACATTACAATGTGCAAGAGGCCAGGCTGCAAAGGTTACACACTGTATAATTCTAACTACAATTGACCCTTGAACAACAGGGGTCTGAATTGCTCAGGTCCACTTATACATGGATTTCCTTTCACTAAATACATACAGCACTACACGATTTGAGGTTGGCTGAATCTGTATCTGCAGAATCGCACATATAGAGGGCCAACTATAAAATTATACAGAAATTTTTGACTATGGGAGGGGTTGGCACACCTTAACCCCATGTTGTTCAAGGATCAACTCTATATAACCTTCTGGAAAAGGTACAGTTATGGAGACATTAAAAACATCAGTGGTAGCTAGGAGTTAGCGTGGAAGAAGGGATAAAAAGGCAAAACACTGAGGATTTTGAGGGCAGTGAAACCATTCTGTATGATATTATAATGGTGGATATATATGACTATACATTTGTCAAAACCCATGGAATGTACATCAAAGGTGAACCAGTGGAGTTTGGTGACAGTGACATGCCATTGTAGGTGCACTGACTGTAACAAATTACCATCTGGTATGGGATTTCACAGTGGGAAGGCTGGGGGTACTGGGGGCAGAGTATAAGGAACTGTATTTTCTGCTCAATTTTGCTATGAATCTAAAACTACTATAAAATGTCTATTTAAAAAACTGCACAGTAACTTTTGAACTACCTTTTTAATAGATTTTTAAAAATATGGTGTCTCATACAACAACCAATATTTCTGTAGTTCTGCTTATAGTTGCAACATGAAGGACCATGTTTTTCAATTGATAGCTGACTAGCTTGAATCCTAGGAAATAACTAATTTGGCTTTTTTGACCTTTAAAAAGGGCAACTTACTAAGTTACAATTTAATAAAAAGAGCACTTAAATTCAGTATTATTCTGACAAATTTAAGTACCTGTTAATCCTTTTAAACCGTTTTCTACCATTCCCTGGATCCCATTTTCCTCAAACTATTTATTAGCCCTCTACCACACTTGACTCTAGTCAGTATTTTACTTGAAATTTTATCTGTAGATAATAAAAGTATATTTAATTTTAATGTATACTGAAGAACATGAATATTTCAATCTCGCATCTGTTTTCACTTCCTCGTTAAATTATAAATTTTTTGATGCTGAGACTATGCTTTTTTTTTTTTTTTTTTTCCTGCAGTACATGGGCCTCTCACTGTTGTGGCCTCTCCCATTGCGGAGCACAGGCTCCAGATGCGCAGGCTCAGCGGCCATGGCTCACGGGCCCATGGGACACGAACCCGTGTCCCCTGCATCGGCAGGCGGACTCTCAACCACTGCGCCACCAGGGAAGCCCGAGACTGCTTTCTTTACATTTCATCATCTACTGTTTTCCTAAGTACCAAGATCGGCATCCAGTGAAGACTTAAAAAAATATTTTGAATGATAACTGATGGCTATAGGTTCAGGAACTATAGAATAATTCTTTGTAACTATTTCTTGCCTTCAAGATAAAGCTGTACAAAACAAGTTCTCCCTGAGATTGGAGACTTTTTACCGCCTTGATCAATAACCTGGGCCATGTGAATGATAATCATAAAAATCCTCACTCTGAATAGAGCATCTGCCCTACTCCTTAAGGAGACACACAGAACAGCCCCTGTAATGCCCAAAGGCTGTTTCTTGACATCTGGCAGCAATCTCTCCATCCATGTTTTGAGTCCAAAAGGTGACAGATGAGAGAATGTTTGACAACAGGGCACGGTCACCACTTCAAATCTATGTGCACAATGATGGGAATATCAAGATCATCATGGAAATATAATAAACCCTTGCAATAAACATTCCTCCTAGCTCTGCAATGATGCTTATAACAGGACAGTTCTTAAACTGCTCAAAGAAAATAACTGTATTTGAAATAGAAATTAAGCAATATGCAAGTCCTCTTACTATAAAATAATAGACCTTATGCATGATAGCAAACTGGGTTTTTTTTTCATTTCATCTGTAACTTGAACAATACACAGAAAGGATAATCTCAAGATTTTAAAATAATTTTAGTACACTCTAATTCAGAACTCCTCATAAAATATCTGAGTTTCTATGTGGTTTATTCAAAAGGGAGTACTATCTTATTGTTCTTATATATAAATAAGACTGCATATATTTAAATGTGAACTCTTACCCTAAGCTGATGCATTTTTCTCTACACACAGAATAATGATTGTATCTTTTATCTCTGGAAAAGGAAGGTTTTCTATTGCTCACACATCATTTCTAGTAAGAAATAGGTTCATGTTAGAAAATCCTTCAAAGGACAGTTAACATAAAATCCCTTAGCTATATAACCCATCACCTCCCAAAGAGAAACTACAATGGACAGTCAACAGTGTGCAGGAACGACCCTGTGGCTGTGTTGAGTCCGTGATTTCCATGTGCTGGATTGACCTCTGGCCCCATCTCTTAACTCCACTCAGCCTCCTTCAGTGACCCTTGGCGGTCTCCAACTACTCAAACTGCAAACAGACTGAAACCAATTTGTTGTCCTTATGTTTTTAAAGCCACTAGCCCGGTATGCTAATTAGAAATAAATCGCTTGACCCGTGAAAGAAACGGCAGGAAACCTGAAATGAAGGCATTATCCTACACTTCATGCACCTTAGTGATGCCATTTTAAATATTTCAGACAGCCTATAAATAATTAAAACCTCACCGCAGCAAATTATGTCCTATTATGCAAATAAATATCCTCCTCCCCGGTTTCATTAAAGATTCTAGATGACAAGCTGAACGGTTTCAACAGAGCAAGGGACTGCAGTGAGGCGAGAAATCTTTCAATATTTTTTTTAATTGTGAGCGCCAAGTTTCATGTGGATTTTTACTTTAACACTTTAATTTGCATGAGCAAATAAACCTTTAGAAAACCTTTGGTAGGTGGAGGAAATGCATCATTTAATTAAATTTGATTTGTTGTGAAACTATCGTGCCTCATGAATATTTAAGGACCACAAACTCTCTTTTACTAAAAAGAGTACACTATTTTAAGGAAGGAAGCGATTTTCAAGAAATTGACGGTCTCTGAGAGATTACAAATAATCAATACATATTCAGATAAACTTTTCACTACAACTGACAAACCCTTGCACATGTACAAGTTTCAATCGCATGCTTACACTTACCCACTTCGGGTCAAGTTTTATGTAAAATTTTTAAACCAGTGATACCAAAAACAGGTTAAGTGTGACTGCTTCAGAATTTGTCAAAAATGTTCAGTCTTATTTTCTGTTTTTAAGGTATTTTATTCGTGTTAAATTAAAAGAACCCCAAGGTTTATACAGTAGGATATAGTTACTGTAAAACACTGCAGGGGGGAAAAAACCCTGTTTTTAGTTTAAAAATACTCTATATATCATACCTAAATACCATACAATAGAGAAATGAACTGCAAAGTATATAAATATCTTTTCCCATAAAAGATTAAAATATTACCTTCCTCTGAAGCACAGCCTCTCATTTTGACTTCAATTAAATTATAAACATCAAAGGAAATTCTTCTATAATTGTTTTACTGGCAATCGATTATTAAGGCAATGTCTGTCACTTTGTAACATGCTTACAGAGCAATGCTTATTGCAATAATTAAGGTGACTTTCTCTCACGCAGACTGGAGGGTTTTAAAAATTCACCCTAAAAAAAAAAAAAATTCACCCTAGGGCTTCCCTGGTGGCGCAGTGGTTAAGAATCCGCCTGCCACCATGATGAGAAGCCCACACGCCGCAACTAGAGAAAGCCCGCGCGCAGGAACCAAGACCCAACGCAGCCAAAAATAAATAAATAAATAAATAATGAATCAGCGTATTAAAAAATAAAGAAAAGAAAATACACCCTACATAGTGTTTATTAACAATTAGTGAAGGCCACTGTAAGTTTGAAAAATGTGTTATATGCAGTATAAGATTATGATTCTATGAAATCTAAATGAAAAATAGGTTATCTCCTCTAAAAAATAAGAGGTAAATAACACAATTATTTATTAGTAATATTAATATAAATGACCCCTATGATATTTCTATTCTAAAATGTTGTGATATATTAATTCAATTATAGGTTGAAAGAAGTTCTGATCTTTTTAGAAAATAATTTTGATATACTCATGATTTTTTGGAAATCCATGAAGGCCGTTAGTACAGCCAATAGTCAATGTAATATAACGCTACTTGCTAAATAAAGGAGTAATTCAGTAATTATTTTTTTTTAAGAGGCTTGGACTTTGCCAATTCCTCAAACCATCAAGCACCATCCTAATTCCCAACAGATGAACTGCCATTTATTTGGAAAAAGTAAATTCACCCCTCTCCATCCACCTCATGCATTCACCAAAACCTCCGATTCCAACCTTTTATCCTTTATTCTGATCTCAGAAGAGGTCCCCCTCCTCTAGATCATCCCTTCAACAGGCTTGTCACCGTATTTCCTCATTGCTCATCTAGGCAATTCCTCAGTCATAACTAAGTTGACCTTATTCTATTTTCAGCTTCTCTTTCTCTGCCAGCTCTCACTTATCATTCTCGCTTCCCATCAACATAAATGAATAAGCAAACAAGTCAATAAATGATCCCCACACAGACAAATAAGACCAAGAGCAAAAGCTCTCCCTCTGCTCTGGGCTCCCAACTCTCATTTTCTCCCACTCCTTGTTAATGAATTCCGTTCCCAGCACATAAATTTCTGAAAACAGTAATGGACATTAATATTTTTACTTTCTAAATTTCCACTAACTACTGACTCCTAATATAGCTTCTACCATGAGTAACTGTCATGGGCAGTGCTTTCTGAAATGATCTGTTTCGTGACACTAGCGTACACTGATCTTGAACTCCCTGCGGGTTTTGATACTCTTAACAATTTAGTCCTGAGAATAGGTCTTTCTTGGTTTCCCCTCATGACCTTCTCCCAGTCTCTTTACTGCTTCTTCTTTGCTCTTGTGTCCCTTTTCAGGATTATATTCAGTCTTCCCCCCAACTCTACTCTGAGATGATGGAATCTACATCCACGGTTTTAACAACCAATTCCGTATCTACAAGGCCCGCACTTATTTCTATGTGTGCTTTTTTGTAAAATCTAAGTATCTAGCTGCCTGTCAAAGAACTTCACCCAGATGTTCTGTAACTCTTCAAAATGTCTTCATTTCACACACACCCCCAAGATCTCAAAAATCTACCTTCTTTTCAATATTCTAACTACTGTTTCTTAGTTCAGTATTTGGGGGGGTAAAGTGGAAGGACTGTGGGTTGATAGATGGGAAAAATGGATACACACACGGATAGTCACCAAATGGTATAGCTTTCATCATCTCAAATATAATGACTCAGCTGGTTTCTCCACTCCTCCCTCCCAATATTTGCTGATGTTGACAGTAATTTCATACATTGAAAATCTTTTCAGGTTATTCTTCTGAGTAAAATTTTTAGTTATTCTTCTCACGCACAGAATAAAAGTTCAGATGTCTTCGCATAGCACACAGCGTCACCGTGATTAGACCCACTGCTCTCTGTTTCCATTTTCTTCCCACCCCCACCCCGTATCCCCATCTCCTCTGTTGGCCTACTGAGTCCCCAATAACCCCCTAACTCCTGCTCAGGCATCGCCCTTACCATGAAACTTACCTTGAAACACCCAGATACTGAATTCATCACCACCTTCTCTGGAGGGCTCTGCTCCTTCCATTTAACCTCTACTCACGTATCCCACCACAGTGTAACCAACTGTTACATGAATTTTCCCCCAACGAGACTGACAGTATCTTATCTTTGTATCCTCTGCACTCAGCCTGGCATTTGCCACATATATCATAAATTCCACATTAAATGATCTTAAATGAAACGGATCTAATTATACATTGTTAGTTATTCAAAAGAAACAATCAATTCCATAGACGAGAGGACAAGACAGAAGGGAAGAAACTATACTTCATGGTTTCATAGTACCATGAAGAGAGTACTGGCTTGAAGATTAAGAAACAGCAATGCAAATCCCTTTCTAGTCTTCCGCAAATCATTTAATTTCACTGAGGTGCAGCTACCTTACCTGTAAATTTAGAAAATACTTTATACAAACACAGAAGTTAGGCATATAAAATCTGTCGAATGGGGCCTGATATAAAACGTTCACTGGGAAAAAGTTGTATCTACTATTATTATTTTCAATTACTTTATGGTGATCCTTCCCTAAGAAAAATCCTTCCCCAACGGCTGACTGTTGGTTAAATTACAAAATTTAAGATTCTCTGATCTGGATAAAATTTTGTGTCCATTAACTATGATCTATTCTTAGATAGTTAACACAGCAATCTGTAGAATATATTTATGTATTTTTATGACTGAATCCATCCAGTTATTTCTACACCCTAGTTTTTCACAGGAGAGAAAGAAAATACGTAAAAATGGGTATGGTAGTTAGAATCCTTGGTGAAGTGGGTGGGAAGACAAAGGTTGAACGATTCTTAGAAAGGAGATGTTGGTCTTACAGACAGATTACTGTAAAAGCCTGGACCAAAGTAACTGAACTGGTACAAAGTAGTATAAATATAAATGACCATTACCGACGGCAACAATGCTGAGATTAGGTCAGTTAATACGATTAGTCATAAGATGTCATCATGCGCTAGATCATAAAGAATGCAATTTCATGTTTTGCTAAAAATTGCATGTTAAGGAAAAGAGAGTACAAAGAAATCCGTCTCCTAGACTAAGACTAGCTGAGAGTCAGATTAAGAAAAGTACTGTATTGACAGGAATCCATGAGAACTATTTAAAAAGCTTGTATTAGCGTTAAAATAACTTACCCTCCAATTTACACGTGACCATAGGGGAGCACTAGTGCTTGGCGTACTATATGTATCTGATTATAAGTTTTATTGTCGTTGCTTGTTTCTTTTGTAGTTTATATTTTTATATTAAGAAACATCGTAACTTTCATATTGATGCTACTTATTACATATGCTAGTTCTCTGTACTCCTTCAGGCTAGTAATGAGCTAGCGTAGTAGAGCTACTGTACAACCAACATCTATGTTTTATGCCAGTTTAACACGATTAAAGTTGATTTCTCATTTACTGCAATGTTCCACTGCAGGTAATTCTGGTGTTCATGTACATACTGTCATTCAGGGAAGCAGCCTTCTGCCATCTGACAATTGCCTGCATCTTGAGGATCTACACAGTCAGCGGGTGGAGAAAGGGCAAGAACGATGCGGGTTGTGTGGCGTGTAAAGGCAAGTCCCGGGAGTGATGCGTATAATCTCCTTTGACATTCTATTAGCTCGGGCTCAGCCACGTGGCTGGAATGGGCCTGAAAGGGACTAGGGCATGGACCTCATACGCCTAATAACAGAGAAGTAACGGACATTGGGTTGGTGAACAGCTAGGCGAGCTTTCCTATAATGGTTTCCTCAAATTTATCAGTGTTCTTTTTTTTTTTATTTTCAAATCCCAGCAACTCCTACCTCATGGTTAGCAATGATATCCTTTCTTAACCTACACTCGCATCATTGATTTTCACTTTCAGATAATATTAACACTGTTAATAATCATATATTATAGACTCAGGTAAGTTTTACATCTATCAATTTATTTAAACCTCAAAACATTCCCTCAAAAAAAGGATTATCTCAATTTTCTAGGAAAAGAAACTGGTAACAAGAGAGTTCCAAAATAAGATAACCAGTCTAGCAAGGCTAAAATCTGTTCTCTAAATTGTGCTACATACGATTTTTCTTTTCAAGTAAAATTATGGGTGATCCTTTTTTTTAAATGCTGATTTTTATGCTACCGTTCAAGTATCATGCAAATATAATATTTCTTACATAAAAAGTGAGGGTACTTTCAAATGTACACATCTTTTTAAAAATGTTTATCCCATATTGATTTTTCATTTTTTTTAAAATTAATTAATTAATTTTATTTTTGCCTGTGTTGGGTCTTCGTTGCTGCGTGCACGCTTTCTCTAGTTGAGGCGAGCGGGAGCTGCTCTTTGTTGCGGTGCGCAGGCTTCTCATCACGGTGGCTTCTCTTGCTCCGGAGCACGGGCTCTAGGCGTGCGGGCTCAGTAGCTGTGGCACACGGGCTTAGTTGCCCCGCGGCATGTGGGATCTTCCTGGACCAGGGCTCGAACCCGTGTCCCCTGCATTGGCAGGCAGCTTCTTAACCACTGCGCCACCAGGGAAGTCCTGATTTTTCTTAATATAATCTTAATGGCGTAGAATATCTTTCCATTATTTATAATCATAATCAATATGAAAATCTTTAGGCTTTATTTTAAGCCTATGGTTGTCACTGACAAGAAGTTTCAGAGTAATACGAACAGAAACTATCGCTAATATATTTGGTCTTCAAGTATTTAGCAGGTTTTTCCTTCTCAAATTGAAATAATTACTTGTAAAACTGTACTGCATATATTTTAAATAGAATATTTTAAATTGCAGCTAACCTTGAAACGTTTAATTGAGCTATTTATTTTTGAGTTTTCTGTTTCTTGACATAAGAATGTTGACTAATTTAAACCTGCTTAAATATTTTTATACATTTATGTATTTATCCTCCCAGAAAAATTAGCAGGTACTCTTTACTAAGTGTACAGAACTCTCTATCTTAAATTTTGTCTTCCTCTTATTTTTCCTACCTTAATTTTCTGCTTCTATTAATATATTCACTTATTCCTCATCTCATTTTCCTTATATATTTTATAAGTTGCTATAATTCTCTTTATTATGAGATATACACACCTATGTAGTTTCTTCGAGCAGACTCAAAATGATAAATTATATTTAGTCATTAGTAGTCTCTGCATAGCTTCTATGTGCAGCTCTCAATATTTTGCTAAAAGATGAGTAATTCCAGGTGAGAACGTAGGAGAATAATTCAAAGATACTAAGTCAGTTTGCCGTTTATTATGAGTAATTATTTGGACTAAAGTGCATATAAAATAGACGTTCTTCGGGTGCTATCACAACTAGGTTGTGCAAATGAGACTGAGTTAAAATGCACTTCTGGGGCTTCCCTGGTGGCGCAGTGGTTGAGAGTGCGCCTGCCGATGCAGGGGACACGGGTTCGTGCCCCGGTCCGGGAAGATCCCACATGCCGTGGAGCGGCTGGGCCCGTGAGCCATGGCCGCTGAGCCTGCGCGCCCGGAGCCTGTGCTCCGCAACGGGAGAGGCCACAGCAGTGAGACGCCCGCGTACCGCAAAAAAAAAAAAACAAAAATGCACTTCTGTTTATTCATTTTCTAATCACAAATTTATTTGCAGATAATTATAAATTCACATGCAGTTGTATGAAATAATACAAAAAGATCCCAAGTGTCTTTTCCCCAGCTTCTCCCAACAGCAATCTCTTACAAAACTACAGTTACCATAGCACAACCTGGACACTTGAGACTCATTAAGTCAAGACGCAGAATATTTCCATCACCTTTAGGATCACTCATTGCATTAGTTTCTTAGCATTGCCCTCACAAATCACCACAAACTGTGTGGCTTAAACAACAGAAATTAATCCTCTCGTACTGCTGGAGGCCGAAAATCTGAAACCGAGGTGTCAGTAGGGCTGTCTTTAGCTTTCAGAAGTTCTCAGAAGTTCAATTATGCTCCATATGGATTTCTCTTGTTTAAGGTTTGCTCAACTCCATGATTCTGTATTTTCATGAGGTTGCCAATTTGGCACAATTTTTACAATTCATTATTTTTTTCAACTAACTTTTTTAGCCTTGCTTCCTTTCTCCTCTCCTTCAGGAGCTCCAGTTACACATTTTTTTTTTTTTTAGTATTTTTCGTTATAGTTACATAGATCCCTGAGGCTCTGTAATTCTTTTCTCTGTGTTTGGATCAGGGAATTTATCTCATCTTATCTTGCAGTTCACTGATCTTTTACTCTGTCTCTTCCATTCTGCTGTTATGCCTCTCTACTAAACTTCTTATATCAGTTATTTCATTTCTAAACGCTCAGATTTCCCCTTGGCTCTTCTTTACAACTTCCAGTTTTTTGCCAGCACTTTGTATTTGTAATTGCTCACTAAAGCACTTTACCATGCACTTTATCATGGCCACTTTACCACTTTTTAAGGTAGTTGTACATCTCTGTCAACTTGATGTGTGTATCTGGTGACTGTCTTTTTCATTCAGTTTTAGATCTTTCTGGCTCTTGGTATGACACATGATTTTCTATTCAAATTTGGTCATTTCCTAGTATGTTATGAGACTCTTATTGAAACCTTTGGTTTTAGTTGGCTTTCTCTGATTTCACTTGGGCAGGAGAAGGGGATGGACGCTACCTCATTACTGGTAGGTGGAGTGAGAAGTCCAGATTCTCCAATTAGTCAGTCTCATGACACCTGATAGGACTCTCCATTCGGGCTCTTTTGACCCATCCCAGGAGGGAAGGAGAGGGATGTCTCCCCACATGATCTCTGCTGACACAACGGTGGGGTGGTGAGGAGGGTTTGGGACCTCATTACAGCCCCAAGGGGAAGGAACACTGAGCTCCCCACTCAACCTTCATCAGCGGGGCTGCGGGGTCATACTTGTCTTTTACTGTGACATTTCCCTGGAATTGATGGCTTATGTCTGTAACTGTTAAGTCTTGCTAGGCTGCCCCTTTCCTGGCCCTTTAGCTCGAAAATGCAAGCTTCTGTTGGTGTCTGTATTTGTCTGCACCCATCGCATTTCTGGGTGGCTCGCTTCTTCAGAAACAAGTCATAAATACACGAGATAAAGAGAAAATACAGAAACTAATCATCAAGGCTTTCTTCAGGCTCTAGGGTCACTAGCTGTTCTGAGCTCTCTCCACCTTTGAAAGTCTTCATGTTTGCTTTGCATGTCATTTCCAGGGATCTTAGTTGTGCCTAGAAGGGAAAAAATATACCTCTTCCATCTTCCTGGAAGCAGAAGCCCATTTAATTTAAAGTTAGATCGAAGGAACTCATTTTGAAACAAAGGCTAATTTGCTGTATCAAATATTCCCAATGAAATATATGAGCTTAGCTTTTCTATATTTTGAGTTATCTGTATTGAAGATATCTGAGTTATCTGTCAGAGCTCTCACCGAGTAGCATGTTTTTGCACTGGGAAATTAAATCTTTAACAGTGCAATAAAAATTCCTCAGAAAATTATTTAAAGGCTATTATTATCATTTAGATACAACAAATAGGTTTTATTGGAAAATCCACAGTCATTTTGTTGATATTTTCTTTATCCTTCAAGTATTTTACAATGATTATAAATCAGTAGTGATTTTTAAATTCTCAGAATACATGGGAAAACTAAACATATTAGAAAGCATTAGTCTCTACAAAATAAATGAATGCCATGTTCCCTTTGACTAATGAATACAACGTATTATCCCATTATTCTACCTCCTTTTATATGTACACATATGCCTCACTTCTGATGTGTGCATTAGCCATTAACTCTTTCAGTTTTCAACACTCTGTTGATACTGTGGAAATGTTCATTGTGTGTCCCGAATTGCTCATATATAAGTTATCATTCTGACTTCAGAGCTGTGCCTGGTACTTCTAGGTTTCTAGATTCAGTTATACATTGCTTACTTCTCTTGCTGGAAGCAAAATTTTATGCAACCCCCAGGAAAAAAGATCAGAAACTAACTCAGAACCGTTGGTGGTGAATGCAGAGCTTGTACAGACTGTCATCCCTAAGCCTTATCTAGACGGTTAGGAGTGGGTATCCAAACGTTTCATCAATTGTTAGTATGCAGTGTGCCTTATGAAGTATTAAATGGTGCAGTTTCCCAGGTTAGGGCTTTAGCTCCTCTGGGCCCTGGATTTCTGGAATAGTAAAATCTCTTTCCATTTCCCATTATCTTTTTAAATAACTATCAGCTCGCTCTCTCTCCTTCCATGCCAGTCTCTCTCTCTTTTTACATTTCAGTCTAGTTGCCTTAATTCTCCTTGGGAATAGAGCCACTCCACACTCTTTTTTTGTTGTCCTTGGAAAATATATCTACTTTATCCAAGCTTGCTATTTTTATATACCAAGAGAAAATGACCTGATAAACAATTTTGTGTGTGTGTGTGTGTGTGTGTGTGTGGTATGCGGGCCTCTCACTGTTGTGGCCTCTCCCGTTGCAGAGCACAGACTCCGGACACGCAGGCTCAGCGGCCATGGCTCACAGGCCCAGCCGCTCCACGGCATGTGGGATCCTCCCAGACCGGGGCACGAACCCGCATCCCCTGCATCAGCAGGCGGCCTCTCAACCACTGAGCCACCAGGGAAGCCCCTGATAAACAATTTGATGCAAACATTTCAATAACAGTTTGGCAGTCTAGTTTCCAAATATACATGGTGAAAATTCACTCTGAAATTCCTACACTGAAGCCTTGTTTCTTAAACGTGAAATAAATGCAACTGGCATCAATTTAAGAGAGTATACCAGAATCATTTCTGTAAATGTATTTTGGTGATTCTTACAAAAAAGAATGTAAAAATTCTACCTTGATACCGTTGGCGCCAGAAATGACATGGGCTTTAGAAAGAACATGTGTGTGTGCTAACTTTTCATGAAAAATTTTAAATACGTGCAAGATAAATTTTTAGCCAAGAATGTTCTGACATTTGAATAGTCTTGTGTGTTTTGTTCTTAGTGTTATTTTAGTGTAAAACATCATTTTTAGAAGAAATTACAAAGGAAATAATACAGATTTTATAGATGGCAAATTGTTCAATTTTCAATAAACAAAGTAAAGAGTTGGTAGCAATAATAAATATTCCTATCATAAAAATGGATACTATAAACACAAAAACCCTAATCGGTGAATGCACAGGGACTCTCACAGAGTCATGAAGCCTGAATTTAGTGAGCATTTATATTACTTAAATGAATACAAAAAACTTAACATATAAATGGTGAATAAATACGTGGAAAATGCTCAACCTATTAAAATGATTCAGATTGGTCTCTATCTTAACATGGAGAGTTATTAACGTAAAGATTTTGAGTGAAGTAAGCTCTGAAAAATGTTTTTCTAATGAATGTAATTTCTCAACACATACCAAATGTCTTCAAATAAAGGGTTCATAAGATGATGAAATAATTCACATCCAGGAATATATACTAAAGACGTACCTATTGGAAAAGATTTTTTTTCTCAAAGAATTTTTATAGTAATCATTCTTTATATCTGAAGACTTGAAATTAATGTATATGTCCACAACCACCAACTTTTAAACGAGGTAAAAATATACTGTAAATGGCGTGGTAAACTATTGATCACTGAAAACTAATTTTTAACCATGTCAGAAAATAACTATCATAGAATATCAAATTAAAATAAAAAGGACACAATTGATCTTACACGTCTAAATGACAACTATTGCTTATTTGCGACAGGTAAGACCAGCAATAACTTTTATTTTCTTCTCTGCCTCTTTCTATAGTGTTCAAGTTCGCTAGAATGCAAGGATATTACATTTATAACGTGGACTGATCTTGAGGATGAAACAAATCATCCTTTGCTAATTGATAAAAAGCTAAACTATAGTGGCAGAACAGACTGGTAGTAGAATTTACATCTTAATCTGAAGTAAGTATATGCAACACTAAAGAACTTACATGGAAGAGGGTAGGAGGGAAGAAAGTACCAGGAATTGGTGGCTGGATTTGAACTTGATGTATTACTCAGATGTAGAAGTGGAAACAATCCAGGGAAAAGAGCTCCGAATGAGTAATCACACCATTGTGTGATGCAGACTGTGTTTTTCAAGCTGACTCGTGAACTTAGCCTGCCTTAAAGATTCCCTGTTGTGGATGTTTGATCTCCTCCTTGTAGGGAGCTCGGGCTCCTGGCAAGGCTGTGGCTGCAGTCTAGGGGGAGAGCTGCTGGGAGCCAGTGAAGAGCATGAAAGCTAACCACACTTTTCCTAGCAAAGGATAACTCAATCAAAGACAAGGGATGAACAAGGAATTTTTTTCCAGTACATTTTAGCAAGCAGGGCAGGCTTAGAGAACAAAGTAACACCATGTAGTGCAACAGACCCAGAGCTACAATGAAACCTCCCAGAAAGCTACAAAAATAAATTGCTAACAATATCAACGCCGAATTCTGGAAGATGAAGAAAATTATAACTAAAATAAAAGCATATTTGTTGAGAAAAATAGATATTTTTAGAACACAACAGGTTTATTTAAAACAGTGGATGGTGTGACTTCTTTTGCAGAAAAAGTATGTTTGTCTGAAATGTTAGTTTCTATATATGTTTTATTTATAATATAACTTATCTCCTCACTCATGATCACTTTCTCTACACTTACCTCTGACAAAAAAAAGCATGAGCAGTTTAATATTTGCCTTAATCATCCCAAAGATATTATGAATATGATTTTATTTATTTTTATTTCGCATCTTTGTGGGAGCCAGAACCTAGATATTCTTTTTCTCACTGGCTACATTAGGAAACGAAAATCCAAGGGTTAAAGACAAGCCAGATACAGGTAAACCTGGCATTTTGAAGTTATTTTTTAGTCATTAAAGCCAATTCAACGTAAAGCATATATGATCAACAAAGTTTATCTAAAATAATTTTAGCATAATTTTCAAGTTATAGTTAACATAAAGGCTCTCCTATAAAATAGCAAACAGTCAAGATACCAAGAGGTGAGTAGTATTACATACATTGCAGTAGTGACAGAAAAGAAGTAGAAGACAGTGTCAGCTCTTGAAATATCAACAATGCCACTGTGATTTGTAATTGTCAATATTCCTTCACCAGTTCCTAAAAGGGAATGTCTGCTGGGACTTGTGTTTTGTCAGGTAAGTGAGCAAAGGATGCACCAATACCCAGTCTCTCCAGTGTTTATGCATTTTTAAAAATTATGTAACACTATAATAATGCTAATATTTCCTAAGAGGTTAAAAAGTACCCAGTGCTATGCTTAGGACTTTACATGATTAGCTGGTTTACTCTTCATTGCATCCATAAGAAACTGATATTTATACATCATTTTAAGGATGAGGAAGGTAAGATCCAGGTAGCTCAGATTCTTTCTCACAAGTCCCAGTGCTGCAAAGTGGCAGAAGCAGGATACAGAGAATTGTCTATTGCACTTCAAACTCGTCTGGTTTCAGAGATAAGCTAACGAAATATGCCAAACTGAAAGTGAAGGGGGCAGTACCCCAAGAAGGGAAAATCAACAAGGGATGGAGTGTTGCCATTTTTGAGCTGTTTGTGTGTTTGTTTAATTTGGTCTGGAACCCAGTCCCCAGGTATTAGGAAATGTGGCATCCATTTCAGCACGGAAGACCTCTTTCTTACGTTAACATCAAATTTCAATGTGGTTCAAAATTAAAACTTCTTAGTCCATTTTCAGCATTTACTCCTTTATCCCTGTTCTTATCCACTTTTTTAAAAAGTATTAGTATTTTTTTCTCACAGTAAAATTTCAGTTTCTTAAGTAGCCAACAAAGCCTGGCTACAGGTACTCATGCAATGCAGGTTAACTGTCCTCTATCTTTCTGAGGATAGACTGTGTCTTAATCACATTTTCAGCCCCAGAGTATTTTAGTACCAGGGCTTATATATGAGGTTCTAAATAAATGTCGTCAAAGTGGACAAGTCTATGGCCATCATTGTTCTGTGATGTCAAATATATACAGTCACTCAACTTAGATACTAAACTAAGCATTTCAACTTTAGGGCTCCAGAAGACAAAATGATTTAATTAGTGTATCCTTATCAGCATCTATTTCTACAATTCAAAATCACCCCCATTTTTTCTTCACTCATCCTCTTTTATCTCAAATTGTAGTTTTCAAGACTGCTGCCAGACAGCAGGAACAATGAAAGGCAGAGATAAGAAGGGGAAGGAAAAGAGGCGATGATGGAGAAATCGAACTATTGCACATGGCGGTGGATGAGTTCATTAATATATATTAATCCAAATAACTTTCAAAAGCAGAAACATCTGACCACAGAAAAATGATTAAAAAATAATTCTTAGAAGTAATGATTCAAAACTAATATATTATTGCCTTTTTGCATTCAAGCAGTTTTCAATTAAATTCAGAAAACCAACATAAGATATAAAAAAAGCCACAGAGAAATATACAGAGACTTACGTTTCCTTATAACTACTTTTTATGTCCATGTAAAGCACATACTCTGGTTAAAAAACTAGCCACAGGTGAAGTTTTGTTGTTGTTGTTGTTGCTTTTAGGTGTGCTATAGATTGTTACACAACTTATTTTTAAAAGTGGTTTTGTGCCTAAGAGGAGAATATTAATATGGTAATTCAATGAAGTTAATGATAACTTCATTAGTGATTTGACTGGAAAGGAAAGGTTTATGACAAGGGGATGGAAATAGAGTAAAATTCTAATGGCCTGGGAATGGAATAAGTAAACCTTATTTAATAAAACATTTTACAATGAAGCGGTGATGTTTGGACAAGTCATATTTTACCTAAAACTGTGCATCTTATAAGAAATGAAGCCCAAACTTAAACCCAAGACTGCATGACTCAATGGAGCCAACTATGCTTATACATATTGGAAGAGCAATAATAATCAGCCTTTCCCAGATGATGAGAGACATGAGTAAGGGAGAGAGTGAAGTGGCTGAGGATGAAGGGTGGAGTTACACTGTGACTGCCAGGGTAAGAAGTTGTCCATTTAATGTGCTACGAAAGAAGAATCACGAAGGATCTGAAATACTGGCAACATGATCATTATATCATGTTATATCAGATATATACATAAATATATCTGAGGAAGAAAAAAAGAAGTTTGATACTCTGTATAGTCAAATTAGGTATGCTGAATAAATATATAACAAAAAATCATCACAACAACAGTAATAAACCTTTTGATCAATATATCTTTCCTTCTATATATAATAATACTTAACAACTCATTAATGTCAAATGTTTCCATGACATCCACTTCATTTTTCAGAAATTTTCATTATAATATCTCTCTATCATTCTTGGTGTTAATATGCTACTTAAAGCAGAGCATCTATTTTCAAGCAGTATTGGAGGCCAGTAGCGTATTTCCTTTCTACTTTGCACCAGGTATATATGGGTAGTCCTAAATTATTTTTCTTCCATGATTATTTGAAAATATGTTAACTGACTATGAAGTAAAGAAGTATTACATGAAATAATCTCATTATATAGACAAATCATTTTCTTATCAGAGAGTCTACAGGACATAATAAAATCTCCCTTTCAAGAAATAATTCTTCTGCGATTTACATAAATTTGAAAGCATATATTCTATTATACTTTAATGTCTAGAATTATATTATTCCATTTCAACCTGAAAAACAATATTCAAAGTATTTTTCCACATATTCTCAATCAGCATTCTTTACTTGGTTCCTCACACAGTTTTTAGCCTACTGAAGGTTGTAATATTACAATTTATAAGAGGTCATTTATAACTTTATAAAGACAATAAAAGGTGCTATATACTTGATGTGCATAAATACATTTTATATGACAGAAAATTGCATCTAAAATTTTTATCATAAAATATAAAATGTGAAAACAAAAAGTATGTGAAATACTTACTTTTGAAATGCATAGTTTCAAAGAAGGAATATTTTAACTTAAATTTGATTTATCTCAAAATGAATAAGAATTTTTAAATTTGAGCAAGAATGAATAAGATAAAATACCAAGAGAAAAATAACCAATTTAGTGGTATGGAAAATAGTGAACACTGTGAGAATAATGAAAATATTTTAAACCTCAGAAGAACAAGTTTATTTCAAAAATTTATAGTTTACCCATTTTTCAATTGGTTTGTTTGTCTTTTGATGTTAAGTTTTATGAGCTGTTTATATATGTTGGATATTAACCCCTTATTGGTCATATCATTTGCAAATACCTTTCCCATTCAGTAGGTTATCTTTTCATTTTGTCAACCGTTTCCTATGCTGTGCCAAAGCTTTTAAGTTTCATCAGGTCCCATTTGCTTATTTTTGCTTTTGTTTCCTTTGTCTTAGGAGACGGTTCCAAATATTGCTACAATTTATGTCAAAGACTGTTCTGCCTATGTTTTACTCTAGGAGTTTTATAGTATCTGGTCTTACATTTAGATCTTTAATTCATTTTGAGTTTATTTTTGTGTATAGTGTTAGGGAGTGTTCTAATTTCATTCTTTTACATGTAGCTGTCCAGTTTTCCCAGCACCACTTATTGAAGAGTCTGTCTTTTCTCCACTGTGTATTCTTGCCTCCTTTGTCTTAGACTGACCATAAGTGTGTGGGTTTATTTCTGGGCTCTTATCCTGTTCCACTGATCTGCATGACTTTTTATTTATTTATTTTTTTTGCCAGTACTATACTATTTTGATTACTGTAAGTTTGCAATATAGTCTGAAGTCAGGGAGGGTGATTCCTACAGCTCTTCTTCCTTCCCACGATTGTTTTGGCTGTTTGGGGTCCTTTGTGTTTCTATACAAATTTAAAAGTTATTTATGCTGGTTCTGTAAAAAATGTCATTTGTATTTTGATAGGGATTGCAGATAGCCAATAGGCACATGAAAAGATGCTCAACATTGCTAATCATCAGGGAAATGCAAATCAGCAACACAATTAGACACCTCACACCTATCAGAATGGCTATCATCAAAAAGAACACAAATAACAAATGTTGGTGAGGATGTGAAGAAAAGGGAACCCTCATACACTGTTGGTGGGAATGTAAATTGATACAGCCACTGTGGGAAATGGTACAGCAGTTTTGCAAAAAAATAAAAATATAACTGGGTATACATCTGAAAAAAACAAAAACACTATTTCAAAGCCTACTACATACACCCCAATGTTCATAGAAGCATTATTTACAATTGCCAAAACATGGAAGCAACCTAAGTGTCCACTGACAGATGAATGGATAAAGAAGATGTGAGATATATATAGATATAGATATAGATATATATAGATATATAAAGAGAGAGAGAGAGAGATGTGTATACACACACACACACACAAAAACAAACACACAATGGAATACTACTCAGCCATAAAAAAGAATAAAATTTTGCCATTTGAAGCAACATGGATAGGTCTAGAAAATATTATACTTTGTGAAGTCACACAAATATTATATTTTATAACTTATACATGGAATCTAAAAAATATGACAAACTAGTGAATATAATAAAAAAGCAGACTCACAGATATAGAGAACAAACCAGTGGTTACCAGTTAGGAGAGAGAAGGACAGAGAGATAATGTAGGGGTAGGGGATTAATCAGTACAAACTATTATGTATAAAACAAGCTACAAGGATATATTGTACAACACAGGAAATATAGCCAATATTTTATAATAACTATAAATGGACTATAACCTTTAAAATTGTGAGTCACTATATTGTACACCTCTAACATATAGTACATCAACTATAATTCAAATTAAAAAATTCATGGTTTACCAATAAGTTTCTCTCCATCGTTAGTATATTCACATTACATTTGTTCATGCACATTTTGTTTAAGCATCTACTACCATAAACACCTCAGCACTTGTACTTACACATGACCTTGCCTGACTCTATGGCAGTATTTCAGTCAAGAGTTCCCACTGATGTTATGATATGAACCATTCAAGTGCAACTCCAGCAGTTAGTGAAGACCAGCTCATTAACGAAATCATGATGCCAGCTTAGCAAGGAATTTTCAATCTATCAAATTTCCTAAAACTCTTGGGGCCAGTAAATATGCAAAATTATGTAAAAGAATGTTACATATAAATTAAAGATACTCCAACAATGAGAAACAATTTATCATATGCCATATCACAATAGTTTATTTGTTGTAATGTATTAATTTATTTCTTTACTAATTATTACACTATCATTAAACTCCAGTATAACTGTGTAGAAGAAAAAAAACAGACCTGAAGTTCCAGATTAAGGAAAAAAGAAACAGCATTCCACATTGAAATAGTCTCTATGGCAAGTTGAATGAAAGTGCTTTATTCAATAAACAGATTTTAAGGGAAAGGCTTTCAAATAAACAAACAAAAAGTACAAAAGCAATAAGGCCCAAATTATTCTATACATTTTTAGTATTTATTTTTATTTTACTGTTCACAGAACACCAAAGTTAAGTAGTTAAGTATATTTAAGAAAACATCCACCTCATAGCGTGTAATCCATTATGTAAATTGAAATGGTGGTGAAATTTCAACAGTTTCAAACCTCACAATGCTGTCTATAATAACAGACTGAACTGTAATAACCATAGGGTGAAGAGAAAGGGAACTTGGGCTTCTACTGAAAAAGCAATTTGTTCAAACCACATCTTCAACGTCAACAAAGGAGAATTAGATTTTCATTATACATGGGTTCTTTCTAAAGTTTTTGATTAGCATTCATGAAACATTCATTCTTAGGCACATCAGGCTCATTATTATTATGAGCAGTTTATATTTTTGTTGCTTTTCAAAAGAAAAGTTATTTGCCTGGGTGAAGAATAATACTTGACATACTACAAAAGGTATATAATTTAAAAATCATGTAGGTACTTGAAAATGACAAACACATCTAAAAGCTAAAAATACCAAAGTAAAAAGGATCACAAAGATAATTAGTTAATTGCTTTTTACTAAAATAGACTCATTTATGATATTTTACTTTGGTTAATATTAACATAAGTTTGTATAAACAAAATCTCATTCAAAATTAATGACTAATATTTCTGGAAGAAGTAAAAGCTTAGATTTTATTTATTTATTTATTTTATTTATTTATTTTTTTTTCTGTACGCGGGCCTCTAACTGCTGTGGCCTCTCCCATTGCGGAGCACAGGCTCCGGACGCGCAGGCTCAGTGGCCACGGCT
The DNA here is from genome assembly GCF_964374135.1 of Grampus griseus. Taxonomy (NCBI): domain Eukaryota; kingdom Metazoa; phylum Chordata; class Mammalia; order Artiodactyla; family Delphinidae; genus Grampus; species Grampus griseus. The sequence continues at coordinate 2,512,149 of NC_139015.1, forward strand.
CACGGACCCAGCTGCTCTGCGGCATGTGGGATCTTCCCGGACCGGGGCACGAACCTGTGTCCCCTGCATCGGCAGGCGGACTTTCAACCACTGCGCTACCAGGGAAGCCCTAGATTTTCTTTTTATTTATTTTCCTTTTCTTGATTTTATGTCAATATATCTTTCATGAACTATCTAACAGTGACCTGTATGTAACGCTTATGTCAGACATGACAATAAAATTAATTCTAATACAAGTGAAGTAGGATATGTAATTATGAATTTAGGAGAACTGATAAATAACAGCTCCATTAAAATTTTCATAAATATTTAAATTATGCAATTAAAATAGAAAGGGTCAATATCTAATTTCTGAGTTTGTACATAATATGGGGGACAGAAAATCAATTATTTCTCTGTAACATGTAATTATACTTTTCTGAAAGCAGCACATATGTACTAATCTACTAATATTTGAAGAGCTATTTCTATGTAGTTTTGGGGAAAAAGCATTTAAGAGCAAAATGAGCAATCACACTATTTTAAGAATTAAAATAAATTATGCAGTTAATATGACTGCTATTCCTGAATTAAAATAGAAAGAATCTGACTGCTTCACTTCAGGACTTCAAAGCACACATAGCTTTGTATATTTGATAGTAATAACGATAGCGTTTCACATATTCAAAACAATTAACTTAGAAATGATATATGTTAAACTATTTTAGGTTGTTTGAAATATGCAATTCTTATCATAGAAATATATAATTCAAACTATCATATAATTTATAGAGTTTTAACATTTCATGCACCAGATTAAACCAGGGGAATGGTCTTGTTCTGGTATATTTTATCCTCCACTGATGTAAATGACTTGCCCTTTTCTCATAACTTGCCTTGTTGTCCACCACTCAAGTAATAATTTTCAGTACCGTGGTCCTCTGGTTTGAAAACAACATGGGATTCTTTTGCTGAGCTTTGTCTTAATTCATACATGCTGAGAAACATATATATGTACAATAAGGTACATTATGAGAAGATCTCACAAATTCTATGTATTTTCAAATCAAATCCAATTTTTTTCCAGATTCAGATTTTAATTTAAAAATAAAATTTGTACTGATATTTAGAAAAATCAGCAATAATGATCACAAAACTAGCATTTTAACACTATTTAATAAGATGTGCATTATTAAATTATTATGGAAATTATCATTCTTTAAATGTCATAATATTTTTTGGAATACCTCTCCTAGAGTTTTCATTTGACTAGCAATTAAGGGGTTACACAAAGAAATATAACATTTCAAAGAAAGAAAAACATGTTTCATGATAAGCTTTTCACATTAATCTAAATTATTAATATGCTATTTCTACTTTCCAAATAGGAATCAATTTCTACATAAAATGCTTTCTTGTCTCAATATAATTTTGGCATTGAATCAATCAGAACATATACTCATAACTTGCATTCTTTTTAGAATATTAAAATACTGTATTTTTACAAAATACCATTTATTCTAGACACTACTAATTATTCTTTGAATGAAGAAAGTAGAAATCATTTTATAACTATTAAGGTCATTTAAAGTATCTAATGCAGTTTATAAAATATTTCTCAGCATTTCTTTCTAATGAAATACATTCTGTCAGAAGTGCCTAATGCAAAATGAAATGTTTATTTTCTTACTTTTATTTAAGTATTTGGTCGGTTATTTAAAAATTCTTGAGTCATTAAGTTTCCACTAAAACAGCACTTGTGCATAAATTATTATTAATTACTAGTTAAAAGTTTCAAGACGTCCATAGTAAGCTCAAATTTTTTTTCTTTAAAAGACGCAGTGGAACACACGGCGCACCTCAGGGTGTTGCAACGTCACACCAGCCTCTGCCGGTGCAGGCTCACCCCACATTACAATTATAACGACCTTACTCCTCCCTCCCCCCAGCCTGAGTGAGCCAGAGCGCCCTAATCAGTTGCTCCTTTAACCCCATCCTGTCTGAGCGAAGAACAGATGCCCTCCAGTGACCTACAAACAGAGGTGGGGCCGGACCCAAAGCTGAACCCCGGCAGCTGTGTGAACAAAGAAGAGAACAGGAAATCTCTCCCAGCAGCCTCAGGAGCAGCGGATTAAATCTCCACCAGCAACTTGATGTACCTGCATCTGTGGAATACCTGAATAGACAACGAATCATCCCAAACTGAGGAGGTGGACTTTGGGAGCGACTGTAGACTTGGGGTTTGCTGTCTGCGACTGACCTCTTTCTGATTTTTATGTTTATCATAGTATAGTTTTTAGCATTTGTTATCATTGGTAGATTTGTTTATTGGCTTGGTTGCTCTCTAATTTTTTTATTACTTTTTAACTCTTTTATATTAATAATTTTTTTAATTTTTTAATTTTAATTATTTTATGTTTTTTAAAATGATTTTTTCTTTCTTTTTTTCTCCCTTTTCTTCTGAGCCGTGTGGCTGACAGGGTCTTGGTGCTCTGTCTGGGTGTCAGGCCTGAGCCTCTGAGGTGGGAGGGACAAGTTCAGGACATTGGACCACCAGAGACCTCCTGGCCCCATGTAATATTAATCGGTAAGAGCTCTCCCAGAGATCTCTGTCTCAACGTTAAGAGCCAGCTCCACTCAACGATCAGCAAGCTCCAGTGCTGGAAGTCCCATGCCAAACAACTAGCAAGACAGGAACACAACCCCACCCATTAGCAGAGAGGCTGCCTAAAATCATACTAAGCTCACAGACAACCCAAAACACATCATTGGATGAAGCCCTGCCCATCAGAAAGACAAGATGCAGTCCGACCCACCAGAACACAGCCACCAGTCCCCTCCACCAGGAAGCCTACACAGCCCACTGACCAACCTTACCCACTGGGGACAGACCCCCAAAACAACAGGAACTACGAACCTGCAGCCTGCGAAAAGGAGACCCCAAACACAGTAAGTTAAGCAAAATGAGAAGACAGAGAAACACGCAGCAGATGAAGAAGGTAAAAACCCACCAGACAAAACACATGAAGAGGAAATAGGCAGTCTGCCTGAAAAAGAATTCAGAGTAATGATAGTAAAGAGGATCCAAAATCTTGGAAATAGAATGGAGACAATACAAGAAACGTTTAACAAGGACAAAGAAGAACTAAAGAGGAAACAAACAATGACGAACAACACAGTAAATGAAATTAAAAATTCTCTAGAAGGAATCAATAGCAAAATAACTGAGGCAGAAGAATGGATAAGTGGCCTTGAAGATAAAGTAGCAGAAATTAACTACCACAAGGCAGAATAAAGAAAAAAGAATGAAAAGAATTGAGGACAGTCTCAGAGACCTCTGGGACATTAAATGTACCAACATTCAAATTATACGGATCCCAGAAGAAGAGAAAAAGAAAGGGTCTGAGAAAACATTTGAAGAGATTATAATTCAAAACTTCCCAAACATGGGAAAGGAAATAGTCAATCAAGTCCAGGAAGCACAGAGAGTCCCATACAGGATAAATCCAAGAAGAAACATGTTAAGACACGTATTAATCAAATTGTCAAAAATTAAATACAAAGTAAAAATATTAAAAGCAGCAAGGGAAAAGCAAAAAATAACATACAAGGGAATCCCCAAAGGTTAACAGCTGATCTTTCAGGAGAAACTCTGCAAGCCAGAAGGGAGTAGTGGCAGGACATTTTAAAGTGATGAAAGGGAAAAACCTACAACCAAGATTACTCTACCCAGCAAGGATCTCATTCAGATTTGATGGAGAAATTAACACAAAAGCTAACACAATTCAGCAAAAGCTAACACAATTCAGCACCACCAAATCAGTTTTACAACAAATGCTAAAGAAACTTCTCTAGGCAGGAAACACAAGAGAAGGAAAAGACCTACAATAACAAACCCAAAACAATTAAGAAAATGGTAACAGGAACATGCATATTGATAACTACCTTAAATGTAAATGGATTAAATGCTCCAACCAAAAGACACAGAATGGCTGAATGGATACAAAAACAAGACCCGTATATATGCCCTCTACAAGAGACCCATTTCAGACCTAGGGACACATACAGACTGAAAGTGAGGGGATGGAAAAAGATATTCCATGCAAATGGAAATCAAAAGAAAGCTGGAGTAGCAATTCTCATATCAGACAAGATAGACTTTAAAATAAGGACTATTACAAGAGACAAAGAAGGACACTACATAATGATCAAGGGAACAATCCAGGAAGAAGGTATAACAATTGTAAATATTTATGCACCCAACAGAGGAGCACCTCAATATATAAGGCAAACGCTACAGCCATAAAAGGAGAAATCAACAGTAACACAATAATAGTAGGGGACTTTAACATCCCACTTTCACCATTGGACATATGAACTAAAATGAAAATAAATAAGGAAACACAAGCTTTAAATGACACATTAAACAAGATGGACCTCATTGATATTTATAGGACATTCCATCCAAAAACAAGAGAATACATTTTCTTCTCAAGTGCTCATGGAACATTCCCCAGGATAGATCATATCTTGGGTCACAAATCAAGCCTTGGTAAATTTAAGAAAATTGAAATTGTATCGAGTATCTTTTCCAACCACAACACTATGAGAATAGCCATCAATTACAGGAAAAAACTGTAAACAGTACAAACACATGGAGACTGAACAATAGGCTACTAAATAACCAAGAGATCACTGATGAAATCAAAGAGGAAACAAAATAATACCTAGAAACAAACGACAATGAAAATGCAATGACCCAAAACCTATGGGATGCAGCAAAAGCAGTCTAAGGGAATTTTATAGCAATAAAATCCCACCTCAAGAAACGAGAAATATCTCAGATAAACAACACAACCTTACATCTAAAGTAATCAGAGAAGAACAAAGAAACCCAACATTAGCAGTAGGAAAGAAATCATAAAGATCAGATCAGAAAAAAATAAAAAAGAAATAAAGAAATGATAGCAAAGATCAATAAAACTAAAAGTCAGTACTTTGTAAAGATAAACAAGGGCTGCCATGGTGGCGCAGTGGTTGAGAGTCTGCCTGCCGATGCAGGGGACATAGGTTCATGCCCTGGTCCGGGAGGATCCCACATGCCGCAGAGCGGCTGGGCCCATGGGCCATGGCTGCTGAGCCTGCACGTCCGGAGCCTGTGTTCCGCAACGGGAGAGGCCACAACAGTGAGAGGCCCGCGTACCACAAACAAACAAAACAAAAAACAAACAAACAAAAAAAATAGATAAACAAAATTGATAAACCATTACCCAGACTCATCAAGAAAAATAGAGCAAAGACTCAGATTTACAGAATTAGAAATGAAAAAGGAGAAGTAACAACTGACACTGCAGAAATACAAAGGATCATGAGAGATTACTAAAGCAACTATCTTCCAATAAAATGGACAACCTGAAAGAAATGGACAAATTCTTAGAAAAGCACAAGCTTCCAAGACTGAACCAGGAAGAAATAGCAAATATAAACAGACCAATCACAAGCAATGAAATTGAAACTGTGATTAAAAATCTTCCAACAAACAAAAGCCCAGGACCAGGTGGCTACACAGGCGAATTCTATCAAATATTTAGAGAAGAGCTAACACCTATCCTTCTCAAACTCTTCCGAAATATAGCAGAGGGAGGAACACTCCCAAACTCATTCTACGAGGCCACAATCACCCTGATACCAAAACCAGACAAAGATGCCTAAAAAAAGAAAACTACAGGCCAATATCACTGATGAACATAGATGCAAAAATTCTCAACAAAATACTAGCAAACAGAATCCAGCAGCACATTAAAAGGATCAGACACCATGATCAAGTGGGGTTTATCCCAGGAATGCAAGGATTCTTCAATATACGCAAATCAATGTGATGCACCATGTTAACAAACTGAAGGAGAAAAACCATATGATAATCTCAACAGATGCAGTAAAAGCTTCTGACAAAATTCAACACACACTTATGATAAAAAATCCTCCATAAAGTAGGCACAGAGGGAACTTAACCTCAACATAATAAAGGCCATATATGACAAACCCACACCCAACAACGTTCTCAATTGGTGAAAAACTGAGACCATTTCCAATAAGATCAGGAACAAGACAAGGTTGCCCACTCTCACCACTATTATTCAACATAGTTTTGGAAGTTTAACCACAGCAATCAGAGACGAAAAAGAAATAAAAGGAATCCAAATCGGAAAAGAAGAAGTAAAACTTTCACTGTTTGCAGATGACATGATACTATACATAGAGAATTCTAAAGATGCTACCAGAAAAATACTAGAACTAATCAATGAATTCGGTAAAGTAGCAGGATACAAAATTAATGCACAGAAATTGCTTGCATTCCTATACACTAATGATGAAAAATCTGAAAGAGAAATTAAGGAAACACTTACCCATTTACCATTACAAGAAAAAGGATAATATACCTAGGAATAAACCTACATAAGGAGACAAAAGAGCTGTATGCAGAAAACTATAAGACACTGATGAAAGAAATTAAAGATGATACAAACAGATGGAGAGATATACCATGTTCTTGGATTGGAAGAATCAACATTGTGAAATGACTCTACTACCCAAAGCAATCTACAGATTCAATGCAATCCCTATCAAACTACCAATGGCATTTTTCACAGAACTAGAACAAGAAATTTCACAATTTGCATGGAAACACAAAGATCCCGAATAGCCAAAGCAATCTTGAGAAAGAAAAATGGAGCTGGAGGAATCAGGCTCCTGGACTTCAGACCATACTACAAAGCTACAGTAATTAAGACATGGTAGTGGCACAAAAACAGAAATATAGATCAATGGAAGAGGATAGAAAGCCCAGAGATCAACGCACGCACATATGATTAACTTGTCTTTGATAAGGGTGGCAAGAATATACAATGGAGAAAAAGATAGCTTCTTCAACAAGTGGAGCTGGGAAAACTGGACAGCTACATGTAAAAGAATGAAATTATAACACTTCCTAACACCATACACAAAAATAAACTGAAAATGGATTAAAGACATAAATGTAAGGCCAGACACTATAAAACTCTTAGAGGAAAACATAGGCAGAACACTCTTTGACATAAATCGCAGCAAGATCTTTTGTAACCCACCTCCTAGAGAAATGGAAGTAAAAACAAAAATAAACAAATGGGACCTAATGAAACTTAAAATCTTTTGCACAGCAAAGGAAACCATAAACAAGACAAAAAGACAACCCTCAGAATGGGAGAAAATATTTCCAAACAAAGAAACTGATAAAGGATTAATCTCCAAAATTTACAAGCAGCTCATGCAGCTCAATATCAAAAAACAAACTACCCAATCCAAAAATGGGCAGAAGACCTAAATAGACATTTCTCCAAAGATATACAGATTGCCAACAAACACATGAAAGAATGCTCAACATCACTAATCATTAGAGAAATGCAAATCAAAACTACAATGAGGTATCACCTCATACCAGTCAGAATGGCCATCATCAAAAAATCTACAAACAATAAATGCTAGAGAAGGTGTGGAGAAAAGGGAACCCTCTTGCACTGTTGGTGGGAATGTAAATTGATACAGCCACTATGGAGAACAGTATGGAGGTTCCTTAAAAAACTACAAATGGAACTACCATATGACCCAGCAATTCCACCACTGGGCATATACCCTGAGAAAACCATTATTCAAAAAGAGGCACGTACCACAATGTTCACTGCAGCTCTATTTACAGTAGCCAGGACATGGAAGCATCCTAGGTGTTCATCAACAGATGAATGGATAAAGAATATGTGGCACATATATACAATGGAATATTACTCAGCCATAAAAAGAAACAAAATTGATTATTTGTAGTGAGGTGGATGGACCTAGAGCCTGTCACGCAGAGTGAAGTAAGTCAGAAAGAGAAAAACAAATACCTTATGCTAACACGTATACATGGAATCTAAAAAATAAAAATGGTTCTGATGAACCTAGGCGCAGGACAGGAATAAAGACTCAGACAGAGGGAATGGACTTGAGGACACGGGGAGGGGGAAGGGTAAGCTGGGACGAAGTGAGAGAGTGGCATGGACATATATACACTACCAAATGTAAACTAGATAGCTAGCGGGAAGCAGCCGCATAGCACAGGGAGATGAGCTCGGTGCTTTGTGACCACCTAGAGGGGTGGGATAGGGAGGGTGTGAGGGAGACGCAAGAGGGAGGGGATATGGGGATATACGTATACATATAGCTGATTCACTTTGTTATACATCAGAAACTAACACAACACTGTAAAGCAATTATACTCCAATAAAGCTGTTTAAAAAAGAATTTTAAAAAAATAAAAAGTGTTGCTCTGAAAAAAAAAAACAAAAAATGACGCAGTGATTCATTTTTAAATATTTGCATATATTTACATACATTTGTAGTTTATATATATATATTTTTATCTATGCATATGGAAATTTGACTCCAACAGAAATTAATATAAGCAAGGTCTATCCAAGGACATTTATTTTTCAAATTTTTGTATTATTTTATTAGCGTTTATAATAATCTACATATTGTAGCAAGATGCTTAATGTTATGATTGAGAGTGGGTGAAAACTTTTAGTAGTAATGTATCCAGAATAATTATGGGCAAGGTAGTGAAAATCAGAAAACCATTCAAGAGAATTTAGAAAAATAAAAGATATGTGGGCTGCAGTAAAAATACAGATGTTTCAGTGGTGCAGTTTGAGCTGTGGCCAGAGGATCCTCAAGCAATAGAACCTGAATAAAAGTGAAATTAAGATTTCCCTCACACCTTGGGCAGTCTCATTTGACATATTATAAATGGGGAGGCCAGATGGTGTTTGGGCAAACAGTCAGGTCGATTGCAAACCTGTCCTCTGTTACACACACATACAACGCAAGGCTGCTATGCTACCAAATTCTGTCTGAATAATGACAGCAAGAGAACTAAAATCCACTGCACTTCTATAAATAGACTATCATTTGATATAAAACATGTTCCATGTAGCAACCGAAAATGTTGTAAATCATCTTCTCAGTATTTTCTAATTCGAGATTCAGGCTGTGAACACAAAGTTCACTCAATTCAGGGATTTATTTGAGTGGCATACATACAGTTTTACTTCTTTTTGTATTAATTGCCGTATTCACAATGATCCGTGGTCACATGACTGCAGTTGGGAGAGTTTTAGCTACGAAAGTTTAAGTGGAGCCACACATTACAGATTTTGTTAACATTACAGGGGTGAGGCGACATGCCATTTTCTGCATGTTTACAACGAATAATTAAGGGGCTTCCCTGGTGGTGCAGTGGTTGAGCGTCTGCCTGCCGATGCAGGGGACGCGGGTTCGGGCCCCGGTCCGGGAAGATCCCACATGCCGCGGAGCAGCTGGGCCCGTGAGCCATGGCCGCTGAGCCTGCGCGTCCGCAGCCTGTGCTCCGCAACGGGAGAGGCCACAACAGTGAGAGGCCCGCGTACCGCAAAAAAAAAAAAAAAAGACTAGTCTACATCCATAGAATTAAAATGTATGCCTTCTTATCCTATCTCATTTTTCAGTCCACTGGTATTTGAATTCCATAGCTTCTCTTCCTGTTGCAGTAACAATGATCTAATTTATAAATAACTGAATTTTTCAATCCAGTCAGTGTTTGGAGGCCCATATCATACTGAAATCTATATTTTACTTGATAGCATTGAATTTTTGTTATTTCCCGAAACCATTATTTTTGCTTCGCAAAACACTGAACTTACATGATGCTTCCTGACTGCTGCCTTATCTCTTCGTGATTTCCTCTCCTTTAATCTCTCTCTGCGTATCAGTGCTCCCCAGACTTCCATACTCAGCCACCTGTACATACACCTTTAAACTCTTTAACTGGACTTCATGGGTTTAACTACCTACATTTTGAGAACTTAGAAATCAACATATTTAGCATAGGCTTCTCCTCCAACAACCATATTCTTCTCCAACTGCATACTGGATACTTCATTTGGAAAGCAGGTAAGTGCCTCAAATTCAGCATATACAATCCTCAATTCATTGTCTCTCCCATCAAACCCCCTTTCTCCTCCTAACTCCTGAAACACATTTAGTGGCCAAGGTCCACCCATTGCTACCTCTAAATTAGTCACATGTTTCTTCTATTGCCTTTATAGAGCTTGATTATTTCATGACATGGTCATTGAATCCAAGCTTTTAACATGACCTACAAGGCTTTCCATCCTCTGGCTCTTGCTACCTCCCCAGCTTTCTGTCCTAATTCTTACTTGTGCTCCTGAATCTGAAACTGTGGGACCTGCATGCCATCCCTACGTGTTTTGTCTTTGCCCATGTCCTTTACTTTGCTTCATCCATGCATCATCTCTCTACTTAGATAGAGACCTCATCTCCTTTAACTCTTGGCTAATCTACTCCACAAGATCTTCATAAAGCCATGGCTGGGTTTATATGACTCTTCTTTGTATTTCCTACGTGTTTGTGTTCATCCACTGACTATCTGTGTGCCCTAATATAATAGGAACAAAACGGTATCTTATCTGTTTTGGTATTATCAGCACCCATCATAATTCCTGAGACACACTACGGACCCCCAGTTAATTATGTTGTTAACTGAATATGAGATAGGTAAATATCTGAATGTGCTAACTTCAGTTGTTTCAATAATGCTGCACCATCTTTATTTTGGTCCTCATTCTTCCTTACCGGAAAACCTGTAGCCATAATCAATTCCAGAAAAGCTGAGTCAATTTCAGGTTGATGCTTCATCAAATTAAGGGCTCTCTGCTTTTCCTCTTCCTCCCTGCAGTGACCACTAGTCGTGAAGACTTGCACAGATGTATAAATTTGTGGCACTGAGATGGCAAGTGGTGCCCATTTGCTGCCCAGTCAATACTACCAATTTATAAAAGCACCCACTGATACGTACATTGTCTCATCCGGTCCTCAGGTATGATCATTCCTCCACATGGGAACGCAATGAATGGTCAAATCCTGTCCTTCCCTTAACCTTAATATCCATTTATGCCTCTCAGCCCACTTGGTACATCCTTCAAAGACATGGAAAACTTTCAGATGCTCTTCAATGGAAATCTTAAACAGTGAGGGGCTGCTTCAGGCTCTCTCTGCCTAGACACACCACGTCAGGACTCTAATCATCTGCTTCCCATCAGGAAACGGAAAACTTATTTTCTTCGCATGGCCTCTGCTCAAGAACCACGACACAGCACCTCTTTTACAAAGACCCAAATAAGCATTTTTCCCATATCTGTCTTGTACCTGGACCACGGCTTTGAAATTTAAAAGTCATGTGTCACCCTTCTTCTGTTTCCATGTTAACTTCTCCCCTGAGCAAATTCTCTTGTTTAGTAGTTCACATGCGGGAAGGTTTGTAACAAAATAAAAAAGGGATGTACAATTTACGGGAGGTAGGGGAAGAACTGAACATTAATGTCATTCCGATATAAATGAATAAATGTCACCTTTAATGAATCTCACCACAACAAAAATTTAAATAAATATGACCAATTTACCCGCATTAGACACAATTGCTGGTAATAGTTTCTGCTATCAACTTTGAGTTTCCTCACACTCATTGGCTGTGTGTTATTTTTATATCCTTTGAATCTTCAGCAAGAACTGCCCAGGTCTTAGCTGTGCTAGAGTATTTCAACTGCTGGCACAGGACACTTTCTTATTTTGATTCTTCAAATCATAAGCTTAAGCTAGAAGATCTTATACCTGCTTCATGAGAGCTCAGTTCTCCAAACAACAATTACTTTTTTGGAGGTGTATCGCAAGACTTGCAGACAACTAATTTCGAATTTATTCTTCAATTTAACAACTCTTCTAGACCCTCTCTTGTTATGGGGTGGGACGTATGATACGTATCTGTAAAATTCAGTCTTATATTTTCATGTGCCTTAACTTCTAGATACTACAGTGATTAGCTAGGAACATAAACAACTATTATTTCAAGAAAATAACTTTATATCTATTTCATGAAAGTGGGATTTTACTGTATGTCCAAGTTGGTATATTGCACTTTTTGAAAAAAAGTCACATTATATTGTAAACATTTTACAATGGTCTACAATGGTCTTAAATATCTTTTGAAAATACGATGGTAAAGTTGTATAGAATTATGTGCTGTGGGATAAAGCATAACACCCCATTTCTAACTGTTAGATATGTAAGTCTTTATGGACATTAGCTAATTATAAATCATGCTGCAAAAAAACATTTCTTTAAACACATCATTGTCTACTGTATATTTCACTGTGTTTTGCTTTTGCTTTTTAAATGGAATAGATTTCAACCTGTTTTATAGATCAAAGAGAAAAAAAATTTTAGACTTGAAACATTGCTTGTATTCAGTGATACATACTTTAAAACACTTTCCCTTTAACACTTTCCCTATATTTAAATTAGACTAAACACCTTGGTATCAAGAGAAAACAAATGTAGTGGAGAGAATGAGCAACTGAATTACAATTAATCCCTGACTTTACCCCATTCCTGATTAATCAGAAGACACTTAGGCTGAAAGAGATAATCTATGTTAAACCCCTTAAAAAATGTTAGATGGAGAATTAACACCAAGGAGAAAAAGTAGAGTGCAAAACATTCTGAGTACAGAAACTATTTTATTAGTTATTATTAATACTTAATATAACAACTGAGTGTTTCTAAGAGACTATAAATTAATATTAGAGAAAATCATATTTTAATTAGAAACTAAAATTTGATTAAGTTTCTTTACTTTTCTTTCTTGTTTTTACTTCCAAAAGCTATAGGATTTTTATGGCATGCATGGCTAAATGGAAGCTGTGAATTTCTGCATAATACAGGGTATACACGGGTTATACACAAACTCTGTATGTGATATTTGTTAATTCTATAAAATGATCCTTCCCAGGATTTGAAGATTTGCATAGCACTGTCATAAAGATGCTAATGCAAGAGTGCACCGCCTAGTGTTGACAACGTGGAAATGCAGACACACAGTCCAGAGGCCAAGTAAGTGTAGGAATATATGTTAACTTTGTATTTATGTGAATACAGTCTCCTTAACCTGAAAGGTGAGTGAAAATATGAATTCTTCAGTTTCCAAATTCTGGCTGCATAACATTTTTGAAAAAGAATTAGGAAATTCAATTACAATATCCAATCCACAAATTATCAAGATCACTTTTAAAGGACCTAAAAAATATTTTTGTACTAAAGTCTCTTACCTCCTAAAATCTACAAGCTGATAGCAAGTGAAGTGTAGCCACAGGTGTTTATTTATCTCCACACTGAGAGAGCCCTTTGCAATCTATGGAGTTGTAATGCTAACAATCTTTAGAATGTTTGGCTATTTCAGATTCTTATTTTAATTCTAAACAACTTTCCATTTTACAGCCTGTCATCATTGCTTTTTTCCTGTGTCACGCAACTTAGAAGCCATTCGGTTGAGTCTAAGTGAGGGGTGCGTATTCCTTACTGAGCAGCGGGGGTGCAGTGGAAAGAAAGTAGACATATATATATGAAAGGGAAACAGTTTATTTTGTAACATCCAACCTATAGTCCTAGCTGGTGAGGAAAATGTAGGGCATGGTACTCACTGAATACTCAGATGTGTGTACCAGGTAGGTGGTGTGCATACTATGATCCTTTTGGTTCTCTCCACCCAGGAACTTTGGGCCCTCCTTGTAAATATCAGTTGCTTTTCCCCATGAACTGGGAATAGCTCAGTACTGGTAAACACCCAGAATTATCTTTCCCTCCTACTAGAATTCTAAAACAGGGGAAACCTATGCAGATAAACATAGTTCCTCTTTTACATGACATTTGACTTGCTAGTAGTAGACAGAAAGATGGTATGAGATGATTAAACCTTCATCATTGGTTTGACCTGGCATTAACAAAGCCCCCAGTTTCTAACTCTATGTACATGTGTATACATATGCTTTATGCAGAATAAATATAAGTATAAATACATAATGATTAACTATATATTATTTGAGGCAAGGCTTCCTGGATTCAAATTCCAGGTCTACCACTTGCTAGCTGTCGGAACTTGATATTTTTAAATCTCTTTGTTCCTCACATCCTCAAAGGTAATACATGGTATGATAGGACCTACCTCATGGGGTTCTTGTAAGGAACACAATGGTTAGTATGTATAAAATACTTGGTACGTCTGGTGCATGGTAAGCTCTCAAAAACATGTTTTAGAATATATGTCATTTCAATGGAGAGGAATGTAGGATCGCTGTACATTTCATTGGGTGCTATAGGATTGTGATTGGAAAATGTTTACTTAGATTCTTTTCTAAAACTCATTTTGACTAAGGACAGAATGAGGACAAACTTCCTAGCCTCTTCAAAGTCACCATTTTTGGTGACAGTTCTCAAGCCGGATTTGCACTAAAAATTCGGTTAGAAAGATAAATAAACTTCTGTGAAAACTTCATATTTGAATATATCAAACATAATCCTTCAATGCGCACTGTAATATTAAGCATCTATTCTTTCATTAAGCTAAGCGGATATTTTTAAAGCAAGAAACATCAACACTGTGGGTGAACTTCAGCCACAAAAAGAAACGAAATTGAGTTATTTGTAGTGAGGTAGATGGACATAGAGTCTGTCGTACAGAGTGAAGTAAGTCAGAAAGAGAAAAACAAATACCGTGTGCTAACACATATATATGGAATCAAAAAGAAAAAATGGTTCTGAAGAACCTAGGGGCAGGACAGGAATAAAGATGCAGACGTAGAGAATGGACTTGGGGCCATGGGGAGGGGGAGGGGTAAGCTGGGACGAACTGAGAGAGTGGCATGGGCATATATACACTACCAAACGTAAAACAGATAGCTAGTGGGAAGCAGCTGCATAGAACGGGGAGATCAGCTCGGTGCTTTGTGACCACCTAGAGGGGTGGGATATGGAGGGTGGGAGGGAGACGCAAGAGGGAGGGGATATGGGGATATAGGTATACATATAGCTGATTCACTTTGTTATACAGCAGAAACTAACACAACATTGTAAAGCAATTATACTCCAGTAAAGACATAAGAAAAAAATCACTTCATTGTTAAGAAACATATTTCATAATTATTTTAATAAATAAACTCCATATAGCATGTGTCTACTATATGCTAAAAGCTAACAGGAAGTAACTACTTATCCAAATTCATTTTGGATACTTCCCACTTTGTATAATTCATGCTGTAAATTAATAGACATCACGCTACTCTTTCTACAATTTTTTTTCATAGAATTAGGTTGTAAGACTGTTGATCTGAGTGTAGTCAGACAATTAATTCTCTGTGAGATATATTTCTCAGTTCATCAGATTGTATTTGTGGTTCTTAGCAATTATAGTTGCAGCTGCCAAAACAGAAGCTTATTACAGGGACCAAACAGATGGTGTAAAGAAACAATAGATGTCACAGGTCCTATCATAAGGGAGCGTGGACACTGAGGCAAAATAGACAGTTTAAGCCCCATCTAAAGTGTACGCACACACACACAGACACACACACACACAGACACAAACATGCATGCACACACACGCAAACACACACACGCACACACGCACAGACACAAACACACGCACATGTGCACACAGACACGCGCAGACATGCACACACACAGAGACTCAGACACGCACGCACGCACACACAGACACACGCGTACACAGACACATGCACACACAAAGACACATGCACACACGCGTGCATGCACACACACCCATGCACACAGACACACGTACACACACGCACACAGACACACACAGACACGCACACACGCGCACACACACACACCACACACAGACACACACACATGCACACGCGAATATTATTTCTAATATACACATGCATATATTTTCAGTTGAGGTGTTCTTTACTGTTCTCAGATTTCCGTGGACACAGCAGGTTGAAGCCCCACCCAGAATTCCTCCAGACGTGGAGACTGAGGACACCACGCATGTACCAATGAGGAACGGAGCCAAAGTTAAAGGAACTTTAACCATATTATTCAGACACACGGGACTTTCCAGAAGGAGCCAGGAAGGTACCAGCTAGGGCAAGGGCAAGAGGGCAGCAAGGTGGGCGGCCTGGGTTTTGTTATGCTGAGCAAGTCAGGCTGGGACAGAGGTTCACACAGACAACTAGCCTCTACATGGGTTGAAATTTCTGTCAGTGCCAAGGAATGGGGAGCAGCCCAGGTGTGGAAGAAGAGGAGAGGGGAGCGTGGGGACCAAAAGCTGTCAGTGAAGTTTCCCTCCTTATTACATAGAGTTCCTCTTAATTCACACGCACACACAAAACTAGAACAAAATAATGCTGCATTACTGAAGTTGTTATATTAAAAAAGGATACTTGACTACTTTATGATGATTTCTGTCTTAATTTTTTTTTTTTTTTTTTGCAGTACGCTGGCCTCTCACTGTTGTGGCCTCTCCCGTTGCGGAGCACAGGCTCCGGACACGCAGGCTCAGCGGCCATGGCTCACGGGCCCAGCTGCTCCGCAGCATGTGGGATCTTCCTGGACTGGGGCACGAACCCGTGTCCCCTGCATCGGCAGGCGGACTCTCAACCACCGCGCCACCAGGGAAGCCCTGTCTTAATTTCTCATATAAGGATGCGGGTGGGAGAATCACAGCAACTGTGACTGCACATCTCCTGAGCAAAGAAAGAGAAACACGTTGTTGTAACACATGGAGAAAAGACCCACAATCTAAAAACGTTTTCAAAGGCTGTCAGGCATGAAGAAACTGCACGTGGGGAGGTGTCCTAGGCCTGGAGAATGTATGTTTCTGTATACTATTTAGAGGAACACTGTAGATGGGATATTAAGTCCAAAGAGTCGCAAACATCAGAATTCATCAGAAAGAGACAAACGTGCATATTAATGCTACACTTTGAGAATGCCAGTTTACTTTTATTACCTTTGTATATCATCTGGCTTCTGTATATAAGAATTTCTTGAATTTGTTTATGTAAAGAAATATATATATTTTAAAATATCAATGAAAGAAAGAAAATACAGAAAAATTGAAAATTAAATTAAATTTTAATTAAAATTAAAGGGGGGAGGGATAAATTAGGAGTTTGGGATTAACATAAACACACTACTATACATAAAATAGGCAACCAACAAGGACCTACTCTATAGCACAGGGAACTATACTTAATATTTTGTGATAACCTATAAGAGAAAAGAATCTGAAAAAAATATGTTTATCTGTAGAGATATATAGAGATATATAACTGAATCACTTTGCTGTACACCTGGAATTAACACAACACTGTAAATCAACTATACTTCAAAAAAAAGTTAAAAAAATCAAATATTTGCTATTATCTTTCACTTTCTATAAAATATTCCTTAAATTCTAATTTTTATATATGACCTTCCACGATGTTTTATTTTTTAGCAGCAATGTTATTATTTTAATGTGTAGAGTGCTGTCATTCACATGTTGATAAGAACGAAGAAGAATACTGTATTATACATTTAAAAAAATTTTTCTGTATATTATGTTTTGGCATCCTGAAAACCCTCCTGGCTGGGGAGAGACAGCTCCTCCCAGGGCTATAGCTAAAATGGTTAACACCTGGCCCTAGAGTGTGCCTTTCATATGCAAACCAATCCTGGGTTTATACCTCCAACTACCTCCTTGCCTCATTCTCACACACCAAGCCAGTATTTCCCCTGCTCTAAATCAGCCCAGGGCCAGGTACCAGGCAACCAGTGACTAACCATATACCCCAGAGCCCTCTGCTGTCATTCAAAGGAGCCAATCCTACACTGTTTACGCTGGCCTGTCTTGCCTTTCCTGTAAAGACACCAATAAAGGCTCTGGCTTAAACCTTCTGCTGCTCCTAGCCCGTCTGCCTCTTGATGGACACTGGTGTCTTCCCCGTGGACCTCTGTGACATGCGGTGATCCCCTCCCTGGGTCCTGGGAGCATAATAAACTTCTTCCTTCCAAGTCTCATCTCACTTCCTCCTGTGGCTACACCAACTTTATCACACTGTCTTCAACATACACAACCTTAAAACAAACACCACTTCACACATTTGTCCATGGAATTCTATCCGGTGCCCCAGTGGTGTTAATCCACGATCCACCCAGCAAGTTTCCGAGTATCATTTAAAATAGGGATCTGCTGGATTTAATAATGTGTCATTGACCTTATCAGAGACTTTGGTAGGCTGACTTTACTATGAATTTCTAAGAGGTGAAAACAGAATTCACTGTTTGGTAAGTTTGTTGCTACAAATATAATTAACTTCCAGGGTCCAGTGTTTTATTTCTAGGGATGGGAGATGAGTTGGATAGTTTTGATTTTATTCATTTCTCACTGTGGAGACGATGTAATATAAATGATGGAGGCCTAAGATTGTTTGACCTGAACACCAACTGGAGTTTTATGTCCATGTACTTGGGTTCACATTAGTCCAGTTTCAAAATATTATAAAAAACCTTCTTCAGAGTGTGTCATTGAAGATATAGGTATCCTGGTTGCCTAAATGGGTTTCCAAGGTCATGGATCAGAAAATATTGATAACACCTGTAGTAGTATAAACCCTAGGCACCATTTACAAAGTACCAGTGTGGTATCCAACACTGGTTACGGACATATGGAGTCAGCACTATTTCTCCGTATCATCAGATAGCGGTATTGCCAGGCAATGAACACACATGCAAGTTTACTGTAGCAGCACCACTGCGTTTCTTTAGAAACACTGATGCAGTGTCGTCAAAGACAGAGATTCCCACTCTCAGTAACTCTGCTCTGAGAGTGGGTGGCAAAGGCTTAGCACCTATCTTTAGAGTCCAGTCCTTTGTACCGATTTTACCTTTTCTGTTTCCTTAAAGGTTCCGAGATTGTCTACTGTGTATTACAATAGTCAGCATACTTCTTGTTTCCCCTTCCTTTCATCTAATCTCAGAGATCCTGTGAGTGACTGGACCTGATAATAGACTCACACGGTCTAGCATCTTCCTGGCTTCGACTGAAACATTGATTCTCAAGAATTACACTCATCCATCAGCTACTGCATTGAGATCACAGTGTCCTACGTTCTGCGTTCCTTGAGAGGGTATTCTGAAGTCATTATCACTCTTGCTGAGTCTACTTTCATACCTTAGGCCTATTAAGTTAACAGTGAAACACATTGGTAAAATCTTCTTTGTTCAGTTAATTGATGCTTTCTTTCATATGTAGTTAGATTTCAGCAACTTGAGACAACATTTTCCCCACATTAAACCATTAAGCACTAGCTCCACTATAATGGAGGGAACAGTTAAACAATCCCCAAAACAAACAGCATTATGTTTAAGCACACACAAAACCCACTGAACGTGCAGGCATTCTTCTATTTCTGGTTGGAGGTATATATTCTGTACCAAACAGTCCTCCCCCCAGGTTACAACTGTAGTGGGCAGCAACTCTCATTCTTGTTACTTGGGTATGCAGTGGACATGTCTTCCCTGGATGTAGTAGGTTGTCTTCCAAGATCCATTTCAGCCCTCCATGTTGTGAATGTGATTTGCAAGGGATGGTTTTGACCGGCCATCCTTACTGCGGTTGTTGATTTAGAGATGACCCGAGGTAAGCCATGTTTATGATCTGTGTTTGATGACTATGAGAATGTCCTTTCTCCCACTAGATGTCAACAGAGTATAGTAATAGAAATAGCTATACTTTATGAAGTGCTGATTATATGCCAGATACCATGTATTCCATCATATGAATTAGCTTATTGAAATCTCAGAATACTTCTTTGAGATAGAGTCTGTGCTTGCTCCGATAATCCGTATGTGAGAACTGAAGAACACGGTTCTAAATGTATGTACAAGGTCACATGTACAATCAATGGTTGAGCCGGATTGCGAACCCAGGGAATCTGAAGCTAGGACTATGCACATTTCCACTGTACTGTCACCGTTTTCTCCATGGGGGAACCGTATAGGTAGTAACCCTAGAGAAGCAGCAAACTGAGAAAATCAAATATAAATGGAAGCTGAGCCCTAACTGAACAGCGCCTGAAGTCTGCTCCAGCTCTGAACGTTTCAGTTTCACAAATAAACCCTCTCTACTGTCTAAGCCAGTTTGAATTCGACATTTCTGTTACTTGCACCTAAAAGCATCTTACCCTATCAGTTCATGCAAGGAAGACAGAGTCACAAAGAGCAGATTTTACTATGTTGATTTGGTTGAGCAGAAAAGGGAGAGTAGAGGGCTCTGATGACATCTTTATTCTGGGTGAGCACCTGATAATCCCTGTTACAGGTTAACAGTTACTGACTTTCATCCAATTAGGACAATGACCTTCTTCCTGCCTCAGTGATTATTTGGTAATGCATCTGGAACAGTTCAAAGACACGGAGTGCATGGCGTTCCCTTCACTTCCATGATTTAGGGAAAGAGTAATTCAAGAGAAGATAAGGACTTGTGCTTGACATTATGGAAGTGGCTGTCTCTCCCTCTTTCTGCGTGTCAAGGAAGAGCTATGCGGCTAGCCATATTTGTCTATGGGGAAAGACACCTGAAGTCGAAGCCACCCTTGGAGAAGTGCAGAACCAAAGATACTGAAAGGAAACAAAGGAGGAGGCTTTGTTTAACTCTCCTACTTTATATATTTTTGGTTACGTGAGCCATTGAATTCCCTTTACTGTCTATGATACAGCCAGATGGGTTTTGTGGTGTCAGGCAATCTTCTTTTTCTCACCTGTGTCATCTAGTTTAATTTAGTCCTTCTCCTTCTGAGTTCCAATTTTTTGTAAGCTTAGCCGCCTATGCAAGTTGTCTCAGTGACGAGAAATGAAACTGAGCATCTTGAAGATGGAGAAAGGGTCAGCGAGGTGCTGACCATAATATCCCACCATATTATCTAAGAGATAAGGTCCCGGTTCCAGTTGATCTATTCGTGTGAAACAAACCCCTCTAAACCTTAGTGGCTTAAAACGGCAGCCATTTATTACCTCTCCTAATGTTATGGGTCTCTCTGTTGCACATCACGATGCTGGTTAGGTCACGCATGCAGCTGCATTCAACTGGAAGCCGGGCTCCGCTCTTTTCCATGTGACCACTTTCCTCCTGTGAAGGTTTAGCCTCCAAGACCTCTCCCATTAGTTTTTCCCGCCAGCAGAAGTGCTTAGATTTCCTACAGCATGAAACCAGCCCCATAAGGGAATATTTCAAGACAGCAAGCCCCAACGTGCAATTCTTATCAAGCCTCTGCTTGGATCATTCTTGATAACGCCTACCGGCCAAAGCAAGTAACATGGTCAAATCCAGAGTCAATACGTCAGGAACTCCACGGGGCATGATGGAGTGGGTGTGTAGTTCACCGGGGGTCACCACTGTCACATCTATCATAGGTAATGAGACCTTTTATGTCTCCTGTTAGCATCTCCCAAAGGTTCTATCTAAAGCCAGTAAACTTCTGTGCCTTTGGCTACATCAATGAAAATGTCCCTTCAGTTATCAGAGCCACAGTATAATCAGAAATTTTCATGACTCGTGAGGGACATAGGTGGGGAAACAGAGATAAAAACCCATTTCATCAGACCCCCTTTCTATCTGTCTCGTTTGAGTATATTTCTGTTCCTTGCAACCAAATACTCCTGGACAAAACAAATGAAAATCTTCTTTTTTTTAGAAAATAGAAATGAATATATTATTTGGGATTTGGTAGTATATTAATTAGAATGCCTTACTCATTTTGCTGTTTAATATTAATCATGCTTTATATCAAGTAATGTGTTAGGTGATTTCCCATGAGCTAAATCAATGGATTTCATCATCAACTTTGTGACACAGATACCAATTTTTTCCTGTCTTTGAACATTTGAGGAAATTGGGACTTGGCACGTTTAATAACTCATCAATGTCACATTAGTAGAACGTAGAAGAGCCAATATTTGAGGGAAGATTGGAACTGCATTTTTCTAAAATTAAATTACAGAAGGCGGGTAATTTGACAGACATTTTTGACTAAGATTCAATTATTACTAAAGCCTCACCCCAGCAAAAAAAAAGAAAAAGAGAAAAAAAAATGTCCACTGACCTCTGGATATGCAGTGACCTGCCCTTGACATCTGCAATCCTACTGGCCTGTGCTGACTGAAGTCCCCTGGCTGCACACGTGTGCCCTTGCTCCCTGGCAGCTCCACCGATGTCCTCTGAGAATGCCCACTTCCTGGAGGGAAAGGTTCACTGCTCCCCTTTCTCAGGCTCCGCTGGCATAGCCTTTGACTCCATTTTTTTAATGTGCTTATTAGACAGGCCACACCCTTTTTCATCTTTGTAAAAATGAAGGTTATTTTATAAATAACTTTGGTCCCTCTCAGGGAAAAAGGTTAAGGCCAGTTCTGCCGAGTCTCTGTGTCAAGCATCTTTAAGCTTAACAATCAAGCAAGAAAGTAGGTCAGGAATTGGGGTCAGGTGTACAGGATATGACCGGCAAGGCGCTGAGACCAAGGTGCAAGGTGCGGAGATAGCAGGAAACAGGAAGTGAAGTCGGAACAAAGGAAATATGAATTCACCTTCATCAAGATTGTCAACTCCAGTCAAGGACAGGGCATAGGAGAGGGAGACGAACTGAAGAGGTCAAGGTTACAGAATATGACCTTGAAAGACTACAGTTAGATCATGAGCAGGAATGAGTGTATCTGAGATCGCACAGGTCCAAGGGTCCTTTATTTTTAGCTTCTTTCACTATCCTTATTTCCCACAGGGACAATAATTTCCTACATCAATTATTAAGGTGAAATATTTCTATAATAATTTGGTTTAAATGTTTATCCCCCTCACGAAAATTTGTACTGCTTTTTGCTGTCTTTCCGGGGAAATAACGGAATCATTTGACTTTCACGACAAAAAAAAACGATACACGTCCGTAGTGACCACGTATTCATCTCAGCATTTACTTACATATCTGTAACATTTCATTTTTAAATATATAGCACAGTGGGGAAAGAAGCAGAATGTGTTTCTTATTGGTGTGAAGAAGCTAGAATGAAATCTTCAGTGTTTTATCTCACAAATAACCTTATAAATGTACTTACACTTTTACTTTTGAATGTAACTTTAACTATATAATATGTTAAGAACATTTATATAAATGTTTTTCACCTTAAGGAGGCTCCTTATCCAGGATTCAAATATCCGTAAGTATTGCCAAACAAATATGACTCATCTTTATTCTTAATCCAATATTGTTTGTTTTTAGGGGACTTGTTCTAAACAGAAGTATCTCTCCTGTGTAGTTAGATTAATCAGGATGTTATTTTGTATTGCCTAGAGCAGTGTGTTTACTGATTGGATAATTTGTCTTCCCCATCACAGTAATAGTGGACGGAATCAGTACACTTGCCATGAAGAAGTTTGTTTCTGCCTGAGCTCAGGGAAAATCTGACTACTTCTATCAGATTAATATCCATTTGAAAATAAATTATTCCTGTAATCATCAACAGAACCTAAAAGCCTGGTAGGCCTTCCTGAGGGAATTACTATTGCAGTGAGAAGAGAGGGGAGTGGAAGGAGGGCTGGGGAGACATCTGAAGGGGGTGACGAGGGAGGAAATCTGGGAGGTGGCATGCCTTCCCTTCATGCTCGAGCATCATTCTGCTTATAAATTGGGAGACAGAACTAAATCATTACGATAGCACTGGCATATGGCTTAATGCTGCAGAATGGCATTGTGCAATGAAGATCACACACAAATGTGCTCTACAGGGCTGCTGTGAGCGGAAAAGAAAATACCAGGACTGTGTGCACTGCTTCGGTAAAGCTGAGTATTTGCAACTCTTCTACGTCTGAAGTCAAAAGCTCAGCAAGTGTGGCTTTCTGCCGTGATCACTACTGGGTATAACTAACTGCTACTGAATCACAGAAAAGGCCATTTTATGTCCATATCTCTATATGAATGTCTTGTCCGATACACACACACACACAGATACATATCTGCATATATGCTACAAATTACTCCCTTTTCACTTTTCACTTACTACCCATTATAATATTTTAGCACAGTCCTTTACACACGGCACAAAGAAAGAATGGATTTCTTTTCAGATGTAGGAGTATTGGTGGCAGAACCTCTCAGACTCTGAGTAATTCTTGTCTTTTAAAATTCTAATATTTCTCTTCATAGCTGCAGGCTCTTTTGCTATCTCAACAGTTCCCTCATTTTATGACTTGCAAAATAACTCTAGAGAAAAAGAAAATAAAAGTGTCTTCGTTTCAGTTCTGTTTTTCGTCTTTGTCTTTGCATCCAGTTTTACCACCCTCTATTCTCACCACAGAAATAAAAACATGGAATCACAATAAAATGCAAAAGTCACCTCTATGAACCATAAGGTCTCCTTTAACTCCCTCTCCAATCAGAAGGAGTCCTGCCCATCTGACAATTTATAATGTAGGCTGATGAAGGAAGTACTCCTCTGTCACTAGTAATCCTTTCTTTATTGCTTTTTTTATTAATGACTGTTAATAATTAGAAAAGTATAGATTACCTTTCTATTATAGTCATTTCTATTTGAATTTTCAGATGTGGCCCCTTGTTATACAGGACTCTGACATTTATATGATCTTGTCCTCCAAAAGAGATGACGGGTACTCCTCTTAAAAGAAAAGAGGTGGTCGTCTTAGACATTTCTCTTTTAGACCTCCTGATTTCATATTCATGACTATTTAACTTATTTAAAGATAAAATGTTAACATGATTCAATAGACTTAAAATGTTTTCATGAGCATCTTTGACAGGGTCTGTTCCTTATCTTCACCGGAACTCCTTTAAAGCATATTTTCAGACCTTTGTATTGCAAATGCCTTTTCTTCGGAATTTCTGTGAACTAATAACGATTCTTCCCCAACTAATACAAAAGAAAGAAACTACTGGACTTTCGATCAATGGATCAGCCTATCACTTAGTATGCACAAAGTTCTCCTTTTAGTTTTGCCTGAAATTCGGTAATTTCCTTTTTTATAATAATGGCTTTAAAGAAGAAAGGCTCAGTTGTCCTCTCCAGCTAAGAGCAACTGAAGTTTATATACTAACTAGGCTCTTTTACCACATGAATAAGCATGTTTTTCTCTTCCTAACTTTGCATATGAAACTCTCTGCTGACCAAATGTTTGCTCAACCGAATACCTCCTTTCTTTATTACAACAGAAGAACCATAGCAGTTGTAATGACTGACCTGTTTTCCATGGTTGGTTACAGTGTTTCAAGCTATGCCCTACACATTCTTCGGCATTAGTTTTGTTATTTATTTGTTTGTACCGACCTATGCATGTGATTCCTGTAGCCCTGCTCACAAATCATCTTTCTAACTCTTCCTTTCTTCAAAGACCTATTAACTGAAAGGCACTCACTATACCAGCTCTTCACAGAAAAAAGAAATGTTGATACAATGACTAAAATCAAGATTCTTCCAGGTAATAGTCACTGAGGGCACGGTAGCGATCATATCCCAGGTACTGTATTAGTTACTTCACAGGTATTATCTTCATTCTTCATAAGATTCTATAAGGTTGACATTAGTTCCATTTTATAGTTGCAGAATCTAATGAGAGGTATTTTATTACACTTTGCTAAGTCTATAGAGTAATTGAGAGAGACGGACTTTGGACTCATTTTATCCTTGACACCAAACTCAACGGCCCCTTCCAATCCTCAGATAGAGAATTCTATGAATAAGATGAGTTCAAAAAAAAGAAAAAAACACAAGGAAAGTTACAAATAGTATTAATAAGCAAAGACAGCACAAGAGAAGAATGCTATGGGGAGGCAAAGGAAAATGAGCTTAATTCTCATTAGAGGGAGAGAAAAAGGTATCTGAGAAAATATAGTTTTTAAGAAGTACCTTGAAAAATATGATGGTAGTGACTATGGGAGGATAGGACAGCAGTTCAAGGGTCGAGTAAATTATGATTTAAAATAAAAGAGAAGAAAATACTGGTGACTAAAGAGCAATCTTGTTTTGTAAAAACATGGACACCAATAACCTTAGTATTAGTTTACCCTGAGTAAAATCGTTTATACACTGGTGTATAAATAAAATACAAAATAAAATATAAATAAATAAAAATAAAAAAGATTCCTCTTGGGTTCACAATATTTTCCCTTTAGAAAACTAACTTTCTTTACAAGAATATCCCCTCATCTTCCTCTAGTTTCCTTTATAGAACTATGTACTCCTGTACCTTATACCATTTGGTATTCTCAGTCAGTGTTCTATGGGGCACATAACTTGAGAAAGGAAACTAAGATTACAAATCATCTAATGTATGTGGAAAGATCTTCAAAATTGCTTTCTTATTTAATTTACAAATTACTCTAAGAGAAAAGCATTATTAATCCAATTTTGCAGTCTGACACTGAGTTGCTAAGGTCAGGAAGTGGAAAAATTAAAATTTGAACCCAAGTCTACCTGACTCTTTTCTGCTGCACCCAAAGGCTCAAAGTAGAAGAGTTTTAAGAAACATCTGGCCATTAGTGGCATCCAGAACTACTTGAATATTAAGAAGAATAAGGAAGAAGAGAAGGTATATTAGAAGGGAAGTTTCCAGAATGAAAGAGTGAGCAGGTCTAAGGAAGTAGAGAGAGTGAATGTAATCTGAAAAGTTGTCAGGAACAGACGGATATCTTTGGGGAGAAACAGAAGTTATGAAAAACATTTCTATTTTTATTCCTTTAGTGTTGAGAAATACTTAATATTTTTGGAGGCACAAGCCAAGAAGCCAGTGGTGACAGATTGGAGATTTGAGTAGAAGAAGTAATAACTGCTATACTTCTGTGCCTTATATTAGTTTGTGTTCTTTCGAAGAGAAACGGAGTTGTAGCTAATCTATAGTATGCACTGGACCTTCAAGGGCTCTTTGATTCAGGACTGACCAAGCAGCAGATATAGAAGGAAAGAGGAGACAGACAGAAGTAGAGAAAATGAGAAACCAGGTGGGTCAGGTCCTGAAGGATGGAGGACAGGATTACTTCCTGGCAGTATCTCGTTCAGTTTCCAACAGACCTTGCAGTAGCTCGCTCCTATGGCAGCACACGATGTCGTTTGCTGCCAAATGCCTCCTTCAAGTTAAGTCTTCTCTACTTGAGTTCATTTTATGGATTTTTTTGTTTCTTGAAACAAAGGATTGTGGAATAAAATAGGCATAAAATTCACATCTCATGTAACATTTAGTGAAGTATATTTCAGAAGAAAAACATGAAGTTGCAATACAAGGTCATATGGTAGATTACATGTCTTTCCTCATTTCTCTGAGAAAAGAAGATAAAGCAACAAAAAGGCAAAGGTAATGAATGAGGGTAGAAAAAATCGTGGGGTGTGAGGATGGGATTTGGAGAATACATAGAGATGGAACAAAGTACATACATCTCAAAAAAGCCTCCAGGAAGGATTTAGTGAAACAAAACTGCTCGTTAGACTGTGCTTCCCATGATGCTGCAAATAAGGGCAGCTCTGCTTTACGTGACTTGTACAGACACTTGGTTCACATTTTTAACAGGGTTATCCTCCTGTAACATCATTTCACTACCAATATTATTAACCACTGTGGCATCACGGCTCTTGGTACATAGTGAATACCCAGGATCCATTTCCTATCCTAATAGAACCCAAATGAACCCAAGTTCTTCCCAGGGTAGTAACTATCCTTTGTGCAGTCCTGACAAAAAAGTGGTTCCTAGAATTCCTCTCCACTACAGAAGACTTGGGGGCCAGATTTTTCTTTTGATATTGCATGTGTATGTGACCTCAACTTGGCAAATTAATGCTCTCACCTGGAGCTCTGAATGTTAAGCAGTGACCACGGACAAAAGACAGGGCAGAAGATTATTTATTCTAAGGCAAATGGTGATTGTAGAGGCAGTACTGGCAATCTCTGACTGGGACATTCAGAGCTCCAGAAATTTATATGCTGCTTCTTTCTTTCTTCCAGAACTTGGGTTATACCTTTGGATTCTACCTCACGAGCCCACCAATACTCTTCCAGTAAATAATCTTTGCTGTATGTGGGTCCAACTTGGTTTCTGTTTGCTACCACAAACTCATCTTTTACTAGAAACCCATAATATTACTAGAAGTACTCTGAAACTCTATTTTCCTGTCAGGAATCTTTGGAAAGATGTGTGGTAGCGATTTTAGAAATGAATTTACTAATTTATGAGACATAGTTATCCCAATTGCATTGTGCACTACACTGCATGGGACGGATATGATCCAGCCACAGTTTTCGTCATTACACTGGCTTTGCATACGCTGTGTTCTAATTCTATGGTTCAGATATACCACATTTGCCACGTGTCATTCTAAGTAGCAAAGGTTACAGTCTCTCACAATAAAATTGTAAACTTCCTCTAAGGAAACGATACACTCGTCGTCATGTCAAATTTGGGAATGTGTACCTTATGAAGAATGCATGTTCTTGGAATCAGAGCATGAAGAACAGAAACTTGTGTAACTTAAACTCCACTTTCAGGGACTAGTTGCCTGTAGTCAAGTGGCTAAGAGTTTTCTTCTACGCTGCTGCCTCTTAGCAAATGGCATTAAATGCTTCAGAAGATGTACAGATGTATGGTGGTGGCACTATTGTGTTTTAAGACTTCCAAGTTGGTAAAATTTCACTTTCTTTAGAAGTACTCTTTATGTGTGTTTTCATAATCATTTTTTAAATTTTATTTTATTTTTAATACAGCAGGTTCTTTTAGTTATCTATTTTATACATATTAGTGTACATATGTCAATCCCAATCTTCCAATTCATCCCACCACCACCAAAGAAAAAGTCAAAAGTATCTCTTTTACACTAAAAATGTATTGATCCACAAGCATTGGGCACACCAAGCTTTCCCAACCTGACCCTTCAACCCCCTCACAGTGACTCACATGATGTGCAGACATCACTGTTGTTTTTTGGGTTTTTTTTGTGGTACACAGACCTCTCACTGTTGTGGCCTCTCCCGTTGCGGAGCACAGGCTCCGGACGCGCAGGCTCAGCGGCCGTGGCTCACGGGCCCAGCCGCTCCGCGGCATGTGGGATCTTCCCGGACCGGGGCACGAACCCATGTCCCCTGCATCGGCAGGCAGACTCCCAACCACTGCGCCACCAGGGAAGCCCTGTTCATTCTTAAATCATGTATATATTCACTTTCTTGTTTTGACTAGATATACACTGCCATGGATTGAACTGTGTCCTCCAAAATGATATGTTGAGGTCCTAACCACTGATGCCTGTGAGTGTGAGCTGACTTGGAAATAGGGTCTTTGTAGATATAGTCAAGATGGGCTCATTGGGGTGGGCCATAATCCAGTAAGACTGATGTCCTTATAAGACAAGGAGAAGTCCAGGTGGAGACAGAGACTCGGGAGGGCAGAATGCTGTGTGGATGGAGGCCGAGCCTGGAGTGTGGCAGAAGCACACGCTAAGAGCACCGGGCATCGCTGGCAGCTGTGACAGCTAGCAGGAGGCAAGGAAGGATCCTCCCTGCAGGTTTCAGAGGGAACATGGGCCTGCTGACAACCTGATGCCGGAGTCTGGGCTCCAGAACTAGTAGGCAATACATTTCATTTGTTTTAAGCCACCCAATTTGTGGTACCTTGTATCCAGCAAGCAACCCTAAGAAACTGATACACATACATCTCTAAATGGAAACATTTTCTACATTCATTACATTATGGGGGAAAGTTTGTTCCCATTCACCCCCTCACCAGCAAAACACTAGTCAGAAATTGGTCGCACTCTTTCTTTCCCCTTAGCGTAGCCTTTTCAAAAGTCAATCCACAATTCAAATAATCTTATTTTTAAGTCCTCAGGGCAAATAAAAGAATGATTACATATTTCTGTATTGTTAGTAAACTACTGTGTGGATTTCATTCTGTCTCCATGAGAACATTAGTTTCTCACTGATAACATAATCCTTTAAAAATATTTAGTAACCTCATCAGGCATACCATACAAAAAGACAGTTTATTAAACAGACCTTCCCAGAGAAGAAATACTCTCTATGTATCGTCAAATCCCTTCTACGCCTGTAGCCAAATACCCTGATATTTTGAGCCTCTTGTCTCTGATATAAGATCCTAAGAATTCTTTTATAATTGTAAACTTTGGGCATTTAAGTATCTAGACCAAATTTAAAAACACAAAAACAAAAAACACTATTCTACAGATACCAGACTCTGAGATGCTTCCGGATTTATCAGTCTACCACCTCAGCCTACAACACACTTATTCACAAATATCAATTCTGTAAATGACAGTCAAGTGTAAGAAACATAAATTGGTGTGACAGAGTTAATTCTCAGCCTACATATATTTGTAAGTTAGATGTGTTGAATCTGAGCACACTTTCCCATTAAAACAATTCTGTAACTTTCCACTAAATACATAAGCCTCAAAGTGGTCGATTTAATTCAACATTTATCAAGCATCTCCTAAAAACGCAAACCACTATTACACCATCACACTGAATAGCATCCCTGCCCTTGAAGAGTTCACAGCCTAGAAGTTAAGCGTGAGAACTTGAATTATGATGTGAACTACAGTCTGTGCTCCAGGGCTCCTCGATCCCAGCCTGTGGTGTGAATGGGGCTTGCAAGCAACACATGCTCAAGTTCATATCCTGAATCTGTCTCTCAGTGACCATGGTCAAATTAAATTACTTTAAGCTAGTTTTCTTATCTTTGGCAAAGTAAAATAATGAATACCCTGCCTTGAGGGGTTTCTGAGAGGATTGGCAGGGGGAAAATTTGTAATACGGGTACAGAGAAGTCAATAAAGCAACACCAAAGGGAAAAGAAAAAAATTTTTAAATAGGAGTGTTGAAAGCGTCAGCCAATATAGAAGGATTTAAATGATATTTGAGAGCAGACTCTAGGAGATGTTATAAAAATCACACACTGCTTCGTAGGTGTAAGTGATGGTCAGAATCAAGCATTACTCATTTCGCTGAAGATCCAGCACAGTCAGTAAATGAGTGCCTCTTATAAAGATGAGGTTGAAACAGGAAATGAAGGTCTTGCTGAAGGAAATAAGTAATTGGTATTAGGAGCTAATTTAGGGTATCTATTGTGGAGTTAACGCTATTACAGCTCTTCCCAAAATATATAATGAATGCATGTTAATTTGAAAAGAATTACCAATGTCAAGTAAGTTTGGGGAGCACTGCATTAAACAAAGTGATACAGGTTTTAGTGCTGCAAGCCTTCTGAGAATCTTCAAACTAGGGAGGACAGATAACCGGTGTTCTCTGACCACACAGGACCTCAGGGTCCTTTATCCTGGCAGTGATTCCCCGCCCATTCCACAGGTTTTTCTATTTCTTTTTTCATAGAGCTCTCCCATAATGGCTCTATAAACCTCATTTTGATAAATACTATTCTATTTATAGGAAATAGTCATAGCTGCCTAGGAAACAAGGCAAATTTGTGACTAAGGTAATTCTAATAAAAAATATTTTTTGGCACCAAAATATTTCTCCAAACCAACACAGTTTGATTTTATATGACACACAGTTAATGGGTTTTTATAATTGGCAATGCATTGTAATTTTCTTAATAATCATGATGTGAGTCATCCTACAATTATTTATGACTCGAGTTTCTTTCCTTTGGCTCATGGCCAGAAGTTAATCTATAAATTTCAAATGATAAGCATTTTTCCTCTGAAAAATCATAGATGCGTAAGGAACTATTACATAAACCATCACAAAACACAGCTAAAATACATGTGTGATTTAGACAAAATATGCAATTGTATCTGGGATAGAGTTTAAACATTAGTAAATTTAATGAAAAAGAACTGCAGTATTGTCATCGAAATATACCTATCAGAAAGACTTTTACTCTAAAATCTACATTTGAAAGGATTTGAATCCTTAATCACATCAACTGATGTAACAACTGAATTATCAGTTCATTCCATTTAATCAGGGCTAAGCTGTGCTAAAATTGTGATGTACACATGGTTGTTATTTGGGCATATTTGGCACCATCAGATTTTTAGCACTTCTCCAGTGCCCTAGTATACCTCACTTTATGCTCCAAAGCGGGAGAAAAAGTTGTTTTCCCAAATATGATTAGTTATACTAAATGATAGCCAATCACTAATGGTAACATATTTCTTTGACATCAGTTTTCTGCATTTAAAAGCCTTCAAATTCTTAAATACATCACCTACGAATTGTCTTGCATCATTCAATGAATATGTATGGACTTGGGAAACAAAGGGCTTTTCAAATATCTCTAATTTACATCATATAAGGAAACCTATTTTCTCACATAAGTCTGGCCCTGAACTAAATAGAAGTTAATTTTAGAAAATGTATCCTTTATTAATTCAATATATACACATATATGTAATATTTAAAATGTTCTGTTTACATAATATTTTCTATATATACATCTATTTCATACAAGTAATATAAATATATTTGGGATGTTCTTTTTCTAATCTCACATTCTGGTGATTTTCTCAGTCTTTTTTCGGTGGGTGTATTGGCCTGAGTACAGGGAGACGTGCTTCCCACATAAAATTATTATGCGCTCACACAGCTATTTTGTTAGTTTTAAGTGACTTGGCTTTATTTTTCACCTTATTTTATCAGCATAGCACATAGACAGGCCAATAACTTTGGCACACCAGTAGGAATTCTTCAATTTCTAAAATCACTACTTTGAAATTATGTTTCTAAAAACTAAAGGTATCTTCTTCATTACACAGGTAGTCTCAATCTTTCCTCTTCTAAAGAGACTTGAAATTCAAATAATGACATCTGGGCAGAGAAGAAATTCTTCAATCTGAGGTTAAGAATGTTAATTACCACCTTACGGAGATGCCAGGATCCAGAGAATTAGAGAATTGGGCTGTTAGAAAAATCAAAATGCTGCAGAGCTGCCAAGAAACTCAGCATTTTACAGTACTTTTAATTTAGTTCCCATCGGTCTAATAGCAAAATCGCATTCTGGATATGTATTTCTCCTTTACAAAGATTTCAGGACAACATTTAAGCTTTGGCCTAAACACTATGAGGTTGACCTGCTCATTTTTCCATCTTTCCTCCCTCTTTCCACTAACTGAACAAACTTGTTTACACTGATTTATTGATTGTCTGAATGATGGTTACTTAACTGTAAATAAAAATTGTACATAAGATATCATTTTGAGGAATTTCAGTTGATTTTTTAGTTAAATTATTCAATCTACCTGTGCCATTTTTTCCTCCAATAGGGCCAGTTATATAGTCATAACGTTCTCAGGCTACTGTGAGAGTAACACTCAATACATCAGAGCTATTACTTATCATGAGTGGAAATGCTTCAAACTATTTTTTTTCTTTTGGAAATTACATTCTACCGAGCATCAGGATGAACTGATAAGACAGTATCATTTTCTGGTACAAGAAAGTATCAGTGCCAAAGAACTACACTTTTTACCTAATAAATGTAATTCCCCTTAACTATTTTAAATTGCGTTCTTTAATTCTTATTTAAAAAGAATGTTAGGGGCTTCCCTGGTGGCGCAGTGATTGAGAGTCTGCCTGCCAATTTAGGGAACAGGGGTTCGAGTCCTGGTCTGGGAGGATCCCACATGCCGCGGAGCAACTGGGCCCGTGAGCCACAGCTACTGAGCCTGCGCGTCGCAACAAGAGAGGCTGCGGCAGTGAGAGGCCCTCGCACCACGATGAACAGTGGCCCCCGCTCGCCGCAACTAGAGAAAGCCCTCGCATGGAAACGAAGACCCAACACAGCCAAAAAAAATAATTAATTAAAAAAAAATTAAAAAAATAAATACAATATATCATTTTAAAAAAAAGAATGTTACATAAATATTATTTCATTATTGTAAGTAGAAAATAAAACATAAATCGTTCTTTCTAAAGCACAGCTTACTCTATGTAACTTAAACGCACCCCTGAAGTC
Source organism: Grampus griseus (assembly GCF_964374135.1). Lineage (NCBI taxonomy): Eukaryota > Metazoa > Chordata > Mammalia > Artiodactyla > Delphinidae > Grampus > Grampus griseus. The sequence goes on from NC_139015.1 coordinate 2,546,069, forward strand.
ATAAAGAAAATACATCTACGGACAACACGTGTTCATTAGCATTTTTTTTTTGCTTTTTAACAATCAGTATTAAATTTGTGGTTTGTCATGTCTCTGACAATGTATTTTAATGATTGGCAACTAGCCTGTTTTATTCTGAGGACATTTTCAAATAAATGAGTTCTATTAAACTTTCCAATTAGATGTCATAATGTTAGAAAACAAATATTCCAACCAATTATATGTATATTTCCATATGTGTTCACACCTATATATATTTTATAAATATAAAGATATATTTCACATCATAAATAACGATATAAAATGACATTCATGTAAACATACATTAAAAGGGTTGTGTAAGTAATTACCTAGTAAAAAGTCCAAGTTCATTCTGATATAATAGAATATATTCACTGTCTCAGTGGTTTGACCCAAACTAAGGCCATGTTTTGTTGGGGATATTTAACATAGAACATCAATCAATGTGTGTCTGGGTATCACCGCTCCATCGAGTTGGCTGTTACTATCTTTCTTATAATGACAAGAAAAGGAACTATATTTTCTTTTTATGATTTGTGAAATGTTGTCAATATTCCACTTATGCTAATGAAATAAAAAGTACATTTTTCAACGTTAGACTCTTAAAACCAAATTTCCCTCTAGCTACTGTAGCACTTATGCAAATATTAAACATGCATTTATTTTTGTGACTGAGAGACATTAAGATGAATGTTTTAGCAAATTAAGTAACTGAGAATTTACAAAGCTTAATTCACATTTAATAAGAAATCTCAATAATAGGTTATATATATGCACAGAACAGAACTACTTATAATCTTAGAGTTTAGACTTTTGGCCTAATTTGATTTCTGGACTAATAAAAGGGCAATATAATTAAATAAATGTTGATAGATATTTATGTAATTTTATAAATGCATACATGTATATATAGGTTGACATTGGTATGTATAAACATTTATTTAATTCATTATATATATGCATGTATGTACATACATATGGGTGTATTCATTATACCCTCTCTAAAAATTCATTCTTGATTTTTCCAGTAATCCTTCATCCTTTCCTATCTCTCCTACATTTAAATATAATATTCTTAACTCAGAAAGAAGCAGGTATTTAAAGAGGTTAATCTGCAAGATAATGACAATCATTATTTCATAAGAAGTAACTTAATAAAGCATTTTCAACACTTAAAACTAGGAGATTCCATTTGTACAACTACATGTAGCCTGCTATTGAGCTTTCAATCACGGAAGAAAAAATTACAGATCACACAATGATATGTATCCGGTCAATGTCAAACTGCGAATGGACAAGACCTTGTGGTAGTGAGAGGGCTGTAGGTTACGGGATGAAGTGTGTTCATACCGCTGCTTTAATCGCTGACAAGGCTAGGGACCCATCTAGGTTTGCCTTTCAGTCTCCACCCTTTCACTTACGAGAGTTCACCTGTCCTATACTATTTCTCTTCATTCAATGACATATATTTGGACATAAAAAAAGCAATTTGCTTTCTTCACCTTTATTTATAGTGAATAATATATATATATTTTTTTGTTTTGTTTTGTTTTGGTTTTTTTTGCGGTACACGGGCCTCTCCCTGCTGTGGCCTCTCCCGTTGCGGAGCACGGGCTCCGGACGCGCAGGCTCAGCGGCCATGGCTCACAGGCCCATGCCGCTCTGTGGCATGTGGGATCTTCCCGGACCGGGGCACGAACCCGTGTTCCCTGCATCGACAGGCGGACTCTCAACCACTGCGCCACCAGAGAAGCTCAATAAAATATATTTTTTCAAATGCTGATCTGGAGAACAGGCAATTGGCTTGATTCTGACAGTGTCCTCAGAGAAGACCATTAAGTACAACAGCCTGATTTGCTTTGCAGGCACATGTTTTGGATACCGCTTTCTTTTTTTTTTTTCTTTTTTTTTTCACACACACACACTGTATTTTATTTTTACAAGAGATAAATAACCTGACACCAAGCATTGTAAATGGATGGCCACAACAAAAGCAACAATGATGCAATTACCGAACACGAAACACACTCACACTGTGTCATAATATTGACATTCAGTCCAGGAATCCTCCACTGTAACAGCTCCTTTACTTTGCAGTGAAAATTGATTTGTATATTTTTTGCCTCTGAGTCTTTCTGGGATTTTTTTTTTTTATTCAAACAGAGAGTCGCAAAAATTATAATCATCCTCATCAGTTCACTCAGTCCCATCTAATTAATTTTTTCTTATCTTGATCTTTTGTTAGCACTCTTATGAATTCATCAGTTTTCCATTAGAGTTCTGAAAATGCTTATTCATTCAGTTCAGCAGTGGATACTGCTTTCTAATCATACATTAGTTCCCTCAGTTTCACTTCTGATATCAACTGGGCTATATTTGCAGGAATAAAGATTCAAACTGTACTATTACGAAACTTTAAGCCTGAGATCCATGTGCTGCCAGGACAACCATGCTGGTGCTACTTTTGCTATATTTTGTCATAAAACCAATTTTCCTACGTACTGAACTTCTTTACAGAATGTTCTTTGAACCACTTTGTGCATAAGAATCCACTAAGCTTGATGTATAAGTAACTGAATAGGATACAAATATTCAGAAGGAAATGTCTTGGACTTTCTGTGAAAGTGGAAGCTAATTGCCCACCATTCCAGGTAAGGTTAATGTCCATGAAGGTCATCCACATTCGCGAGAGCTCACGTGTCACACTTTTCTTCACTTGGACTCTACCTCCGAGCCATTTCACTCCCCACTCCCATCCCTGAATCCATCTTCATCACCCAGGACCATAATAATCCTGACATTTTAATCCCTAAACACAGCAACTTCCTCGAATATTTTTCCTCCTTTTGGAGCTCTCTGCTACGTGGGTAACCCTTCCCTTGTACCGGCTCTCACAAAATCTTACTGTGCCTTTTCCCTCCAATTACCTCTCTTCCTATTTCCAAGACATATGATTTTCTATTATAAATCTCAGATTTAGGATAAAAGTCTTAATTCATTTTGGCAAAAACTGAGGCCAGGCATTCTCTCCTTTGCTTGCCACCATCCATCTAATAAGTGCCCCAGTCAAAGCTGGGGGGCGGGTGACTCCTCTTTAACCAGTAATAACTTCTCCAAAATTATCTTACCTCTCTCACCCTGAATAATTTTTCCAAAGCCACCTTACTCCCTTCTTTAAAATAATCCCACTGTATCCCACAGCCTTCAAGATAAATTCCAAACTGCTTAGCTCAGCAATATGCGGGTCTCGTTCCCTCACCGTTCTCCTGCTGCCGCCCTCCTCCTATGTGTGATACTCACATGGCATTCTCTCTCACCTTCCCGCATTTACATATGCTGCTTCTTTTCCCTCCTTCTCCCTCCCTACGACCCTTATCTCAGAAGTCATCTGAACCAGGAAGTCTCTGCTGACCCCTTGGCCCCCAACATACCCCATGCATGCACATACGTCTGTTTCCACAGTACCCACTATCAAAGAACTCATCACATAGTACTGCCATCGTCTGCTTAATTCCACTATTTTCTCTGCCAATTTAACAGCTTGGAATAAAGAGTCCACATATTTTCATGCACGTCTCTGGCATTTAGTACAGCATGTGCCACTGAATAGATTTCAAAAACGTTTCATCCTCGAAGACTGGATAGGAGACCTCACCGCGATAGTGGCCCTAAAAACAGGCATGTTTCATAACCCATCTCCCATGGATGTTTTGTGTTTTGATAATAACCTTTCTGGCAGAGCCCAGCACGGCCCTTGATAGCTCTATCTGATACTTGGTGAAACATTCCTTAAAATACTGATTTTCATACAATGAATAACTTATACCCAGGTAAGACTTTTTAAAGCAGTAAAGTACTATTTGCAGAGGATAAACATAATAGTTTGTGGAACTGAATGATTTTTTCCCCATGTGCTATCACATTGTAGACTGTGGAGCTGCAGTCAGTTTTCAGACTGAGCGGGTGTGTCTTTTCTTTCCTTTATCTTCTCTGATTTGGCTTTCTCAGTCCCAGTCTTAGCACCTATCTTGAGATATCTTCTAAATCCACTTCTCTGGATATCAACGAGGAGGTAATTGTTGTTCACATTAAGGATATTATTACAGAGGAAATACTGCTATGGGGAAAAAATGTCCTGTGATACCACTGAATACTTTAACATGTATAACACACAAACTCAATATTCAATTAATATATCCCATTCTTTTTCGGAAAATAATATTAGTCTAATGATTTTTGTTGTTGTCAACAGATTTCAATACGTAGAAATGATGGACTTACGTAATGTTTAAACATATTTAAACAATAACAATGGAATATAAATAACTGTATTCTAAACCACTATTTTGGTTAAGACTAGAATTTAGTTCTCCTGCTTCTTAGCTTTTGAACTTTTCCTTTCTGACCACATAAGAAATATGTGAATTTTACTTTCACCTTCTCTTACATAAAACTTTAGAGAATTTTTCCCCCATGGGAAAATAATCTCTAAATAGTACAGCTTTACGTGGAATACTACAAAATTATTAACCTAACGCTGATTTTGGTTCTTTTATTTATAAGAGGACGTCCCTGGTGGTGCAGTGGTTAAGAATCTGCCTGTCAATGCGGGGGACACGGGTTCGAGCCCTGGTCTGGGAAGATCCCGCATGCCGCGGAGCAGCTAAGCCCGTGCGCCACAACTACTGAGCCTGCGCTCTAGGGCCCGCAAACCACAACTACTGAGCCTGCACTCTAGAGCCCACGAGCCACAACTACTGAGCCCGTGTGCCACAACTACTGAAGCCCACATGCCTAGAGCCTGTGCTCCACAACAAGAGAAGCCACCGCAATGAGAAGCCTGTGCACCGCAACGAAGAGCAGCCCCCGCTCGTCGCAACTAGAGAAAGCCCGCGCTCAGCAACGAAGACCCAATGCAGCCAAAAATAAATAAATAAATAAATTTTAAAATATTTTTATTCTAATTCTATACTACAATACACAATTAAGTTAAACAACTTATTAATAGTTATTATTTTGTAATAAGAGCTTCTTACTACAAAACATGAAGATCTGTACATTTCAGGCATGGCCCAGGTCTACGTAGAGTAATTGTAGGTCCCAGTAATTTGAGGGACAATGAACTACCCCACCGCAGAGAGATTCTCCCTTGCCCTTCATCACTCCTTACGGGCTCTCTGTCCATATTCCTATGCACACATATTTATATTTTTAATTAACTGGGGTATATAGTTATACCGCTTAAAATTTTAATTAGTCTGTTTGTGGTAATAGCAACATCCATTGTAACTGGGTAGAAAACAAATCTCTGAAAGACGCAACGGCAGAATTGAAAGATTGGAAAGAAATATTCAAAGAAGAGAAGAAAATTTTGTTCACAACCAACTTCATGGCCTGGAACTAAAGATTGAGGGGATATTAAAATGTTGAGAGAGAGAGAGAGAGAAAGAGAGACAGAAAGTTTTCTAAAATGTTCTAACTTTCATCACTGACAAATTCTGTTTAAGTTGCTCCATACGGAGAAATACTCTAAGATCTTGAGCTTCATTTTTATTGATGTTCTACCTAGTCAAAGCATCTTTTCTTTAGCACCAACCTAATTTCTTTTCAGGATTTGGCCTTTGGGTGAAAGATAATCTGCATGAAAACTAAGTTAAAAAGGTACATGATGAGGTTGTAATTTATAGAGTACTGAATTTTATCTTCTCTTTAATACCTACAGTGATTTTGAGCATCTTCGTAACATGTGCTTTATTGAGAGAAGAAAGAGCCAGTGCATTAGTAGATGTATTTGCTTGAAATATTGATGTTGTTTAAAAATAGTTTTGCAACTGACAATTTACTGAATGGAAAACCACATTATGTTTTTAAGCATGATTCATAATCTCTTAACAAACTACTTAGTTCAGAGGAAAGAAAAGTGGGAATTTTTCAGAAAGAAGAGTGTTCTTCCTACAATAGAATTTCCTGAAGGATCTAGTACTATAAAAATTCAAGGATATAAATACCTAGATTCCTTCTGTCTTAACAGAGGATTAAAAAATACAGTTGAAGAATATCTAACAATGATATGATTTGGGTTATACCATCTGTAAACCTAAAAAGCATATCTAAATGATAGTTTTTAATTAAATGACACTGTTAACATCTCACACTGATACATTCTAAAATAATCCCTATAATAGATTCATTCTGTTCAGTAGGAATGAAAAATGCTGCAAGAAAATCCTTTTTAAAGAGTTAACATTTCCAACCTTTACTATATGTACATAAATAGCAACATTATAAAATCAAATTGTGCAAAATAGTACTATTAGAAGGACAGCCAAGACACTGACCTTCTACTGATAACATTCATGTTGTTTTGTGGCTACTACTTAATAATATGAACATTAACAGACAGGATTATTTCCATTTTCTGATAATAGAATGAAATAGAGAAAATAATTATCCCATTGACATAACGATTCTTTCAACAAACAGGCACTGAGTAACTATGATTTTCTAAGCACTGTTCTAAGAGCTTGGGATTCAACAATGAATAAGACAGACACATCTGTTGCCTATTAACAGTTTATATAAAATATATGCTTATGATCATCTAGTAAATCAAAAGAACTCCAGGTCTGCTGTCCAGATTCCTTTATATCTAGTCTAGTGTTTGGTGTGTAGATTCTCTAACCTGTTAGAAAAAATGACATATAACCTGTCCAATACACTTAATAAAATACACAGTAAACATTTTACTTGTATATTAACGATATTTGGGCCTAGCTTACTTAATATTTATACAACGAGTAAAGAGTCTACATTCACACTGAATGAATTACAACTTACCAAGGCTTCTAAACTAATTTTTTTTCTTTCAGTAACACAAATCAGTTTATGTGTAACGGGGTAATAATTATTGTATAATGCCCCCTAATCTCCCAAATCTAGTGATTAATCCTGATGGAGCTATATCCTGGTTCAGAATATTTAATCAGCACCTTTTGTATGCCAGGGACCCTTCTGGACACTTACGATTTATCACTTAGAGAAAGACAAAGACCTCTGTCCTTGTGGGCCTTTCAGGAGAGGAGACCAAGAGCAATAATCATAATGAGTAAGTAAATCATACATTATGTAAGGAGGTGATGAGTTCTATGGAGGAAAATCTTTAGAACGAGATAAGGGAAATCAGGCATAGTGTTTCCAATTTCTAAAAAGTTAGTAGGCGAAAGGCATCATTGCCAAGGTGACATTTGAGCAGATACCTGACGGGAGAAAGTTAGCCTTGCAAACACTTTTGAGTATGGTTTTGAGGGAGAAATCCAACTTCATTTTTTTCCATATTGCTACCCAGTTGCCCTTATACCATTTATTCTTCACTGAATTGCAATGCCAATTCAGTCATACACCAATTTTCCATACAAAATGGGTCAGACTCTAAAATGAGGTGTTATGGGCACCTGCCTCATAGGGCTGTTGTGAGGCCTGAATGACTCCAATCATGTAAAGTGCTGAGAACAGAGTCTGGTACTTAATCAGCAAATAGCAAAGTTTACCCTGGTTATGATAGTTGTTGTTTGTGCCTCTTTAAACAAAAATTAAAAGTTTGTCTTTATTGATCTTACATGCAGCTAACCTACGTGGATACTTATTTTTTCTATAATCTGTCTGGAGAGTCTGTTGTGTCTTTTACATAAACAATCTTATTTTTTGTAAATATTGACATTTAGCATTCTTCCTTTTCAACAGTTATATGCTGTATTTGATTGTCTTAAAAAACTTAAGACCTTCTGAATAAAGCTGAATAGTAACTATGAAAGTGTGTATCATTAAGTTTCATGTCCTTTAATTTGTTATACTTCTTATGAAAAGTATATAAACAAACTTTTAAAAAAATCTTTTCCACATCTTTGTCTTTACTAAGACATTTAGTCAATTTATAATTATTAGATTTAATCGTATTTTCTCTGTTGAATTGGAAATTATAAACTCAGTATTTGCTTCATTGTTGGATACTCCTGAAATTTTATAATATACAATTAATTTTAGAAAGCTTCAGAGAAAAATTGGGATGATAGTATACTTTAATTCTAAATATCCCTCTTGTGACCTTTAGGACACTATTATCCAGTACTTACATATACAAACACATACAACTTGGCATTATTATTGTTCCACAAATACAATGTTTGTTAAGCATGTATAACAACATCTTGGCTCATTATTAACAAAACTTGGTTAGTGGATAAATCACTCTTGTTATTTTTTAATCTGAACATGAGTTGCAACCTTCTCTTTCTGAAAAAGATTACTCGGCACCCATTTCTAGATTGGCAGTCCTTATATCTCAATGCCTTAAAGGTACTGTCCAACTAAACTTAGGTTCAATCGATGCTGCTGAGAATTGCACTGCCAATCTAATTATCACGGTTTAGGAATTGAAGAAGCATCACTCTAAATTAGGAAATAGCCCAAGACTGCTATTGACTCAGACTCGAGCTTGCCTTGGGTACCATTTTACCACCGAGACTTAGTTCTCTCCTGAATCTCACTTTGCTACCCAGAGCCTTATCTTGAGAGCTTACCATTTGGGTCTAGGCCCTGAAGTCAGACCTGTGACTATAACCCCACCTGCTGACACCATCCCTAAGGTCTTGCACAGAATTTGTTGTTCCTCCTGAAATTCTGTAGAATTTGGGCTCAGACACACCTGAGACAGAATTCTGATTTAGTAACTGCATTACTTCAAATCCATTTACTAAATTATATGTGCTTCAGTCTCTGTACAAAGACAGTACCGATAAAATACTATTACTACTATTACTATTAATTATAGCAACAATATGCAGCTTATAATATGCTAGGACCCGTTTTCAGCATTTTCATGTATTAAAAATTGCATTTTCATGACAGTATTTTGAGGTACTCTTATGAATTTTGCAACCATCAAATATCTGCAGTCTAGTCAGCATTCAACTATCCAATACCTGTTATTCCCTCTTACTAAAATATCTGAAATACATGTGACAAGTTTATCAGTCTGTATGTCATTACTTAGATTATTGGACTTTGAATAGTCGAAAGTAGATCATCTATGAAAAAATATGTGTCCTTTAACCTTCTTTCCTTTTTAATCTCTTTCTACCAACATTTTTCACATATTCTAAGGTTTCCTCATTAACACACAAACAACCACACAAAAGCAACATCAACAACAAAAACTTTCTTTAAAGGCTTCTTTTTTCTTCTTTAACTACCCTCTTTACTTGATTCCTTTCTTGATTAACAATAAGACTTCTAAAAATATCCGTGTTTCTTCCTAGCTTCTAGTCTCTTCCATCAATTAACTCAAGCAAGAAAAATTGATATTTCCCAGAGAGTCTACCAAAAAAAATTTTTTTTTCCTCCAGAGTCACAGCTGACACTTTTTTTTTTTTTTTCTTTTGCGGTACGCGGGCTTCTCACTGCTGTGGCCTCTTCCGTTGCGGAGCACAGGCTCCGGACGCACTGGCTCAGCGGCCATGGCTCACGGGCCCAGCCGCTCCGCGGCATGTGGGATCTTCCCTGTCCGGGGCACGAACCTCTGTCCCCTGGATCGGCAGGCGGACTCTCAACCACTGCGCCACCAGGGAAGCCCAGAGCTGACACTTTTAAATCAGAGGCTTTTCGTTTGAACGTTTTCCTGCCATCCTCAACTGCACGGTAAAACCCTGTCTTTATTTATTTATACCTTTCTCTTGAATCTCTTTTCCATGTTTTCAAATACTGTTTCCTGATTCCTTTGGTTGACTCTTAAGGATCTCTGCTTTCTGGTCCCCACCATATTATTCACCATTCTCCAAAACCTTCTATCTTTGGTTGCCTATAGTTTCCTTCTACCATTTCTGGTCATACAAGTACATCCACCTCTGTGGCTGGTAATCAATGTTCACTCCAAACACATTCTAATCAATTCACTCTGTGATTCACTCTATAATGGAAGCTAAAAGCCTAAAACTTCATCTTTCTAAAATCTTTTATGGCAAGTGATGCTCATACAACGCAGTTCTGAATAACGAGGTAAAAGTGGATGCTTACTGGATATTTGGAGGAAAATTTTATCTCCTAATACAAGGGCTGACCTTTCCTTTTCCTTTTTCTTCCCTGATTCCTAAATGATGTTGTAATGGCTGGAGTTTCAACGCTCAACTGGTAGAATGAAGAAATGAGAAGAGAACTTTCACCTTAGCATCTGGAGCTTCTGAATACGGCTATGAACACTATTTTATACGAGAAAAATAAACCCTCTACATTTCGAATTTTCTGTCTCTGCAGATAAATGCGATCTTACCTAACGTTATCACACTTTTGCACCCAGCTTAAATTCTAATCATTTCCCTCCACCCCAAATTATCCCACTCTCTGAATTTTTCTTCTTTTACTTCTTTTTTAAGAAAAGATGTGCTGGCTTTGCCATCAGGAACCTGAACTTGAATTGAGGTTCTGCTCTTAGGGACCTAACAAAAGGATGTCATTTCTTGAATATTCTCCTGTACGTGCTTTTGGAGTGTGGGAGAAGAACCTAGAAGGTCAAGGGTTAAGTGATGAAGGAGGAAATGGACAAAAAGGTAACGAGGTCAATGAACCTTCCTCGGCAATCCACGGAGTGACCAGTATAGACGCATCCTCACGTAACCCTGCCAACCTCAGATTGCTACGTTTGGGCAGCATTTTCCACATGAAGTTGAAGCAATCATGCAATTTTCTAATAATACCTTTATATTATATTACTAACATTAACTCAGAGTTTATTATATGACTAGCACTAACTGAAGTGCAGATATTGTGTAATTCTCACAACAACTCTATGCATTAGGAACAATCATTAAACCCATACTAGTGTTAAGAAAAAAAAAAAAAAAAGAAGAAAATATGTAACCTGTCCTGGGCCAAAAAGTCACAGAGCACTTATCATAAATTCCGCTAAGCCGCCACCCATGTCATATGGTAAAAACTGTTGGTAAAAGTCAAGCACTATGGAGGTACCATGTTGTTGGTGTATTTTCTGCTTCCTGACTTGAGAGTGTCATCACTGGGCTTCCCTGGTGGCGCAGTGGTTGGGAGTCCGCCTGCCGATGCAGGGGACACGGGTTCGTGCCCTGGTCCGGGAAGATCCCACATGCCGCAGAGCGGCTGCGCCCGTGGGCCATGGCCGCTGAGCCTGCGCGTCCGGAGCCTGTGCTCCGCAACAGGAGAGGCCACAGCAGTGAGAGGCCCGCGTACCGCAAAAAAAAAAAAAAAAAGAGTGTCATCACTGTCTTATCAGATGCCATATATCGTATTTTCTTTATTTCATAATTATCTCCTTGAAAGCCAGTGACTTTGAATTTTTCTGAACCCCACAGGGTCTTGCACATGAAAAGTCAACAGATCTTTACTGAATAAATAAAATGCTATGTAAAAAAATCCAGAAATTTGTGATAACTAAAAGGTGTAAATTTTGAAATACTGACTTTGGGTTTTTCTTATTTTTCTCCACTTAAAATGTATTGATTTAAACTTTTCTTTAGAAACTCTGGTAACCAATTTACACATATTTAAAACATATTTGTCTGTGTTGAAATTATTGAACTGTTTTGTTTTTTCCCAATGTTGCCACCTGCTATCAAATATTTGCTGGTGGTGCTGTGTTTGCACCTACATATAGCTTGAGTGTAGTATATATCATATATACGATGGTATCCTATATCCTGAGTGTTTCCCTTTTGCCTTTTAAAGTACAATAGCTACATTCTAATCATAAATGATTATGATTAAAAGTAAATAAAGTTATAGTATAATGTAAGTCACAATGACTTGGGGATGATATAAACTAACAGCTAAGAGAAATGTTTGATCATCTCTGCAGGACTTACTAAGGGTTTGGCCCAAAGCTGGGCCTTCCACCTCTGTCCCATCATCTACCTAAATCTCATATATAAATAGAGAAACATGGGTAGTGAGTATCTATCGGAAAGAATTGTTAGAATGCTCCATATTTCTCCCCCATGCCTCCAACTTCCTCAAATCAATCACCCAGAGAACTTGACACCGAGACCCTACAGTTTGGACTACAAGGGTACACGACTCCAGTTTAGACATTTTTATAAAGTAAAGCTGAGGAAAAAGAGGAAAAAAACGAGGGTCAGAGAGGAAGCAAGAAACACTATTAAAAAGGGTGAAGCACAGGTACATCGGGTCCAGGAGGATAAGGAAAAACAACAACAACAAAATCAAAGTGTTATCATCTTGAAGGTGACGCTGACAAGATGAGTGAGCTGAGTTCGTCAGAAGGAGGCCCTCTAGGGTGTTAGCACTAGAAACAGGAAGTGAAATGGGTGAAGGTGCTCAGCGGGTGGTATTCTGACCTCATCTGGAAGTGCTGCAGTGGGAGGTCCCTCAGGGGAGTTTAAGAAGAACCCGAAAAACAGCCCCTTGTGACATAAAGGACGCTTTTGGGTTTCTTTCAAGGCTAGGGCACCACTGCCAGATTACAGATACACTAGTCATTTATGACCCTCGCGTGATCTTTAAGGAACTTTCCCCTCTGAACCTGACTAGAGGAGAAGTAGGAAAGGACAATGATTACTGAAGAAAAGAGGAAAAGAAGACAGAAGAAAATGACCATGCAACCCTTTGTGATGCAAGTTTCTGCACCTGAATGGGGTTCAAGCTATTGCAGAGGAAGAAACGATGAACTGAATGAAAGATTCACAGTGTGTTTTAAATAAGGCTGAACTTTTTATTACCTGAAAACTATACTTTTAATACCTAAAATAACCACCAACGCTACAAGATCTGCTAAAAATGCTGTCCAGACAGAAAAGGGAGATCTACTATTGTATGTTTGGAAGACAGTGGTACGAGGAAAAGAAATGAAAGCATTTCATTATTTCACTTCCTGCAACTCTGTCCCCTTCAATAACTAGATAAAGTATGAGATAAAATTAAAATATATTAAATGATAGTTGTTTCCTCGTCTTATCAATTAAGTGTCTGCCTGGGCCATCTGGATGGTCCAGATTTGCCAGTAATCTTGAGTTAGTTTATTTACACCCTGAGGGATAAGGCTATGTTCAGTCAGATGGTGTGAAATTTCTACATCTGGTGCAACTCTCTCTGCAAAGTCATGCCTATTAAGATGTTCATCTGAGAGCATCTTCCGGGAACGGCTTTCAGCCACCTCTTGGAATTGTTACCCAGAGAACCCTGTGAATAGTACACGGTGTGTGTGTGTGGGGGGGGGGTTCCCTGTTTCTGCACTTATTGCTGCTTCCATAGATCTCCTTCCTATTTTCTTCTGCTTTCTCTCCAGAGTAATCTTTAATAAAGATTCTCCAAGGAAACTATTCTAAGACAAATAAAGACAGTCATAAAATTAAGTTGCGCATTCCTGAATGCCATAAAGTCTTCTAATATTTGTGATGCAATGCTGGTGTAGTTGCATGTGAAATTTATTAGTAACTTAATCACAATAGTTGTCTACAATCACCCTAGAAATATTTGTGTCCAATAATCACATTGTACAACAACAACTCAGAATAGTATTACATTCACGAAGTGGGTTAAAGTCACAGGACAGATTTAAATTGGGCTGAGGAAACATCTGTAAATAATATCCAGTTTGCTTCCTTTTGACCTATAAAAATCAATTTTTATATTTCAGTGAGATTTTCATTTAACGTTTAGAACATAATTTAGAGGTATTTTCTCAAGGGTTAGAAATTTTACTATTTTTAAGACTCTGAAATATAATATATCCAATATCTACTTCTACGTTTGCAAATACTTAATATAATTCAGAAAAAAATAACAGTAATAAAATTTTAGTGCTGTCAGGAAAATTCAACAGTAACAATAAAATTAGCCCCCAGAGGATTAATCCAAGACACTTCTTTGGCACCGCGTCCACGGACTCAAAGTCTATACCTGTGCAGAAAACACGTTGCAATTTCTCTCTCTAGACTAGAGTCCCACCCCACTTACGCTGGGTGTACAACAGCAAGTAAGAAGTGCGGCACTGTCTTAGACTCATAGACATAAGGAACAGACCTGTGGTTGCCAAGGGCATGGGGGGGATGGGCAAGGAGTGGAGCGGGAGGTTGGGATGAGCCGATGCAAACTATTACACACAGGACGGATAAACAACAAGGTCCTGCTGTAGAGCACAGGGAACTATATTCAATATCCTGAGATAAACCCTAATGGAAAAGTGTGTATATATATATATATATATATAACTGAATCACTTTGCTGTACAGCAGAAATTAACACAACATTGTAAATCAACTATACGTCAATAAAAAAAAAACAAAAAGAAGGGTGGCACTGTTTTAAGAACCACCTAGAAACAAGGATCAAGTATTGACCGCACACGTGGAGTGTCACCATTTGGTAAAAAATTTTTTTTCTCCCATACATACACTGGTGATAACCTTGTATGAGACCACAGTGATGACGCAATCATTGTTTAGTGAGAAATGAAAACTATGGGCTCCATCACGTGAGCACTTCCATCCCATCTCTAGGCACTGGCTTAGTCTAAAGCCAAAGTGCATAAGCATCTGAAACTCATTATTTCCTCTTTCAGGCAGAGCTTTGAGTGAAAAGCTTATAAGGAGACAGAATCATAGGTACGTCTGTTTTTCAAAATGTGTCTTAACAGGTTTTAGCTGTAATATTATAAAAATAGCTGAAATTGATCAAATGCTCACTATGGCCACAGACAGCTATAAACACTTTAACGCATGCTTAAGTGATAATTTAATTGCCTAATTTGGGGTTTTTCTTCACCTGCCTTTCAGAAGCATTCAGTTGATATATGGTACAATTTGTAAGGCTTTTGTCCTCACAGTTCTTAATTATATTAGGAGAAAGATATGGTTAGAAATATCTATATTTTAAGGCATAACCTAGTAAGTGTCTTAGGAGGGATAGTAAATGTAAAATGGGCAGAAAAGGAGTAGAAGGTCACTTCAAGATGAATTAGGAAAGCCTCATACTTTGGATTAGCAAATATGTGTGCGGAAGCTTTCAAGACAGCAGAACACTTCAGTACAACTGACTGAGCAGACAGAAAGTGTCCTGCAAATACAGGAAAAAGTAAATATCCTGTAACTAGAGGAAAAAAGGATTCTTTTTTGAGGAAGGCTGAGAGTTAGGGCAAGAAAGGGACTTTGGGGTCAGGGCGTGGAGGGCTGCAATGTCACGGTGTGTAGAATGGAATTTATGGGGCTTTAGTTAGAGTCATTGAGAATATCTGTGATGTTCTTAGGAAAGATGTGTACAGCGGTGGCATACAGAATTTATTGTGCTGGAGATTATCTCACAATTACATTTTATTATTCTAGACATGAGATAAAAGTGACCTGGCTCTAGAAATATTAAATGAAGGAGGTAAATGCCATGTTAATTAATGCTTACTCATTGGCTAATGCTTTTAATATGCCTTACATGATTAGGAAGAATAATATTATTACTTCTGTTATAAAATCTAGCTTCACTTCACCATTCTTAACAAATAAAGCTAAATAGTATAAAACCACATTTTTTGTTTGAAAATTATATCATCTTTAAATTCACTTGTCACTTCTAGTTCTATGCCATATATATTTAGCAGTTTCATCAAGCATTTCTACATGTTCTGGTAGACCAGAAGAGCTGTGCAGTAAATTTGAATATATTTGAATATTTAATGGTACCATATTTTAAGGCATGTGAATAATTTTCTTGCACAATTTTAATAAGCATCTGTATGATGATGGTACCCTATTATATGGCAGGTCTGTTAAGTAGTCTTTATTTAATGACAACACCTTACATATGACAAAAATGTTGTAGTATAAATCTCTATGATTTCTTAAAGTTCATAGAATCTGAATGAATTATGAAGAGCAGTATTTTGATAGAGCTTCAAACATGGAAAATAATAATTTTAATTAACTCTGGTAATTTGCACATATGGGGGGCAAGAATATATAGCTAGTGTCGCCCACAATTAAAACATATGCTGTGAGAAGATTATTATTTTGTCTCAGGTAAGATTCCTTTGGCCTAACTTATGCATAGAGCACAAGAGTGATAAATTTCATAATGGATAATATATTCCTTTTTTAAAGAAAATTCTGCTAAGAGAATATGATTATCTCAAATCTTGGCTACTACTTTTCAATAAAATTGGATAATTGTATAAATTACTAATACAAATATATTAAATTAACTTTACAGCGATGTATCTGCAAAAGAAAATATCCCACAAAGAAGGTTCTTATAGATTACTAAGGTATAACTGAAACTTCCCCATGTTCCCGAAAAAAAAGCAAGATGGAATTTACCTATTTTCTTTTTTCTTTTCAATCTATTCTATAGGAGAGCTAGGAAAAGTTAATGATTATTTGATGCAGTAGTTAAGTTAAATGTCAATGTAACAGTTAAATGTCAAAGGCACTGAAAAGCAAGAATAAGCTGAAAAATTTTCTAATGTTCTAAGTATCTGTTGGTCTTCTACACAACTGCATTTTGACAATTTCGGAGTTACCTACACTGAAGTTTTCAATAAAGAGTGCTGCATACCATGAAAAAGGTGACTTTGTGCAGGAGTAATATTCCTATATCACAGAATGAACAAGGGACAGAAGTATTTTGGTCCTTTTCATTGTTTTTTAATGGTAATTTTTCTTATTATTACATCATATCGAAACATTATTTCTTCACGAATTATGGTCATTGTAAGTTTATACCATGGCTCTCTCTACATGTATTGGTGCCCACAAGGCATGTTTTTTTCTCCCTCTAAATATCTTTAATCCTTGTATATGCTTTGGGCACACAGAACATGTTCATTTTGGACTCTGTTTTCAGACTTTCTAGAAGTGATCCTCCCTCTGTGGTTACTAAAATAAAGCTCCAATTCTGATTTCCAAGAAATCAGAAGTCATTCACATAAAAGCTGAAGTGATAATACAAAATCAGGAGTAATGCTAGACCCTTTAGCTTCCTGGTAGAATACACTGATGTTAGAATATGATTTCAAAAGCATTTCTGACAGCTGTACAGATTTTTTTTTTTTACCATCACTTTGCTCTACATAAAATCAACCTATTCTTCAAACGTATTCCCACCTTCCTCAGATGATTTTACTGTATTTTTCTTTCTTTCAGACTATGTCAATATATTTATCTATTTGGCAAAGAAAAAAATATCTCAAAGGATCCGTTGCTAAAATACAGAATGCTGTCAGAATGTGTAAGGAATGAAGTAACAAAACAGGTATATTATCATTCTCACACAGAAGCTTTAAAAGCACTGGTTTCATGTATTACACAGAGTCAGCATCTGACTGTTCAAGTGTAATGTATCTTTTCAGCTTCCAGGTTCAGAGTTATGAACTTTATATTTATTCTCTCCATAATGATATTTATAATTTTTCTTAATGTGATCTTGAAACGCTTATGTTAAAATTAAGATCTACTATATAGGTTATCTTGTCTGTAAGCACCTTACCATGTGAGCCAATAAACATATATTGAAATAGTAATACTATAAATCAGTTCGCTGCATCACTTTACTACCACCACCCAATTAGGATAAAGTTACACTGCTTTAGGCATATTTAAATTAGGAATCTGAGGTAAAAGATACTCTCAGCCTTCAAATTTTCCAATGTCCATTTCTCTACTCTTTATTTTACTCCATATTATTAGGTTATTATATTTCTTAGAAATTCTAGTTTTTTCATCTGCAGGCCAGTTAAGATGGTCTTAATTATAGGTCAAAATTATACATTTATTTAACTATTCCTGATACTATCAGAAATAACATAAGCATGTGGCTTCTACCATTGACACAACTGTGGGAGAATGACCCAAAGTAATCATTATATATTTGAACTAGAGCGGTAGAACTTGAATAGAGCCTTATACTTTACATATATCTTTGACTTGGACAAAATGATTTTAATAAATAATAAGAGTTTATGTTTAATATTATGCCATTATAATCATGTTTTCCAGCAATATGAACATTTATAATTCTGTTTACTAGATTTTTTAACGATTAGTGGAAGTCCCTATTAATTGTGCTGGAAACTTGCTGTATTTGTTGCTGTTGATACTGGTCTGACAGCACTGAATAGAGCAGTGTACAGGTCTTTGATTAATTCTTCCCCAATTTTTTCCTTGTATTTTGGGAGGAATGCCTTTAAAAATGCCCCAGAGAAGGAAGGTTAATAAAGGCATGATACACTTTTTTTATTATCAGGGATATGGAAAATGTAAAATTAACAATACTACAGATTCTTGTTGACCAAAGGGCACACATAAATTAGGATAATTTCAGAGGGGGCTGGTAACGGATTACGTAAAAATGGGGGTGTAATAATATGACATGGCTGGCCCCGGGAGTGCCAAGTGGGCTAGGAGGTGGTGTTGACCAGGAGGGTATAAGTCTAAGCCGTGAAATCCCTGGAGCTCAGAGATGAATAAAAAGGGATGAAAAAGGGCGGATAGTGAATGTGGAGCCAACTGAAGATATATGGCATATTTTCTACTGATACGGAGTTATTTTTGGTATGTTTACCTTTTTTCTTTTTTTTTTTTTTTTTTGCGGTATATGGGCCTCTCACTGTTGTGGCCTCCCCCGTTGCGGAGCACAGGCTCCGGACGCGCAGGCTCAGCGGCCATGGCTCACGGGCCCAGCCGCTCCGCGGCATGTGGGATCTTCCCAGACCGGGGCACGAACCCGTGTCCCCTGCATCGGCAGGCGGACTCTCAACCACCGCGCCACCAGGGAAGCCCGGTATGTTTACCTTTAAATCGGTATTTAATGGCATAACAGCCATAGAATAAGATCTCTATCATAGCTATTGTTCGAAATTTGATGAAACTATCTATGTGGCCTAATAATGTGCTTAATATTTTTTGGAAACTTCTCCTTGCCTGTTGGACATGAAACATATTCTCTATTTGTTGGATAAGGCCTTTTCTACCTATATCTCTTAGATCATACATGTTAAATTTGATTTTCAAAAACATTAACACTATTTGTTTCATTGAGCTCTAGAACAGTGTAAAATTCTCTAACTATAAACTTCATTTTTTATCATTTTTTCTTATTTTATCATTCTTCCATACAATTTAAGGCAATATTAAATACATACAATTCATAGGTTTTATATTTTCTTAAAATTTTTTCTACTGTTATGTTTTTATTTGTATTTATTAGTGATATTTGTCCTAAATTTTATTTTGTTTGATACTAATATTGCTATACTATCTTTTTATTTTAATCTAGTGTTTTATGTCTCTTCACTACTTCTTATTTACCAATTTCTGTATGATTTATTTCAATTGTATCAAAAGAACATCATAACATATATTATAAAAGTTTAATAAGTGAACTAAGAATGGCTTTAATGTTTTCATTCCTTAGATTGTATTTTCTTCTAAGAACCCATAAAGTTACATGTCAAGGAACTGTGAAGTGGTTAACAACCTCAACTCCTCTGTAAACTGGTATTGGGTAATGATAATGTCACGCTTCAAACACCTCTGAGTCTGTGCTCTTATTCAGCCATTTCTTGCAAGCAAATCAATCAGTTATTCTCCTTTTTAACAGGTGAGTTTAATCTGGTTACATTTATTGTGGTTTTCAAGTACTTTTATAACCTGATTTGTTCTTTTTAATACTCCTTTCCCTTCTTTTATTATTCTTTCTTGCTTTTTATTGTTAAAAAGCAGTATTATTATAATAGTAGAATAGTATTTGTTGATAAATACATTGTTATCACCACTTCATCTCCTTCCACTTCCTCAACAAGTTTGTGAATAATAGATAACATTTCTAAACTTCACTATCCAGGATTTGTGTTTATCTCTTGATCAAGGGCTTAGCAAGCTTAAACCTCCTACTGGATTCCAGATCCAGATTATTTTATCTTGAGTTATAGTTTCCATTTTTTATCACAAAATAGTATTTTGTCAAATGGTAATTAAATTTACTAATAACTCATTTTTATATCATTTTTTATACCTTACTATGGCTTCAGTATTCTCCCAGCCAAGCCATATTCTTGAACAGTTGTTTCAGAAAAGATCTTCTTTGGCTTATTCTCTTAGGGCTCATCTAAAATTATTTTTATTTTGGTAAAACTCTTGAATGATATTTTGGTGGGGAAGATATATTATATGGGTAGTTATTTTCCTTCAGCTCTTTGAAGTTATTATATATTATATTCTGACAACTAGTTTACTGCCAAGAAATCTGTTTCAATCTCATTTTCATTTGTTTATATGTAAATCTTTCTTTTCTCGGTGCCTTGAAGATCTCTTAATTTTTCATAATCTGCATTCACAACAGTGTGCCCAAGAGGTTACCCAGTTTTATTTATCTGGCTTAAGAGTTTCAATGTGAGGATTTAGTTAGTTCCTCAAAACTAAGTTAAAACCAAAACCCAAAACAACCCTCAGCTAGTAATCTATTTTTTTTTTTTTTTCGGTACACGGGCCTCTCACTGCTGTGGCCTCTCCCGTTGTGAAGCACAGGCTCCAGACGCGCAGGCTCAGCGGCCATGGCTCACGGGTTCAGCTGCTCCACGGCATGTGGGATCTTCCCGGACCGGGGCACGAACCCGTGTCCCCTGCATCGGCAGGCGGACTCTCAACCACTGCGCCACCAGGGAAGCCCAGCTAGTAATCTTTTAAATTTTATTTTTGGATTCAAAGAATTCTATTATTTTACTTAAGTTTGAACACCACAATATATACTTTTTCTACTTGGTTATTTTTTCTATCTACCTATTTTTGTTTTGTATCAATTGCTTACATTCCATAAATTTCTTTCATTTTATACATGTCTGACCATTTATCACTTTGGGGCCATAAACGTATTTTAAAGTCTTTTTCAAATTATCAAATTATTTTGGTTTACTCTTCTGATTATTGATATATTTGGCTTTTGTCATACTAGCTGTCTTCATTTACTGAAATCAGAGCTCAGAGGAAAAATTTGAGCAGAGTTTTTCCCCCTAATTCACTCTTTTTCTATTTGTATTACCTTTGCTCTCCACGGTCCCCTTGCATAGTGGTTATACAACAAGCTCGATCTGGCCACTCAAATTTCAGAATGCAAACCCAGGTCTCATATCAGCAGTCTGGTCTCCCCGCACTACGGCAATATTGAGAAACTGATGATCCAAATGATCCAATTGCAAGCTTGGGCCTTTATCTTCCCACCTCCTATAAGCAGTAGCCCCATTTAACAGCTTTCTTATGCCTCCTATCACACGTGGGAAATCATGCCACCAAAGCCTGAGTTTGAACCTGACATCACTCCTCCACCTTACAAAGAGCAATTCTGAACATTACGTGAGCCAGACCCCCAGTCGCGTAATTTTGACCACATCAGGACCTAGAACGCAGCAGGCTGAGGGCTTCAGCCAGGCCCATCTTATTCCTTCTGTTTGGTGTCTGTGACATACCTTGCCTGTTCCTTTTTATAATTTATCTATCATTGCTATAGGTTTGGAGTTTGCGTAGGGGTAGATGATCGAAGTATGACCCAAAGTACCATCATCTTTCAACACAGACCCAGAACTATCTCCTTTCCACACTTGAGGAATACTGATTCAGTGTGCATGTACATTTTCCATTTTATATTATATTGTAAGCACTTACCACTGAACAGTACATTGTTTGATTTATATGCTTTATTATGTTATAGTGGACGTTTCTTTGCCTTCCACTTTTATGCATACTTTTCAATACTTATCCTTGCAATTGCTTGTTGCAAGATCACTTCTGGCAGTTCCAACAAATACTTATTTTTATTTTTTAATTTTTAGGTTATTTATTTTCTCTTTCTGTCTCTGTCTTACTTTAGGATAAATAATAACTTTTTTTTTTTTTGGGGGGGGCGGGTGCGCAGGCCTCTCACTGTTGTGGCCTCTCCCATTGCGGAGCACAGGCTCCGGACGCGCAGGCTCAGCGGCCATGGCTCATGGGCCCAGCCGCTCCGCGGCATGTGGGATCCTCCTGGACTGGGGCACGAACCCGTGTCCCCTGCATTGGCAGGTGGACTCCCAACCACTGTGCCACCAGGGAAGCCCTAAATGAAAACTTTAAAAAAATTGAATTTTCCTATCTGAAATTTTGGAATGCTTTTAATTTGTTCAAGTTATTTTCATGTTTTTTACATAAAGAACACAACATAGATATGTATATGTATATATAGATCAGATATAAATTTGTTCCTTAAGTTCATTTCCAGGTACCTTATATTTGATTTGTTATGAATAAATTATTTAGCCTTATGTTTTCTAAATATTTATTGTTATTTAAGAGAACTATAAGTGCTTTATGCTTATTTTGTATTAGCACTAATACGATTATTAATTTGCTTAATGAATGTTTGTTGATTTTATTGAGTTCTGAAGCATCTAATGATATGATCTGCCAAAACAATGATTGAATCTTCTTTCTCTTTGCTTCACCGCTTAGTATAGCTTCCCAGTCTTATTTCATCTGCTACTTTCAGAAAGAAAGAAAGTAAAAGTTGTGATAGCAGGTATCTCTCCCTTTCACCCGTCTTTGAAAGGATTGTCTTTAAGCCTTATCAATTTCCTGTAAAATATGACAAAGCACACTTTTGATTAAGTTATAGGGGATTTCCCCCTTGTTAATTATATTCTTTTCAACACTTACAGTTTCAAATTAGAAAAGGGTAATGAGAGAAAACTTTAAATGATAAGTGCTTGGGCTCATAATTATTAACTATCAAATTCATATAATATTAATAATGAAGATAATTTATAAAAGAATAACTATTAACTTCTGGGTGTTTATCATGTGCCATGTAGTATTCTAAATTGTCGAAATGTATTAACTTATTAAATCCTCATAAAATTTCCATGAAGTAGGTACAATTATTATCCGTGTAGAAGAGAAATGAGGCACAGAGAGGTGTAGTACTTTTCCCAAGGCTAACTACTGAACTGAGATAGGTCTCTGTAATTATTTTAGAGATCCTACCTTCCAAACACTTACATATGTACATTAAATTTTGTGGCTTACAAGATGAATTGATTATAAAAGTGTATTTTAAATGTTAATACAATAATTGGAAGTAATTTTTTATAAAGTTATGATTTGGAGATTGGGGATTCATCATGTGATGACAGTAGTACTATATCTAAGTTCGAATACTGAAAATGGTAAAATTCATCAGGTTGTATTCTTCTAGGAAGCAGAAAGAATTTCAAAACACGAAGCAATGCTGATTTCATTTCTCTTTAAAGTAAAATCAACGCTTAAATTGCTAAAGGGCTCACTAGCCTGATCTACCTTTAGATTTTCAGTTATTTAAGGTTTTGTACAATTTCAGTATGATCTTGTCCACTGTCAATTCATAATAACTGCTTTTGGGCAATGGACAAGTAAATCACCTCAGGGAAATAAAGAGAAAGCAAAAGTCAGAAATTAAGAAAACAGTCTGATTATTCTTGAAATATTCCAAGTAATTCATGCCCAAACTGCCTTATCAGCATACTTGTCTCTCAAACCATATAAAGGCAATCCCTTCAGCTTGCTGACATTTCCAATACTTTAATTGGGACACTAAGCCCTTATTATATTTTGCTTCAGGGATCCAATAGTACCTATGCAACATTCTAAATTGAATAGTCCTCAGGCCAGTTTCTCCACTGTGCCCAAATGATAATTGGTGAATATACTTGTCTTAATTCTTTATTTTAAATTGGTCCTTTTTCTCTTTTGCTCCTCATTTAAAAATTTAAATTATTTTTGCATTATTCCATTGGATACTTGGTATATCAGATTATCAGGTTTTAGACATTGTGCTATTTAACTTTAGTTAAGTGCTACATTGTTTTTTTTTTAAAAGGTGCTTACGGCTTCCCTGGTGGCACAGTGGTTAAGAATCCTCCTGCCAATGCAGGGGACACAGGTTGGAGCCCTGGTCTGGGAAGATCCCACATGCCGCAGAGCAACTAAGCCCGTGCGCCACAACTGCTGAGCCCGCGAGCCACAACTACTGAAGCCCACACGCCTAGCACCCATGCGCCACAACAAGAGAAGCCACCGCAATGAGCAGCCCATGCACCACAATGAAGCAACTAGAGAAAAGCTCGCACACAGCAATGAAGACCCAATGCAGCCAAAAATAAAATACAATTAAAAAAAATTAAAAGGTGCTTAATTCAACAAAGATTTACAAAGAATACCTTTTAGATATAAATATCTTAATAGTCATCAATGAATTTTGTGAAGTTAAATTAGATGATGATAATCTAGATTGTCAAATGAGTCATAAAAGAACAATGATAACCTGATAAAGATTCTGGAAATATTTTTAAAGTGATTATAAAGTTCATACTATTCAGATAGAAGGGTTCTCTTTTCTACTTTTTTTTAAGGATAAAAGAAGAAAAAACTGAACTTGTAGCTCAAGGAATTGGGGTTAATATGTAATTAATTACATATTACAACATTTTACTGAAGAGTATTAACCATTAAAATTAGTAACTAAAGATGTCCTAGAATATACAAGGAATGCAAGATTTGTTGTTTGCAGTTTGAAATTGCACGTGGAAGAGATAGATTGAAGAGCCCAGGACTTTGCTTCTTGATTTTATCTTTCCCAGCAAAGAGAAAACAAGACACAGTTGGAAAACTCCTAAATTAGGGGGAAAAAACCAAATTCATACTTCGACAAATACACACCAAGGTTCAGTTACGTCTACAAGGTTCTCTTCCAGACAATGCGTCAATAGAATAATGACTAAGACGTGAATTGGATCTTCAGCAATTAAAATATACACTCCACTCCAATAAGAAAGTAAACAGGTATGTGAGTACGGAGATATAGAGAAAAGGTCCATAAAAGAAGCACAGAAAAAGAGCCATTTGTGTTGAGATCAGGGAGAGATACAGATGAGTTTAAATAGGCAAACATTAGGGAAACGCATGTATGCTCAGTCTTGGAAGACAGGCAGAGTTGAATATATGTCAAAGGTGGCATGCTAGAGGATAGGAACAAATACAGCGGGGGGCACCCAAATGGGAAACTGGATTATGAATACGAGCAAGAAGAATGTAGTTTACTGCAAGAGCAAGCAGTGAAATTATTCCCTCAATGCTATTTTGACTTGAACCTGGCCTTCAGAGAACATGGGAGGTTTTTGAGGAAACAAGTGACTTAGACAGGGTTTAAACTTTAATAGTAATACATTATGGATTGGAGGAGAGATCAACACTCCAAAATAAAAAGAAAACAAACAAATATAAACGACAATAAATTTCTAACAAAATTTCAAAACAAAACACATTCTCATCTGCCCAAGACGAAGAAAGAACTGACTTAATGACTCATCTTCAGCTCTATGATTCCAATTTGAGTTGTTTAATATCCAATAGGGTTAGCAAATCACATATTCCTTTAGTATCAATAGCAACAATTAACTAAGCATATAAATAAACACTAACAAAAACAGTTACCAAAACATGAATAAACTTTAAAAAACTGCTACAAATTTCTATGGATAAAATAAATGATATAAACTTTTCTAAAAAGTGCATATAAATTTTAACTCAAATTCATGTTACTACCATTGATTCTTTAGAAACTGTCTTAAGAAATCTTTCCACAACATTGAACATAATCTAGAACCCTCAAAGAATGAGATTTCAGGAATATAATGTAGATTTTAAAAATAGGTAACAAAGTATTTAACAATGTATCAAGTTCCCTTCTCACTTGCTGTTCCTCCTTGCTTTTTTTGTGATCCGATACCCTTAAGACAGGGACTAATATATCCTCAGTATTCAGCAAAGAAAGAATAAATATACAAATAAGTTTATCGACAGATAAATTTCACTGCACATATTTGCTGAACAAAGTACTAATATTTCAATTCTGTTACTTTGCACATTCTATTCTCTTAATCTTCATTTCCTTCTTTCCCTCACCTCTTCCAAGTTAAAAACCCTTTTCTGCATTTAAAAACCAGATCAAAGAAATACAATCCTTGCCGTTCTTTTAGGAATTAATAATTTCATCTTTTGCATTACACCAGCACTTTATGCATAATATTGTCTTGAAATTTGGTTGTGTGTATGTTTTAGTAGACTAAAAGTTATTTAAGCATCATAAAATGTCATATTCATATTTGCTTCCTCTCTATTAGCTACCATAGTGAAATGTCTCAGTGTATGTGTACATAAGTCTGTGCATCTATGTGTATGTATATACACACATAAATATCTACATACATATCCAGGTTTAACTGATGTTCATATACATATGCATATATATATACACTCATATATATATTATTCTATACACTAATAAAAAACCATTGTAAAATGTATTTGAGTTCCATATTGATGTACAGATTGAAGTGGATGAATCTTAGGTCCCTTTCAGTTATAAACTCTTATGATTATGAAGAACAATGTATTTCTCAATGGTTTTCAACACTGAACTTTACAATCAGTAATAAAATGCTTTCTAAACGAACATTTTGAGGTTAATTTCCTTGCCATGATGATAGTTAAGTCTAGAGTAGTTCTCAGGCTTCCAATTTGGGGAACTTGAAGGTTCTACTGTAAAGTGCAGCCAGAATTCATAACCACTGTCATATAGGTACTATAAAGGCATATATGTCTGTGATACTTTGTCAACTTCTCATTAAATTTTTTTAATAAATTTATTTATTTTTGGCTGCATTGGGTCTTTGCTGCTGTGCACAGGCTTTCTCTAGTTGCAGTGAGCGGGGGCTACTCTTCGTTGCGGTGCACAGGCTTCTCGTTGCAGTGGCTTCTCTTGTTGTGGAGCACAGTCTCTAGGCACGCGGGCTTCAGTAGTTGTGGCACGTGGGCTCAGTAGTTGTGGCTCGCGGGCTCTAGAGCACAAGATCAGTAGTTGTGGTGCACGGGCTTAGTTGCTCTGCGGCATATGGGATCTTCCCAGACCAGGGCTCAAACCCATGTTCCCTGCATTGGCAGGCGGATTCTTAACCACTAAGCCACCAGGGAAGCCCATTTTCATATAATAATCCACAGTTCTTGCCCACTGTAAGGATAACTATACGTTTCCTCTGCAAAATTTCTTATTTATAAAATGCTTTAAACTGGACAAGAGTAGTTTAAATGGCATAAAAGAACAAGAAAGTGTACTCAATTACAGTTTACACCTCTTCAATAGCTCTGTCAAAATTTCAAAGCTCGAGTGCCCTGAGCTGGGGTTGGAGCATATGTGGGCATAATTTTCTTCTATTTATTTTTTTGATTTAGATAACGCTTCAAAAGAGGATGGTTAAGTCCAGGTGTATAAATACGTATACAATTATTACAAAAGCAGGATGTCTGTGTCTATTTATTTAGTTTTGAGTAATATTTGGTTATTATAAATACATATTCTTAATTGCATAATAACATTATAGTCCTTAGGACTACACCTTCAAACAATTAGCATTTTTTATCATGAACGTTTTTGCACAATATCACACATTTGGAATATTTGCTGGGTTCCCTTAAATCAAGACCATTTGCCTCTTAACTAGAAACGGACTGTGTAACTTATACATATAGATTTTTATGTATGAATGCTCCTTTTTAAAGTTCACCCACTATTCTTAGTAAATAGGACTATTTTCTATCACTGTAGTTACCAGGTGGTGGCTCCCTGTCTGATTTGCTCAACTAGAGAGTTAAATACATACAATCTGGCATAATATTCCCAAGGTAGTCTCTTTTTTCATCTTTTCATCTTCTAATTTCCATCCCTTTCAGATGGAAATCACTTCAGTATAAAAGATAATTGGTTGTGCTTTTCAGTCTGCCTTAGGTTATGACTGTCTCTTAAATTAAGACAGACAAAAATAATATCTTAACTTTTCCTCTCCCACTATCTCATAATTTGTAAATGTACTTTCATGACATTTCTTATCATTTTCAATAAGGCCCCCAATTTTTCTCTCTCTGCATATTGTTTTTATTTAATGCTTTTTTTTTTTTTTTTTTTGCTTCTCTCCTTCCCTCACTTTCATCCCATTTATTTCTAAAGGAATGTTCTGCAGCCTAGTGTATAAGACTCAGAATTACAGTTAAGAATCATCTCACAAAGGGCAGGAAAACAGTTTATAAAAACAAAACTCTTTGGACATCATGTCTTCATTTGTGACAATATCTGCAAAAAGGATAGAATGCGGCTCTCCAAGCACATTTCCCGTCTCTTTTATGAGACTTTTTTTTTTTTTATTATTTGCACAATTTGTAAAGCCCTCTTGATAAATGTATATGTATCAGCATGTCCTTCAATTAGTACTTTTTTTCCTCTTTTGGGCTCTTTTTATATTCTGGGGTCTGGATCTTAGGGACTGCACCCCATTCTCCCTCCTAAGACAGCCTGCAGTGCATCTGCAGAACAAGATTCTTCCTCACTGTGCTTTGCCCACAAATGCAGTGCAGAGCAGAGTGTTATTAATCAATACAATGAGGAAAGAAGGAGGAAAAATAATCGGAGAAGAGATGTCTGATTTTGGACATTCGGACTTTGGAATCTCTGATCTATGTAGAGTTCGTTAGTAACCTAACAGAAATAAAATTAAGGATCATTATTACTATAATAATAGATGTGCTCTCCAGAAAGGAGAATCATCTTTCTTCATTCCTCAGAATGCCAATGCCTATTACTCTCAAATTTCCATTAGAAACTCAGGGCAAGATGAGAAATTCTAGAGTGAGAACATGAAGTAAAGACAAATTACACCCTGCTGCACTGTTGATGGGAATGTAAATTGATCGAGCCACTATGGAGAACAGTATGGAGGTTCCTTAAAAAACTAATAATGGAACTACCATATGACCCAGCAATCCTACTACTGGGCATATACCCTGAGAAAACCATCATTCAAAAAGAGTCATGTACCACAATGTTCATTGCAGCTCTATTTACAATAGCCAGGACATGGAAGCAACCTAAGTGTCCATCATCGGATGAATGGATAAAGAAGATGTGGCACATATATACAATGGAATATTACTCAGCCATAAAAAGGAATGAAATTGAGTTATTTGTACTGAGGTGGATGGACCTAGAGACTGTTATACGGAGTGAAGTAAGTCAGAAAGAGATAAACAAATACTGTATGCTAACACATATACATGGAATCTAAAAAAGCGGTACTGATGATCCTAGTGGCAGGGCAGGAATAAAGACGCAGATGTAGAGAACAGACTTGAGGACATGGGGGGAAGGGGAAACTGGGATGAAGTGAGAGTGTAGCACTGACATATATGTACTACCAAATGTAAAATGGATGGCTAGTGGGAAGCAGCTGCATAGCACAGGGAGATCAGCTCGGTGCTCTGTGACCACCTAGAGGGGTGGGATAGGGAGGGTGGGAGGGAGGGGATATGGGGATATATGTATACATTCAGCTGATTCACTTTGCTGTACAGCAGAAACTAACACAACACTGTAAAGCAATTATACTCCAATAAATATGTGAAAAAAAGACAAATTACATAAAATCATTGACTTCCACCCAAGAGACAGAGTTTCTGTAATAAAACAAGGGTCAAGTTTTGTGCATAACATATGGCAGATGAAGAATGGTGAGTTTCAGAAATATAAAATGTGATGACTACTGTTTTGCCCACCATTAGACATAAAAGTCAACATTAAGGTCTCTGTTCAACAATTAAACTTTCAACGTATGTGGAAAATCTGTCAGTCTCCAGATCCTTCTGGGAAAGCAAGCAAGTCATATACTTTTAGCAATAATCAATATTTGCTTAAGTCAAACAATATACTAAAACAAATCAAAATACGGTATGTGGTTCTGAGTACAAATAAACATCTGAGAATTCTCAAAATACGATAAACATTCTATAGAATTATTACTTAACTTATCAAAAGGAAATCCATTAACAAGTGGAATACAAAATGAAATGATTCCACTATGTTAAAATTAATTATATAACTGGATGATATTTCTAATTCCTTAATTCATATATTTTAACCTTTAAAAGGTCTTAGGCGTGTAAATAAGGCATATATGACAACTCTACTGGAAAGAAAATGGGCAGGCATAATTAAAAGACATACCGTATGTAACAGTTTAACGTTTTTCATTTATATTTAAAATGCAACGCCTAATTTATGAGTATGTTGAGTTATAAAATTTAACTTAAAAGCTATATGGAATTTTTAATCCATGTTCTCTTATTTTTTTATTGTGGTCATGCAAGAAATACCACTTAATCCATTAATTTATTCAACAAACATTTATAAAATACTAACTGTATATGCCATGTGCTACATTACTGTGGAGGATACAGCCATGTGCAAGACTGATGCGGTTTCTTACACACCATTTAAGACATTATTAGTATATTAATAAAAGACCACCCAGTTATTTTTAGTATATAATCATAGACTAAAATGCCTCCATAAAAAAAAATAAAATGGGCTCACAGCTACATTTAGTAATGGCATGAAGAAATTTACTCCAAAGTAAAATCTGCCCAAGGTATGGACGCTCAGGTGATCAGTGCAACACAGCTGGGTAAGGGGAGTTGATACTTTCATGGTTCTATAGGATTCTACCTCTTTCCAAGTTAATATCAGGGATGAAAAATAACTTCTGACACTCTAGTGAACAATGAGGATATAGTAAATTATTTTTGGTCTCTCTGCCTAACTCAGTGACTTCCATTCTATGAAAAACAGGGTTCCCACTTACATGGACGGCCCATGACCCCGATGACTCCATGGTTACATCCTTTTGCCATAAGTGATCTGATAAGTGATGAGAAAGCCAATAAACTGAGCAGAAAATTCTAAGCAACTCTGCACTCTGGAACATTCAGGCAGTCTTCCGGGAAAACAGGAGGCTTTATCACTTTGATCAAAAACTGTGGAATGCTGGATTGATCAGAGTCTCACTTAATCTCCAGCATTTTTCAGCCTTTTGCCACATACCTGTGGCCCATGTCAATGACAACTCAGTCTTATGTCCTTGGAAAAATGTTCATTACATTTTTCTTTCCCAGCATTGAATCTTTATCTAAAGTTCTATATCCGGCTTGATCTCTTGTGCCATAATGGTAACCCGCTTCTCGGGCTTCTGGTATCAGCTTGTTGAGTGGAGCAAATGCCTTACGCTGGTCCAGTCTGTTAAAACACTAAGTGTGAAGGTTGACTTTAAAAAATAATAATTTATGGCATGTACCGTCATGAGAGTTTTTCAAGTTTTTAAGTAATGAAATATTTCCTCTATTTATTCTCCATTTGAAACACAGTCCTACCCTGTGCCTTAGCACAAAGAGAATGATTTTAATGTCATTGCAGTTTCCGGAATTTCCTTCTCCATCCCAAGACTCATCGTGGCTTGTTTTCAGTAGCTCTCTGTTCCCTCTCATGGCAATCATCTAATAGCAGGCACTGTAAAAGTATACTCAAGGATAGCATCTATATACCAACTTAATCTAAAGTATATGTTACATCCCAAATCCTAGTGGAAATCCCACGGTGCTACTAAGTACACCTGAAGCAGGTTTTGATCTCACTCAGCATGTTGTCCAGTCAATAGGAGTGCCTTTACACAACCCAAATAAAACATCAAAATACAATTGAGTGGTTTTTGTTGTTCTACAAAGAGATGCCAAGGAAAGATTCCTTGAATGTCACACAGTTATATGTCCAAACAATCCTAAACTAAACTGTCTCACAAGAGTCCTTAAAGCAACTGGTCAGAAATCTCATTCCTCTCTTGACCATTTTCCTTTCCTGCAAATGTCAGCCCATACTATTTTTTTTTTTTTTTGGTCCATTTTTCAACCTTTGTTCTCATCTTTATGTCTGCATTCCAGTTTCTAGTATTGTATATGCCCATCAGAGCTGAAGATACAGTTCTTCATTTATTTCAGGAAAAAAATCCTGTTGTATCTCTGAAAACTTTTACTATTCCACTTGTTGGTCTTCCTTTATTATTCTTTCATATTTATGGCCTTTTCTCCCGATGCAGGAATTGCTAGATTTCTTTGCCCAGCCTTCCCTGTAATTTGCTCTTTTCCTCTAGGTTGTGAACTTGGGCTTGGCTCGGGCTAGTTTTCTGACTAACGTGGCAGCTTTGCTTAGATGTTCTATTTGCTCTGATACAGTAAACCTTGCTTTTGCCATTTTGCCTTTCTTGATTGCCTTCACCATAGTTTCAGCTAAAAAGCCACCCGAACTTTACAATTTCTGCAGCCAGAAAGCATGAAAGTAAGGCGATGGGAGTGAGGTCTCCTGCTGAATGTAGCTCTTTCTAGGAAACCTGGCTTCTGCGGTCTAGAATGGGGGTCACGACATTCAGCCCGTGGTGCTCTCTGCTCCCAGCCTGGCACTGTTTCTGGAAGAGAAACTCTATGGTGTGGGAATATATGGAGACTGATACTCTTCAGTTTCTTTGATGTTTTTACAGTCTGCCTACTCAATCCCTTTTTCCCTTCTCTCTGAGCTATAGTGTTTCATTCTACTCAGAATTTTGACAGCTCGTATTCCCTCCTCAGTACTGCCACAGAAGGTAGGATATAACTATTATATTCAAACGTACATCTTAAGCCCTTTTAAACTTGTATCATTCTGTTAATTCATACAAAGCAAGAGATGATGCTTGAAAGCCTTGTTAAGCAACACTTATTGTAACCTTTGTCACGTGTTGTATTATGTCATTTTGATTAACTAAAATTGAGACATGATACATTTTGACTTCAGTTAAATGAAACATGGACTTGACAGTAATGACAATAATGTACAAAAATAATGGCCTAGGTTGAAATAGAGTCTTGTCACTCATAAATATCTTGAGATTAACTCATTAAAAGAGATACACAGAGGTATGTGTCTTAACAGGGAATGAGAATAATTCTGTTTTGTGACAACAGAAGTTGTACAAGTCACTGAGAATCACCATACCACTCAATTTCCTAAGCTGTAACATATACAAAATATACTGTATGACCTGCAGTGATATTTCCAGATCAAAGTCTGTAATTTGAATTGTTTACTGCTTTTGTGGCTTCATTAGTCATTATTCTAAAAATAGACATATGTATGTTTGACATTATAAGAACTTCACATAGGAATGGATATATTTCAGAAGATAATTATATCCTTATTTTATTGATAAATTTCAATTTGATAACATTAATCATTATCTTAAATGCTATTTTAGGTTTTGGAAAGTTTGTAAACCTAGAAGCATTTAAATTCCAAAACTTCCTTTCACAAATAGATTTATTAATCTTCCTCTTTTTCATAAATATCTTAGAGTCTAAAATTTATATTTACTACTAATTACTACTATATACATAGTATATGCTTCGTAGTTTTCAAAACTATTTTCCTACAGTGCTCAGAGAAGAAGAGAATATAGGAATCCCTTTTAATTTGGTACCTTATGTGCAGACATTGAATATAAGCTGAAAAAAAACAAGTAAAAAAGGTGGTTGCTTTCCATTTGTTTGACTTTGGAACAAATGTTAACGGAGAAGACAGGCCCTTTGCTACCTACGTAGAATTTCTTTGGAGACAAATGATAACCAACAATGTTTGTATTAGAGGAGGATGAAGACTTTTTCAGATTCTTATTTATAAAACTCAATAATGAGGATGAAAATAAGACCTGCTAGGATGATTGCTTTGGGTTTTTCTTTTTTATTTATTTATATTTTTGGCTGTGTTGGGTCTTCACTGCTGCACGCGGGCTTTCTGTAGTTGCGGCGAGCAGGGGCTACTCTTGGTTGCAGTGCGTGGGCTTCTCATTGTGGTGGCTTCTCTTGTTGCGGAGCACGGGCTCTAGGCGCGAGGGCTTCAGTAGTTGTGGCACATGGGCTCAGTAGTTGTGGCTTGCGGGCTCTAGAGCGCAGGCTCAGTAGTTGTGGCGCATGGGCTTAGC
Organism: Grampus griseus; assembly: GCF_964374135.1. NCBI lineage: Eukaryota > Metazoa > Chordata > Mammalia > Artiodactyla > Delphinidae > Grampus > Grampus griseus. Next base: position 2,580,057 of record NC_139015.1, read on the forward strand.
TGCTCCGCGGCATGTGGGAACCTCCTGGACCAGGGCTCTAACCTGTGTCTCCTGCATTGGCAGGCGGATTCTTAACCACTGCGCCACCAAGAAGCCCCTCATTTATTTCTGAAACTGATTTATCGTATTTTCATTATTCAGCTTCTGTTTTCTGCCTTTATCATTCAGTGAAGATTTTAATCTTCCTACAGGTAATGAGATCCACAGGTCAATTCTGAGCTTAATACCAATATTTTACCTGGTAATATGGAAGTTATACTAGATGTGTGGTGATTTCATTTTCACACTGAAGAAAAGTGATACTCGTACTAGGCATGGCATGAGGACTGCTTGTGTTAAAATTATTCTAATATGCAAAACAGTTGTTTACTTCAACTAATTTTCAGAGCTGAAATGAGGCTATAGAATGGTGTGCTGATCTTATGAATCCTGACAACCTCCAAAATAATTCATATTTTTGATACTGTAGTTTTTTCTAATAATCAACAAGACTACAGCCTGGAAGTTAAAGGGACCACATATATGACTTGACAACCATGCAAAACTATTGGAGAGCTAATTAAAGATGAAATGAGGGACATATCAGGCATTCAATGAATAACATAGATACTTTTTGTGGGTTTTTTCCTATGTATTTTCAAATTAATAAATGTCAACCAAATTTCTGTTAGAGCTCTCTTTCAAAGTGAACAGTCCTGCTGCATATTGTATAATACTCTTATCTACCATTTCCATACATGTTTCTATTTAAACACTTTGACTTATCTTACCTTTTCTAGACTCCTATCCTAAATGATAATCTTATTTCTATACTTATCCATCTATTTCTGTGGGTTTTTTTGTTTGTTTGTTTTTTTGTGGTACGCGGGCCTCTCACTGTTGTGGCCTCTCCCGTTGCCGAGCACAGGCTCCGGACGCGCAGGCTCAGCGGCCATGGCTCACAGGCCCAGCCGCTTCGCGGAATGTGGGATCTCCCCGGACCGGGGCATGAACCCGCGTCCCCTGCATCGGCAGGCGGACTCTCAACCACTGCGCCACCAGGGAAGCCCTCTGTGCATCTTTTATATGAAGTGTTTTCAGATGCTCTCTCATCCTTCTTGCTTTGTGTCTCCTCTCAAGCCACAAAATTTACACGTATTAAAAATGCATCTGGAAATTTTTTAAGAACACATTTCAAACCAATTTATCTGATTTGTCTGATGAATGGTCTTCTACAGCTTGAACCTTTTTAAGATATAACTACTTTTGCTCTGATTATAGGTCTTCCTTCTCATCTCAATTCTAGCATCAAACTATCATCCTTCATATGTTACACATTTTTCTGTTTTCAGATAGGCATTCCAATCTTTACACTCAAGCAGCTCCCAGTGTGACAGCAAAGGGTCTGAACAAAGGCCTTTTCCCATACAGCATTTATGTATTCTTTGCTGTTGCCTCTTTTTGTTGTTTCTAAACTGTCTCTCCTGTATACCTAGGGTCTGTATCTGCCCCATTACTCTTATTTTTGTCTTCTCAGCCAATTCTCTCTAGTGACCCTTCTCTTTCCCCGTATAATGTAGCTTTCTCTGAAGTATTAAAAACAATATACAACCATTATCAACAGAAAGAGGTATATTTTTTCCTTTAAGGTAATGACCTTTCATCAACTCTGCACCTTTTTATTTCTTTGAAAGCACCACTAAATAACTGAATAGAAATTGCAGATACTTTGAATCGACTGCTTAAAAATAATATTCTAAATCAATCCAAAGTACTCTTTTAGGCCACATTAAAATCCATCTTGCTCTGAAACTCTTTATTATCAATCCAGTCAAAATAATGTCTGCAATTCTGGCATTTCTTAATACTCATCCTACATTTATAATGATGTCTCATGATAAATCTAGCCTATCTTCTAGCTTACAAATATTCTCCTTGAAACTAACTTAACCATCTTTTAAAAGTTCTGATTAAATGGTTAAAAAAAAAAGGCATTTTCAGCTGTCTCTTTAGTCCAACAAAATAATTAAAATATTGATTAATTAAGAAAAAACTAGATTTGGGTAAAATAATACTTATTTTATTATACTGAAATATAATACATTTGAGAAAGAAATTAAAACTTTAATGGCAAAATTAATTTTTGATATTACCGTAATACAGCATTTCTCACAAATAAATGTGATTTTTTTCAATATGCCTTAACATTTGGTATGGTGTTTTGGTTTCCTCACAGTTATTATAAGTCATTCCCAGATTTCCCATACATCTCGTCAGAAAGTAGCAAAAAACATTTGCTCTGTGTTTCTCTTTATGAAACTTTAAAATTGGCTAAAGAAAACCACAAATCTGAGTAACGCTGGTTACTGTGTAGCGATTCGTTTGGGGACAGAAGGACTGTGGTCTCTGCTGTCTCTGTATTTGATTAAAGACAGACTTGCATTATCAGATGAGGAATGGTCACCAAAAGCTAGAGAAATAAATTTATCTACTGGAGTTACATACATGTTTAACTCTAGCGATCAATAGCTACAAGTACATATCAGAAAATAGTTCTATTAAAATTTGAAACTAATCATACATTCACAACTATTTTACTTAAAATATTAAATGGTACTACTTACTTTTCTTAGTCTCAATATAGCTTTTTTCTCTAGACAGAAAGAAATTTTCCATTCAAAATAGCTCATAAAACTTCTTGTCTTTGTAATCAAGTTAAAACTAGAGGAAATGACTTGCCTCTATCAGCAGGATACCATTTTATTAAATTCAATCAAATGTTCTATTTACACACTTCAATCCTCGATAAAATCCAATTTTATTATTTGAAACCTATAATCTTCAGTGAAATTGAATAAGTGTATTTCACCAAAGCTGAAGTGCTCTGTTTTATTAATCAGCTAGACAAAATTTTATAAAAGGGTCGGGGGTATGGAACAAAAGGCAGCATTGGTAATGGTCTGTATTTTACCAAACTGTTTTAGCCTCTATTAGAAGTTAATCAATTTTTAGATGTAATGTCAACATTCTTACTAGATAAATGCTACACACTGGAATGAAAAATGTTCTTTTTTTTTTTTTTTTTTTTTTTGCGGTACGCGGGCCTCTCACTGTTGTGGCCTCTCCGGTTGCCGAGCACAGGCTCCGGACGCACAGGCTCAGCGGCCACGGCTCATGGGCCCAGCTGCTCCGCGGCACGTGGGATCTTCCCGGACCGGGGCACGAACCCGTGTCCCCTGCATCGGCAGGCGGACTCTCAACCACTGCGCCACCAGGGAAGCCCAAAAATGTTCACATTTTAATGTAATTTTTATGTTTCACATGAAGGGTTTTTCCTTGAACACAGTTAGAGAACACTAATATTTTAGTATATTTAATTTACAGAAATCCAATTATTTAGCTTATGGAAGAATAGGCATCACCTGCTTAGGAATTCTAAGAAAAGACAAAACATGAAATATGGTCAGTATAATTAATAAAAGAAAGTACCTAGTTAAAGTGCTTCGGAATAACCTTAAGTAAACTATGCCTTGATAACCATACATATATGCATATCTCAGTAAGTTTAAGCCACAAGGACATGGATTCAGAGGAGCCAGCACACCCTGCATGGCTCTTCACGCTGTCAGTGAAGTCTGCTGAATGCCTCTGTGGCTCTACTCTGAGAAAGTCCACCGGATATGTTTCTACTTTATCAATAGAGCAGAGCAAATAGCACTGGATTATGAGTCAGATGCCCTGTTTATAGCCATGGATTCAGAGCTAACCATCTGGGCAACTTTTGGCACGTGATGTAAAATCAACTCTCTGAGTCTCAGCAACTATGCTACCAGACTCCATGGCTCACCTGTGGTAGGTAAGGCTAACTGATTATGACACGCTTCATATATTCTAACAGAGTGGTCCAGGCAGCAAGTTCCAATCAGTCTAAGGCAGCATTAATTTTTCAACTATTGCCATCCTAAGATTGGATAATTTCTAAGGTCATTACCACTTACAACATTCTGGGACTCTCAATGCCGCAAGCAATTAATTGACTCCTTGTACTAATACTCATAATGACTCCAAGGCTCTCAGCTTCCTAGATAATCCTAGTGCTACTTAGGAATGTTTTCTGCAGGTTCCTAGCTCAGGGCCCCTTAATCTGATTGAGACGGCTAGATTCTGATTAATAAAACTGAAGTTTACTAGAAATTTATATACATACATATATCTATCAGATAACATATATACACATATACACAGTTTAAAATTAACTGGAATATTTATAATTTAAACAATGCTTAAGTCACTTATTTCAACTGGCAGTCAAGGATAGCCTGGCAATGTTTACGAATGTTACGTAATTGAAGGAAGAAGAATTATGTAATAAGATAGGATGTCTCTTGGTTTTGAGAAATGTTTTTTGGAGTCATTACGCTGTGCAGTAGAATGGTGGAAATGTTATTCTGAACTCAATCAATCCCCTTGACTATTCATCTGTCTCTAAACTACCTCTAAAACAGAAAGTGACTAAATGTGATATGTGACAAAACACCCAATTAAATAAGTCTTGTTGCATAGACTATAATTTAGGCTTGGCAAAGTGCACTAAGGATGTGTATTTCCTGGATTTAAATTTAAGAGATTTATCAAGAAGCCCTATGATAGGGTAAAAAGAGCAACAGACTTGGAATTAAAAGACAAGGATTCAAACTATGTTGTTGATCAATGAAGTAATAGATTTAATAGTGATTTTTAATATAAAAATTGTATAAATGTTATCACTAGAAAAATACATAAATGTAATTATAATAATAACTATAGTTATAATACTTTATATTAAGCCAAAATGTGATTATATTATACACATATTATATATAACATATATCACATTATACATATATTTTTATATATATATATATATATATATATATATATATATATATATATATATATATATAACTGTTATATATATAACCGGTTAGTGAACTGGTCAGTTTGCTCTGTCATATTTTTACTTAAGACACTTAAAAGTAACTAGAAGGAAACAGAATTTAATATAAGTAGATTTCATTCCTTACATGTGGCAGTAAGTTTACAAGGTTTTTCACTGTAAAATATCAAGACTGATCTATGTGACACTTTCCAATACTCTAATGGTGGCCCTCTCACAGCAGATACAAAGTAACATGTTCAAAAATAATACTTTCCATGATAAGAACCCTGGCTTCCTTTCCTCTAAAAACGTGTTAGTTTGAAATAAATTTTTATGATTTTTCTCTCCAGGCCTCTTTTCAACATCTATAATGGTGCCCTTTCCACAATATTCAATTGCTTCTTTCTTCCCTCTAAGGCAAAATAGTTAATTACGGAACAGGATATCACAAAAGTTACCAAAATATATTTATTTAGTTATGGGGAAATGTAGATCATATTATAAAATTGTTATTTTATGTAACAAATGCTCTCAGATTGTGTGTGTGTGTGTGTGTGTGTGTTTGCGTACGGATTAACCTGAAGGGTTATAACGTAAAATCATAAGGGTATTTCTTTTAGTAAGTGAGTAAACTTACAAAATGATCAGAAAATATGGTAGGTGATGAATATGCAAAAGAAAATAATATGTATATTTTCTTTAAAATATTTCAATTTCAGTTTAGTTATAGCTTATGCATGGTCTTTTAAGTTGTGACTAGACATTTTCAAATCTTTTTTTTTAACATAAAAATATATTCAAGGAACTGCTACAACACATTACTGCACTAACATATTCCAAGTGCCTTTAACAATCTAAAAGTTATTGCTCTTAATATTGAGACTATTGAAAACTTGGACAATTACCTTCTCATGGACTTTTCACATCACAACAAACTATAAACATTTAACTATTAACAAAAAATTCAGATGTTCATAATTTGTTGTATTCCTCAGGCAAAAAGAACTAAAATAGCTCATAATTTTTGAAGAATATCTCTTTAATCAAGTGTTATGTTTAACTCTATGATGTACACAACAGGATAAAGAAAAGATATCACTACACTGACTGGCATTTTGGGGAAATTATACCATTGAGCTTGCTAGCAACTCATGTACACCTTATAAAGTGTCAAAATACTGTGGCACAGGTATAGGAAAACTTCATCAAAAATAATAAACCTCCACCTCACACCAGTCAGAATGGCAATCGTTAAAAAGTCCTCAAATAACAAATGCTGGAGGAGGTGTGGAGAAAAGGGAACCCTCCTACACTGCTGGCGGGAATGTAAGTTGGTGCAGCCACTATGGAGAACAGTATGGAGGTTCCTCAAAAAACTAAAAACAGAGTTGCCATATGATCCAGCAATCCCACTCCTGGCCACAGATGCAGACAAAACTGTAATTCAAGAAGACACATGCACCCCTGTGTTCATAGCAGCACTATTCACAACAGCCAAGACATGGAAACAACCTAAATGTCTATTGACAGATGAATGGATAAAGAAGACGTGGTACACACACACACACACACACACACACACACACACACACACACAATGGAATATTACTCAGCCATGAAAAGAATGAAATAATGCCATTTGCAGCAACCTAGAGATTAAGTCAGTCGGAAAGAGAAAAACAAATACCACATGATATCACTTATATGTGGAATCTAAAATACAACACAAATGAACATATCTAGGAAACAGAAACAGACTCACAGACATAGAGAACAGACTTGTGGTTTCCAAGGGGGAGGAAGGATGGAGTAGGGAAGGATTGTGAGTTTGGAATTAGCAGATGCAAACTATTATATATAGGATGGATAAACAACAAGGTCCTACTGTCTAGCACAGGGAATTATATTCAATACCCTGTGATCAACCACAATGGAAAAATAATATGAAAAATTATATGTATGTATAAGTGAATCACTTTGTTGTACAGCATAAATTAACACAACATTGTAAATCAACTCTACTTCAATAAAAAATTAAAAAGTAAACCCCTGTCCCCAAAGCACACAGAATATGAATATTTTTATTAACATAACTTTGTCTACATACATTCAGTTACACAATCCAGTGTGCTCTCTCTGTTCCCAAGGTGCTGAGGTTGACACTGTTTTTGAAAATCATACTGATGCTTCATATGTATTGATATAATTTGTAATATCATCAACCTAACTGTGATTCCACATACAGTCTCTTGTGGTCCTCTCCAAACTCTGCGGCCTAGGTGGAACCTGAATCACCACCCTTATTTCAAATAAGAGGTAGAACTTAAATAGTCTCACCAAAAAAAAAAAAAAGTAAATATGTGCAGTGATAGATGTGTTAATTAACTCAAATCCTTTCACAATGTATACATGTATATGCATATCAAACCATTGTATTTTATACTTTAAATATCTTACAATTTCATCTGTCAAGTATGCATCACAAAAGCTGAATAAAATAAGAGGCAATATATGCAGAGACATATATGTCAATTGGCCAATGACACAGACTCATCACTGACTCACACTGGACTAAAAACCTTCCTTCTCTCCTTCCATTATTCCTTTCCTCTCTTCTTCCTTCTCTCCCTCGCTTCCTTCTTCATTTAGTAATCGTTCATGTTCTTGGCACCTGTATCAGGTGCTGTGAAATGCACAGATAAATGAGAACCTCCAGAAAGTTACTAGATCTATAGCCTGCTCCTCTTTCGTAAGTGACATAAAGCCCCTGAAATGTAGGACTGAACATTGCAGGTGCTGGCTCATCAACAGATGGGCTGTGCAGTCTCAAACAAAAAGGAGATGACTTTAATAAATACAAAGATTAGAACAGAACTCACAAACCATGCTCGATATGACGGCGGACAAAGTGGTATGCGTACTACAAATCTCACTATGTAAAGGTCTGTGTGTGTACGAATCCATCTGCTACATGTACACGTGAGATAGATATGTTTCATTGTTAGGATATATAAAGCTAAATTAAGTCTGACCTATTATTTACTTTATGGAAAAGGCTCTACATAACTTAAGGACATGGGCCAGCATTACAATATATATATTACATTTTTACATACTAGTTTTCAAAATAACCATTTTCTTTTCTCGCATGTTTTCTTCAATTTAGGATATGGCCTTTGTCAATAAAGAAGGCTCTTAAAATGCACTAACACACCTTCCTGAACAAATTTATTTAAAATATTATCTGCTATTTGTCTTATTGTATATTGTCACTTTCCACTGAGTGCTAATAAGTGCTTGTCGCTGAAGAGGTCTGCATTTAACATCTGTCACCAGCATCTAGCAACAGCACCGAAGGGGAACTGTCAGGGAGACTGTCATTCTCCTTTGTAACACCCTGAATCTGTTTCACATCATTTACATACAGATAGTTACAGGCATTCATCATTTCATTATGCTGACGACTTCACTATTCTGATGTATAATGTCTCTTTAATGAGCCTCAAAAAACACAATATTCCTTGATTTATGACTGCTTAACTGGAAAATTATACAAATTGGCAAAAAAATTACTCATAATGTATTTTCATTTTTCCTCCACATTACACTTATATTTAACAGTGACTCAAGAGTTAAGATCATGCATTCTTGACAAAAGAACTGATCAGAATTTGACTTACTATGTTTTAGTACCACTGAGGTTTATGGGCATATTTAAAGCTTCCTTGTAAGACTGTGCTGACATGAAAAAGTAGCAAATTAAAATCGCTGTTTTTTTTCCCCAAAAACTGGACAACCAATTTCAATGGCATCCTAAGTTTGATAAGGTTTCTTAAATTGTACTTAAAGTTATTAGCCTAATACTCATTTTTCCCTTTTGTAAATAGATATGAAGATCCTTGATACCAGAGAGAACTCTATCAAGAAACAAAGAAGGTAGTAAAGAAAGAAAAACTCCAGAAGTAAACTGAAATGGGAACAGAAGCTTGGAAAGAGGGAGAGGTTGCTGATTCTTTCACTGCTTGTTAACTCCTAGGCTCCTCCTGGGATGGCAGTTCCAAGGTGTCACTAGCCTTGTTTCCTAGTCTCTTAAAAGTTACACCATTGAAGGTGATGAAAAGTGTTCTATTTATTAATTAAAAATCATTTCCCAAAAGAAACTGGTTGTGCCCCAAACAGGCAAGAGTGCCAAAGAAGTATAAATTATTCATACGCTGCCAGCTTTTGCAAAAATAGGAAGCCTCTGAGTGTAGGGTAAATCATATCAGAATGAACTCTACATACAATTAAGAATAGAGATGAATCCTGACTCTCAGAAGAGCTCATAAATCAGCATGAGTAGACATACAGGAACAGAACAAAATTTAGGAACTGGCATCCTTAGATTTGATATTAGCCTCTCTTAAGTTTAGCTTCGATTCAACACATCTGAGATTATTTGTAGCTTTCAATTTCAGGAAGAACAGGAAACGAGGCTAAATTAACCCAGAGTCACGAGAAAAGCAGCGGTTCAAGTTAAATGAAAGAAAGCACAGAACCGTTCTCAGGTAGAACAAGTGACAGGATTCCACACAGAAATCCTAATAAAAGACATATAGTATACACACACGTACTCTGTAAGAAAATGTCCAATTATAAAATACATACAAGAAAATTAGTTCTATTACTTTAATACTACTTTTTTATTCCCTAGCTTGATTAGTCACTTTCACGCTCATGATAAATTACTTTTGGTTATATCTAAACATGTGACTCACTCACAGAGAAAATAATCAACGTTGAAAGAAAAAAAAAAACGCAATTCTTCAAGTATTCTTAAATAGAAAGGATTCGAAAAAATATTTAAATGAATTTAGCATCATTTGCAAGAAGAGTTTATGAGTTCTTAGTCACTACATGGAAAGGAGCTTGATGTCAGAACTGTTTTAGGCAGGTTTTCTATCATCACTTAAAGGGCAATATTAAATTGTTAATTCCTGTGCTAAAGAAAGAACATTCATTACGTTTTACATTTCAGGAGTATAACATTGCCAGCTCACCTACAAAAAATAAGATGTACCTCACAATGTATATATAAAAGCATTCCCAAACAGATGTACACAGTTCTAGGACAAAAGAGGTCTTATTTCCAAACATCTTGGAACTGGCCAAAGGTTTATAATTTTAGAACAAATGGGGTCCTGATTTTTACTTTTCATTTTGTTTTTTTATTTTTTTAAAAAAGGGATAACTGCTAACCAAAACAATATGGTATTACCTCCCTGAGTATCATATTTCAAATCTGCCTCAAGAAATACCTATCATTCCTCCTTCATTCTAGTCTCAGGGGACATGCTCACCTACAGATCTCTTCATCTATGAGGCCAACAAGAAGAGCAAACCTTACGAGTTCTCACTGTAAATCATTTTTCCATACATTATAACATCTAACCTTCACAATAACCCTCTTAGATCAGTATTATTTTTATCCACATTTTAATGAGGAGGAGACTGAAGCTTTGAGAGATTAAATGCCATCGCCAAAGTCAGAGCCGTGGGGGAAGCCAAGGCCGGCCGGCATCTCAATCTGAGATCACTGCGGGAACTGTGCTTTCAATGGTATTCCCTCTTCCATGTATTTTCAACTTCTCTCTCTCTTTCCTGGTACTCTCTAAGCTTCATATCACTCTCATTAAAAAGAGAGAGGAGAAAAAAAAAAAGCATCCAGCCACTAACCCAATAGTCAACAAACAATAAGGAAGCCTACCTTAATTCCATGGTCTCCTTCATTTCTCAAGTCGGCTTCTCCTCCATCACTGGCTGTTCACGCCCCAATCTAGCGCCACATGGCGTCTGCCGCTCGGCTCTACACATCCTGCGCTCGCTACGCGGCACAACCTGTGGCCTATTAGGGATCCGCTCCCAGGGAAGTTCACCTTCGACCTTAATTCGCAGTGGGCTCATCATCGTCACTTCTTTCTCTTTAAAACTCCCTTGAAACTGACTTTACTGATTCTTCCCGTCCTGCTCCGACCTTCCCTTCGATGCCTCACTTCGCAGTTCCCTTCTCTCTGCTCTCTTATTGGATTCCCACGCTTGCCGGGGCCCCATTTCTCTTCCAACCGGTGATTCACATGCTTAACTGTCCGCAAACTACCTCCACCTTGCACTTCAACGGGCGCATCCTCAAGATGCCCAAAGCAGAACGCCTCTGTTTTCATAAACCTCCCCTTAAATTATTTCCTCAGTGTAAGGCGTCATGCATCAAATGAAAATGAAAATGAAAAACTGCATGGGACATCTTCCTGTTTCTCCTCTCTCGAGCTCCAGTTCACTAACACCTTCGATCCTGCCTTCCCCGTATATTCTTGTCTCCATCTGACCCTTGTCTGAGTTCTCAGCCTTTTACATTGCTCACTGCTTGAGCGGTCCTTCCTCAACCACTTCCCGCAGAAACCCAGTGCCTATTTTCACTTCTCCCGTAACAAATTATGCGTTATCTCTGGCCTTCGAGTATTTTCAAATAGAAGTGAAATGCAATGGCTGAAGTACATGGCCTCTGAACTCAGCTCTACCGCTCGCCAGCAGACAGGTGACCTAACCTCTCTCAACCTTAGGCAATCTCTGTTCTCACATCCACAAAATGGAAGACGACCAGAGCACAGACGGGACAGGGTAGCGGCGAGGGTACAGCAGAGCATTCCGAGCAAGCCTGGCAGGTATGAAGCATGCTTCAATGCTGCTACAATACTGTTTATAAATAAGTATGTTTCCCTCTGGACTCCCCAGCAGACTGCATCCCTTGAGGATGTGGGGATTTATCTTACGATCACTAGCGTCACACACCAAGCACACAGTCAGGGCGTCTATACGCTGGAATCGATTGAATAAGGCTCTCGAGACAACTATTCTAAGCAGAAGACCGATTTTATTGGATCCTACTCCCTAATTTAAACCCAAGCTGAGTTCAGAGGCCACATTTACATAAGATTGGCAAGGAAGATGATCACCAATGAGGAAGTTCACTTCAGACCAAAACCCTGTGTGTGATTTTTCAGGCCTGATCATAGGCTATACCTGGCAGGCCTCAAAGGGGAAAGCCTCCAGCCCACCCCTGCCCGGGGTCTTTGGCAGAGGTGGCGCTTTCTCCAAATTAGCTTCTTGCTTATGTGACAGCAGCAAGCGATTAAATTTAGCCTTGACCATTACTTTCATTCTGGGTTACTGTCTTAATTGACACCTCGGACACCTGGCAGCTCTACATTCTCCAGCTCAGCCCTCAACAACTAAGGAAGAGATGGATGAGGGAAGGAGATTGCAAAGGGAAGACACCCTGGAAAACAATATTCTGCTAGTCCTACTTTATAAGAAGATATAATCTTTTGAGTGGTTCCATGATTCAGAATCAGGATACTCTCAGATGAGAAGACATCTTAGAGACTTCATAATACAATTTATTCATGAATATATGGTAGACATGAAGAAGAACTCAGGGGAAGAGACAAGGCTATATTGACTCTTCATTTGAAAATCTAACTTCCATAGTGCTATGTATTATATAGGGTTGAGTCCGGAAACACACAAGTTCCAGAATATCCTGTTTCTTGGTTCCCTTTTTGGAGTTAGTGTCTGTGATGTCAGTAAATCATACATGATGTTTATACTCCAAACCCAAGTGGCTGGAGAAAAAATAATAGGATAACCTGAGACCAGAAATGTAAATATATGTGTTTTGGTCACACAAGCATGAAACATCAACTTCCTCAAGTTTCTAGATGAACTTATTTCAGAGTGAAGGCTAAAGATTTAAGAGTGTATATCATATCCCTCAATCACCACAGGCTTCAAGTTGTTTAGAGTCAGAGCGTGAAAGAGTAGATCTGCTGGCCAAGGGGCTTTAGCATTTTGTTTTAAAGCAGTTTTCACTGGAGACTTCTAAGAATGAGGGTGGCACAAATAGAGATAAATGGAGACCAACCACAGGTTCACCAACTGCATGAATTCTTCACTGAGGAGCAGTGACAACGCACACATTTCCAGAAAAAATGGTCTCCAGCCTCGGAAGCGCGGGTACGACTACAGTGAGGCAGGACTGTGACTGCTCTCATCTTACAGTAGAGGGCACTGAATGAAGCTGAGAAGTGATGAGGGTCTTCAAAAATCTCCTACAACACTCTCTACCACAGGACATTTAGCGGTTACTCCGTGAGCCTCATTCCAGAGTCTAAAATAAAGTTGCAATAAAAGACAGGAATTCAAGGAAGTCACCTTTGAACACAGGTCATCTCTGAGACTCATCTTTGCGTCTTAGACTTTTCCAGGTTATGTTTCCAGTTCTACCACTCGAGTTTCCCCAGTTTTCTCTGGCTATGTGTCAAATGTTAATACTGCACATTTTCTTTAAAAAAGAAATACAAATACTGCTGGCATGAAGCTAAAACTTGCTCCTTAGTAATTGAAACACACTTTGTAGAGGTACCAACTAAAGGTCCTTTCTAAGTGCAAATCTTCTATAATAACACCCAAATCTAAAAAATAAGTAAATAAAAGAAAACTCAATGGAAGCATCCCTAAGCATTAATAAGACCATTTCCTTTAGACCTTAAAAGGTATGAAAGATGTCAGTAAGAAACAGAGTTAACTATTATTTATCCCTCACTGTGTTGTTTATTTAAATGGAAATCTTAAATTCATAAATAATGTAGTTTTCCTCTTAAAAATTCTTCTTATTATTAACACCATGCATATGGAACAGTACAAATATCTTTTAACATTAGACTCAAGGATGAAAGTAACTGATTCAAAAAGTGTGATTTATCACCTAGTAGGCTGTTCATTTCTTCAATGTTAAGTCTATGCATTTAAACAGTTTACCCTAAGGTAAAGATTTTATTTTTTAGAAAAAACACCTAAAGTATAGCACAAATTATCTGCCAAACAGAGCAAATAGGAATTTGCAAAAAGCTAACGCTCAGGGAATGTTAAATACCTGTGCCTAAGGAAGAAACAAACAAACAAACAAAAACAACTGCTTTCATTAAGCAAACATCACAATGAAATATTTTACGTATTAATACCACTAGAGGGCTTAATGCATTTTGCTTAATAGAATTTCTTTCACAAGTTTGTCTTCTTGGCATAAATGAACTTCTATATATTCATCCTACAATCAAGGTTATTAAAAAAACATTGACACAAAACATAATAAAGTGACTAGATGAAAATTTTATAGATTGAATATTGTGTTAAGCAATTTAAGTGTGTTAAATAAACTGTATGGCTTCAAATATCACTTATTCTCAAATGACATTATTTCTGCAAATCTGTATTTAACAACATGGTTCTGATAAACGGTCTGAGCCATTTTCAAGGAAGATTAATAGCTTGAAAGCAACTCCCAAATTTCTTTCAGTCACAAGTCATCAGCAATATAAATTAAAAATAATTGGCCTTCATTCAAGCTAGTCTCAATATTTCATAGGAATATTTACTTTCATGAAAATTTGTCTATGATTCTAACTTAGAGAAATTATATTATGGAAGACATTAAAAATGACTGTCTTTAAGTGCCCTCGTTAGTAGGATAAGTCACACATTTAATAAGTTTGATTTTGTCTCGAGTGGTCATTTATCTTTAAATCAATCTCATTATTCAGTCATATTGTGAATACATTTATGAGATAATGAGAGAATAAAAATTATAAGACTCAGCTAAAGAAACAACTCTTACACCGACTCTAAAGCCTCTACTTACCCATTTAAAATATGAACGAGTCCCGCTGCCCCGAGTCTTGGATGTGGGTAAATAACACTACAAACAAATTTTTCATCTTTTGAAGTTGAAAATCTAAGTTATCACCACATTTTACGATAAATTACCTCTGTAATTCTGAAAAAAACTAATGAAATATAAACTGTTTCATTCACAAGGACTTGCCCGAACTCTATGTTCAGTTTTGGGGAAAAAAATATTAGATGTCATAGGATATTAAAAAAAATCTTTCATTATCTGAATAAATTTTCTGGCTAATAACACAATTCAAAACTTGAATGGTGTTAACAGTCAAGACACACTTGACTGTAACCTGGGTGGCAGGCGTTCAAAATACGTCGCCATCTGTAGTGCGTGGGCCTGACCGGTCAGAAGGTCCTGCTGGTAAGCTCTGAGTACCATCTGAGATTGCTACATATGATTTCAAAACCCAAAGAAACCCTAGTTGTCTGGAGGTTTTACTATTAAATGCAACTTCCTGAATTCCCCCCAGAGGTTATGTTTTGCTGTGTAATTCACAGGACCATCAAAGACACTGCCACCTAAGAGATATAACCTGCCACCTTTATTCCACCAGCAAAATGGCTAACATTTCCACCTCTTTACCAATCATAATAGCACTTACCCGTGAATTACAGCAGGGTGCTGTGAAATATTATGTGGAAAATGTATTTCTTTGGTTATATGAGCAAATCAAGCCCTCAGGTCAATTTACAAGGTTTTTACAAGGTTTTTTGTTTGTTTTATTCTTTATGAATACAATAGTTTTATATGACTAAACTGCAGATGCCGTGAGCAAAGGGCTTTTGAAAACTTAATTAGGTGCAGAGTAAGCATTCTAATAATTGAACTTGGTGCTATCATCACTGATAATTCAATAGGTTTACTCATATCACCAAAATGTAAGCAGTCGGCCTTATGAAAGTTTCTCATTCTGTATTTTTCTAACCTGTATCTCATAACATACTGATTATTCATGGTAAGATTATCTTTCTTCCCAGCATGGTTATATGAATATTTTACTTTCTCATCAGAATATTATCACATTACTAAATGTATTCCGGCAAAGATCACCATGACATAGTAAAAAATCATCACATTGTCCCGCACTTTTGTTTTCACCAAATATTTATTCTGTAATTAAGTTCTTCTATATCCAGGATGATCTTTTTCTTTCCAAGTTACTATGATCTTGTCAGTGGTGTTTCAGGAGTTCATAGTATTCCACCCATTCCTGCTCTTAGAATACATATGTTACTCTTAAATTCTGTTAAAGTGTACTCCACTCGACATCATCAAGGCCAAAAAAATTAACATTCTAATTTCATTAGAAAAGACTTACAGTGATACACCTCTAGTAGAGATCTTAATGCTTCATCCAGAATAAATATCACACGAGAGGAATATCCAGAGGTTATTTTTATCTCCTTTCTCTAATTTAGATGATCGCTGCATTCAAGTCTGAAAAATAAAAAATTTAAACTATCTTACTAAGTACAATGGCATAATTTCAATGTACTCTATAAAATAAGAAAAATGCTAGAATATTCTCCTGAACATGTTTCCAAATACTGAATGAATGTATCATGAAGAATTTTAATATAATTTATATATGATGCAAAAATCATCAGGCCCACCAAACTTATATTAAAAAGTACATTAAGTCATGCTCAATATTACTTCTTTTACTTCCCAATAAGAAATGAATCAGCACACAGAGATCTTAATCACATATATTGTATTTCTATAAAAAAGAAGTGTATTTAGGATACTAAGAAAGGTACAAAATGTAATCTTTCTTTTTGTTTTAACAGTTAAATGATTATAAAACCAACCTAGAATTATTTTGGTGAACTAGCTTTTAGTATTGAAGCAGTCACAGGGAAGTCAATTTTGTCCTTTTATATCCAATTAAGGTACGCATATCCACATTACATTTAACAAAAAGGATATGTATTCAAATATTGTGAGAGATTTGTAAAAGGAAGCTATACAAATAAAGTACCACATTTTTACAATGAGCTGACTCTGGAGGAAAATAATCTAGGGATATCCTCAGATTCAGTGGGAGAGGGACAGCCCTTGTTTGTTCAAGGGAGGTTGCCTATAGCGCAGCTATCAATTGAAATCGAATCAAACAACTTTAATGGAAAGGACTTCCAATGGAAAGTCTCCTTAAGGCTACTGAGCTGTTTCAAGCTGTTTTAACGGAAATAAACTTAGTATCTAGTAATAAAACTACAATGTTTCAAGATACTGTGGCTTTAATTATTAAACCAAAAAAACAAAGCAATTTTAAGTACAAATGCATTAACACTCTCACCTGCACCTCCCAAAGTTAAAACTTCGTGGAGTCACTGTATGTGAACCCTCAAGATTGTAACAGAGAATAATAGAAGTCACCCAATGTGACCCTTGCAATCTCACTCACTGTGAGGGGAGGCAGCTTAAAGAATAAATAACTGGATAAAAGACCTGCTGCTACAAAAAAAAAAAAAAAAAAAAAACTCCACCTCTGAATGTAATTACTAATGTCAGTCAACAGTAGCTTTTTTTTTTTTCATGTTCAAACTGGTTTACTAATCCTCTGGGCAATGACAATGAGGCAATGTATCATGTTAATGTTCTGAGCCTTTTTGCCTTTTTTATTTCTTTGCTCTTTTTTTTTTTTTTCCAGTAGGTTCTCATTAGTTATCTATTTTATACTAGTATCAATAGTGTGTATGTGTCAATCCCAGTCTCCCAATTCCTCCCACCACCACCCCCAGGCCGTTTCCCCCTTGGTGTCCATACATTTGTTCTCCAAGTCTGTGTCTCTATTTCTGCTTTGCAAATAAGGTCATCTATACCGTTTTTCTAGATTCCACATATACGCATTAATATATGGTGTTTGTTTTTCTCTTTCTGACTTACTTCACTCTGTATGACAGTGACTAGGTCCATCCATGTCTCTACAAATGACCCATTTTGTCCCTTTTTATAGTTGAGTAATATTCCATTGTACATATGTGCCACATCTTCTTTATCCATTCCTCTGTCGATGGACACTTAGGTTGCTTCCATGACCTGGCTATTGTAAATAGAGCTGCAATGAACATTGGGGTGCATGTGTCTTTTTGAATTATGGTTTTCTCAGGGTACAGGCCCAGTAGTGGGATTGCTGGGTCCTATGGTAGCTCTATTTTTAGTTTTTTAAGGAACCTCCATACTGTTCTCCACAGTGGTTGTATCAATTTAATTCCCACCAACAGTGCAAGAGGGTTCCCTTTTCTCCACACCCTCTCCAGCATTTATTGTTTGTAGATTTTTTGATGATGGCCATCCTGACTGGTGTGAGGTGATACCTCATTGTAGTTTTGATTTGCATTTCTCTAATAATTAGTGATGCTGAACATCTTTTCATGTGTTTGTTGGCAATCTGTATGTCTTCTTTGGAGAAATGTCTACTTAGGTCTTCCACACATTTTTTCATTGGGTTGTTTGTTTTTTGATACGGAGCTGCATGAGCTGCTTGTATATTTTGGAGATTAATCCTTTGTTGCTTCATTTGGAAATATTTTCTCCCATCCTGAGGGTTGTGTTTTCGTCTTGTTTATGGTTTCCTTTGCTGTGCCAAAGCTTTTAAGTTTCATTAGGTCCCATTTGTTTATTTTTGTTTTTATTTCCATTTCTCTAGGATGTGGGTTACAAAAGATCTTGCTGTGATTTATGTCATAGAGTGTTCTGCCTATGTTTTCCTCTAAGAGTTTGATAGTGTCTGGCCTTACATTTAGGTCTTTAATCCATTTTGAGTTTATTCTTGTGTATGGTGTTAGGGAGTGTTCTAATTTCATTCTTTTACTATTGGTAACCCACTTCCTTTCTGATTGGTATGTCCAGTCTGATTTTTAATGCCTCCTTTGTCTCTGGTACATGACTTTTTTTTTTCCTTCCTGGTCGTGTAATTGTTAATCCTTGCTATTCAGGAATTTCAAAGGATAATTTTATAAACTGATAATAATTCTACATGAAATTTTCAAGGTAAAGAATTGATCGCAGATTCAAGAATTTCATTCAGAAGTATTTTCAATTATAACTTCAAGTTTCCTTTTTATCTGTTTGTTCACTTTTCTGTCTACGAACTCCTATAATGTATGCATTAGTTCGGTTACTTTTCTTTAAATCTCTCATATCCTTTCTAGTAACTTCTATATTTATGTTTATCCTACTTTTTTTTTTTTTTTTTTTTTTTGCGGTACGCGGGCCTCTCACTGTTGTGGCCTCTCCAGTTGTGGAGCACAGGCTCTGGACGTGCAGGCTCAGCAGCCATGGCTCACGGGCCCAGCCACTCCGCAGCATGTGGGATCTTCCCGGACCGGGGCACGAACCCATGTCCCCTGCATCAGCAGGTGGACTCTCAACCACTGCACCACCAGGGAAGCCCTATCCTACTTTATTTTTTGATAAATATTTCAAAAACATTTCATCATGTCCTAGGCAATTATTGTAACTGAAAAAATCCATTTCTGTAATTTTGATTTCATTTTAGAATGGTTTCGTACATTTCTTTAGTCTTTCAGTATTTTCCCCTAGAGTCTGAGTGCTTGACCTTCATTTCCTTCTGTTGCATTATAATCACTTTTTGAAACTTGAATTTCTTTATTATGCTCTCACATTTTAGAGATAATATTTTGCTTCAACACTATGAGACAATGAATTGTCAGAACTTTCTTGTAACACCTTGCGTCATTTAAGATAGATATTTTTCACCTCCTGTTCATTCAAGTGACTTACCTACTCTTGCTTATGTTGTAGGTGTGAGGTTTCTCTGTATACATATGATGATATTCCTTTTTGAATTGCTGAATGGGACCATTCAGTGACTGAAATACTCTGTGTGTGCAAGTGTATGTAATCACCATTGAATGTCTTTAATTCAAACATCCCCTCAAAAATGTTATTTGTTTTGTTGACTGGAAACCAGTGACCGTGCTATCAGAAACATTAACGAAGGTTGTTAGGAAAAGTATATCATTATCTAAAATTAGGCAGATTACAATCGACCCTTGAAAAATTTTGAAACAATTTTTCATCCTGATATTTCAGGCCTACTTGGAAGTAATTATTGATTGTTCTGTAAGCCTGGGGTAGGATACTGGTAGCAATATTTACTCCCATATGGCCCAACAGACACATTTCAGGTAAAAACCACTGTACTAGCTTTTCTGAACATCTGACATCATTTTTCTAGTCAAGAAAACAACCTGCTGGAGAACACAGAGTTATAAGCTTGGAACCAAACATCAAAAGGGTGGTGGGGAGAGAGATAGTGACTCTCCCACTCAACATTCCTAACCCATTCATGCCTCCTCTCATTCCCACTCAACGATCAATGAAAGTCAGGTCTGTTTTGCTCTTAGCAAGGACTCCCATCCTCAGCATCCTCTTCTATTAGTGGACAACATCTTGCTGCCTCACAGGAATGGCTGGCAGTAGAACCCAAGTGCCACCCGAATTCCTATGCCACCCACAACCAAAAGGGCTCTTAAAACTCCATGTTCTGAGAGAGAATAGGGCTCTTGCTAGTATGTAAATTTCACACATGACATATTTAGATTTGTTTCTATGACCAAAAAAACCCACAAACACACAAAGACAAAAACACAGTAAACTCTGAATGACATCATTTACAAACCAAACATCTAACCTCAAAACTCTCTCGTGTATCCTTTGATGCTTTCTGCAGCTGTCACTCAACCAAGGTTTTTGCACAAATAATCATCAAGACAGTTAACTGAAGAGATTAGCTGTTGTCATCAGGCTTGTATTGCCGGTCCTTCTCCATTTGATTCATTCAAATTATTTAAGAAGGACTTGACTTGATCGGCCAACAGTTAATATTACTTATTAGTTGTTATTTAATTTCATCGTTTCTTTTCTTTATGGACCCATATGGATAACTATGTCTTAATATGCCTCAGTGATATTTTTCTATGGTAAATTTTCTAGAGTTAGTATTCAGACATTAAGAAATCTGTAATTTGTGGAGAAAAGAAAGTTTGTTTTTTCTCAGAGAATTTTAAAATTAGAAGGCTTTATAGTACAGTACAGGAAAGCCACATGTAAGAAAGAGGTCAGATTTCCAGGACATATTTGCAAGCTGTCTGCTTGATTTTGGGTGTAATATATCATCTGCTGTAACAATTTTCTCAATGGTATTTAAACCCCTAGAATATTCAACTAAGGCATCTACATTTTGGCTTTATTATATTTTGGTAAACACGTCTGGGAACCAAGCCACCACTAAAAACACAGATAATTGTCAGAAATGAACAGTGCATTCTGACTTCCAATTTGGGATTCAATATGCAGAGGCCAGTACTGTCCATTTCCCCTTAGCATCCCACACTCCTCAGGGGAAGTCACTGTTACCTTGCAAAGTGTCTGCCTTGCTGTCACACACTGAAATCCAAAACAGAAGCCACCAGATATCTGGCTAAAACTGAACACACACATTTGCATGACAATAATACAGAAGACTAGTAACCAACGCTTACTAATTGCTCAATATATGTCGGGTCAACACTGTATATCAAGTTTTCATTCATATATGAGATAAGGAATATCATTATCATCTTCAGATTACATATTAGGAAAATGAAGCTAAGAAATATTAAGTGGTTTTCTCAAATCATGTACCTGCTAGTAAACAACTTTCATGATAATGTTAATCCCAGATTCTTTCCATCAAATTATGCTATTTAAAAAAAAATTATGTTATTTTGTGATGAAACTATAACAGAAAATGAGAAGTTGTTTTAACCGAGTATGGACTGTCATGATATACAACACATCACAGGCAAGACTTCAATTTTTAAAAACTAAAATGTACAGATATCTGATACAATTTTAAATAATTAGAAAATATACGGAATAAACTTGATAAGAACTGAATCCTCTGAAGTATCATATTCACATGAAATTAAACAATAAGGATATGAATGTCAACATGCTAAAATGCTGAATGTCTAAGTTAAATCATTATAGAATATACATGGGAAATAAAAAGGAAATAGTTATGTGACTCTCAGAAAAATACAGTTCAAATGTAAATATATCCTACATTTTTGAGGTTTCCATAAACATCAGGGAAAACCTGATTTTGCAAGAGTAAATGCTAAGGAAGATTTAAAACAAAATTTACACAC
This sequence comes from Grampus griseus, assembly GCF_964374135.1. Classification (NCBI taxonomy): domain Eukaryota; kingdom Metazoa; phylum Chordata; class Mammalia; order Artiodactyla; family Delphinidae; genus Grampus; species Grampus griseus. Next base: position 2,601,892 of record NC_139015.1, read on the forward strand.
ATAAAAATGCTTATACACTGAGTAGTTTAAATCAATATTTACATAAGATAATTCTATCTAATCCTATGTCATTCATGTTAAAATAAATAAATAACTGAATCTCTAATTAGCACTGCATTAATCTACATCATATAAATGCATATTTCGGACAAGAAATATTTGTAGGATATCAGATTTTTTTCTTTCAAAGTAAACCAACTTAACGGCATATAGTGTGTCTCTATATGTGATAGGCTGGTGTGGATTGAATTCTGAAAATTTTAAATAATTTCATACTATACACATTATTTTCTCATTAAAAAAATCTATACAGAACGTATTCTACATGACCATTAATTACAGCTAATTTTACATGAGGGAAGTTTGTTAGCTATTTGTTGCTATAGTTTTTGATTTTGTGTATGCTTACTTTACAATTTCATAATATTTCTTTTGCTTACCAAAGAAACTCTTAGCTCTCACAAAAACCAGTATGTCAATCAATGATTTAGAGATTTGCTGATAAACTTCACATGCTATAGCAAGAGAAACGAAAAAAAAAAAAGCCTATTTCTGCAGGGTAAAATCAAGCAATTGGCTAAAAAACTGGAGGAATGCACAAATTATAACCTCAAGAAGTATGTCTCTTCCTCATTAAGAAGTGTGAAAGTTAATCATGACTTAACGTAAGTTTTTTTTTTTTTAAATCTAGGCAGAATGGTGATATCGAGGATTTCATCTAATATTTTTTAGGTCAGTAATTGAGAAAAACCTTTGTATATGGGAGAAAAAAACCTCGGCAGTTTAATAATCCAAATAAGGACAAAGAATTTGTTTTCAAGGATCAGCCTGGAAAGATACAGCACTGACAAAACTGAGAACAGAGGATAAAGGCTAAATGCACATTGGTCCAAAGTGATAAAGTTGTCAAAATGCTGAATTGATTGAAGATGAATTCTTTTCTGTCGGCAGTTTCACAAATTACAGCCAGTGGTGCTTACTTGAAAACTGCAGAATCACCTAAGGGAAAAGCAATTTTTTGTGCAGTAGGTTTATGAGTTTGAATGCTTTCTTTCACTTGTGTGTATAGTCACTGGGATTGAGTAAGAAAAGAACAAACTGTGATTTTGGAGAGTTTGGGGATATTTTTCAATTTTTATGCAGTTTTACATCATCTGTATTTCATTTTCTGCCAAATATGGCAGCACTTTTTGCTGGATAACGTTTTAATATTTTTCATAGAAGTTTGTGACTTCAAGCAGTCGCTCCAAAAGAAAGTTGTTTGAAAATAAGTTTCCAAGCATTAGTTCAGGCAGTGTTAAACTATTCACGTTCTACAGTGAGCTGTGTAAATTGTACTTGCTAATTAAACTGTCTTATCTAATTTTTTCAAGTGTTTCAGAAAGAAATAAAAATACTTATTCCATTTTAATTCAGTGATGTACTTATCTGCCAGACATATTTTCACTCAGGCTATGTATTTCTTTTACATTTAATAAAATATTCTTCATATTAAAATGTCAAAAACAGTTAAAAAGCACATTAAAATGTGAAATTGGAAAATGAGAAATATTTATCTTGATCATTTAACTGCACAATGCAATAATCATATTCACTATATTACATTTTACTTTAAGTATAATAATACAAAATTAGCGTTTTCTTTATTTGAATAGTCATATACATTGCCATACCTTTTAACCTAAGAACAATTCCACACAATTAGAGAAAGCTATTCCCTTGGTTAGAATAATCACTGGTATTAAAAGTTACTAGACATTACTGGCTGATCATTATTTTTAATCATACAGATAACATTAGTATTATGCTGAGAGTTTGACTAACCCCTTTTTTTTTAAAGTACGGATCCCTGTTGCAAATCTTCTTAACCGATTATTAAGGTCTTAGTTTTCTTCCACTTTATAGTTTAAATATTTTTTGTTTCTTTTGAACAATTTGTTTTCGACCATCTTTTTGTTTGTTTGTTTTTGTTTTTGTTTTTGTGGTACGCGGGCCTCTCACCGTTGTGGCCTCTCCTGCCGCCGAGCAATGGCTCCGGACGTGCAGGCTCAGCGGCCACGGCTCACGGGCCCAGCCGCCCCGCGGCATGCGGGATCCTCCTGGACCGGGGCACGAACCTGTGTCCCCTGCATTGGCAGGCAGACCCTCAACCACTGCGCCACTAGGGAAGCCCCTCGATCATCTTTTAAACTAATTCACGTATTTCTGAAATGATGGGAAAGTTACAAGGATAAAATGACATCTAAGATTAAAATATTTATATTTCTAAATATTTAAAATATTAAAAACTTTGATATATTAAAAAATTTAAATACAAAAAATACTTTAAAATACTGAAAAAATCCCACTGCATCAGGCAATTATTCATACACAAAATATAAAAGGCAGAAAAATATACGCTCATGGATTTTGCAATCCAATTGCGGAAGGGATGAGAGCAACACACACAAAAGAAAAGGCTGGGCTCTCTCTTCAACCAACCCAAATCAGGCATGGTTCCTCTAAACAACAATCACAAAACACCTGTCAAGATCAAAAAGTCTTATCCTCACTTTTAAATCCAGTGGTCAATTCTGAGTCATCGTTTGACATAGTTTACTGCTAGCATGTGACCCAGTGGACCAGCCCCTCCTAAATAAATTCATCCTGAAATGATTTCTCCACTTGACCTTAGTTCCTGCCACCTACTGCTTTCGGTCCCTTGTGCCGGTTCATCCATCTCCACATCTAAGGGCTTAACTTGGGGTGACCAAGTGTTCAGTTTTCAACTTCTCCTGTCCCTTTACATCCTCACTGTCTACAGCCAGACTGTCCAATACGGTAACAGCAGCCACGTGTGGCCATTTAAATATAAATTTAAATTAATTCAAATTAAATAAAGTTCAGAAAATAGCCACTCCAAAATCTGCTTCCTCTTATATGTCTTTCACCCCCGACATCCAAATAATCAGCAATTCATTTGGGCACCACATTCACAATATTTCCAGAATCCTGTCACTTTTCATCGCTTCCAAAACTATCAATGTAGTACAAGCCGTCACTGGCTTTTGCCTGGGTTATTACAATATCCTCCTAAAGCTATGTACCTAAACCACAACATGCATGTTTCTGCCACAGGGCCTTTACACTCGCTTCTTGCTTTCCAAGAACTCTCTTCCCACAATCCTCCCTACTCCCATCTTCAGGTCTTATTCCCTTGCTTCCCTTTAGTCTCTGCTCAAGTATTCCTCTCTGGGACTTGATCACAGTATATAATCTGATCTTTCTCCCTTACACATCTCACCCTGATTTATATTTGGAATAAAGGAATCCCCCCCCCATTACCCAGATTTATGCTTTGGCAACTTTCCAGATATAGCCCCTTATATATCATAGATAATCATATTAATAACCTTACTTTAAAAACCACAAGCATTCTATTTTATGATGTGGCTTTTTACACTACAAAATACAGCATAACCATCTTTCCAATTCAATAAAGTTTATCTACATAATCCACTTTAATAACCTCAAGATTGTTTTTAGTATGTATGTTCCATCATATAATGATACTGAATTTGTTTCTGACTTCGAAGTATTCAAAACAGCACTGAAATGAACATCTTTGTGTGTGTGTCTGTGAACACTGGTCCAATACTTTACTTATTTCAAATCCAAGTAATAGAACTGATATGACAAACGGTATTCACATTTCCAATCTGGATAAAGCATTTCAAAAGTCAACCTTCCTACAACAGGCACATGAAAAGATGCTCAACATTGCTCACATTAGAGAAATGCAAATCAAAACTACCATGAGGTACCACCTCATGCCAGTCAGAATGGCCATGATTAAAAACTCTACAAATAACAAATGCTGGAGAGGGTGTGGAGAAAAGGGAACCCGCTTGCATTGTTGGTGGGAATGTAAATTGATACAGCCACTATGGACAACAGTATGAGGGTTCCTTAAAAAAACTAAAAATAGAACTACCATACGACCCAGCAATCCCACTTCTGGGCATATATCCATAGAAAACTATAATTTGAATAAATACATGCACCCGCATGTTCATAGCAGCATTATTCACAATAGCCAAGACATGGAAACAACTGAAAAATCCATTGACAGATGAATGGAAAAAGAAGATGTGGTGCATATATACAATGGAGTACTACTCAGCCATAAAAGAGAATGAAATCATGCCATTTGCAGCAACATGGGTGGACCTAGAGATTATCATACTAAGTGAATTAAGTCAGATATAGAAAGACAAATATCATATGACCTCACTTATATGTGGAATCTAAAAAAAACGACAGATGAACTTTTATACAGAACAGAAACAGACCCACAGACATAGAAAACATACTTATGGTTACCAAACGGGAAAGGGACTGCAGAGGGATAAATTGGGAGTTTGGGATTAACATATACACAGTACTACACATAAAACAGAAAACCAACAAAGACCAACTGTATAGCACAGGGAACTATATTCAATATCCTGTAATAAACCATAATGGAAAACAATATGAAGAAGAATGTATATTTTAAAAATATTATGAGACCTACATGAAAAAAAAAGCATAATCATCATTCCTAATCTACCTAAAGACAGTAAATACAACCTTACGTATTAAATTACTACTAACCCCGTATATTTTCACTTAATGTTCTTGAGGCTCAACCTTTTAAATAATCTGGTTCTTTTTTGAAAAGCTTCTTACCCCACACCCTATTCCTCTGCACATTTTTCTAATGAGTTGTTGGACATTTTTTCATTGCTTTGCAATGAATTATGTGTACATTTAGGTCTATTAACACTTTATCTGTTACATACACACAGACATATATCTATATTTAATATAGAAATACGTACATACACACATAATTTCATTTATGATATGTACTATTTTCTTTGCCATTCAGAAGTTGTAAATCTTAATTATTCAAATCCACTGTTTTGCATTAAAGTATTTAATTTCTGAATTTTTCTCTAAGAAACCGTTTTCTTTGAATATTTTCCTAAATTTTCTCTCTGTATATGTATGCACTCTAGTGTATAATTAGTATAAACGTAGCATACATCTAACTCTTCAGGCTCTCTGGAACTAAGTCACAAGTCGGGGATTCTGCACTGTGTGTTTGTTTCCCTGCACCCCTTGCCCCAGTGACTACATAGCTGATTTGTAAAGTTATCTTGAATATAAACTAAATCTCTCTTAATGCAACAGCCAGCTCCTTGGCTTTCTGGTTTTTTATACTAGTTTGTCTCTCTATTCCCATTTCAGATTCATTCTTCTATTCTTAAATGTTTACTTTTCCAGATCAGAGATTCTCAGTTGACATGTGGGTGCTGAGACTACTGAGATTAATATAAGTCCATACTGGGTGGAGGGAAGACTATAGAAGTCACACATGTGCTTCAGAGTTTATATTTTTTTTTTAGGTATAAGTCTTTGAAATAATCTTGAAATTACTGATCTCTGGAGGCCTATTACCTCTTTTTTTCAGTAAATTACAAAATTTCACAACACAATCCAGATTTTAAAATTTACTAGCAAAGAGATGTTCAAAGTTTTTCCAGTATTTTGAAAATACAGTCTCCATCCATGAAAATATGCTGTATCTGTTGCAAGTAGATAGAATGGTTAGCTAGTGGGTGGTTGATGAATTTGTTACTTAATTTCCAGTTTTAACTTTATTGAGTCTGTTTTCGGATTCCTCTGAGTTTTCTCACCGTCTTGCTTTCATCACTGATTTATTCTTACTGTGGCTGAGCAGGACATGTAGTGAAGTATTTAATGTATCTACTTGATAGGTAAAGAGGCACCTAGGAGGTGGCGGTACTGGAACTCCCAGGGAGGTAAAAACAATGTAATGAACACACATTTTAAGTTTGAAATTCATAAAGATTGTTTCATTATATAAAAGATAAGATGAAGCTCGACAAAATCTGAGTTGTTAGTAAATATAAGCAGAAGATACCGTGATTTTTAACTAGACCTTTTCACCACAGGGCAACGGAATCAGTAATCGCTTATGTTTATCAAAGGGAGGCGTAACACTTTACCCTTGAGAAACATTTAAAACAAAAACATCTTTCTCATTATATTTTAGACTATTACCACAACCATATATGGGTGTATACAAATATTTATGTACACATAAATATATAAAGAATTCTAAAAATTACAAAAGTAAATGCTAAATCATTAAACAGTTTCAAGGAGATGTACTATAGTATACTAAGTTTCATTATAAGTGTTGTTGACTAGGAAACAGATGTTTTACTTAGTATAATTAACCAACATCAATAATAAATAGCTGTATTTTGCAAATACAAACTCAAATAACACAAATATTACACCTTTAATAATAAGGACACATTTCAACAGGCAACAAGACTCAAAGGTGACAATAAACTGTAAATGTACAGAATTTACAGTATAATCATCTGTTTCTCAATTGAAACATGTAGCTACAAAGCATTAAAACATATAAGGAAAATTTTTTTCTAGTGAAAATGGTACAATTAAACTAATGTAAAACACTCTCAACATATATTCTTAATTTACCTTCTCTTCAATCTGCTATTTCTTATAGTGGTACCTCCCTATGTCTGATTATTATAACATATGATATTCCTTTTTCTTTGGCTTTGGACACCATATTTTTGTTTATTTGTTTTTTGATAACTGCTATTTCTTTTTTTTTATTTATGAATGCAAAATACCCTGTTTACACACAGCATCAATAAAGAGTTAAAGTATGAAGTATGTAAATTTATAATGGCCTAGTTGTTTAAACATATTTATAATCATCTCAAAAGAATATTACATAACTATTACAAAACATAATCATTAAGAGCTCTACATTTTAAAATACTAAGTAGAAAAGTAGAATACAAAATTTTATTCATGTAATAAGAAAACACATATAAAGAATACATGTAAACAGGACAAGAAGTAAAGGGACATGGAAATAAGAAAATCATTAGTAAAATAATGGAAAATGAGTGTATTTTTCTGTCATTTATATTATTTCCTTTAGCATTAAATTGCTGTATGAACAATAACAAAGTTTTGAAAAATTATTTTTATAAATTAAGGCCCAAAAGGCTCTGACTTTGGGCTTTTGCTCCTGTAACCTTGTTAATTAAACTTCCAGATCTAGTAATTGGAGACACACACACACACACACACCCCCCAAGCATAACCATGACTCACAACAGAAGAAGTTACTGAAAGTAATAGCTATTGTCTACTCAAACTCACCATCATGTACAGACACCCACAAAAAAATCTGAAAAACAACAAGAACCTCAGATTGTTAGTTCAGATACTCATGATGCCTCCTTTATAGTCCAGATGTACTGCAAGCTGGTACATAACTAATGAAACTTATAAGACAGGCTTAATTAAGACCATTTGAATTCATTCCATTCTGCTTGTTTTGCATAGGTCTATACAATCAAAACAAGTGGCAATTTTGTACTGACACAGAAGATATATATGTATTTATCTATATATTCCTATGTTAAATACTGGATTGTTCATATATTTCAATATAAGTGTTCACCTAAAGTAAATAAGGTTCTGTGTTTTTGGAAATTGTTATGTGAATATTATGTGTAAACCTTAATAAGAAATTTTAAAACATTTTATTTAAATAGCATATAAATATTATAACCAATGCAAAAGTAATATGGATAACCTAGGCCTTTTTTCTTAAAACATAGTTAATTTTCTTATTACTAGAAGGCTTCATATCCTAATACAAATGCTTGATTTATTTTATTCATAATGTCATTTTTTTTTTGGTCTTAGTGGTTCATTCTATGCTATGCTAATTCAAGCATCAAGACTGTAACTTTAAATAGAACCTATTTCACAAAATCAGATTCCACTTTCTACCTGAAACTGTGCTCATGAGTAATCTTTATTGGGGTAATAAAGATTACCTGGTAGCAATAATTCATTTTATAATGATTTATTTATTCTCATGATTTTTATTTCTTCAAAGTAATGTGTAAATTTCCTGTATCCCAAAGGACATTCTTCAAACCTAGTAGCAGGATGTTCCCATTTGGTGAAGTATTTCAGAATATATTTCAGACACTGACAAACTTGACTACAGAGGAAAAGTGATAACACAGTAACTTGATATCTCAGCTATACTTCAACAAAACATGAAAATTTAAAGATGAAAAGAAAAGATAACTTGATATCAAACTGTACCCATTCATTATTATATACATATTTACGACAACCTTGGCAAAGCTATAATAGCTTTAGGTGAGGACATCATTCTTCATGAAATGCTGTTGGCAGCACAACGGTGGGATTCATTTGGAATATTGTAGATTGTAAATAGACAAGCACATTATCACATTTTCTCAATTCCAATATCAATATTTCTTCACATTTTAACATTACTTAAATTGGGATGCATTCTGCAATGGATTTTTAAAGGAAACTTGCCAGCCATTATTGTTTTTTCCCCCAGGAAAGCTGATGTTAAATCAATGGTACCTTGTACAGATATTGACATCTTAGAATTGAGGATACAGAGTGTAAGCTGAGCATCTCATAATGGCTGATGCCAGCAAGAGTGTAAAGCAATATATTACCTCTACTACCACTAATTACTTTATTTTTCTTGAATGTGTCCATTTTAAACATAATTCAAACATATCCAATACAGGTTTGGAATAATTCCTTGTTTCATTAGAAATTATTTTTTTAAAGCCCTGCCTCTTTTCTGAACTCGAACTAATGAAGTTTATTGAAATAACTACCTTCCACACCGAATGTTATCTTAATGCAAAGTATCTGAATAAAATTCAACAAGTTTTGCATAACAAACTGCTTTAAGAATGGGCGGCTTCAAAGGAACCCAGAAGCTATATATGACTTATTTTTCATTGCTTAAATTCAAAGCTAGTAATACTTCTTGTTTTTACCTTCAAAATCGGATTTGGTGTTAAAACATAAATACTAGCTTATTAGCATCTTAAAAATGAATTATAATGTCAAATATATCACACCCATCATCAAACCCGCTGCACAAAGAAAAACCATACAACATTAACAGCAATGTGTCAGTGAGGTGTTAGAGTTAACTTAAAAAGAATAACCAAAGGAAAGAGAATCTTAAGTGTAACTAAAAAGTACATGGGAAAGTATACAGTTGAGTCAAGACAGGATACCACCTATCACTTTTTAAAAAGTTAACAAACCAAACTTCAAATAGTCGTAATCTTATTCATGAAATATTTATTACAAAAACAGTTGTTCATTTAGAATGCTTTTGCTATTTGTCACCACTAAGAACTTGCTTAGAATACATCAACATGGCTTACCAATAATTTGAATGGGCCAGTCGTGTTGGATCACAATTAATTTACAAGTTTATCCAGAGTAGACTTTTGTTCCTATCGCGTGATGATTCTTTTCTCTCTCTGAGGGCATGAGAGGCACGTGGACAGGAAGTTTGCTTAATGAGCCAGTTTTTCTATAGGACATCGTGAATTTACATATTTGAAAACTCAACACTTAAAATCTCATAAAATTGATATGAATGCCACATATTCACCAAACATAACTATTACTTTTTCATTACAGCAAAATTATTGTCGCCCGCAGGTCAGCAGTGGTGTGAGGGCGCTGTAACCCAAGCTCCTGCTCTGATACTTGCTGCACTTCTTGTGGAAAGTCATGCAGCAGAACCCTGCCCCTTCATCAGCACCTTCCGGTCCTCCCGCCATCACCGCATCCCAAGCAATGGCTGCGTGAAGTCACAAACACAACCTTCGCATTCGGGGAAAATGTCTGCTTCTCTTTCCTCTATGGTCAGAAACTGAATGGTGGCCTTTGTTGTGAATGTATTTTAGCACAGCTCTTTCCTCAGCAACAGAAACACACGATATGTCAGAGGAGGATATAAAAACACAAGATGTCCAGCTCTCACATCCAGTAGGCTGAATTATGTTTTTCTCTTTCCATAAGTCCCAGTATTTTCTGGAAGTTTTGAGAACAGTTTTCTAACCAAGGACTTATTAAATACTATGTTTTAAAATTTTTAAACAGCACCTAGGTGTCATAATTTTCAAAAGAACTCACACGGTCTATTCAAGGATTGTGCCCTGGAAATAAAGGCTATAATATGAATCTTTCTGTCTTGAATGTGGGTAAAACAGAAGCCATAGTAAAGTTAGAAAGAAAATATCCTTTTCTTTCAGAATGTTGGGAGTAGCAGAACAAGTATTATGAAGCAAAAAATAAAAAAATAAAATAAGACAAAGCAACGCAGTAGCGATAGGGAGAAACTAGATATCATGGACAAAGAAAGTCACCTGTCATATCAGTAAACAAAGGATGTTGCGACCATCAAGCTATCAGCCACTGCAGCCACCCCAGACTGTGCACCCTGAGGGGATTCGGGATGGGAAAAAAACAGGATACTGGCCCTAGACGGGTAAGGTGCATGTCGAAGAATGATTTCAGTGAGCCCAAGCTCTTGCATCTTCCCATACGTAGAAAAGTGCTAGCTTCGTTAACTTGAGGTGTCTGGTCTTCCTTTAATTAACAGTAATCTTTTGATGTTCTGACCACTTGGTCTTCATTGCAAAAACTCCTATGTATCCTGGCTCCTCCCATACCTCTTCAGAACAGTTTCTCAGAGCATCTGAGAGCCTGTCTCCTAGGCTTAGGTCCTCAGTATGTCCACCAAATAAAACATAATTCTCAACTTTTAGGTTGTGCGTTTTTTTCCACTCGACAGTATTATAAGGGCAAAATAATTATATGTGCATAAAATTCAAAACAAAGAATGGGGTAAATCCTATGGAATAATAGTTCACTTTTATAATCAACAAAGGGTATTGAAAGCTCATATATTCAACAAATATTCTACGTGACTAGTTGTTTACAATGGTATAGAAGACATAGCTCTGTTCCCTAGGTGTTTACCATCTTGGGAAGAGTAAAGAAAAGCAAAATACGTATATATGTAACTCCAATATGAAGCAATTTTTAGAAGGTGAGTTTAAAAATTATCTTTGCTGATTTAGGGAGCAAACAAAACCTCAGCTATAAAGTTCTTCATAATTACACTATGCCTACATAATTCTTCTTTCACATATAACAAATTTTCTTCAGCCATGTCAACGCTCATTGTTTTTTTAAAAATACTTATGAAATCTTCAATTCTCTCCTGCCCTGTTTGAAACCCTGGTAAAACAACACTTTTAAATAACTGGGCCTCTGACCTCAGTATACATATCGGTATATATATCAACAGCAAAACTAAAACGTGTAAGTGCCTTTGGATTCTACAATCTGAAGTCCAGAATGCATGCTTTTCTGTAGCATCTTTATACCTCTTTCAACACTAACCCCTGATACAGGAGTTAAATATATTTGCAAGTATCCTACGTTAAAAAATGCATCATACTTGCTTTTATTTTATTCCAATCCTACCTTTCAGTAAGTTACAAATGATAGACAATTTAAACAGAAATCAAACAATGATACCCACGTTTTTACCCATTACTCCTATCACAGAGGCAATCTAGTTTGCACCTTGCAGAACTGGAAATACAATCAAATGAAGATGATATATGATCATTCCAGCGGTATCAGAGAATGAAGCATGGCATAAGACACATGCTAATGATCAGGGAAGGAGAGCCAGTTGCATGCTTAGGATTACGTGAAATTTGTCAGCAAGTGTGCACCACAGAAGGCATCAGATAAATTCTGAGATGATAGGTACCATTCACTGATAGGACAACCAATTAGGAGAACTACCTTTAAATGCCACTGTAAGTACCTGCTGTTCTCTACTAGCCCAGGAAGTGAGGGGTGGTTCTGGGAATAGTCCCTTCCAGGGATCCCAGTGGAAAAGAAAGACTGCTGGGACCAGCCTCTGATGCTTTTGTCTCCTTGCAGCCCTGGACAACAGATTGAGGGAGGTGGGAACAGTCTGAAAGCATTTCGAGTGGTAGCACTCTCGATCGGTCTCCTTTTTTGGACTCTATCAGAAGTAAATTTACAGACAGACATTAAGTCAGAGCATACCAGGGAGCCCCTGCTCACCAGGCCTGCTGAGAACGCCCGGGGGGCACGCTGTGAAGCGCATGCTCCAGCTCAGACTGTGTCCATCTGAAGATTTTCCCGACAGCTGCCAGAGACCCCTGCTCTGCCTTTCAGTCCCTGGTGTGGCTGCATCAGCAGCTCCAGGACCGAGTTCTCTGAACTCTCTGAGGCTCTGAGTCTTCTTTTGCTTAAAAATGACTATTTCAGTACTTGAAAAGATCTCAGTGGCTTATTCTCTCATGTTTTAGAAATTCAAACCACTCCTCTTTACCTTTAAGCATAAAACTTCCCTCGTAGCTGTGTTCCTTATGTCTTTTTACCCTGCTGCTTTCTTTTGTGCCCGAATCTGCCCACTGAAATAAAGCTCAAGTGAAACTCAGGCCGTCACAGGCAGGACCGTAAATCCAAGGTGACTGTCCAGTACAGGCTGAATGACCGTCTCAAAGTCTGGACTAGACTACTCTGGTCAATGAGTTCTCACTCAGTAGCTTAGGCAGAGATATGAAAAGTACCCACAAACACTATCTTGCCTTATTCCTTAATTATCAAATATTAACAAATATGCCAAAAGACTGATGATAAAATATAATGCACTTAAATAAAAAATCTCTAATTTTTTCTCTTTATCTAAGTGAACCTAACTGTATTGCATGTTACACCTAATTTTTTTTAAGTTGTTCACAGAAAATGAGTTTAATTAATGAAACTTCCCATTTTAGCAGGTCCATTTTGCAACTAAGTCAAAGGGGCGATGGTTTTGATGTTTCTCCTTGTTTTACAGTCGAGTAATGTCAAAGATAGAGTCGACACCGTCCTCATCATGAGGAACGTGCACAAAAAAGGAAACCCATGGGCTCTGGAAAAATAATAGAGTCGTGTTAACAGTCAGTGAGGGAAAAAAAGATGTATAACTTTGGATGCAGCTGGTTTATGGGCCAGGCAGTGGCCTGGAAGCCCAAGACAGGGCTTTCTTATAGCACTGGAGCCTGGAGACTGGAGCCTGGGAGGTGAATTCTGTCAAGTCAGGCAATCACTCTACCCAGCTACACTTCAGGTAACTAACAAGCAACATTGGAGCAAGGCTCTACCACACAGCTGATACCCTAGGTGCTTGGGGAAGTATTTTAGCAAATATACCCTAATTTTTAAATCACGGAGATGTACAGATGTTAGAGATCACCTGGTCCACTTCACCTGATCCATAAATTACCTCTTCCGCCTACATACCAAGTATCAGTTCAGTCTCTGCATCTTGGGACAGGCTGCTCATGAGGTAGTTAATTCCAAATTGGACCAGCTCTAAATGTCGAGGAATTTTCCCTTATCTTGTGTTGACAGCTGCCTCCAGAAACCGATATCCACCGGTTTGGGTTTTGATGCGACTTTCACGACTGGCTGGTTGTACACTTGTGCCTATTTTTTTTTAAATTTTTTATCGAAGTATAATTGATTCACAATGCTGTGGTAGTTTCAGCTGTACAGAAAAGTGATTCAGTTTTATATATATATATGTTATATATATATTCTTTTTCAGATTCTTTTTAGATGATACACCTAAATTTTATTTATTGCTGCTTTAATGGAATTAGAAACAGTTGTGGTCATATTACTTTACTGAGGAAGTTTTATGTAAATCACTTGCATATTTTATTGCTATTTTTAAATTTTTACTTCTCTAGAAACACAATTGATAATAAAACCAAAAGCTAATGCCATCTTTTCTATTCATTTTTAACTATAATACTTCTATTATTGCAACGATTACATTAAAACACATTTTGACTGCATTAAAATTGCATTTCTAAACATGTTCATATTCCTCTTTAGAAAGAAAAAATAGCATATATGGGTGTATTAGTGCTTTCAGGAGGACCATAAAATTTTAGGTTTAAAATATTATTTGGAGACTCTCCTAACTGCTCCATCTCCCTTAATTTACGGAATGAGAATGATGGGGCCCAGAGAAAGTTAGTAATTTGCCTACAGTCACACTGGATTTTAGTGTACAAACTAAGATTTCAATCCTAGTCTACTAATCTGTGCTTTTTTTTCTGTTTTAAACGTTTCATCCACAAGAGAGGTGTGTATTTTCTAAGTTTAAAGCTACGCTATAGTATCTTTCAAACATCTGAGGGTGTTGAGTAAATGGATTCTCTGTGCTGCAGCTTACTTTGGAGAAAAGCAAAAGCCAAAGAGACGTCTTACTCCAGATACACATTGATGAACACGGATCTCATCAGGGGAACGAGGACTCCTAGGTTCTGTCTGATCTTTCCTATGCTGATTTGTAGGCAGTTCAGCTTTCTTTCATGTGTTGTAACAAGAATTGGCTTTTAGTCGACTTTCCCATTCCTGACCACAGATTTTAATAGTCACTGATGATACATTTTATTGTTAGCATTTTAATATCCATATAAAATAGAATCATTAATAGACAAAAAAAATATATAAACCAAATTATTGGTGAAAGCAATGAATTAGGTCTGTCTCTGCCCCCCTCTGTGTTTTGTTTGCAGTGTCATGACGGACAATTCACAGATAATACTTTGGAGACAGCTCTTCAGTCAATAAAACTTTTACTCTAAGCCACCACCAAGACTTTTGCCTTATGAGACAGCAAGTCACATACAACAAAAATCTGAACTACTGTCTGTTTTGTCTCCTGGTACAGAGTATGTTTCTTTCCTGGAAAAAAAAAAAAATTAAAGAAAAAATAAGAAAAGAAAAAGAAAGATGGGACTAAATAGAAAACTTAAAAGGGATCTACCTGATTTCCTGATGACTAGAAACAGTAGACTTTGAAGATGGAAGCAGATGGACATATAAATAAGATAAAGACCCCACTTCAATAACCTGTATATCAGTGTTTCTTAATCAGTGGAGCGTTGATTCTCTTTGAGAATGATATATAAAGGTATGTATGTGTCCATGCCCTAAAATAATCCTGAACTTAGATTTTTTGCTTATTTATTTTATTGCAATTAAAAAGCTATTTCTTCACATGGAGAGAATTCATAATATAATCTTCATAAGCAATTGTTTTTCTCTTTTTAATTTTTCATGCAATTAACTGCTTCTTCTTGAAAATAAATTATAAATTTTGCAAGTAAAATTGCAAAAAAAAAGCCCACAAATTTTATTTCTGCACAAAAAATAGATTTCTGTGAGATTCCGTATTTCATTTTCCCAAAAAAGAAGCTAAAATGTTCAAATCTTAGACTTAGCCTTGATAAAATATATGCCATATATATGGTACTTGGTATTCATACATATAGTAATTTTTTATTACAAAACTTACAGACTACATGATGGATTGCCTCCCCCAGTCTCACTCTCAAGAGACGACTATTATTAATGTTTTGTTGTATCATGACAAATTTGTACCTAGGCAGCAAAAAATACCTGGTGTCTTTAAAGAAAACTGGAATCATCTTCTGCAACAGTACTGTAACATTTATTGTTTGTTTTAACAATACTATCTAATCGCTTTTGCCTTTTCGTATTGATATGAGTTAGAAAACGCTGACTATAAAATCCGTGTAATTAAAAAAAAAACACAAAGCTGAAGTTGCCATTGGTGACACTGCTGAGGCTCCGCACTGAACGCTGTGACCCACTATTATTATCCTTGTCTTCACCTGAAGGAAATTATCTGCAGCAAATCCTTCCTCACCGTTCCTACCTGTGTCAGCAAGGAAGGATTCTGAATGTATATTTCATATTTAAGGTCATCTAAGAATTTATGTTCAGAATGGTTTGCAGGGTTTTAAGGTGTTTCTAGAGTTTCCAGTTGATAAACACTGTTACTCATTTTCACCTTGGTCCACATGAGGCTTAACTTTTCAAACACTGGGAAATGTGAACTGACATCTGCCTCTGATGTCTTCTTGCACAATGGCTCTCACCTTTGTTTTCAGCATCGTTATGATGACCACACAGCCTTAAATAAACATGACTTTTTTTATTATTTACCCAAATAACCCATGCATTGTTCAGGCCAAATTTATTCTCCTTACGTTGGCCTGAGAACGATGCTGTATTTTTTTTGTTCCAAAAAATCAACCCACCAGTTTTGCCTGAATTTTAACCAGGTGCTCCAAGATGCTTGCAAGAAAGCTTTAGATATACTATCACATTTTCATTTCTTAGCAGAACCCTTCAGAAGGTCCTAACATTAAGTGCCTTGACAAAGTTCAGGACTGCAAGAAAATACTTTTAAGAATTTTTGTCAGAATCTCTGATGACAGAGCAGCTCATGAAAAATCATGATTCAGAGCTGTGGTTTTCTTTAGCAAATAACCAAAATCAGATAGGATGTCAAGCCTACAATGGTTTCCACTGCACACAACAGTCTGAGATTTTTCTTTCAAATGATGTTTTTATCAGTAAAGTAACATTTCTATTTTTTTAAAAAATCAATGGTCCCTGAAGTTTTCAAAATGGGCTCCCCTAAAATTTCACTGATTGTGCCAGGATGTGCATAACTGATAGATGTTATTAGTTCTTTCATTTACTTATTAAAGGGAAGTCCTGTAGCTTTCATTTCTCTTTGATATTCAAAACATTCAATGAAGTGTCAGTGATCTAGGATTAATGTTACAGTTTGAAGGAAGCTTTTCAAATATTTTTTCTTTATCTATCTCACCCCCAAGGGGCCAGGGAGCTGTAGTATTTCTAGGGCACCAAGAAACCAAGGTATCTCAAAGTGCTTGTGGTTAAAAAACAAAACAAAACAAGGTAATGCCATAAGCAAATCTGCATGAAGCATAATGATATGTTTGTTTGTTTTGGAAAATTCACATATCAAAACAATAAGGTTCTAGTCATTTTAGATCAGGTCTTTTTTCCCCATAAGAAAGTGCATATCTTTCAATGCACTCTTTCCTTACACATTTTACCTTGAGATAATTAAAGATTCACATAGAGTTATAAGGAATAATAGAAATCCTTTGCACCTTTACCCAGTTTCCCCCAGTGGTAACATCTTGCAAAACTGCAGGGCAAATAACAACCAGGATATTGATATCAACACAGTCAAGATACAGAACGTTTTCCTCACCACATTCCTTCCCCGCCCTATTCCTCCTTCCTGAGCCCTGGCAACTACTAAACTGTTCCCCATTTCTAGAAGTTTTTCATTTCAAAAATGTTATATGATGGAATCACCCAGTATGTAACATTTTTGGAACCAGCTTTCTTTCATCCAATGCAATTCCCTGGAGATTGAGTCAAGCTGTTGTGTGTTTTAATAGTGTGTTCCCTTTTTACTGCTGAATAGTGTTCCAGGGTATGAATATACCACAGTTTAGTTCACCATTCACCTGCTGAAGAACATCTTGGTCCTTTCTAGTTTGGGGCTATTACAAATAGAGCTGCTGTGAATATGTGTGGACAGATTTTTGTGTGAATGGTTTTCCTTTCTCTGAGATAATGTATTTTTATGATGGATCAATGTCAGGGATCTCCTTCAGCTTTGCTGAATTAATATTTCCTTTAATATCACTTTTTCCCATGAAAATAACATGTAGCTTTTGTGTCCTATCTCATCATTCATGAAAATAATACCACAGATCTCTAACTGAGGATTCTTAGTTTCAAATGAGGGACGTTGATTTCCCTGAATAACACAGAAAGGAAATATATTGGAAGGTTTTAGAGTAGCTCCCAGAATCAGCAAGCGGAAGAACTAGGTTCCCAAAAAGGGCAGGGACGAGAAATGCCACGCCATACCAGGACCATAGCAAAAACCTAACAGAAGAAATATGACAAAGGCACTACTCTGATAACAGTGGACTCTGCATTTAACACCACTGCCCAGGGCTCTTCTGCAAGCCACTGGACAGTGTTTCCACTGATGCCACTTAACATTCTTACAAATTGGATTATGCTGTTGACACTGCCACACCTGCCAAAATGGATCTCCCATTACCGTTAGTACACAACTATGTGCACATTCTACATATCCCACAGAATGCCCCCTCAAAATCTGGAATCCCAGAGAAAACAGCGTACTGAATTTATGGTACATTTTCTCATTAACAATTGAATTGATAGCTTTAAATTTGGGGCCACTTTACTGAAAAGGTATCAGCAGATTGAAGAAAAACACAATGGACATATTGTATAAAAGCATAATTTACCTATTATATAAAAACAAGTTCCTTCTATAATTTTAAAAAAGAAGAAGAAAATAATAAGGGTTGGTGAAAAGAGAACGTGGGGAAACTGGAGCTTTCATGCACAGCTGGAGGAAGTGTACACTGGAGCAGTTGCTTTTGGAAAGTGGTCTGGAAGTTCTCCAAATGGTTAAAAAGAATTTCCACACGACCCAGCAATCCTACACCTAGTGACAAACCCAAGAAAATTAAAACATACAGCCACGCAAAAACTAATGCATGAGTGTTCATAGCAGCATTATTCAAAAGAGCCAAAAACCAGAAACAACCCAGATCAGACATTCAGCAACTGATACAAATCTGGCATTCCATGCAATTGGAATATTAGTCAGCAAACAAAAGAATGAAGTATTGATTCATGCTACAACACGACAGACCGCAAAATCATTAGGCTAGGTGAAAGAAGTCCATCACAAATGACCGCATAGCCCATGATCCTATTTATATGAGATATCCAGAACAGAAAAATCTATAGGAAATAAGGCTGTTCGCCTATAACTGGGTAGGGAGAGCAAGATGGGAAGTGAAATTAGATTATGTTGATGGTTGCACAACTCTTTAAATCCACTAAAAAAATCACTGAATTGGGGGTTTCCCTGGTGGCGCAGTGGTTGGGAGTCCGCCTGCCAATGCAGGGGACACGGGTTCGTGCCCCGGTCCGGGAAGATCCCACATGCCCAGGAGCGGTTAGGCCCGTGAGCCATAGCCACTGAGCCTGCGCGTCCGGAGCCTGCGCTCCACAATGGCAGAGGCCACAACAGTGAGAGGCCCACATACCGCAAAAAAAAAAAAAAAAAAAAAAAATCACTGAATTGTGCATGTTAAATGGGTGAATTTTATAGTATGTAAATTATATATCAATAAAACTGTTGAAACAAATGAAAAATAAGTTCATTCTGTCCTCTGTTTGAACACTCCGTAATTTCCTCTCTATACATTATACACATACCAATAAACAGATTAATAGCTACTGATATTTGTATATTTAGTCTCATTTTTATTGGCCATCTTATTAATCATAGAGATTGTAATAAGACATCAACGAGGCCATCATAACGTTTTGAAAGTTTCAGACACGGATTCATCCACCTGCCCTTTGGATTCCCTTACCTCTTACTCTCAACGACCTTTTGCACCATTATACGTATTGCCTTTATATATTAAAGATGATGATTAGTGTATTCTCATGGTCTGTTCTCCACTTCCAGACCTCCCAGTAATTTCTGGCCCTTTTCTGACCCTACCACTCTGCTGAAACGCTTCTACTTCCTCTAAATTGACAAATTACTCTCATTTTTCTTTATACCTCTGCATTATTTAACACGTTAATCACTCACTTCTTCATCAATTCCTGTGGCTTCTTAACACCCACTCCCTTGTCTTTTTTTCTGTTCTCAAATTATCCCCAAGCACATTTTCACTTTTCTCTCCTATTTCTTAAGTGCAGGTGTTCCCAAGGGTTTGAGTCTTGGTTTTCCTTCCTCCTGTTGTCCAGTCTTTCCAGATGATCTCATCATTCACGCCAGGTCTTCGAGTCACACCTACTGATCTAGTAACACACTCATTCGTCTATCCTGGCAGATCTCAGAGATACTAGAGGTTCTAAGTCCCCGCAATAGAGTATCACAATGAAGTGAGGCATATGAATAGTCTGGCTTCCCAGTGCATCTAAAAGTTACACTTACACTACACTGTAGTCTGTTAAGTGTGCAACTGCATGTTTTAAAAAAGAACATACACACCTTAACGAAAAAATACTTCTCTGCTAAAAACGCTAACCACCACCTGAGCCTCCAGCGAGTCATGATCTTTTTGTACTAATCGTAACACCGAAGAGCACTGATCACAGATCCCCAAAACAAGTATAATAATAACGAAGAAGTTTGAAATATTGTGAGAATTGCCAAGAAGTGACACAGAGACATGAAGTGAGAAAGTGCTGTTGGGAAAATGATGCCAACAGACTTGCTCGACGGAGGGTAGCCACAGACCTTCCATTTGTGAAAAACGTAATTCCTGTAAAGAACAGTAAAACAACACATGCTTATATCTGCCTAAGTCTATTCTGCAGTACAAACCAAAATCACAAGTAATCATCAAAACTGTAGCCACAATCACCAATACACCTGTCAGGCCATGTTCTATATGCTTTCCAGAGAATATAACACCCAATTTTCATGGGGACAATACATGGTGTACAAACTTTGTCCATTTGATAGACGAAGACACTGACGTTTAGAAAAGTAAATAATTTATCCACAGGTACAGATTTTAAGTGGCTGGGTTGGGATTTATACCTGGTCATTGTCTCTAGAGCCACAGCGAAAACGTTACGTTGGCCTCCGAACCTGTATTTCAAATGGCTTAGTGAGCATATCAGTGTTCCCCGGGCACTTTAAAACTCACATAGGAAACGTGTTTTCCTAAAAACCTGTCCTTCCTATTAAATTCCTTAATGGCACACAGTCATCTTAACAGGAACCTTGGGTTTTATTCTAAACTCCTACCTCTGCCACAAGCCACATGCGTTCAGTGTCACCACTGCTCTCCACCTGTAACACCTGTTTCTTGTTTCAGGGTCCTCACCATCTCGCCCCTGGACTACTGGGAGTCTTCCCCACGACCTCCTCCTTAACCCAATCTTTCTTATCCTGTGGTTAATGTATAGATTTGCTGAAATCCTTGCTTAATGATGTGCTCACCTAGAGGGTTAAGTCAAACCTCCTGTATTGCACACATCTCTGTCTTATCACTCCACCTCTGTCCACTCCCTTTCGGTCTACTTTCTACTTATTCTGAAGTGCCTGTGCTTTCGAGAAAGACTCCTTTTTCTCAGCCTCATCTGTGTTTTTGCACTCTCTGGTCCTCTTCCAGATTATTTCAGGCCATCTCCTGTGGAAAGCTTTTTCCGACCACAGAATGCTCTGATTAACCCCTCACTCCCACTGTGCTCCTTTTCATCTGAGAACTCTTTTATCTGGGAGAGGCAGCATGAGCTTTGAAGCCGTATACACCTGCCCTAGGAACCCATTTTCTATATTCGAGATCCTGAAGAATTAACTTCAACAAGCTGACTTCCAGCTTTCACATCTATAAAATGATTGCACTGATACCTACATCAAAATGTTGTTGTGAAGATACCGTTAATATAAATAGCCTCTCCAAAAATGCTAGACATCATTGTACTCTTCCAACAAACTAGACAGCACACTGTGTCTCTCTCCCACCACTAGGAGTGCAGCTTCTTACTACTCTTTTGACTTCTCCAGTCCTTTGCATGATAGGTGCTTAATTATGTTTCCACACACAAATGCAGTTTTGCTATTAATGGCTTCAAGTTAGATATTCATAAATATACATTTATGTACAAATATAAATATCTAGTTATCCAAAATGCTAACATGTGCTTTCTAGTATAATTACATATCTTTATTCTTAAAATGCTAAAATCTGAAATATAGAATTTTTAGACATGGTTGATACACACAAGCCAATAGTACCCACGTTTGTTCCAAACTGAAAGAAGAACAAGCGCAAATGGCAGAGGGTAGAATAACCAAGGAGACTGGAGGAAAGTGAAGAAGGTCACCAAGGTAGGAGAATTCTGAATCACAGGGAGTGCACGCACAGGCTAGCAGAGGCCTGGATATAAGGGGCTGGAGAGGACTCCGGGCTTAGGTGAAGAGCCATGGGACCTCTAGGAGGACCAGACGCTGACACCAGCTGTCTTACTCTGTGGACAATGCGCTGTGAATGGAGGCTGGAAGCAGAAAGATGAACCAAGATGCTACTGCAGTGGTTGCAGGAAGAAACAGTGTAGGGATGAAACGTTCTTAATAATAGTGCACAGCTTTTATATCATCCTATTGGACTCACTACACTGTTTTCTTCAGAGCGTTAAATTTTCTATTCATTACTATTCTATTCATTTCTATTCAAACACTGTCAACCAATGTTTCAGGAATGTCTACCATGTGTCGGGCACTGTTATAGGCACTACCGACAGAGCAACAAACAAAGAGACAAAAACAAGTGACCTTTTGGAACTTTCATTCTACTGGGGTTGGGGGCAGGGGAGACAAAGAACCAAGCAAACGAGTGAAATAAATAGTATATTTGAGAGTGACAGATTCTAGCTGGAAGGATAGAAAGAGCCACGATGGGTGAAGTACTGGAATTGAAACAGGCTGAACAGGGAAGTCCTCCCTGAGAAGGTGATCCTGCCTCAGAATTTGATTGGAGGTAAAAACCAAGTCACGATGATATCTTGGGAAAGAACATGCTGAATTGGCAAATGCAAAGAGAAACTGCAAACTATTCTAGTCTGAGTTTACACAGGTGATTTTGCAGGGTAATCATTTGAATTCTTATGATGATCCCCAAATCACCGCACTCTGTGGCCAAAAAACTCAGAGCAGTGAGACAGGAGAGCCCGGGCTCACACTTCAAAACACGCCTTCCTGATGGTTAGTCTCTTCTGTCAACACTCAGCTTCCTTCCACAACTCTATCCTGTCTTTCTATCACACTGACTTTAAGAAGAAGCTATAAGTCATACAATGTCACTAGTGCAATCGTGAGTTAGCTTTGACTCCTTTGGAGAAGCTATGATGTAAATTTCCATCTTCAAAGGACATTAGTAAATCACCTTTTTATTTTTAAGAATCAATTTTATTCATTCATTCATTTATTTATTTTTGCCTGCATTGGGTCTTCGTTGCTGCGCGCGGGCTTCCTCTAGTTGCGTCGAGCGGGGGCTACTCTTCGTTGCGGTGCGCGGGCTTCTCGTTGCGGTGGCCTCTCTTGTTGCGGAGCACGGTCTCTAGGCATGCGGGCTTCAGTAGTTGTGGCTCGCGGGCTCTAGAGCACAGGCTCGGTAGTTGTGGTGCGCAGGCTTTGTTGCTCCGCGGCACGTGGGATCTTCCCGGACCAGGGCTCGAACACATGACCCCTGCATTGGCAGGCAGAT
The DNA here is from genome assembly GCF_964374135.1 of Grampus griseus. NCBI lineage: Eukaryota > Metazoa > Chordata > Mammalia > Artiodactyla > Delphinidae > Grampus > Grampus griseus. Next base: position 2,625,120 of record NC_139015.1, read on the forward strand.
TCTCAACCACTGCGCCACCAGGGAAGTCCCAGTAAATCAGCTTTTATACAAAAAAAACCTAGCGTGTTCTCCAACTCTGGATCCTTCAAGATTATAGGAAAGGGAACAGTTTGAGAGGTTAGAAGAATCACAGCTCTGAAGGAGACAATAACCCCCTGGAATGGAACATACTCCATGAACAAGTCCATTCGCTTTCGTCGGGTGTCCACTGTCACTGTTTCTTCTGCTAGCTGTGGCGATCACTCTGAGGTGAGGGTTGTATTCCACAGAGAACTATGGTTTCTGCCGAGAACCAGAGCCATCTAACCAGTCGCCAGGATCTCCAGCCTTGTTCTTGCACGATTCCTGGACAAGGCAAATTCCTATAGATGCCGCTGTTTCTACACGTGCTGCTGCCACCTCCCTGCAGATACTCTGCTGGGCATTGCTTTCTGCATTGCAAATGTACAGGGCATAGCAGCTCTGTGCCAGGGATCATCGCTCAACACCTGACTATATGAGCCCATGATCTCTTCTGCTTTTGGTGTTTTGGTGTTACCACTCATTATTTGAATCATTAATGGATTTAGATTACTTATTTCATAGCAGCCTTTAGAAAACTTACTGAGAAAGACCTTGTGATCATTAATTTTAAAAGTCACCTTGACTGGGCTAAAAGATACCCAGATAGCTGATAACATATTATTTCTGAGTATGTCTGTGAGGATGTTTCTGGAAGAGAGTGGCATTTGACTCAGTAGATGGAGTAAAGAGATCCACCCTCACCAATGTGGGTAGGCATCGTCTAACTCCTTGAGAGTCCCAACAGAACAAAACAGCAGAGCGAGGCTGAATTCTCCTTCTTTGGTGGAACAGGGATGTCCACCTTCCCCTGCGCTAGGACATTGGAACTCATGGGTCTTGGGTTTCCAGACTCTGGAACTTAGACACCAGTGGCCCCATGGTTCTCAGGCCTCTGGATTAGAACTAAATTACTCCACTGGCTTTCCTGGTTCCCCGTCATGAAGACGTAGGTCCTCAATCTCCATAACCATGTGAGCTAATAACCCCTATAAAAATTCTCTCTCTCTCTCTCTCTCTCTATATATATATATATATATATGTATCTCCTATGGGGTCTATTTTTATGTAAACCCATTGGTTCTATTTCTTTGCAGAATCCTGATTAACACAAACCTGTTCTGTCCTCTTTCCAGTATATTATTTTAAAGACATTTCAAAGTTATATTAGTTGCGTCCTAATATTTCACGAAGTTCATAGAAGTGTAATTTCAATTGTTACTTACAGTTCCCTGTGCACTTCATGCCACAGGTGGCTCATGCATGAAATAAATACAACTGTCAGTCACCAGGCCACATTCAGAATGCTATCTCCCTCTGAAAACTAAGACTTCCTCTCCGAGCCAACCTCTTTATGCCTGGGACTTTATTCCTACACAATGATTTATCCTATGATAAATAACTCAGTCTTCATGCAAATGATTTTCTTGTTGGCCCATCCTGCTTGTGTGTTAGACACTTCCTAATGTAGCACCACTCAATATAGACTCAAACTGAAATCCCTGTCGCAGGTAAATGGAGGAGAAACAATAAATAAATAGGTATGTGTTTTGTATACCAAATAAAGGTATATATTTGAAATATCTATAATCCATAAAAAAGATTAGGGCTTCCCTGGTGGTGCAGTGGTTGAGAGTCCGCCTGCCAATGCAGGGGACACGGGTTCGTGCCCCGGTCCGGGAGGATCCCGCATGCCGAGGAGCGGCTGGGCCCGTGAGCCATGACCGCTGAGCCTGCGCGTCCGGAGCCTGTGCTCCGCAACGGGAGAGACCACAGCAGTGAGAGGCCTGCGTACCGCAAAAAAAAAAAAACTACTACTGGATAGTAGCAATGACGAAGCGAGTGCCCACTGACTTCTCCATTTCCTTTTTACCTTCTTGCTCCAGGATCAATGCTAAGGGCTCAGGACTAAATAAAAGACGTTCCTAGTCTGGTCTGATTTTAGCGTAGGCACATCGTCTAGAGGCTCCTCCCTCTCTCCACCTCACACTGACCATCCAGTGCGTTCCGAGGCTTAATAGGAGCTTTTACTTTCATCTTCATCCCAAGTTTCTATTGTTGTAACTACTTCACACTTCCACCCCTTCGGTTTCCTTAGTTTTGTATCTGCAAAGTATTATGCACTCAATAAATGGTCACTGAATGAATAATATACGACTTAAAACAAATAAAAGACTAGATAATTCAATTATGAAGAGAGCGCTCGTTAATGAATTTGTGATCACGTCTTTACTACAGCCGTCAGCCTCCCAGCCTTAGCCATGGTGTTCGGATCTTATTTGAATAGCTGCTGTAGTTTATCATGTCCTCCAGATACTGTAAAATGTCAGTGTGGTTTTTATCGTGTGATGTTATGAAAAAAAATGAAATAAAACATCACTAATTTCTACTTCATTAAATTTGGGATTTGTGATATTTAACATGCTCTGGCCTAAAGGCTACCTTTAATCATACACTAAACAAATGAGTAGCTTCCAGTACGTAACAGGAGGAATGGCAAAACCCCTTGGAAAAAGCACATTGTTCTTATGCCAGCTGCTGATACTCAGTATAAGTAAAATTAGGTTGAGTATATCTACTGCAAAGCGTGTTCTGCTTAACTGAAACCCAAAGAAACCCACAGAAAACAGAACCAAAAAAACCGCATACTTTTCTTTTTAAATTAGGCTTTTCATTTAATCGTAACAGATATTTCATTTATTCCTAATAGTCTTTTATATAATCATAAAAATTATGTGCTGGATAGGGCATTGCAAATGATGTCATGCAAACTCTCATTTGGAGACATGGAATTGAGGCCAATTGAGGTAATTTACTGGCATTCCCAACGTGACATATCCACCTGATGTGTCAGCCTGGCCTTCACATCTCAGATGTATCGTGTACCAAGTATCACTACCGTCCCATGATACTTCTGTCATTCTTTCTTCTAATTAAAACAAACTAATGAAGTTTTACTACCGTCATAGCACTTTTTGGAAAAAAAAATAACTTGTTGGCCTCTGTTTCATAAACTATAAAATAAAGGCAGACTAGCTGGTCAGCTCTAAAACTGTATCAGATGCTAAAACTAAACAGTCCACTTTTTCTGAGCTCTGAACAACTTTTTGTAACTTCCTTAAGGAATATTCATTTTCTGTCATATACTGCAGGTATCAGGCTATATTACATATCTTGTACAAGACCGTAATTGCTCTGAAGGCAAGGACTCCCTTAGACAATCATTAAGCATTTGTAGAAAATGACGCAAAGATCATAAAACTTTTTTTGACCTGAGAAACTGAGTTAAGAAAACAATGCTATGATTTCAAGTCTCAAATATTTCACTGGGTCTAAGGAAAACAGATATTGTTTTCCCCTATTGTGCATTGCTCACATTATCGTAAATTGAGGTCTATATTTAAAGAATTGAATAATCTCGTGTGTACTAATGGGGAATTAAATGTTTTGCTTCAGCTTTTAAAAAACATTTTTATGCACCATTATATCTTCATGTACCTATATATCTCAATGACATTTCTAGTGGAAATATCAATGAAGTTTTAGTCATGGAGTTAAACATTGATTGATTTCAGCTTAATCTCTAATCATATTAAAACCAAAACGTATACATATACATCACAGCAAGTTACTTGAAATATTTTTGTCCTTGTTTGTGGCTAGTTTTCAACAGATATTATTTAAAATTAAGATCAGAGAAAAAAGTGTTTTAAAGTTTTAAAACTTATATTCAGTAAAAGCAATGTGAACTTTTTTTTTTTTTTTTTTTTTGCGATACGCGGGCCTCTCCCTTTGCGGAGCACGGGCTCTGGACGCGCAGGCTCAGCGGCCATGGCTCACGGGCCCAGCCGCTCCGCGGCATGTGGCATCCTCCCGGACCAGGGCCCGAACCCGTGTCCCCTGCGTCGGCAGGCGGACTCTCAACCACTGCGCCACCAGGGAAGCCCAATGTGAACTATTCTAACTTTGAGATCTGTCATACAACACAAATAGGGTTTCTATACATTTGGCAAGTCAGCTATAGTTAAAATGAAATATTTATCCACAGGCATGAATTATTATTTTGGGGAAGATGGTAAAGAAAAATTCAATTTTGATTTGTGTTTATATTTTTTATCAAATCACTCCAACAATTACTAATTTTAGAAACAGTATTTTTTACGTAACAGAAAATCTTTCAAAACACGGAATTCCTTTTATTCCTTTGTATGGAATCATTCCCTGAATGCAGGCTACGGTTTGGCACAAAAGATATTTATTGTCTTGAAAAAGTAAAGTCAAACAGATGAAGTACCTATGAAATGATGATCTATTGACTGAGCGTTCATAGTTAAATGTAAACTAGCTTTGTTAAATTTTGAATCTGAAGCTCCTAAAGTCATGGCACCAATGAGAGCCTGCCAGAGTTACAACTTCCCACCCTGTGGCCTCAGAAATGATTGCAGTGGCATTGGGGGTCAAGCCTGCGGTTGGTAGAACAGAGCCGGGGCTATCACATCACTCATTTCACCTCAGCGCATTGGCATGTTTCTGGAAAAGGAAAAACTGCTTTATTGAGCCGTCTCCAGACATGAGTCAAAGCACCTCACATGCTGCCAGCTGTTTGCTGGAAACCCCTCCTGTTAGTACTTGAGGTAGATAAACACCACTGCCTCCCGCTTTCCTTTCCTTCACTTTTAGGTTAATGCAGCATATGTGCAGCGCCCTACCTGGCCTTTAAAAATGTTTTTGACATTTCATTTATGTTATTTCTTTTTCTATCCTACCATTTCTTTCCTGGTTTTGTCCACTCTTCTGCCTTCTAGCTCCTTCAGTTTCTTAAACCATGAGAAAAGGTGTCAGAATTCATGTAAGCAACGCTTCCCATTTTCTCCACCAAAATTTCTGTCATTCAACCAAGAGAAAGTTTCAATACCTAGGAGAGTCAGGAGAACAAGGAAAATGCTTGTATAATAAGCAGAAACCTATGCAACCAGTTGACTTGTAAAGAGCTCTTTTCTTTATCTTTTCCTTCTGTAAACAAAAAGTCCTAGAGGCTAATCTGCTTAAAGAGTCCATGGGCCCATCCAGGAAGGAAGACCAGACTATCATATTTCTCCCTGAGATTTAATGTTAGAGAATATTGTTAAGTCAGCATATTTTTTACAAGCAGAAGTAGGAGCAATAGATAAGCAGAAATTAGAAAAATATGGCCACTGAAATAAAACAAATAATTAGTATATAGAAGATCCTGGGGCCAATGATTGGTCCTGATACAAAGCTGGGTCCTGGGGTAGGAGGCAACTCTGGGTTTAAGAGAGGAAATTATTTCACCCAAGCCTCCTAAGGCAGATTAGTAGCATGGGGGAAGTACTATGTTTATATTTAAAGAACTGAAACATTGGGAATCTAGGTTATCCTTTCTACCAAGTATGTCACATTACGAGTAATTCTGAGGGGAAGAAAATAAATGGAAGCTCAGGCCTATTTAAACTTCAAGCATATTTGTTAAACTGGTATAGAACTAAAATGCCTTCCTCTAGTATAAACAAATTTCATAATAAACTCCTTTAATGTCAAGTGTACACTGCACACATCATTTCTGTTTCTTGATTCAAAATTCTCACATCTTAAAAAAAAGGGGGCATGGAATAGATGATTTCCAACCACAATTTTTTTTTCTCTTGGACTAGTTTTCATGATCTGTAATAACTAAATAATGTGGATTATAAATAAAAGATCAGAGTCACACACTCCTTATATTTCAAAATGAGTTAAATGAAAGGCATTTTTGTTTGATAAAACCACTAGTTTGTTTTAAGGACTAGCTTTCTGATGTTCTGATTTCAACAGAGGGAATTTTAAATGGCAGACTTGCACCTGATGTTTGAGTTCATATATAGACTTAAAATTTGTAATAATCATATACTCTGGAAGTGGAAAGAGAGTTGAAAAACCATCCAGTCCAATGTCCATATTTTACAAATAAGAATAAAAACGAGGAAAGTTGTAAGAACTTCTCCCAAGCATAGGACAAGTTTAGGAAAGAACCAAGATTACAATTCAATTTTAAACCAAGATTAAAACTGCATTATCACCATACTATCTAAGATGTTCCTGAAAAGCTGAATTATTTTTTAGGCCCAAAGACACCTGACATATGATTTACAAACTGAACGCAGAATTTGTACAACTACTTCTAAACAGTACAGGATGAAAAGAAAGACTAGATATTATTTTATGGGAAGCTTGGTATGAGAAATGACACACAGAGGTATATACTGTTTTTGTATGTTTGTTTTGTTTTTACTGAAGTATAGCTGATTTACAAAATCGTGTCAGTGTCAGATGTACAGCATAGCAATTCAGTTATATATACATTATATTATATTATATATTCTTCTTCAGATTCTCTTCCCTTATAGGTTATTACAAGATATTGAGCATAATCCCTTGGGGTATACAGTAGCTCTTGTTGTTTAACTATTTTATATATAGTAGCGTGTATATGTTAATCCCAAACTCCTAATTTATCCCTCTCCCACGCTCTTTCCCCTTTGATAGCCATAAATTTGTTTTCTATGTCTGTGAGTCTCTTCTTGTTTTGGAAATAAGTTCATTTATATCTTTTACTGTTGGTAAGTTGTCTTTCTCAAAACTGCCAAGAACTTAATGTTGAAAATCTGAATATTTATTTTCCTAAGCTTTATTTTGTTACATTTTTATAATGCCTTTACCTGCAAAATAAATGTTTCCACTGGTAAAGTAAGGATACATTTTAAGTACCATGAATGCTAAAAAGTAAAAAAAAATTTCAGAATTAATGTTTAGTTATTAACCATATCCTGTGAGAAAGGGGATAGTACCTCTGCTTGGCATGTTTCTGGGAAAATTACTAAATATAATTAAAAGACATGCTTTAGGTTCATGGAAAGCTTAAACACTACCTAAAGGGAAAATTTAAGCAAACAAACAAAAACCTCCAGCTACACTTTAATTCTTCCTTGCTTTCAACAAACATATACTAAATGCTGGGAATAAAACATGTAGTGGGATGGGTGTATTCCGACTTCCACACATTTGAAAGGGAAGACATCGTAGAAGAGTGAGCCCGGGAAAGGACAGTTACAGGGTGTTACAGAGTCAGCGATGCGCCTGCCACCGTAAGCCTGCTAAACAAAGACTGGGGAAGGAAGAGATAGCCTAGGCTCTCCAAAGTCTGCAACAGGTGGAAGGGATGTCTGATGAAAAGAGATGGTTCCACGTAGGAGAATCAGTACGTGCAAAGGCTGAGCAGCTTGAGGAAGGCTAGAATACTTGTGAAAATGAGAAGGTTCCACCCTGACTAGACTATGTCTACATGGGATGTGGCAGAGAGAGGCTACTATTGAGAAAAAGGTCCTTGTGAGCCATGATAGGATTTTCCAGTTTGTTGTCAGAGCAATGGAAAAATTGAAGGAGTTGAAGTTCAAATTAAACTTGAAGAGTTTATCAGCATAAACTAGTGAGAAACAAAAATTAGATGAATAATTGAGGACTGGCTCTGGAGGACTCCTTATGTGCTAGAGGACGACAGAAAAGCTGAAGGTAAAGGATCACTGGAGGTGTAAAGTCTTCCAGGAATAACTGGACTTCAGGGGGACTTAAAAGGTAAGTGATAGTAAAGACAAATAAGAGGACTGTAACAGAAACAGGTAACCCATGAATAAAAGCAGGCACTGTTTGTGATACTGAGATAGAGTCGATTTGACAAAAACAGTTTTAAGAGAGACGGATAAATAAGATCCACAGAATCAGCTAAATCACGGAGACAGAAAATAAAGTATAATTCATCTTCAATTTAAAATTCTGATGACTTTTGAGCCATGTAGTATGGGACGGAGGGGATTCCTTCTGAGTCCAGGAAATCCATTCAGAGACTATTTCAGAAACTAAGGCTGGAAATGGCAAGGAACTCTGCTAGGCTTGCACGGGAGGTCTGGACGAGCTCACAGGATAAACGCCGGGGCCAGTGTGAGTGGGGCACAGCTGTGGACCGTACAAGAGCAGGGCGCCTCTCTGTCCCATCCCTGCTGCATCCCCACTCCCAGCATCATCCCCCCCCTCGTGCATGCACATGTGGCTGAGGACGAAGGTTGGAAGGCGGAGTTGGTCTGTCTACAGAAGGCTGATGCATTTGTTTTTGAACATGTTTTTTTCAGCATGTGGCCAATTACATGATCTCAAGGTCTTGAGGAAGGACTAAAAAAAATGGCAAAAATTGAGATCTTATGAACTACAAGAGCCCCGAGGAAGAGGATATGAAGAAATAAGCATCGAATTTTCCTGTTCACCCTTTAATCTTCTGGACAGAAGTGGTAGGATTAGGAGACATGCTGATGGCAAATGTAATTGCTCTCAAAGTAGTCAAGTTGCTACAGAAAAACCTGGCACTCCCTCAATGATACATATCAACACAATTTCAATACAATTTTGCATCAGCGGCAACAGAACTCAATTATTCTTGAATTGCTTTTACAGTAATAACTCGTCATCATTCCCCCTTTATCTTGTCTATTTGATCATTTCTTTCTGCTTATTAGTCTCTCCAAAATTGAAGAAGGTAACAAAGATATAAGAATAAAGATTAAAAAATGCATGACTTCTTTGAGATCTCATAAAATTTTTGATGAGAAATAAGATAAAAATTAATCAATTCTCTACTGACTGGTGGAGATTATTATTAAGTAGAAAAATTAGAAAATATTTTAAATAAATGTATTATTTAAAATAACATTAATTATATGTTGTTGGGTAAAGGGTGTAGATTTTTGAATAAGTACATTTCAATTAATATGGTTTTACCTACAAATTACTCTTTCAAATATGATTTAAGAGCATTTTTTTCTAAAATATTTCATCTTCTCTATCCCATCATGTTTGCAGAACTCTTTTCCTTACGTGTAATACAAAAACCGACTTCAGTTTGGTACTAACAAATTATTACAAATACTAAATTAATAAAATACGAATTAATGAAGGTTTATTATAAATGCTTAACTGAATTTTACCAAATTTTAAGTTTTTTCCTATTTCTCGCTAGTACCTATAATTGGAAATTTGCTATTTGGTGGAATAAAATCACACGAAAGTTTTTTTTGTTTTGTTTTGTTTTTACTACATATATACCTTGTGTGTGTGTGTGTGTGTGTGTGTGTGTGTGTGTGTGTGTGTGTGTGTGTGCTGTTAACCCTCATTTCAGCAACAAAGAATTTAGCAAAATTCTGATGGTCCTCTACCTGTATTTAAATTGAAATTTTAACAACTACAGAAAAGCAGAAACTATTTCTCTATGAGTGTTGAGCAACTTCTACCATAAACAACTCTCCTACTGTTACAAAGAAATAGATCAATAATAAAGAGGTTTATGGCATTTGATGGGACAGGTATCCTTTAGTTTTTTAAATTAGTCTCCTTTTAAAGACTCTGAGTGCCTTTGAAACAGGTATTGTGACAAGACCAAAAACTCCATTAGCCTCTGTTTAAACAGAGAATGAAGATTGAGGGAGTCACATTTTCCTTCTCCTAATGAATCTGCTTCAATGTAACCGGGTCTTATTTCATTTACACAAAGGCTGCCACGCCTTCAAGGGCACTTTCTACTGATTTTATGTTTAATTTCTTGCCAGAAAAATGATATTTTTCTGGAAGTAACAACACATCCTCTTCCAATCCGGTTGTTCTCTGAAACATTTCATTTCCAAATTCATCAGCATCTTTTACCACACCAGTCAAAGTAGTTTAAATTATTTACCTTAACATATCCCTTTACTCATAAGCTACATCAGAAAAAATAAAACTCTATGAAAAGGTTGATTAATAGTACTGAAGGGACTCATAGAGATGAATATGTATATCTTAAAATAATTCAATCAATTCAACTCTGTCAATCTTAGGTTTCTGCAATTTTAACAACTGTATAAATTATTTTTTTTAATTCTCTCAAGAAATCAACAAACCAAGGGAGTCAAGAGAGCAAAACTAATTTTAAAATATTTGATTAAGTAAATCAGAAAAAATATCAATAAGAAAATCATAATAAAAGCTAAAATGCAGGATAATATTTCAGAATTTACAAAATTTTCATGAAATATTTATTTCATTTTCATATAAGAACAAATGTAAGCATTGTAAACAGTGATGACTTTTTTCTCTTGTTAAACGTTTTTGCTTTCCATTCTTTCCTTAACACCATATTTTTGACCCAATCTCATCATTGTCACAAAAAGTACATTTTTAACCATCAATTTTGCTTAACAGAAAAGATCCATCCTTAATTGCTACCTTTAAAAGGTGGTATGAACAAGATGGTATTAGGGGGCTATCATCATTCAATTCAGTAATTCATAAGAAATGGCCCGCATGTGCAAAAGACGGACAGAGGATACAGTGACTCGTGAAACAGAGTTACATATGATACAAACTCCCTCAAGTTCAGCGTCTACTGGAGGTGTATAATTGTGCAGCCTTGGAAAAGAGTGGCAATTCGTCCTAACGCGAGTACCAAGAACATAAGCTACTTAAGAACAAACTAACATTCTTGTGATAGCGCCACTGTCAGACTAATCGTTTCAGATCAGAATGGAAAATAAAGACTGCCACCTATAAAGATGAATTTTTTTTTTTCTTTTCTGCAGTTCCCCCCACCATAAGTCCCCATTCTTTATCATCTACAGAATCTAACGTGATGATAGCCTGAGGTGTCATCAGCGCAGTTTTTCAATGATACTTACCTCACACAAAGACTAGGCAGATAATGTATTATTATTGGAGATCAGAATTTGCCTGGAGGTTGTGTGATGTTGCTAATGTGATTTCTGCTTTTTAAAGAAGCATTTTCTACCCATCGGTTACAAGTTTTTTTTAATTAGGTTTTTTACATTTTAAAGGTCTTTGATAATAAATCATCCGCAGCATGTCTACTGCCAACCACAGGTGCCATCTCTCTCAGTGCTGTTTTAAACATGCTTTATAATTAATCACACAATTAACTGCTTTTAGGAAACAGTTTTGTTTCCATACCCAGTCCATTATTTCGCCTTCTAGATATATGCATGGTTCATGAAAAATACAGCGTGGAATGCACGGTGTAAAAAAGTCGTGGAGTATTATAAATGCAAAGGCTAGATATAATCAAATTAATCTCAGTGATGGTCAGGCGTATGTTCAAATATGTTTCCTCTCCTTTAGTCCATCAATTTCTAAACCTATTACTCAAGCGCCAACTCAAAGTTCATTTCCTCCACGGAGTAATACTATTACTTGTGGAAAAGTTAACTAACACACTAAGGAAATAAGGTGTTCTAGGGCTAGGCAATAGAATATAAACAATGTAGATCCTGACTTCAAGAAGCCCAGTCTAGACAGAAATAGAGGACTACAAACAAAATTGCAAGTTCATTAATAGACACATGCAAAAGTTAGTATGGAAATAAAGAAAATGGTCCTTATTTTGTTGTGGAAGTCAAGGAAGGCTTTCTGGAAGCAGAGAGGTATCAGTTAGAAGGAGCAGGTGTCGGTCAGGTGGTTGGTTGGCTGGGGACAGTGGGAGTGACCCGAGTTACGGGGAAAGAGCAGGGGGTAGGTCTCCCAAGAGGAAGTGGTAGCAAGAACAAAGGAACAGAGTGAGGAACAGCATGGGCTGTAGGAGTGCCACAAGCAGCCTGCAGCACTGATGAAAAGGAGGGAAACCAGGAAAGAGGAAGCAGTGGGTGAGGAGCCTGCGATGTGTGTGCACAGAGGCTTGATCAGCAGGACCTCGCAAATTACATTTAGGAGTCTGGAATTCACCTCAGGGGCAGTGGAAACCATCCAAAGGTTCTGAGCAGGAAAGAAAAATCCCAGGTTTGTGTGTATGTTTTTTGTCTTGATTTGTTTTTTTTAATATATTTGTTTTAACCCCTGGAGGCTACTGGAATAATGTCTTTAAGAAGTATGGTTCTAAGGAAAGTAAGGGTATGGATGCATTATTTCAGCATAGTAATAATGAGCACAAAAATAAGGGTATTTTGAAGGGATGGAGACATTTGGGGGAGGACAACATGTTCAAGAAATACTGGGGAAGCGAGAGTGGATACACGTATATATAAAACTGATTCACTGTGCTGTACACCTGAAACTAACACAACACTGTAAATCAGCTAGACCCCCATAAAAATTTTAAAAAAGAAATACTGGGCAAGTAAAATGACAAGATAAGGCGCTGTTTTAGAACAGAGGGTTAAAGAGACGTCAAAGACCATATGGTTCAACATGTGGCCCCAGTGAGCATTCCAACGCCACCCTTCCTAAGTGACTTTTGGCAAATTATCAATATTTAGCACATTTTAATTTACGCACCAAAACTATAAAATGGAAATGAAGTGCGATCAGCCTCATAAGCTGTTAATACTAGTTGAAATGCTTCATATAAAGTATCCACACAGTGTGAGGCACATACTGTGAACTCAATAAAAGCTAGTCAGGTATTAATAATGAATACCATCAGGAACTGCATATAGATATGAGTATTGCTGACTGAAAAAGAGGAAAATAGAAGGAGTGATCAGTTTAGCAGAAAAAAAAAAGATGGGTTCAATTTTGGAAATTCCTATGTAGGAACTATGATGTAGGAAGACATCTACGTGGAAATGCCAAGATATTACAGTACTAATCTAATCCCAGGGAAAGTATGATGGTTGAGAAAACCAATATGACAAAGTTATGGAACCACAAAAAAATGTGGAGCGATAAAATTTAAGATAAAAGAAAAATGATAAGCCCTAAGGAGTGAGAATAGAAACGGGAGGGGTGTCAGTCTAACTTGGACAGTATAGGGTCACAGATGCCATGGGTATAGGGAGTCTGAAGAAGGAGAGAAAGGCTAGCAGAGATAAAAGTCAAAATAAAGTCCAGTAAGACAACTGAAGGTGCTCAGTGGATGTAGCAAATAGGATTCTAACAACCTCCTATTTGCTAGTGAAGTAAGTCAGAGAGAGAGAAACATATACCATACGCTAGCACGCATATATGGAATCTAAAAAGGAAAAAAAAATGGTTCTGAAGAACCTAGGGACAGGAGAGGAATAAGGATGCCGATGTAGAGAATGGACCTGAGGACATGGGGAGGGGGAAGGGTAAGCTGGGACGAAGTGAGAGAGTGGCATGGAAATATATACGCTACCAGACGTAAAATAGATAGCTAGTGGGAAGCAGCCGCATAGCACAGGGAGATCAGCTCAGTGCTTTGTGACCACCTACAGGGGTGGGAGAGAGACGCAAGAAGGAAGAGATATGGGGATATATGTATACGTATAGCTCCTATATAGGAGATATGGGGATATATGTATACTTTTAGAGGAGATGTGGGGATATATTTATACGTATATCATTTTGTTATATAGCCGCTACTAACACACCAATGTAAAGCAATTACACTCCAATCAAGATGTTAAAAACAAACAAAAAAAAACAATTGTGTGGGCCAAGGATGTGAGGCCAGAAGGAGGCAGGCTGAGCAGGAATCCAAGTTGAAAGGTTAGAGCAATGATTGTAAATTGCTCTTCCAAGAAATTTCATGAAAGCAGTGAAGAGAAGAACGAAAGAGGGGAGACTGGTCGAAGGGAAGCTTTGTGTGTGTAGGCGCACATGTGTGCCAGAGTATGGTAGCTATGTCTGTTTTTAATTATTGCAGAGTGGAGGTAATAGTTCTCATTTGGAGAAATAGTTCTTAGACAGGAAATGACTGCTGACACAAGATAGGGAAGGGATGAATCGGGCGAGGCCTTGGAGGGAGCAGTAGAGGTTTGTGTTAATTGTGTGGGTAAATGATTTGGCTTTGAAGCAGTTTTCATCTCCTGAACCTAAAAGGAAATAGGTTAGAAAGGTATAGATGGACATAGGTTTGTAAATATTTTGGAAAATGAAATGAAAAAAAAAAATTCCAGATGCTTGAAATTTTCTCGATAAATGACAGAAAAAAAGTCATCTGCCAGGGGGCCAGGAGATCGGATTTTGAAAAGACTGGTGAGGGTTTGAGATCACTGGAAGCAGAAAGAGAACGTGAGTTGACAAAGGACAATAAATGGCTTGAAAAGTATCTACAGATGTCTTGCTGTAACTCAGACAATGGATTTATCATGGATCTCAAATGCACAATAGTGTGACTTTTTCCGAACAGATTCATGTCTGAGTGTAAGAATATAAACAGTGAACGCTGGTGCTGATGCCAAGTTACTGGATAAGAATATATAGAACATTGTAGAACATCGAACAACTGGATGAAATAGTCATGATTATCAAATATGGGGTCCAGGCTCTAGAGAATGAAGAGTTCTGGAGAGACTAATAGAACAGAAAAAATAAAGCACTCCAGGGACTGGAGAGTTCAACAGGGTTTACTAGAAGGACCCCCTTCTCCATTCAAACTCCTGGCTCCCTGACTCTGGTAAAAGCTCACACACATAACAGTTCACTGCTGTGGCCACTGGGGTTGACATCTCAGCCAGGCTGCGTCAACCATACACCTGTACCTGGTCACTCTGTTCAGGCTGGGGCTTCCTATTCCCTAAGCAGGTCCATTAGGGTCCTTCCTGGGATTTATCTAGCTGAAGCTGGTGAGAAAAGTCTTCCTTTTCTTTTGGTGGAATTCTGAGTATGTAAGTTCAACCTCATGAGGGAATCAAGGCAATGTTACAAGAAAGGTGGGTGTGAGAGAGAAAGAAGGAGACGACAGAGGAAGGGAGTGAGATGGGAGAGAGGAGAGAGAGAATGGCGATGATGATATGGCTGTTTGGGCTTCAAACGATCATTGTGGAAAAAAACAACACACACAATGAAGGACTAATACAATGATGCAGAGTCCCAACCCACAGCTTTCTGAGCAGATGTGTCTTGACATGCATGCACTTTTTCAAAGAGCTACGTCTTTATTTGTAGTTTAATAAAGGCAGCTGAATGAAAATCAAGCTAGTTGAATTATCCTATATATCTGAACACTTCGGCAAATATCCTGAAGAAGAGGGCGGCAAGCAGCAATATCTGCTCCCAAAAAATTTTTTAAAAAAACCACTTTTTTTCCAGTTAAATGATTCTTTTGCTGCATTTTTTTTTTACATTATCCAGAAGTTACATACTAAATTGAGCTCATATCAAATTAATCTCAAAGCAGTCAAATTTTAAAAATTGTCTATCTGGTCTAATTCAACTATGAATGAACGTTCAGTAGAGCTTAAAATGTAGAGTAGCGAAAAGAAGTAATAAGAATGCTTTCATTCGGCTGTAGCAGAAGTTACCAATTTTATTTTTTTTACATTAGTCTTATATAGATCATTCTATAAAAGTTCGCTTTAGAACTTATAAGAATGACTAGAATTAATAATTTCTGGAGCAAATAAGCCAATTCATCAAATACTCATCAGGTGAAAACTGTTCAAGTATTTACTGATTGCTCACTATATGCTAGTTAATCTATTTATATCAATATGTCAATAGATTACAACTCTCACACACAAGAGTAAGATAAACAGATAGAATTCATCTTTGCCAAATTTATGGGCCTCGAAACCATATTAAGACTTACTTGAGGGACTTCCCTGGTGGCGCCTGCCAATGCAGGGGACACGGGTTCAAGCCCTGGTCTGGGAAGATCCCACATGCCGCGGAGCAACTAAGCCCGTGCGCCACAACTACTGAGCCTGCGCTCTAGAGCCCACGAGCCACAACTACTGAGCCCATGAGCCTACAGCCCGTGCTCCACAACAAGAGAAGCCACCGCAGTGAGAAGCCCAAGCACCGCAAAGAAGAGCAGCCCCTGCTCGCCGCAACTAGAGAAAGCCTGTGCACAGCAACGAAGACCCAAGGCAGCCAAAAAAAAAAAAAAAAAAAAGATTTACTTGAAAACTGTAATATCTGAAGAAGGGGAGCCGTTAATTTAGCAGGTTCTACCATGTGGTTACGTTTACCCTTTATTTATAGCTCAGGCTCATTTCCCTACCCAGGCTGACGTATGAGATTAATTCCCCCAGATCACTCACTTGCAAAATTTCTCAACTTTTGAACAACTCAGTCTGAATACCACTCCGTCTTGGCAAAACCTCCCTTCGGGATCAAGCCTTTGTTCCTCCAGGAGAGCTGCTGCTTTCAGCCTTAGCCAGACCCACCACCATCATCTCTCCTGAATTGCTCAGATATGTCATACATGAGACTAGTTAGATTTCCAGCACAGTGAGTGAAGATGGAGAACAGTGGCCAGGACCGAGGCCTGGGGCATTCCCACCTCCAGACATCAGGAGAAGAGATGTATCAAGTCAGGAGTGAGCAGTGAGACGGGAAGAAAACACCCAGGTCAGAGGCTGCAGGTGAGTCAATGAAGACGGGCACTGAGAAGTGACATTAGACTAAGCAGCATGGTGGCTGCTGCTGATTCTAACACGAGCAGTTTAAACAGACAGACGTGGCAAAACCTGACTGCAGTGGGCAAAATATAAAACGAGAGCAGATTAATTATAATCTTGTCTAAAGAGAACTCACTCAAGGGGTTCTGCTGCAAAGAGGAACAAAGAAATCAGGGTAGTAACTGGTGGAGGAAGTGATGCTAAGAAAAGATTTCTTTTAGATGGAAGAAATAAGAGCTGGTAGGAATGACAGAGTAGAGAAGAAAATGTGACAGTGAGGTAGAGAGGGCAGAGAATTGCTTATCGGTGGCCTTGAGTATGTAACAGAAGATGGAATTTGGTACAAGTAGCACTTGTGGAATGAATGGAAGAATGAATGAGTGAATAAATGAATGGATCATGTAAAGGCTTTTAACATTTACAACAACTATATTAAAATATTTATAAATAAGCCAAATTAAATAATACTCCATTCATAGAGTCTTAAATAGTAAAAGAAAAACAGAGCATGTTATACAAATATTAAATCAGTAAGATTTTGGTGAGTACCTGTTATAGAATGAGTAACGTCTGATATTATAAAAGTCAAAGACATTTTTGCTACCCTTAAAGTATGTAATACATAATACAGAAAAATGTAGCATGTGTAATCAACAAATTTATCTACGTTATTTAGTATTTAAAATGGTATTTGTTATATTTACGATTGATATTGAATATAATTAAACTGTTGTTACTACTTTTTGACGGATGCAAGTAGGATTGTTAAGCTACTCCAGGGGAACCTAATCGTCCTTCCATAGTCAGCTTCACGTACAGCCAGGTCTCACACTGGTCTTAACATCCTGGAAATTTCCTTTTGCCTAGCATTCACCCTGGGATTAGGACTCAATGCCCTCAGGACCATATTATTCGGGGTGTTCTTTTATTCTTCCAAGGCAATCTACTGCCCAGGACACCTGTTTTTCTTTATTGTTGGTTTCCTTTTCCATTTTCCTACCACAGACTTTCCACATACAATTTTATCATCTTAGTGCCACTAATGGTTCAGAGCTCGGGCTCAGAGCCAGGCTGGCTAGGGTCTCAGACGCTACCTGTAGCGACATCTGTGCGTGTATTAACCTCCTGTGCTTCAGCTTGTCATCTGTAAAATGAAGCTGATAGCACATAACTCACAGAGCCTTTGTGAAGATTAAATGAGTAAATATATGGGGAGTAAGAGAGGCATGTGTGGCAACAGTAAGTACTCACTGAATTGCTATCAATTGTATTTGATCAGCTCCCTGTGAACTGGGACTCAGACACCTACAAGACGTGCCACTGAAACAAGAGAGCGGCCCTAGGTCTGCCTCAGTCCTAGGTGGAAAAAGTGACGATCGTATCCAAACCACGCAACCAGCGTAAAAACTGGGATTCAAATCTAAGGCTATCTACAACTGCCTATGAAAATACCCAAGCCTATATCATACTTTTCATATCAACTTTTGGGACTCACACACTCTCAGGGTCTGCACTGCAGCAGGTGCTTTGGGGATTCCTAAACCACACGCCTACCTCCTACAGGGCTCTGCTCCGAGACCCAGGTTCACTTCCAAATGTCTTCTCAATGTCTCCACTTTGGAAGCCCTGCTGGAGTATC
Organism: Grampus griseus; assembly: GCF_964374135.1. NCBI lineage: Eukaryota > Metazoa > Chordata > Mammalia > Artiodactyla > Delphinidae > Grampus > Grampus griseus. The sequence goes on from NC_139015.1 coordinate 2,643,210, forward strand.
CGGTAAAACACATCTGGAGTCAACCTCGTGTTCTCACTACCCACATTCCCTACTTCCCAACCAAGGAGTCCGACTTGTAATACCTATTTTTCCCACCAGTGCTACAATCTTTCTCCACGTCATCTCATTTAACTCTTAAAACAACTCTGCGAGCTATTATGAGTCCCATTTTGCAGATGAGGAAAATGAAGTTCAGGAAGCCTCAACCACAGCACAGAATACCACACAGCCAGTAAAAGAGTATTTCAAAAGCAAGGTTAATTATGTGGGTAAAACTCTCAAAAATTGTTAAGTGAGGTGTTAACAACCAAACTTCTAATTTTTTTTAAAATAGTGTGGATATACTATATGATACATATATGCAAACAGTAAATATATAGTATATATACATGTGTGTGTCTTAAAAACTGGAAGACACTACATCACACTGCTAACAGCGATACTCTTCTCTGGTAGGAAGGAGATTTTTGAAATTTGATTTGGGGCATCAATGCTTGTCTACTCCAGCTGATAATAAAGAAAAAGTGAAGACAGTCTTTTAGGGGGTATAAAGGGACTGTGCAGAAGGTAACAGGGAGCACTGCAGACAGGTGGGGCGACAGCAACAAGAGCCAGCAGCTAATTATGGGAACACAGGCAGGGAACTAGAGAATCAGTGTAAGGATCAGAAGTGGGAAGAGAAAGGATGCTTGAGTATCTGAAGAATGACTAACACAGAAAATGAGTTCATCTCTTCATGGTAAGCCTAACAGATGAGAATTTTCTCTGATGCCTATTTCTAATGCCTAATTGAGAGAATATTCTCCACACTACTTACTGAAATACTGCTGTTGCTGTGTTTTGCTCACAACAACTGCCCACAATGAAATGCCCTCCCTGTCAATGTAAGCCTCACTTTGAACTTCTGACTCAGGCTCTCCACTTTCTCCAGCTGGTCCAGCTGACTGGGATTTTTTTCACTTTTGAAGGGCTATAGCTTTTATCTGGTCAACTTTGCTGGTGTTAATTACACAGGGATTCTACTGACATACGAATATTGCAATGCATATCTTATCCTGACAACTATATTGTAAGTTTCTTAATTGTTAGTACCGTACCTTACGTTTTTATGTCATTGCATAAAGCTTTTAATGTAGTGTCTTACATGTAGATCTATTCAATAAGCATTTGCTAATTAATGCACCGAATTTTAGATGCACAAGAAGTCTTCACAAGTAAAAATATCAGCAGAAATAAAGACCTGGTTATGATCTCTACAAATTATTTCAACATAATTAATGAGTATGAATTTAAAATAAAACTTTAAATAAAGTGTTAGATTTGAGCGTTGAGATTTCCATATAATGAATCAAGAAAATTCAAACTGTTTCCCTTAGTAACCATAATCGATTTCTTTATGCACATATAATATCCCATTGCTATTAATATACAGTTACGTTTTATATAATATATAAAAGTATATATGTAATAAATAATCCTGACAATAAAAAATATAGACTACTACCATAATGCCTAAAATTACAGTACACAGGAGAGCTTTCTACCTCTACTTTAAAATTAAGAATATTTCTGAGAATTTCCCAAAAGTGGCTCTCTAGAGTTACACATTCATGTAATATGCCATCTGACCATCTGTGTTCACCACTTCTTTCTACTTGTTCAAGTCCTCCCCTGGCAATAATTTCCCCACATATTCTTCTATGATTACCTTAGCCTTTGAATATCTCTTAGACTTTAACTCCTAAAACTCTTAGGAATTATACTTATCATATATTTATTGAATTTTTTATAACATAGTATTTTTAAATTACTACAAACATTTCTCACAATAAGCTAGTGATTTGTAAAAGGGAAGTGTTCTCATACTAATTTTAATTGGGGACAATGAATTCAGTGCAAATGTTAAAAGACATACATCAAAGGACTGCTAAGAGAGTAACCACGTTCACATTTTCTGATTCTTAATTTAATGTTCTCTGTATTTACCAGCAAGGTCTTGAGAGTCTTAGAACAGATCATTTTATATTCTTATAGTGTCATTAACATTTTCATCTAGGTGCTTTAATTTCCAAACCAAAGTAAACACCTCTAGAGGTCAGAGATTTTATTTGAAGCTTTTGGTTTCCACAAGTTAGCAGACTAGCAAACGAAGAGCAGTCACTTGGGAAATATGTGTTGTTCTTGAAAATGTTGATAATCATTTTTCCAAATATTTATGATGGCTCATCCAAAAGCAAAACAACAAAGCAACAAAGCCTCCCTCAGTACTAGAGGTCAATTTCTAAAATAAATGTCATATCAGTACTTTATATATTAGACTTTAAAATTCAAAAAGGCTCACATATATGGGAAAAAAGGAAAGTATTCACACTAGTATGTCTCAGAGTAGTCTCTGTGTTACATGATTTGTTTCTTTAAAGTAGGGATTGTTGGGTGAGGGAGATGTCATAGGGATTCACATTTTTATGAATTTCTAGTAGGTCATTCTCATACCCACCAAATTTCAAGGACTCACTTCTACACGTTTATGGGTAGAAAATTCCATATCATCTTTCAATTTGCTTCCTAAAATGACTAAATGACATTAACACATGGAGTCATTTTACTGCTTAATTTTTTTCAGAATTTAAGAATTTTACTCATTAAAAATCTGATAAAAATCTTAAATTAGTTAGAAATCTTAGTTAAAAATCTTATATTAAAAGTTGTAATTCTAAAACTCTATGTTCAGTTATTCAAGAGATGTGGAAGTATTTGTATTCCCAATAGGAGTTTTTTCCCTAGGAATACAAAGGAAATATACCTTCTGATACTGCATTTTACATTTAATCTATTATGCTTTTGATCATTATCATTACAAACTGGGCAAATCATTTTTCAGCTTAAAAATCTGTATGGGTCTAAATTCATCTCGATTGAGGTAACAAGGTACACACTAAAGTTCGATCTGTTTTTGTGACAAAAATATATCCTATCCTCTCAGAAAAATAACTGAAAGGATATCTTCTTTAACTTTTAAAGATAATTTACATTTGAGCAAAGAATGTGTACACTGAAACTACAGACCTGAGCTCAGTTTAGCAAGATTATAGACACTTATATATGAAGGGTCTGTTAATAATTAATCATACAGCACTAACTTCGCTATAGTTATAAATAACATTTCTCTTATTTAGATGTTATATTCAGAAAATTACCTCTTTTCAGAGAAACATCTATACTGAATTAAAATAATTCAAAGAGGTTTTTTTTGGAGAAATAATGCAAACACTGAGAAAATGTTCTTTTTAGGGGGGGCAGATGTTAGCATTTGGAGACATATTAAAAAATGAATTACCTTTATTTACTTCTGTTACAAACATGCAGTCGAATTATCTCTCCTAAATTCCTCCTGTGACTGGTGTAACAAAATATTAAGGCCTGCAGTTGGCATGTCTTCCGGATGCTGAGGCAGTTAAAAAGTATAAATGATTAAAAGACTAATCAATATAATCTGCATAATCGATAGGATCTAGGGTACCAGACCCTTGCACGTTTTAGTCCCTGTGTACAGAGGAAGACAGAAGGAAGAAAAAGAACGCACATGCCTTGACCCTAACTGTGCACAATTCAAAGCATATGTCCTATAAAATGACTACATCATCCAGATTCAAGACTTTGTCTCTTAACACACTAAATTCTAAAGTCAGATATTATGAAATATATATCAAGTGGCAAGAACACATGGTGCCTGCAAAGGTCAATTAAGATAACCTTTAAGATACTTTCTGGAATAACTGATTAATGTCAGCTAATGTAAGAATAAAGTGTCACTGAACGTGTGATTCTAGCACTAGTGAGAAAACATTTCATGTTACTGTCTATGTAAAACAGCATACTTTTAGAGAAAATTTAAAAGTTTTCTATGGGATGTTAAATTGTTTTATACTTCAAAACTGACAATCTACTCCATCGCCTCTGGTAAGGCTGACCTAAATAGGTTAGAAAATGAGTAGATATCCTATTTACAACGTTGGGTAAAAAAATCAAGGATAACAAAGCATCTAATGAAAATGTTTGCTATTATATTTATGCAAAACCAAAGTTAACTGAATACATGAGATAAAGACTTCTAATTGCATTCCATAGGTGACGGAAAGATCAGGAAGGTCATTCAACCCCCAAAATCTACCATAATTGAATGTCCAATGCCTAAAACTACTTCACTAATTTTTCCTGAATATTCTTTAATTAAATGAAAATACTAATAGAATTATCTTATAATCAGGCATCCATATCTCAATGTGAGTTTTTTTGAATATATTTTCCAGTCTGGCAGCCCTGAGAACAGACTCCTGAGGAAAAGAAGAAGAGCGTATAAAGGAATAAGGCAGGAATGTGTTTCTCTTGGACAAGGCACAGTGTTAGTGGGCCCTGAGAATTCTATTACAGAGCTGAGTTGTGGGAATATTAGCTTCCCTCATACATTTGTTTTCTGAGGTCTCATTTTGTATTCTCTAAGGGTCCTGCAATCTCTTGGAGGGCTTAACATCTCTGCAGGGGAGAGAAAGAATACTAGCTTGTTGAAATATTTTGATATTCTTGATCTTTTCTACATGGGAGGAGAACTCTGTGAGTAAGCAAGTGCTGTAGCTGTTGTAGGTTATTACTACTCTGCTCTCAATAGTGGCCAAGAACTGACTACTGTCCAGGACCACAATATAAAATCACACCATAAGGTATCAGTTTACAGTCCTCTCCAAATCTTAAAATATGAGTTCCTCAGGGCTTCCCTGGTGGCGCAGTGGTTGAGAGTCCGCCTGCCGATGCAGGGGACACGGGTTCGTGCCCCGGTCCGGGAAGATCCCACATGCCGCGGAGCGGCTGCGCCCGTGAGCCATGGCCGCTGAGCCTGCGCGTCCAGAGCCTGTGCTCCACAACGGGAGAGGCCACAGCAGTGAGAGGCCTGCATACCACAAAAAAACAAAAAACAAAAACAACAAAAAGAAGCCATTGCTAGGAGGGAATCTAATGGGGGCCCAAAGAAAGGAGAGATACATCTCTGACCCAAAAGAAATATGAACACTATTTTCAACCACTTAAACACAGCATGATAAATTTGATCATTAGACAATTATGAAATTCTGTTGACTCATATATCATATACAAAATAAATAAAATATTTGTTGTTCTCCTAAGTAGTTAAGCAAGGAATGTCTGTTTAAAAATGTCATAATTTGGACTTCCCTAAAAGTGTTGCTAAATGGTCAGATAATCAATGATATTGAAAAGTTTCAAATGCCTCATCCTTTTCTCAAACTGAACAAATTAAGCCAGATATTAAAAGCAACATCAGAATTACTCACATCTCTCCTGGAATCCTGCTTACGGCAGAACCGCAGGGAATGCCATGCTGCACCGAAGAGATGCCCTCCAAGATGGAGGAATTTATACCCCCACGCTGCTGGTTAGGCTGCCCTGGGCCTATCAGCTTTCTCCTGAAATTGCCTTCAGCTGAAGAGCTGCCTCTTTTAAGGCAGGAAACCCTGCATCCAATGATGGTCAATAAGGAAGGATCAGGGCCTGGTTTGCTCGCTCCCAACTTAGGACAACTTGGAAGGGCAGCATCAAACTCGCTATGAGATCGGCTGACACCTTCTAAGGGCTTCATCGCAGCCTGAAGTCTCTCTCTGTCCAATCTTGCTGCCTTTCCTTTTCCACAGGTGTGGGTGCTGATTGACTGGGCTTTCTCAGGCTAATTATAGGGTCTGCTCTCCAGGGAATTTAACCAGCAACACCTGTCGATGTTCACCTAAAACTGCAGGTTTTAAAATCCTGATAGTTTGCATTCTACTTCACAGATATCCAAATAATTGTAGCTTGATGAAAAGCGGGATGAACAACTGAGAGAGAGAGAGTTTGCAACATTTTCCAAGGCAACTTTCTAAAGACACTTTCAAAACCATAGGCATGAAGGGGTAAAAATCTGAATTATTTCCAGATGCTGGCAATTAAGGATAGTGTGATTACTATCTTGGTACAAAGCCAAATTTCATTAACTTTAGGAGGTAAAGGAAAATTTCAAGGAGATGTGGGGATAAGTTGAGAAATATGATTATTTTTGATAGCACAGCAACTGGGTGAAAGCAATCATTTCTCAATGCCCGGATTAAATTATTCTGCAGAGGGGCTTCCCTGGTGGCGCAGTGGTTAAGAATCCGCCTGCCAATACAGGGGACACGGGTTTGAGCCCTGGTCCAGGAAGATCCCACATGCCGCGGAACAACTAAGCCCGTACGCCTCAGCTACTGAGCCTGCGCTCTAGAGCCCGTGAGCCACAACTACTGAGCCCATGTGCCACAACTACTGAAGCCCGCGTGCCTAGAGCCCGTGCTCTGCAGCAAGAGAAGCCACCGCAATGAGAAGCCCGCGCACCCCAACGAAGAGTAGCCCCCGCTCGCCACAACTAGAGAAAGCCCGCACGCAGCAACGAAGACCCAATGCAGCCAAAAATAAAAACATATATAAATAAATAAAATTTTAAAAATAAATAAAAATGTCATAACTAGTAACTGTCTATACTATCCATATATTTCAAATTTAAACAAAATTCATGTTAATATTTTTGTATATTTTTTCAAATTTATGTAAGCTCTAATATGCAAATATCAGTTTCAAAATAACATAGTAAGCGTTAACCATTCAGTTAGAAAATCTGAAGGAAGGATACCAGAGTGAAAATAAAGATAATTTTCCTTTTCCTTTTTTCTTAAAACACATATAATAAACAAGTATGGCTGTTTAAAAATAGTTTAAAAATTACTCCTCACATCTTACTGAAGTTAAGTACCACAGAAAGAAATTAAAGTATATATATGGAGTTTCAAAATTTCAAAAATTTTTAAATTTAACTTTTAATTAGATTAGCATAGTTTGGGCACAAATGCCTAGTTTACTAGTTCCAAGAATTGGGGATATCTGCCACCAAAAAGTAAAACTAACAGAGTTAAGCAGAAAAAACTAAAATGATGTTGCATATCTTGTTTCAAACCTGGATACAAACAAAATACTTTATGTGTTAATCTACTTAAATAGTTATTATTTTAACTATAAATAATAAATCTGTCATCTCATAAAAATACATATGCTCTTCACTCTTCACAGCAATAGGCAATGCATTCTATTTTCTAAATAATTTATTCTGTTAATCAGATAGAAATAAAGATAACCTCATATCCACTTTGTACTAAAAATAAATAGTACTTGATCTACACTTTGCAATATTCTTAATCAGCTTCAAGCGATAAGTAGCTCAGGAAAGAAACATTATAATTTATTGCAATGTTTATTATGCAATCAGATGGGTTTCATCACAAAGGTCTAAAATACTTTCATCTTCACAGAAAAATATAAAATGTCCTTTGAAATCAAACAGACCTTCCAAAGACATCAGTCTATTGTAAAAATATTACAGCTTTGTGACTTTGGCCCAAGAGATTTCTGTCAGTCACCAATCTGCTATCACTATAGAATTACAGCTAGAGTACACTATCAATGCCTGCTGGGTCCTTTGGGAAACCAAGCTTTGCTGGTTGAACTTTATGGTTTAGTCCCACAGGCAAGAACAAAGCTTTGAAAAGCAGACAGGACACATTCTTCCTCTAAAATTCTAAAGAGACAAGATAGAATCTCTTTGCAATTGTCTGGTGTACTACAGATTAAATTGAATATTAAACAAATTTCTCTGGCCCATAATTAGTATTAGCTGCCTCTTTGTGTTTGCTTCAACTAATCACATTGTTTTAGAATTTTCAAAAGTAACTGTTTAACGTGCTCCTTTTTGCCTTATTGAGCAATTACCAGTTAACAGTGATTCTCTCTGTAAAGGTGCAGGTAAAAGGAATAAAGCCTTTCCCTTCCTATTCTTAAAAGTATATCCCAAAAATCACTTCTTAAAGCTAAGTGTAATATTTCAAATTTGCTGCTAAAATATAGAAAAAACGGATAAAATTAATTTGTTTTAAATGCCTTTTTTACTATTATAGTTTCAAAGATAATGCAAATCTAGGCTTAGACACAGAATTACGTGGGTGAGTCTAACGTACTTATTTTTTCAAACAGTAGACATATACCTATATATTCTACTATTTCCTGGAAACACGTTTTTTCATGGATCATAACACTTTTATTTTCTTCTGGATGTGGTTGGATACTATATATCCCGAATCCTGAGTGATAAGGTTTTTTTACCCCTAGACCTAGCTCAGTCACTTAGAAAAGTCTGCCTGGAGGTATCCAACAGCAGCTCCTTAGCACCGATGACTATAGATTACACTTGGTTCCTCTGTATCCGCGGTTTCCACATCCGCAGATTCAACCAACCACGGATTGAACCAAATGACTACATATCGTTTGCTAGGTGAAAGGAAATAGAATTGTTTTCTAGTAGCTAGTTAAACAAATCCAAAGAAATAGACCAATCAGCACACAATAGTTTGTTTCTACCTAACTGAAATGTAACCTAATCCTTTTCTATTACAATTAAATTATTAAAACATATGCTCAAATGGATTTTTAAAATAAAATGTTTAGAATTAACAGAAAGCACTGAGGAGAAAATTATCTGATTATTTGGAAATAGAAACAAGTGAATGTATACATACACCATTTTCCTTTTAATTTATAATAGATTGAACAACTCTGTTCTATCTGAAATTACATCTCATATTAATTTATATTACAGCAAGAACTTTAATACTATGTGAAGAAATGCAAGAATAAAAGAGCCTAATATACAAACTGCTTCGTAAAATTGAACATTTTTTTCTTGCCTCATTCAAATATCAGTAAAGTCAAAGGATGAAGGGACTTTATTGCTTATTTTCACATTTTATATTTAACAGTAACTAGTCCCTATAAGGCACTGGGACTCAGAAGTTAAAAGTGCCCTTAGGGATTAAAGTTCTGCCACTTCAGCAAAAATATATTCAGAGAATGTAATCAGAGTCTTCAAAGGTGCAATAAGATGCTACACTTTCAGAGAACACCCAGTTTTGCCAGAGCCTTTGAAATATCAGTAGGCAATCAACTCTTCAGTCCCTTGAGAATCACTCACTGAGTAGTCTGAGATCTCTGAGGTTTGCTTGAGTTGGTTTTCCCTCCCTGTAGACCTGGGTAACGTGCTGATTTGCAACTAACCAAGATCGTGTGTGTGTGTGTGTGTGTGTGTGTGTGTGTGTGTGTGTATGTGTGTGTGTGCGCGCCTGTCTTACTTCAGCACACTAAGAACTGCTTGTAACATGCGGTGATCTTCCATGTGGTATGATTTTGTGTAGTGGCTCAAAGCCCCATCTGAACAAGACGTATTTCGAAATCAGACAAAATTCCTACTACTGCAGAAATAAGCTGTTTTGCAGTAAATCAATTCCAGAATAACTTTAAAATAACACATATTTTAGGGGCTTCCCTGGTGGCACAGTGGTTGGGAGTCCGCCTGCCGATGCAGGGGACACGGGTTCGTGCCCCGGTCCGGGAAGATCCCACATGCCGCGGAGCGGCTGGGCCCGTGAGCCATGGCCGCTCAGCCTGCGCATCTGGAGCCTGTGCTCCGCAACGGAAGAGGCCGCAATAATGAGAGGCCCGTGTACCGCAAAAAAAAAAAAAAAAAAGCCACATACTTTAATGTGTTCCGGCAGCACATTAGCAGAGATCAAGAGCAAAACAAGAGGTGAAGAGTCCACACTGCGCTCTCCAATTGGTAGCCACTGGCCAGTTTTGGCTATCGAGCACTTGAAATGCAGCAAGTACTGAAAAATGCAAAATACGCACCAGATTTTGAAGACACAGTATTTTTAAACACCTGTAAAGTACCTCGTACGTTATGTATTAAAATCATATTTTGGATATACCGGTTAAGTAAATTATTAATCTTCTTCTTAACACTTTTTTAACATAGTTACTAGAAAATTTTAAATTACATATGCAGCTCACATGATGTTTCTATTGGAAAGCAATGGTCTCTATACAAATTTGAAAAGTTGATAAGCGTTTAGAGAGGAAAGGACATTGGGTCAGGGTAAGCACTTCAGAATGCTATCAAAGAAACAATAAACAAACACTGGTGGATGCTCATCCTGAAGCCATTTGAGGGCCTGTGCTTTGGTTTTTGTTTTTGTTATTTTGATCATATACTAACTAAAACAGCATGAGACAGAGGAAAAGTGCACGCACTTCTGGGAAACTTTCAGAATACCCATCCTTGAGACCAGCACTCAGATTCTGATTAAAATGGTCTGGGATGGGACACGGAAGCTTTTTAAAATAACTCCCTGGGCGCTTCTACAATACAGGATTGTGAACCACTCTTCACTAAAAGGTCAGAGGATTAATAAACTCATATCCAAGAGATTCACAGAAAGAGTGTGGAAGGTGGGCTTACAAGAAGAACAGAAAGAGTGTGGAAGGTGGGCTTACAAGAAGAACAGAAAGTGTGTGGAAGGCGGGCTTACAAGAAGAGAGGTTTGAGCCACAATTTTACCATGACACCGAAAATGGATGAGGCACACCCTGAAAGACACGGGCAGGAGCTGCAGCGGAGACTAGTGAAAGTTCGGGGAACTTTTTACACTGATCCAGTAGCTCGAGGAAACAACTGCTGTGACAAAATGCTTCTGAATGATAAAAAAAATATTTGGAGATCGTAGGGAAATATCTGCAGGGCACAACATTAAATATGATTATAGATATTAAAAGAACATTTATATATTTTGCCAAGCAATATACGCAAACACGTCTTCAAGGGAAGTGCAGCCAATGCAAAAGCTCTTTGGTTACACTGTGAACGTCTACATGGATTTTTTACATGGATGTGAGCTTCCCTATTTGCTGGACCCTTAGTCTAATCTCATAACTGTACACTTTACTCCTTTATTAACTCTTTAGTATAGGCCAAAATGCTTAAAATCATACTTCAAATTCCTTATTACATGGTCTTTCAGCTCCACTTATGCCATCAGGCTGTCTCATGTCCCCAAAGGAAGGTGTTTTCAAGTCATAAAACATTTATTATTGCTGGTAAATAATCCTTCCTAGAAATAAACATAGTAAGTAGTATTATCTCACAGATTAATAATCCTTATTGGGCAAAAATCATAGTAGGGTTGTCACCCATAGTCTGCCTGAACTTAATTGCAGAAGAAGAAAGGGTGAAACTAGAAAGGGAATAAAAATCCAAAAGAAACTCCACCTAAAAGCAGTAACTTAGAAATAAGTACTAAAAAACACTGACATACGCCTTATTTTCTACTCGTGGAACCCTCCACAGAGAATGAAAACCAAATAAATGTCCTCCCGCGATGGAAAGAGCTAGTGCCCTCCCATCTAAACAACTAAGGGGTGAAACAGTTAATACTGAGGTACCAATCACATGTTTTATCTCTCCAAGTAACATTTTTATAAAGGAGAATTACAGAATTATGGGGTAATAAAATGACTTTGTAAAAAGAAAAAGATAAAAATCCAATAACAGACTTCAACATTTACATCAATCCCGATTCTGTAAGTGAACTAACATTACTGCCCGCCTTTAAGGTCACCTGCCTTATCTATCTTGGTTCTGTAGGTTTTTACGTGAGTAATAAGTAAGTGATTCATGGCCTTGTTGGATTTCAACCAGAGAGAGGAAGGTATCAAAGAGAATGTCCCGCAATAAAGCACATTATGTGATCATCAAACTACTAGATAAGATAGATGAAGTGATTACTATGAGAAGCTTTCAATTCAGGAGAGAATGACTTTGGGTAAGAGGCCTCCAGAGTTACAGACAAAGGTTATGTTTTGGCTCTTTAAATAAATAGCGAGGAAAAATTACACGGAGCATATTATAGTATAGAGAGCATAAGTGAGCAAACAGGACTGTTCCATTTTCCCCAAAACAAATTTCGAATGCTTTTATTTTTAAATTAATTAATTTAAGGTCAAAGAGGTGATATTATCAACATATGTACATACACACACACACATACACACACACACACAGTTCTGTCAAGTAGAATCAGAAGGAAATACCCAGATTTCTTATATAAACTACTTCAAATCTATCAAAAATTGCAGGTTGAAAGGGTTTCCTCACAAAAAGCCAAAATACATTTGAATGAAATACATTATCAATGAAAAAGATCTATTTTTTCACACTATAAAAGTTTTAAAGATAATTTTCTGTAATATATCTTAACACTGTATCATGGAGATCGTATCTAGTGCACTATTTCTCTAAGACAATAAAACTGATAAGTTCAAGGTTTCGTCTTCACAGGAAAACCTAGCTTAAACAAAATCATACTGTAATTTTAAGAACACACAAAATTGGCAGATTCTGTTACACTTCTGTTAGTAGATGACACTCAGACCGTCCTGAAAAGTGTTTTCTCCTTAACAGGATTTACAATCTGGCCCTTTTTCACTCCTACACACCTCAGCTGACGCTGAAGGATTTGGGGTTTTAGATTTTCCTTCACCCTGGATCTCCTCTGTCTCTCTGAGAAGGAAAACCATGAAGTGTATCCCTAACCTTCTGAGATTGAGAACCTCAGTTCTCATTTAGAAAATGAGGAGGGCTGGAATAAACAGCCTCTAAATCCCTTCTATTTCGGAAATTTTACCAAGAAAGTCAAGAGAATTTGAATAAGCAGGTATTACCAAAATCAATGTCCACCATCTTCTACTTTTCACCTTTTCAACCAGTCTCAGAGCCCATTTGTTTCTTTGAATTGATTAATACCCTTCCTCCTAAGACGCACATATCATGGTATAGAAACAGGTTGGGTTTCAGAATTAAAGAGATTTTCCTTTGAATCGTGTCTTGACTGCTTACTGACTGGGACCCCTTGATGATAACTTCATACTCTTCGTGTCTTAATTTTTACCATCTAAAATGATGATAATAATGCAGGTTACAGTAAAAAAAAAAAAAAAAGATGATGTGGTATAGTTCAAAGATGAAAAACCTATATAGGCAGTTTCTGTGGTTGACCCATAGTCGGGATGCAAATTAAATATTTAACTGAATGAGCATTGCCTCTCTCAAGGTTATTTTCTTCTAACCAGGGACACTACTTTCAAAATGAGTATCTTTCTAAAGGTAAAATTTTAAGTAATAAACGTAGACATATGTAAAAGCTATTTTTTCACCAAGTAAGTTTCTTCAAATGTTTCACATCACTTAGTTTTCCTTTTCATAAGACTAAATGTGGTTGTCCCACACTCTCTGAGACTACTAGAGTCCTGTTTTCTGTAGTTTCCACATCTAACAAATCCTTCCAGTAATCAGGCATATTCTTGATAATATACACCTCTTGAAAAGCACATTCACGGGGGAAAATTAAAATTAACTGAGAATGATGGCCATAACAGCAAAATAACATTTAATGAAAACGAGTTAGATTCATTGGCTACCTGAGACCACAATCAAGAGATATTATTTCCCCAAGGCAGAATCTTGAAGAGTCTTGGAGAAAAAAAAAAAGGTATAGCTAATTGAAGGGGGAAAACGTCTTAAGTAAAATATATATGTATCTCTAAAACTAGGTATCATGACTTAATTTCCTACTATGGACAATGGTATATCTTTCTGCACAATCACTCCATATCAATAGACATTCATAGCAAACACTCTCAGGAGAAGAAAAGCTTTGCAATTACAGTCTTGATATTTATCTTCTTCCTAAAAGAAATACGACGCATGTGATCATGGCTTAAATGACGTACAGTAAGTTGTTTCAAAGCATGCTCATTACATTATGCTCAGTGTACTTTTTTTAAAAAAACGAAGATCCATATACGTCCTCCTCCAGGAAGAAAAACAGATTTAGAATCCTATACTAAACTCTCCCTAGCCTTAAAGATAGTACCATATCGGGGACTGCTAAAATCATAACTGTAAATAATGTTATACAAGTTGCAGATTGTAAGTTTCATTTTGTGTGTAACATTTCCATTGGTCCATTCCACAGTTACAAATGACAACCACCTTTTATTTCTTTCTTACAGCACGTATTACAAAAAGCAGCCTCTCTCTGAAATATACAGTAGGAACTCTTTTGCCTTATAACATGCAATTCCAATGTAATTTAAATGCAAAGGACAAAGAACTGACTCACAATCTAATATCCTGAGCACCTAAATGCTTCCGACTGTGATCGTACACTATGTAAGGGTTTAGCACTTGGGATATGAAGGAGAATAAATATAGAGATTTCTCTAAATCGTGTTCCCCCAAATCTGATACATAAACCACCGGCATCAGATTCACGAAGGATGCTTGTTTAAAAGGCTGATGTATGGCCCCCACTTAAAAACCCCTGGGTCAGAATCTCTGGCCATGGATCTCAGATGTCTGCATTTTAAACAAGCTGCTTGGGTGAATGTCCCCTTATAGAAAAAACATCTCCCATTGCCTTAATCCACAAGTGGAAGGTAACCTCACGGCACCATAAAACTTCTCACCGTAGGACCAAGGCCCTTTGCGACACAGTCTCTTTCCTCTACAGCCTTCCCTAGCCCTCAGTGCAACACGAACCAATGATGCCAAATCATGTACGTTCTGCACGTCCAGCTGCATGTGCTTGGACCACACTGGCCTGATTGCTTCGCCAACCTGAATTCTGATTAATCTGAAGCCTAGATGATACCCTGAACCACCGCCTTTGCTGAGAGTGACCACAGCCTGTCCTCACACTCACCCCAGTCGGGTAAAATGCTCACTCACGTGGTTGTTTGGTTAACATCTTTACTTACACGTAATTCACACCATAAACTTCACCCATTTAAAGGGACACCATGTAAGTTTAGAAGATTTTCATCAGCCCAGAAAGAAACACCATGCACATTAGCAACCACCCCACATTCACTGCTCTCTCCACCCTGCCCTAGGCAACCACGAATCTACTTTCTCCCGTGCCTATGCTGGACATTTCTTACAAATGCCAGCGGCACATGCTTCCATCATATCCTACCAACTGCACCCTATTTATTTATCCATCTGCCTTTCGGACCAGACTGGCACTGAGCGTGGCTCAGGAGGAATAATCAATACATGCTGGATTAATTAATGAATATCCCTTTTTGCCTCTTGTCACAGGCAAGGAGGGGCAGAACTTGGATGCGCTGTCACCGCTTAGATGGAAAAGACTGGGCTATCACTAAATTGGGGCTGGGGAGTTAGGTTCCGACAGAAGGGAAGGAGTTGACAAACCCAAAGGACAGCATTAAATACTTTCTAAAGTTACAGTGAGCTATTAAATTAGGCATCTGTAGTCTTTGAGATGAGAACAGCAGTCCATGAGATTTTCCATGATGTATCAATACAACAACCACGGCCACTAGATCTTGGAGAGACAGCACATCTTTTACTGTCCTTTATGTCCTTTTTGACTCTCTCCCAGCTCCTGTGTACTCTCTCTTGGTCCAGGGGTCCAGCATCAAGAGGTTGTCCAAAGCCTTCCTCTACCAAGGTATCCTTAATTTGAAAAATAATATTCCTCTCCTTTGGTCTTAATCAAAATTGCTTTTGCCTGAGGGCTATTCACATCACACTGATGTGATTCGGAACACAGGAACTGATGGACAGAACTGGTTAAAAGATTAGGCAAAATACCAGTCATTAAGAAAAAAATGATAATACATGCTCTGGAAGAATCTTCACAAAGAAGTACATAAACAAGAAATAATTAAGGGGCTTCCCTGGTGGCGCAGCGGTGGAGAGTCCGCCTGCCGATGCAGGGGACGCGGGTTCGTGCCCCGGTCCGGGAAGATCCCACATGCCGCGGAGCGGCTGGGCCCGTGAGCCATGGCCGCTGAGCCTGCGCGTCCGGAGCCTGTGCTCCGCAACGGGAGAGGCCGCAACAGTGAGAGGTCCGCGTACCAAAAAAAAAAAAAAAAAAAGGAAATAATTAAATCACCCAAAATGCCCCGGGGAAGGGGTGGGTGGGTGGTGGATTTCACTGTTCACATTTTTCGGAACATCTTTTAAGGCAGAGCTCTCTGAGGACAAAGCCACATACACATACACAGATACACATGTGTAAAAATATTTACACTTTGCAATATGCTGTGCAGAGTTTTCTATTTCAGTAAATGTAACTCTACGGCATCCGCTGATGGCTGCACAGCATTTCACAGCTGAATGTAAGATGATTCATGTGAATAATCCTTTACTCCTAGACATCTAGGTTATTTTCCTATTTCCCCCCCCCGGGTACTATAAAAAATGCTGAGAAGAAAAAATATATATAGGAACAATTAGTGGGTTATCTCATTGAAATACATTTCTATAAAGACAATTTCTGTAGCATAGCGTATCCGTGCTTACGCTTGATCAATGTTGGAAAAGTGCCCTGCAGAAAGACCGTACCTTTATCCTCCATCAACAGTGTGTTCATGTCTGCTTCCCTACACTCTGGCCAAGGCTGCATTTTCATAATAATTTTAGTATTTAACAATAGGCAAGAAGCAAAACTTGGCCTTTTGACACTGCCATGTCAAACTGTAAAATCAGTGTTTCATTAACCTTCATTACAAGTGATGACTGCAGAAAAGTCTCTGCTGCTTTTAGCATCCTTGACCCTGTCTCCGCCTCCAACCTATATCCTTGGTCTGTCCTGTCTCCAACCTACAGCCTTCCCCAAATCCATACGCCACCCTTGTTCCTAACACTGGGGTCAAGGAGGCTATGGAAAATACACATTCCCTAATATTCAAAAGGACAGAAATACAGTGCTCAATTTTTTAAGGACCCACCAAAATAGAAATACAAGATTCATATTTCATGTGCATTTCTCCAATTACTAGTGAACATATTTTTACTGATCTTTTGTATGTCTTTTCTCAAGTCCAGTATCTATTTGCCTAGAAGGATATTTACCTTGGGTTATTAATATAGGTTTTTTTCCACTCATGTAAAATGCCTTTGTTATCACATTAAGATTCCATACATTCATAGGTACAGTTTTTTTACACTCTCTATTCTTTCCACTATCATACTATTTCAAATTGTATGATTTTATAAGGCATCGTAATATCTACCGGGGCATAACCCCTCCTCCAATGCTGCCTGGGTGTCCTTCACTTGTTTTACATCTCTTTTTAAGAGGTACTTTAAAACCACTTGACAAATTTTTAAAATCTTAGTAGGATTCGGCTTGATTTTACATTGAATGCACAGATTCGTTTTTATAGACTGCCTACCTTTACTGTTTTATACCTCTTAGGAGTAGCAGCAGAGGTGTTAGGAGAAATAATAGGAAAAATAGCAGATGGTAATTAAAAGATTGCTATGTGTAAGATAATCTTCCAAACACGTGACAGCATTATCTCTTTTATCCATCACAGCTCTGTGAAGGGGATATGTTTATTGCCGTTTTGTGGATGGGAAAATTGAGGTACAGAAATTGTAGGTAACTTATCTATGGTCAAGTACCCAGTGAACACTGGGGTCAATTCCGCACCCAAGCATTTTGAAAAGGGAGCTCCCACACTGACAACTATGCAATTTAGGTAAATCCCTTCATTCCAGTGTTACTGCTTTTTATAGCTTTAAAATTTTCTTTACCTGAACATTGTACATGTCTTGTTGAATTTATATCCATATATTTTATGTTATTAGCTGCAGTTTTTAATTATGACATTTCCTTGGTACATTTCCAAAAAAAAACTTTTGGCATTACAAATATTATCATTTATTCTTTAAATGGACAATTTATTCAATGTATTGTTTCTAGTTATACAATATATACATATATATATTCTTTTCCATTATAGGTTATGACAAAATATTGAATAGAGTCCCCTGTGCTATACAGTAGGTCCTAATTGCAGCCACTATGGAGAACAGTATGAAAGTTCTTTAAAAAACTAAAAACAGAGTTATAAGATCCGGCAATCCAATCCCTGGGCATATATCCAGAAAAGACAAAAGCTCCACTTCAGATTTCTAATTAAATAATTCATTTTCTATTATTTTTTAATTTAGTAACAAATTATTTAAGATATTAAGCTCCTTTTCATTACAGTTTTGTCTCCACCCACAGATTTTGTATGTAGCAGTATTTTTTACTGTTATTTCCTAACAGTAAAAATTATAGTTTTAGTTTCTTAATTTGGGGTTAGTTATTTCTAAATTTGTTGCCTTAATTTTAAAACAGAGAATCATCTATGACTACCAGCTTTTCATAATTTACCACGGTCGTTTTTTTCCCCACGTGTGTGTGTGTGTGTGTGTGTGTGTGTCTAAGTATATGGCAGCATAAGTGAGATATACAGCTTGCTTGACAAGGAACTTTTGTTTATTTGCTTGTGTAGCACAAAGTTGGCTACTCATCTCTCCAGTGATCTTATCAATTATATCAATAAAACCAACCTTGACACAATTTAATTCTTATGCATTAATCTTTCATAAACTAAAGTGTGCTAAACTCGATTACTCTTTGTGTTTTTCACTTTTTCCTTGTGAATTTAGTAGTTTTGTGTTACTTATTTGTTACTTATTTTAATTCTATGTCATAAGTTAAGCTATAATATGTGATATGAGTGGGAGGCGGATATTTTCGTCGTGGTTTTGGTGGAGGATTTCAGAGCACAATCAAAAACTCTTCTCCATCTCCAATTACTTTCCAAGTAAAACAGTACATGAAATTGTATGGTTTCCAACCACCTACAAACTTCACTCACGAAAATAATAAAAATAAAATGATTAAAATTGGCAAAGAGAGCAATGAATACTTTAAACTATAAATCACATAAAGGGAAGTTCAGGATGTGTCCTGAATTAACACGCACATTTTACTATCACAGTATCCTCGATCTGCATCGTTGAGTGACAAATGAGTCAGCATAGAGCAAATTGAGTTCTCATATTATTTAAACATGAAGAGTCTAAGAGATTATTTATATTTAATTTTCTCTTTTTACAGTGCTTTGATTTCGACATAAAGAGTCTGTACTACTGCACTCTATACAGTACTGTGAAGTACACAAAAGCACAACCACTTATAGAGGATGCCCGCATGGGACAATGTACGCCGGACACGTGAACTAACTTACATGATTGGTCACGTGAACGCACATTCGCATCTTTGAAAGTTCGCAACTTGGAAGTCCGTGTGTAGGGGACTTACTGTAGTTATTTAAATTTAAATTAATTAAAATCAAATACATTCCCAGAGTCCTCACCTTGTGGCTAGCAGTCACCCTTTAGGACAGCACAGGTGGAAAACACTCTCATTATCACAGAACGTTCCTTTGGACAGCACTGGAGGCAGATATTTTTCTTCCCAGACATAATGAAAACGATTCTCATTATTTTTCTTTTCAGATAGGACAAGAAAAATTCTAAGAAAATAAACAGCATATTTATATTCAGAATATTAGTAACTGACAAACCAGAGACTTTACCTCGGTTCTATTTGACTGCTGAACCACTGTTTTTTTCTACTTACTAGGTAGAATTGATTGAAGAAAAGAAACCCTTAATATCAGGAACGGCTGAGGGAAGCCCCTGCCCATGCAAGTCATGGCCTCAACAATGTCACTGGAGATGCCACTGGCACACCTTGCCCTGTGGACATTTATCCTTGTCCTTCCTAGATTCCAAGTCTCATGCTAGATTCCCTGAATTCTGTTCAGTGTTCTAACTAGTATGTAAATTCTCGAATTAAATTCCTCTCATGTCTCAGATGTCCACATTATACTTCTTATCTCTGGCAAAGACTTAGCAATCCTGCCAACCATTATATTTCTATTTCATGCCACTCACAGAGACAATTTCTGGAGACGGCACAGTCCTAATAGCCTGTCCAAAATTAACCCTTTAGGTTCTACCAAAGTTGCCTTTTTTTTACTGTTGTGGATTGAACAGGGTCCCCCCCAAAAGATATGCCTAACTTCTATTCCCCAGTACCTACAAATGTGACCTTACTTGGAAAAAGAATTTGTGCAGATGCAATTAAGTTAAGGGTCTGGAAACGAGATCATCCTGGATTTAGGGTCAGCGCTAAATCCAATGACTGGTGTCCTAAGAAGAGGAAGGAGAGAGAGGGTTGACATCCACAGACACAGAGGAGGAAACCCAAGGGGGAAGGCACATGAAGATGGAGGCCGAGATGGGAGAGACGCATCTACAAACTAAGGAACATCAGGGATTTCTGGCCACATCAGATGCTAGCAGACAGGCATGACACTGAGTCTCTCTGAGAGCCTCCAGAAAGAAATCACCACTGACAACTTCTTGATTTCAGAAGTCTGGCCTCTACAACCATGAGAGCACAAATTTCGGTTCTTTCACGCCACCAGTTGGCAGGAATTTGTCACGGCAGCCCTAGGAAACTAAGTCACCATCCACGTCAGTATTTCTTTTCAGGGCCTTGATCTCCTTCAAAGCAGTTACTGTTCTTTCCACATCTCCCAAAGGGGTAATCGAGAATTTCTGGTGATTGACTTCCCAATTAACTCTAATAAGGAGGCAAAATCTGGGCGAACACCTGAAGAAAAATGTCAAAGATGCAAGAATGTTAGGTTATGGCAAAACGACTTTGCCTTTTAAAATGTGGTTGGCTGGCTGGATCTAGAGCAAGCTGCCTCTTTCACAGCGTTGAACAGGCTCTGAAGCAACATAAGCCTAAGGAGACTTAATGACAAGACGCGCGGACATGTCCTGTTGATCAAACAATGCTAGAGAAGCAAAAGAAGCTTAACGTTACTGACAAAAGAATGGTTCATTTAATATGACATCCCCTTAATGATATGCAAATGAATTATTATGTTGCCTGAGGACGAGAAAAAAGAGCCAGCAGGTAAAAATTTACATTTTCTTATTGATTTTATTGATGATCTTATCTTGTATTTCTCTAGCATCCGCAAGAATTAATTTTAACAACTTTCCATATCAGGAATCTTTTAATAGCCATTGCGCTCTTTAAACTATACAGAAAGACTCAAACTCTAACATTATCTTTTCATTTGCCCCAAATCCTTAATTCTGTGAACTGTATTTGGGTTCCTCCTAAAGTCTGGCCACAAGAAGCATTTTTCAGTCATTCTCAAGACCATATTCACCTAGGCACTTACTAAAAACGGATGATCACACTAAGAACAGAACGCTGTGGGTGAGACGCCTGGATGGAAGAGAACTCTCAGACATGGGGGGTGAGTGCGGTGACCTCAGCATTCAAGGAAGGAGAGGAGAACATGGGTGACCAAAAGAACAGGGAGGAGAAAGTGACCTGTCCTCTGGCAGAGGAGAGAATGTGTGGATCAGACAGGTGTTGGGCTTTAGAACAAAGGAGCTAACGGCCCAGAGACAAATGTTCTCCTTAGTAAAAGGTTTAAAGGCTTAGATAGGAAAAAGAAACTCATGTGCCTTTAGGTAT
The DNA here is from genome assembly GCF_964374135.1 of Grampus griseus. Lineage (NCBI taxonomy): Eukaryota > Metazoa > Chordata > Mammalia > Artiodactyla > Delphinidae > Grampus > Grampus griseus. The sequence continues at coordinate 2,664,608 of NC_139015.1, forward strand.
AAATAATTGCAATAGCAATACATGATTTTATCTTAGGGGAATGAGAAATAAAAAATACATTCACTTCCAGAAAAACAACCAGGGGGGTTAAAGGAAAATTCTGTATATAATTGTAATTTTGAAGAATCAGGTTTCTTCAGCTTTTTCTGGGAAGAACACACAATGCATTTGAGGTTATTAAGAGGAAAATGGTTAGAAGGCATTCAGGCCTTGACCATTTAATTTACAAGGTAACCTGTTATCATTTGTGTTTATTTTTCTTCACATGAAGTAGTCTGTGGAAGGCAGTGGACTCAAAGGGAATGGCCCTTATGATCACTTTAGCCTAATTGGAATTTATGTGATCTCACAGCCTCTACAGTTCTCTAGTTAAGAAAGACTAGGTATTCAGGTAAAGAAAAAAAAAAAAAAAAAAACCTACTGGAAACAACAGCAAAAGAACAGCAGCAAAACTGACTACAGGCCATCATGAATGTCCTAGCCTAGAACTCTCCATAATCCACTGTTCCCCTACTGCCTGAAACTTCTACACACATTAGGAAACTTTCCACTGCTTGCCGACTCTGTAAGAAGACAGCAGACAATCAGAGTTATTACTCCATGACTGATTGGAAATTTGCCTGCTGCTGAATGTTCGTCCCTTATTCTCTATCTCCATCAAAGGTCTTTATACAACCAATTTAAAGTATATACTTTTTAATGTGCTGTTTGATTGCTGTTAATTAGAATATATTAATCGTTCCTGTTATATATTTTACAATTTGATCTAGGATAGGGTATATCCTGGAAGCTCTGCTACAAAGAACCAAACTCACGATGGCAGGGATCAAAGACCTTTTAAACGGGGTTAAGATTATGATTCCTGTTCGTCTCCATCTCCTGTGCTTGGAGACTTGGCATGGTAACTAGTAAAAACTGACTTGTGTTAAGTGCCCATTGTTTGAGAGGCTATGTGCTCTTGCATTCACTCCTATATATGCATGTACACACACACACACACACACACTTTTTTTTTTTTTTTTGCGGTACGCGGGCCTCTCACTGTTGTGGCCTCTCCCACTGCGGAACACAGGCTCCGGACGCGCAGGTTCAGCGGCCATGGCTCACGGGCCCAGCCGCTCCACGGCACGCGGGATCTTCCCGGACCGGGGCACGAACCCGTGTCCCCTGCATTGGCAGGTGGACTCTCAACCACTGCGCCACCAGGGAAGCCCCACACACACATTTTGATCAAAGGACAAAGTGTATAATAGCAGGACTCAGGGAGCACTAATATCTTCTATGATCATAAAAAAATATTTCCCACATATAACCTCAAATATATTTGTAAATTACATTGACTAAATATTTGTACGTATCTTTTAAAAGCATTTCTTACAGATCAGGAGGAAGACAAGCACTGAAAGAGGAAACATTATTTTTGAGAACATGGCCCTACATAATCAGGTTCAGGTAGGGCGCTAAAGTCACTGGACTTCAGGCAACAAACAAGGGCAAATCTACTTCAAAAGTTCATTTAGTAGGCAAGTATTAGGTACTTCTAAAACTTATTTAATCTAGAGAAACATAATGAAAGCATTATTTTTTCTGGATAATTACAGTGATTGGGAACAAATACTTTAAAAATTAAGTGACAAAATGGTGACAAATATGTACATATCTTTAAACTTATTTATATAAGTTAGAAGTGTACTTGAATATTAGCCTGTAATATACATTAACAGAATCAGTGCAAGTTTGTGCAAGAATATATAATGTGTGTACATACACACATGCACACATTATTTCCACAGAAAAAATGATGTCGGGAATTAATTGTAAATATACATGCTGCTATCTATGTGTCTATATTCCAAAATATTATACAGTCAGCTGTGAAAATGTTTACCCATGGAAAGCTAAAAGACTATTAAGTTGCAGGCTAATCTGTGCTTCACTCCAAATAATTGGCTCTATCATTAAATATTACTATAAGTAACTGACAAAAAAAATTCTTGCAACCTTGCAGCTGGCAATAAGTGAGTTAACACTGATAAGCTGTGGAAATACAGCGACTTGTTTTCATTCCTACACACTATTTAATTTTTTTCCAAAATGAGAAGTAGAGTTAGAATAATAAAATGTCAGTGTAGCCAATATTCTCTTAAGCATTGTTACAAACTCCTAGGTTTATAAGTCAGAGAAATTGGTACTAAGAGATATTCAATAACCCACACAAGATGACACAGATTTAAATGAAATAAAATCTCAGACTCTGGCAGGATTCATTGTTATGTGTATGATAATAAAATATCAAAATTAATTTTGTTCAAGCGATAATTCACTTAAGAGTCAACCAAAACAGTACAGCGGTTCCAATTATTTAAGAACATGCTTTTATGAAACCTACTGCATTATGTTAATTATATTAAAAATCAAAAACATTCAGGCATACCCTCTGACATAATTTCACATTTGAGAATTTATCTTAAATAAATGCTTTTGGATGGCAACAAAGATATAAACCACAATTAAACCCTTCACGTAGCTTCTTTTAATCTTATGAAAATGTAAAACACAACAACTACCAAAATACCCAACCATATGAGACTGTTAAGTAATTTCTTTTAAATCCATACAATGAAATAATAAGCAGCCACTGAATTGGTGCTGTGGTAGGAAGATATTTAATGACGTAGATATTTTTGATTTAAAAAGTGTTATGTAGGATGCTATGATAAGTATCAGGTTGGCCAAAAATTAGTTCGGGTTTTTCCATAACATCTTACAGAGGAGACCCGAAAAAATGTTTTGGCCAACCCGATATGTGATAATAAACAAAATAAAATATATCATACATACACACATCACAATACCATTCAAATTTAGCTTATACAGTTGTGTATTCTGTATTGTATTTTGCATTTCTCTTTTGTATTTTACTGCAGTATCACACTTAAGAACTTTTTCTTATGTCGGGAAAGGAATACTGAAACTGTAGTTTAATCATCATCATATAAAGAAATACTGAACAGTGGTTATGATAAACAAACAAGTTCGAAATACGTGAATAAAGAAAAATCTTAACAATATAAAGGTGAGTAAAAAAGCAAATTGTAAAAATCTGCATACGGTAAACACAAGAATTTTGAGAAGCGACTGCTCTTTTAATCTTTCAAATTTCAAAATATTACTAAGGCTGTATTTTAAATCCTGAATTTTGGTTTTTGAGTGTAAATAATTAAATGCCCCAATAAATGTCACAATAGGAATATTTCTGTTGGAAGTATTTTCATTCCATAATGTTGTTATTTCTCCCAATTTTCCTTTCTTCTTTTTTTGTTCCCTGAGTAATTTTAGTTTTCCTTATTTTCATTTTAATAAAAAGGTGGGTAGGGTGGGGGGGGTCCTTATTCTCCATGTTAATCTTTGCAGCCTTTGGAAGAAAAGTTCTCACTGGTGACATGATGAGGGCTCTTCTCAGTGGTGGCTGACGGACAGCCCTTGGGGGTGACAGTGCTTTGGTGACCTTGGTCTTGCAGTTTTGGTCACTGTATGTGTCAGTGTCTAATCATATTTGAGGATGGTTCTCGCTGGCAGCACTCACAAGGGTACGAAACGTAGAGCTCAACGTGCCAATTCAGTCATTTATAATAGAAATACAACAGTTCCCAGCCTTGATTGTGCAAGAGCCCCCCAAACACCTTCTTTCCCTAAACGAAACGCACAGGAATAGACAGATTATCTGAAGTTTGTTTGGCAAGCACTGAAATAGCATATGTTATTTTATTTATATGTTATTTTATTTATGGGATATGTTACTAATGCCATCAGCCCAAGCCAGCCTGCTGCATCAAACATTCAGAAAGCTAGCGGCCACCATCTTCCCAGAGTGGCTGCAAGATGAAGATTCCCAAATTGCCTATGGGACTCTGAATTTGTTTGCCAGAATCTTTTTGATACATGTTAGAAACGTTTGTCTCTTAGATATTGTTAACCCTGTCAATAAGATTAGAGAGGCTGCCTTGGGGATAGATTCTATTCTTTTTGGTAGAGGTTCTTTTGTGTAGACTTGGTCTCATATGATGAGGTGTCTTCTGATCCATTACTGCATAACTGTTTATTTGAAATCTTAAGAGTCTTCTGAGGTAGCTTTCTCTTACTTTTGCCTAAAAGGACATTTTTTTCTGGATTTTATATTACCAACGCTAATAAAAGGTTTTAAGCAACATTCATATTTTAAACAAGAATAAAAGTCTTTTGACATTGCTCAATGGAAAATATTTTTAAATAAAACTTTCAACATATGACTGGCTAAGCATGGGAAATAACATTTAAATGGATATATCATATGTAATCCTCTAAGTGATATCACATAACTAGCAAGACCACTGTCCCTTGACGTTACTACCCTTGAGTTTGCCACACAATTTAAATATGAGCTCTCCATAACTTCACTGGAGCTATGACAGTCTGATTTAGGGAAACGGGAAGTGTTGGAAATACTTAACAATTTTTACAGTGGTTCATCATAAGTTGATTTTCAATAAAATTAACTAAAAGAAAATGACCAAACTCCAAAAACAGGAAAAAGCGAAGAATTTTATCATCATGTAATTAATTATATTTTTAATCTAGATTTTTCACAAATCACTATGTCCATTTAAATATTAAACAGAGATTTAGGCAGATGATCTGACTTATATACAATCAATATCAAAACTGATGAGGGTAACTTGGAAACTATTAACATTGTATAAAACAATATTGGTTGAGATGCACAAATTTTTTAAAACATTAAAATTATGAATGATCCTATGTAAACATTATTAGCATAGAAATTTGGACACAAATCTTACCAAATCAGTACCAGGAAACTGAAAACTCAATAATTAACATTGTTTTCTGCATTTAACTATTTCAAGGTTATTTTCCCTCAAAATTCATAAAATCAAATGTTGTGATTTCTTTTATATATATATATATATATATAAAAATATAGATTAGGTCATCACTCAAACTTTTCATTTAACTGAAACTATTTTTAAATATGTATGCTAACCATTAAATTTTTGTTTTCTTTTTTGTTCAAATTAATTACTGTTACCTGTTGAAAACACAAAATCTTAAAAAGTATAATATACTCCACAAACATCAATAAGAAATATTTTATTTAAAATCTTATTATGAAATTTGTAAAAGATATAGACTATAAACACAATGGAAATATCACTGACCATAATTATATTAAAAGTAATAAACTTTTAATTTTGATCCCACAGTTACCAATAAAATTTTGAAGAACTGAGAAGCAAACGATTTACACAAATAACTTTAGCAACAATATATTTTAAGGCTAATAATATTTTTCATTATTTTAATGTATTTTTAATCAAAGTAAAATAAAGTTGGCAGTAACTAAAATATTATCAAATTCTTTGAATTTAATAAACAAAATATTAAGTTGTATGGAAAAGTATTGTGAAAAGTGTGAATAAGGAACCTCTGAGTGATATAAATAGATCTTGGATCTGTATTTTAGGAAAGACCTACAGTATAAGTAATGATATATACAAAATATAAATTTAGTGTTTCTATACTCAATATCTATATGTATCACACATAAGAAGGCAAGGTGTTTTTACTGTATTTAATGTGTTCATAGAACAAACTTACTTTACATAAGGAATCTTTACATACCACATCAAATTAAAATTAAATAGCAACTTTATAAGACAATGAGAAAAAGAAATTGTAATACATCCCATCACAAAACAAATATTCTCCAGTTGTTAACCTCTTGGATTCTCTTGTACCTAACTGGACTAAAAAGAAAAATATCAGTGTACTGTTTTTTTTTTTTAATTTGATTATATGAACAGATCAATGATAGGAGGAACATAATATTTACAGGGCATGGGCTTCCCTGGTGGCGCAGTGGTTGGGAGTCCGCCTGCCGATGCAGGGGACACGGGTTCGTGCCCCGGTCCGGGAAGATCCCACATGCCGCGGAGCGGCTGGGCCCGTGAGCCATGGCCGCTGAGCCTGCGCATCCGGAGCCTGTGCTCCGCAACGGGAAAAATATTTACAGGGCATTTAATTTTATATTTATTCTTTAAATAATTTTAATCAAGCTTATGAATGCCGTCCCAATTTAGGAAAGTGCTCTCGAAGAAAAAAAATATTTCAGAGAGAGAAGGTAAATTAACATGTTTGGTTTTCAATAATATAACCATGTAACTTTCAAATCTCTGCTCAACAGGATATCGTTATCCTCTCAGGATATTCTATTCTAAGGAAAGTCCAAACTAACCAACATAGAAAATTAAAATACACGCACACACACAGGGAAACCCATTTATCATTTCTAGCTGTCAAATTTGTTGAAATATGGGTTTCTTTGTTTATGCTGCTATTAATTTTGTATATAATCACAGCTTTAACCTAGAAATATTTATCTTCCAAATAATAAAACTAATTCCTGAAAACTGCATCAACAAGTTCTTCTTAGTTTTATTTGTAACTTTTCAAAACCAATCCATGCCACTGTCACCCTGTAACTGCTGAAATACTTTTTATTTTTAAAAGGTAACAGGAATAAATCTTTCTGCTTTAGTTAACACTTAATGAATAACTGATTGAGCTATAATCCCAAAAATATTAAGTATCAATGCAGTCCATGAATGAATTGATACCTGTGACTGTAATTAGTTCCCATTAAACACATCTAGGTATACAAAATGTTAAAATCAAATGTATTTAATAAACTCATTGTATAAACTGGAGGGCAAGTAACCATGGTGTAAGCAGGTGACCTCAGTCACCTTGCTTTCCTCTTCATGTAACTGAGGCTGGGAAAGCCTGTTTTCCATTCTTGCTCGCCTGGGGCACTAGTTCAGCAAATGCTATACACTCAGAGCAGTTTTTTGGATTGTTTATTTTGTATGGTAATGTTTGAAATCTGATGTGAGCATCAAAGATCCCTATCATACAATGATGATCAATATTCATTACAGAAGTCCAGCAAAAGACCAGCAGATTCCTAAACATACTCTACTATACTGAAAATGGGGAGATGAATAAGAACCTCATCTGATTATATTCTTAATAAAATTGCCAGCAAAGCAGTAATAATGCAGATTTGGGCCTACATATAAAGTAATATCAATGTGAACTTTTTTTAAAGTCATTCAGTCTTTCCAACAGCATTATACCTGCTTTTAGTTTAGGCACAGGTTTCCAAACATTGGTCAAATATTATAAAACCTTTAAAACATTCATGTTAGAAAGTGGAAAACAATTATTTGGGGTATGGGGTGTTGTAAAACAATCAAAATCATAAAACATATCCCTATCATAATGTAAATAGTACTTAGATAACTGTTTTCTTCTAATAATACCACATAGTAAATTCTTCCATGATTATACTTTCTTTTAATTTTGATTCTCTCCATCTGTTTCAAATCTCCTACTTCTTCAAAAAAATGCCTAGAAAGATATGCTTATTGTAATAATTGATAAATGATTCTGCTAAATTCTTAATTTTTTCACTAATTTGATACCAAGTTTTGATTCATCCACCTTTTCCAGTAATAACTCCTAAATATAGGTCCTATAAAAACGTGGAAGATAGTTTTCCACCATCACAAAGAAATACCTGTGTTCGTCTTATCCAATGATTTTAACCTTTAAATAACATTACATATAGTCCATATAATATGCTACACTTAGGGATTAATTACCAGTTTTATGGTAGTTGGGTGAATAGTAAGGTGGTTTACCAATCATTTCTATGACCGAACATTCTAAAACCATATGGCAGAACTAGTAATGTCCTATGCAACCATATAGAAAAAACTGCCTGAAGTCCCTAGACTTCAAAAATAATTTTGGATAATCAATGAAATAAAACCTTCCTTAATATTGATATGGTAAGAGCAAAATTGCACTCGTGTTTAAAATGTGAATATATATACAATTAACACAGATGATCATATACATATAATTAAGCTACATTTATTCTTGGTAGGGTTTTATAAAATTAAGTGCTGATTGAAAACAGTTCTTAAAAATAAAGATATCTGTACCCAATATATCATAAACATATGAAGATTAAATCAGAGTAATACTCAAATTTGGAAATATCATTTGAAATAAATCTTCAGATTCTCATCATTTCTGCTAAGACATATTCTAAGATATATTTTAACTGCTGTGCTCATCCAGAATAATTCTTATTTTCCTATATTATAACTGATCTCTCAAACTCTTTCTTCTAATTCAGAATTAATGGTGTCCCTCCCCCCGATAAAACCTAAGCTTGAAATATATATGCATTTTCTAGAAATTACAAGTGAAAGTCATATTCAGTTATACTTTATATTACAGGAGAAGTCAAACAGGCTGCTGACAAGATAGAAATTAAAGAATAAAAAGATTTCATCTTTTGTTTGATCTTCACTGACTGATAAATCTATTTTATCTCTTAGATGATAATTTAATGGAGAAAAAAACAAAACTCACTGCTTCTTCATAATCTCTCAGTCCCTCTAAATGTTTTTTTTTTTTTAAGTTTCATTCAGTTGAAATATATTTAAGTCTAAAACTAACAGCTAATTTTTAGACTGCTGGAAGAAAACTACCTAATATAGCTATAACAGAATAAAGCCCTGAAAAGATGGAATAAAGATAGAAATAATGCACAAATATGGATTAAAATCACTACGGTAAGAAGGACAAATACTCAGTGATTGACAAGCCGCAAAACTGAGGCTTCAGTTAAATACAGACACACTCTGTAACTGATACTTTAAAACAGCCCATATGTGATACTGTAGTTTTTAAAAGAAGAATTAAAAAGTTAATTATTAAAGTATTTCCAAAATTCATCAATACAATAGCAGTGTCATTTCTGGAGACTTAACACTATCTACCTACCTACCCTCCTATGCAATGTTTCCTCCCTTAAACTTGAACCCGACTTCAGCAGTCTGCTACACAATTCTGCCAAGTAACCTGAACCGAACAGCTTACTACTGTATGACGTAGCGAGCACTGAGCATTTTTAAAGTTCCAAAATATAATTTATCTATCCTTATATCCATGTTATATCAAAATTATATCAATTGTATCAATATTCACTGAGACTGAATTCATGGAAAAGCCTATAAACACATCTGGTTTTCTTTGCAAATGTATATGTCACATAAGCAAGGACCATAATATACCCACTTCTACCCTATTTTACTAAATTAACATTGCTGTTACTAGCTGCCTTTTAAATTACCAATAAGTTCTCATGCTTGAGCAATTTAACATGCTTAATAATGATAAAAAATTAGTAAATGTCCTGTTCGCATATTTTTAATCATGGCATAAATCTTTCGGCATCTTACATTGAAATCCTTTTGGTTTTGCAATGTGTGAAGGGGTAAGGTATGTGATAAATTTAGAAAAATCTACAATGAATTTATGTGACAACAGACAAGGTAAAAGCATTTCCTTCAGGAAAATAATATTATTTTACAACGTGGGGAGTTCCAAGCCTTCCTTAATATTATGTGAATGTGAAGGAAACAGAGTTTTCAGAACTCACAATTCAGTACTTTTCTAGAGACGTTACCTGATGATTTAGAAAATAATCACATAAATTTTATAAACGTGTGCACTCAATGTAAAGCAGGTATAGTTCAAATGATTACCGGCACTACATCTTCCGGAAGCACCCTACTTGTCCCTAAGTTCCCTGAGATGTTTGATACATAGTTGTAACTTTTAAATTACTGAATAATAAAATTAAAATAAGCCCTGACTGAGTTCTTCCAGACTAGTTAAGCAGAGTTCTATGTCACAGAAAAATCTACAGCAAAATACAATGAAAGGTGCAGAGACTGGAGATGAGTATAGCCTAGATTTGAGAACCAGCTCTTCCTGAAACAGCGCGACGAAGACCTGAAGTTTCTTAAGCCTTTGCTGCTTTGTCTATAAAATGGGCAACCTATTTTTCTCTGTTAACTTTAAAGTTACACTGTCGATGCATGACTTCCTAGGAAGTTTATAAATTTATGTAGGAAGGCAGATTATCTCTCTACATGATTATTGCTACCATAATTACCAATGTACAGGTACAAACAGGTAGCCTTTGAAGGTTCTCCCCTTTCTATCTGAGTATACGACTAACGTGTTCAGGTCACAGCAGTTCCAAAGTTCACGCACGTCTGGGGAACGAGGACCAGCAATTCACCAGAATTAACAAAAAAGTTTTACCAACTTTTCCTCTTCAATTTTGGCTACAGTAAATTATTTCAAGAAATAGGTATATCAGCCTAGCTTAATTTTGTAAAACACACACTCAGTTACATTCAAACTACTGAAAAGCATTCAAACTCATAATGTTGAGTCACCTTTAAATACAACTTTATGTAGTTTTCTAAATGATCACACAGTAATGAGACTTTTATTATGGCAGGAGGGATTGTTTTCCATGGTGCTGCGAGTCACCCCCCAAATGTAACTATAGGACCAACTGGTATTTCTGACATGAGGGAATCATATTATACTTTAATTTATACAAGGAACTATTTTTTTAACGTATTATGGAAGAAAAAAGCTTAAAGAATTGAAGTTTTTACAGATATGCTCCGGTTATATTTCAGTGGGCATGCAATTTTCTTTTCAAATAGGACAGAAAATCCACTGCCTCTCCTAAGCATGAGCTCCATATACTTTTTTTTCCTTTTCTTTTGTATCATCGTGATTGAATGGGGATACAAGAGTGTAAGGCAGGTTGCAGCACAGCTTTACACTGCTCCATCTGCTGGATATGCCTGCATCTCCGGCACCCAGCGGCAACCTCTAAAAAGTAGCACGAACTAATTCAGCAGGTGGCTTCAAAAGGCTCAAGCGCGTTGCCTGAGAAACTTACTGTGACTTTTTAATTTTCGCCCAGAGTTCCAATTTCACCGTAAATATTTAAAATTAATTAATTAAGAACCCACAACCGTCATTAAAATACTAAGGCAGCGAAGACACGCTTCACCGTAGGGGATCTAAGGCAAACCAGAAGGAACTAGGCTATTCATTCACTGCCGGTTTGCACACCGCTCCAAGCACAGATGCAGACATTTATCTAAGGATCCTAGAGCCGTTCACCCAGTCGAGAAATGGAAATACATGCATAAAAGTTTTAAAGAGATTTTTAAAACACGCCTATCGGTGGGCCCGTAAACGGCACAGAAGGAGATAACGCCTCTCCGAACGGGATTTCCCCAACGACCGAGCGGGAAGCCCTCGGCCTTCTCCTCCGCAGCATCCTGGCCGGCAACCGCAGGGTCGCGCTTTCGGACCAGGCAGCCGGACTTTTCCCTCAGCTCCTCGTCGCAGACGGGACAGCGAGCGGCTGCCGCCCCCCGCCCGGCCGCCAACGCCGCCGCCGCTGCAAAGAAAGGGCTACTCCGCTCCCGGAGCCGGGCGGCTGCAAACTTCCCCTGCTTTGCACATACCTCTTTCTGCCAACTTGAACATCCTTCCTCGCAAGGGGGCCAGGGAAAACCATTATAGCGTCCCAGGGAACGGTGGTGAAGGACACCCTCGCAAGGAAAGACCCGCGCCTCCGGCAGGGACGCGCCGTTCGCGCAGGTGGGCAGCACCGCTGCCGGAGGGTCCGCCCCCCGCCCCCCTCGGCCGGCGCTGCCCAGGCTGCGGGGAAGACGGCTGCAGCGGCCACGGGCAGCGCCAAGAGGACCCGGGCAGCCCGCGGGAGCCGTGCGGGAAGGCGACACGTACCTTGCTGCGGTCGCCGGGCGCGGAGCCCGAGCCGGGAGCGTGGCTGGGGGCGGCGGCGCGGGGACGCAGGGCGCCGCTAGGCGCTCGGCCCGCAGAACTTGGGCAGAGCCTCCGCCGCGGTCTCCGCCAGCGGCGCGAGCAACACGTCCGGTTTGAACTTTCCAGCTCCGGGCCCGGCGAATACGCGCTCACGCACGGACACGCGCGCGCCGGCAGAGCCTCTCAGGGGCAAGGCAAGCGGCCCCGGGGCCTCCGCGGCTGCGGCCTCCGCGCTGCCCGGCTCTCATTGGCGCGGAGGTTCCGGCGCTATTTATTTATTTCCTCCTCCTCGCTCCGTCCCCGCCCCGCCCGCGCGCGCGCGCGCGCGCCCCTCCTCCGCCCCTCGATCCGCGCGGCCGGCCGCCGGGGCTCCGGCTGCAGCGCGGCGGGGATGCGCGCGGCCCGGGGATGCGCGCCGGGCGGGCCGTGGGGGAGGGAGAGGGCGCCCGGCTGCGCGTAGGCGGCGAGGGGCGAGAGGCCGAGGCGGCGCGGGTCGGACGCGCGGCGGACGCGCGGCGAAGGCTGCACGGCGGCTCCCCGGGCTGAGCCCCTGCGCGCCCGGACACCGCCTCTGCTGCCCGCTCCGCGGCTGGCTCCAGCCCCGCGGGGACGCTGCGACGTGCCACCGCCGGCCAGTCAGGGGAGCCGCGAGCCGGCCCTTTCTCAGTCGTGGCTTAAGCGCTGCGCAGTGAGGCTTCGCTCTCCCCACGGTCCTCGCCCAGGACCGTCGCGAGAGCCGCCGTCCACCCAGGTGAGGCGGCGGGCTGAGCCCTGGCAGGAAACGCAGGGCTGGCTCCGGACCGCAGGCTCCGCGCGCACTTTGGGACGCCCCGCCACGAGCTCCGAGCGCCCATGCCTCTGCTGCTGCTGCGGTTCGCCCCCAGATGAGCTCTCAAACGTCCGCCGGGCGCTGGTGCCACCGTTTTTCCTCTGACGGTCTGCCTGGTACCCAAAACTGAAGGAGGGATGACCTTAGAGCAGGCCGCCCTCACCCACCGCATTCAGCCTCAGCGCCGGGCTGGAAGGAGCCCGGTTCTGGTTCAGTGAAATCTGTCTTCCACTTGCGTCTTCCCGACCCTACTTCGGAGCGGCTCCTCCAGCCCAAACCCCTTCCAGGCTTCCCTTGAGGTAAAGCCGGTTTTTGTTTTTGGTTTAAGGGTTCATGATTTGAGTCATGGAAAGGGGGAAAAAAAAATTAAAAGCAAGTAATTCTAGAATAGAGCTAGATAAATAAACAGTAAACTGAGCACCATCCCGAAGACTAGAATGCAAATCTCACCTCTTGGATTTGGAAACGGGGGCCCTTCCTCAGTGATTTATCCTCCAAAGTCCTAACAGTCTTGGGCTATATTTTACTGGGACTCCAGGTATAGAAACACTATGACCCTAGAGTGCTTCCCATTATCTGCTAACAGTATGCACTCAATTTCTTTTCTCTTCTCTGTCCAAAAATAACTTCCAGCTTCTCTGCAATGTATTCATTAGATAGCCATCCCTTAGTGATTTAGATCTTTTCTCCGAAATTCCCTGGTAAGTGTACAAATACTCCTTAAAGTGCTGATAGTTTACAGACTTTACATTTTCTTTGACATCTGGAATAAGCCCCCCAGAGGCCAGACAAGGAACAGGTAAGATCCTGAAATGGGAGAAAATGGAAAAAAATACTCATCCTTTCAGAATGTTATTCTTCTCTGGCTCCAGGTTTAATATACACTTGCCATTTTTAAGGAAGCTAAAAGGAAAGCACCAGTATCTAGACATCCAACTTTTCCCTCACTCATGAAGCACCAGCTTATTACTGAGAAAAGGGGCCACTGTAGTTGAATTTAATACCCTGCTACTGAATGGAAGAATCCAGAGACAATCCCCCAAAGTCAGGGAAGTGGCTCATTGGTCAACCAAGTGGTGGATGGGAGGGTGTGCCCATTTCTGATGGTATCTGTGCCAGTAAAGAAGTAAAATCTTTGCTCAGAACCTGAAAGGACCACAAGTAATTTTAAACCCAGGACTGTAGAAGCATGTGTATTTCTACAGAATTCTGCCCTGCTCCAGAGGTGGCCAGCGTCTAATATGGGGGAACACCTATCTGACACTGATACTTTTTATTGTGTTTTGCATACAACCTCCTCTGGATATATATATATATATTTCAGCCAATACAAAAAAATATATATATATATATAGTATTGGCTGAAAAATAATTGAAATGGCATTATTTTCTAAAATTTTGCTCAGGGACTACAACTATCCCCTGGTACCACTCTCTTAATCCTCCCCATACACATTTGTCCCCAGTATGCTTCTACACGCCAGTGTCCAGAGATACCAGTGCTCATGGGAGCTGCAGGCCATACAATGATGGTCATTATCACTATCACTAGGAGAACACACATCTGGTGCTGAGAAAGATGTTGACTTTAGATGCAGCAAACATCATAATCTGAGATATGAGATGGAGAAAAGATCTTTAAACCAGGAATTGATATCAATCATCACAGTAACTCATTGAATATTTCAAAATGTCCATTATCTTTGAACATCATCTGTTCCAATGATTGTGTTTATGTCTGTACCCACAGCATAAAGCCTATTTCACAGACATTGGAAAATATGTGTGGAGTAAAATTACAAAAACATAAAGGGGGTGTGTAACCATTTTATTTGTTATGAGTAACTGAATCAGAGGGAAAATGAATATTAACCATTACATAGATATTAAAGAATAATTTAATGTTTTAAGAGGTTATTTTGAGAAATACCCCAAAAATCCACTAGTTTATATTAAATATAAAAATATATAACTGCATTGGATTGGTTAAATTTATTTTAAAATATTTTTCAGTGTCTTATAGGGAGCAAGGAAAATGAGATAGAAAGGATGTAAAAGTAAAAAGAAGATGAAAGAAAGTGAAAAATCTGACCACCAGACAAGGAAACTGTTTGGAGGCCGTAGCTGGTGTGATCAGCAGAACGCGGGAAACACGAAGAGAGTCTGAGAGGTATTAGGGTCCCTTAAATTCTGGTCCAGAATGGCTGCAATCCTCAGAAAACTCCTTAAGCCTCTGCTTAAGATCCTGAATTTATGGAAATTTGCTTAGACACCACTTTTTTTGCTTGTGTGATAAAACTGCATTATGCAAGAGAGTGAAACCAGACCAATAATCCTCACTTCTGCAATCAGGCAATTGACTTTTCTCACTTTTTCATAAAAGATAACCTGCCTCATAATTTTATTTGGTGAAAAATTTTAGTCCAATTTTTTTTTTTAGTTTGTGAATGCTCATTGGCAAGTCACATGTACCTCCCTTTTCCAGAATCCCTATGTAGAAACGCATTCCTAGTATTTAGCATTTCATCTCCTGCCTTTCAAATTCTTCAACATTTATAATTATTGTTATAATTAAAAAGTCCGTACTCTAATATACACATCTCTGACACATATCTGCACATTATAAAGCAAAGATTCTCAATCCCGCTCTCCAACTTAAACTTCCTATGCTCACCTCACCTGTCAAAGTTGAGAAGGAAGTTTCCTCTTCTGCATATGCAGTAGGCCCTTGGTATCACCAGGTTCCTCAACCTCTGCTTCAATCGATCTCTGATTCAGTTTTCATTGAATCTGTGGATGTAGAACCCGGGGGATACAGAGGGCCAACTATACTAGGTCATTTTATATAAAGGACTTGAGCATCTGCAGATCTTGGTATCCCGGGGTGGGCGGGGCCGGAGGGGGAGTCCGGGGACCAATCCCCTGCAGATGCCTAGAGACGACTGTACCCCCCCACCAACCTCCATTAAACTCAGCCTGTGTTTCCCTCCCTCTGGCATCTTTAATCACCACATTCAGAATGATGGGGCAAAGATCGGGGAGCCTTTGGACAAGTTCTTCAATTATATCTCAAGTGGGGAAAAAGAAGGGCAGTGAATTAGCTGTTCGTGAATTTAAGGTTATAGAGATTCCGGGCACTTAAAATGTTAATTCAGCAGAGAGGCCAATACCATTTCATCAATGTGAAGACAGATGGAAACTGTGGGGCAAGTGTGACTGCCCCTAATCCTGGGGATTCTAGTGCCCGAATTCGGTCATCTTCAGAGTCCCTGTGTCCAGAAGCTCGGAGCTCCTCCTCACTAATCTCTTCCTTCCTTCCTTCCTGTCTCACAAACTGGCCTCCTTTGATTCTTCACTACTGAGTTTTTCCTTCCTCCTCAGGACCCTTGCAAACACTGTTCCCTCTGCTTGGAGCCCCTGTGTTTCCTCAAACACCCACCTCAGTTAACTCTTACTCACCTTCACCCAGGAAAAGTCACATGCTAAGGGTGACAAGCACATCCTGGATTGATTACGTCCTCGTGTTTGTTCTCATGGATCCCTTAGCTTTTCAGCAGACTATCCAGGACAACTTACAAGTTCACATATCTGAAATATTTGATGGATATCAATATTCTAGTCCAGCTCTAGACTAGAAATTCCATGAGAGGAATGTTCAGTGTATCTTAAACACTTAGTGCAGTGCCTGCCACAAAGTAGTTGCCAAAAGTACATACTTATTAAATGAGTATATGATGGAAAAATCGATACAATTCAGAAAGGCCATCGTCTGGACTGGACAGTGGGGTGCTGGACAGTTGGGACATGACAGGGTAAAAAAAAAAGACATAGGCTTCATCTTATCCAAGTTGATTCCGTTTCCATCATTATTGTGGAAACCCTGGTATTTTTCAAAAAATCCTATAATATTTTCAAAAATTGGATACTTTATTTCATTGAAATTTTATAGTGAAGAAAGTCCTTTTTTAAAAAATTATATGACAAACATGGAATGGAAAGTTATAAAGAAAGAAGATGAAATTATAGCATTTTGATAGTCTAAGTAAATAGGTCGTTATTCTTGGTCAGTTTGGGGAGAGGTTTTGTTTATGCTTTCCTTATTAATAAAAAATTCAACTCTGTCCTGAATTAATTATAGTGTGTTCAGTACAAAGCTGGGAATGTCTTAGGGAAATTTTATATTACTATCAATACAGAGTATATGAGTAAGGAGGAAAAGGCTAAATGAAATTTAGAAAATGATATAAAATGTTTTATTATGAGATTATTATATTATACAGCAGTTACAAAAAAAGGCAAAAATTAATATGGGCCTTCTGATATCAGAAGTTTCCATGAAAGTGACAGAATATGAAAAGTACCTTTTAAGATCAAATTTTGAGAAAGGTCAGTAGAAGAATGGGCATTTAGGATGAGGTTAAGGTGCAAAAGATCCAGTTTCAAAGGTATGTAAATGCTCTATGAAAATACAGTCCCAGTAAAAAGAGAAATTTTATGCTCTAAGTTTCCACTTTGACATCTGCATTTTAATATCTGATGTGGTGTCAGTGTTCATAGTTGGGAATAAGTTGGCATTAAACAGGAGTGAAAACCTGAAGTTTTAACCATTTATGATATTTTTGGTTTTATAATTCAGGGAGCTAGTAGTATTTTTTTTTTCACTGAAGATACCTAAAATGTCCTCTACACTTAAATACAATTTACAAATAGATCAATTCATAAGTGTTTAACATAAAAGGAGGGACCTATACAATTTGAAAAGTTTTTTTAATTTAAATTTACTGTTTTTGATAGGTCCCACAAATGCATTTGAAGTATTGTATTGATCAAAATATTAATCATTATTTATCTCATATATGATGATATACCTGTATTATTAGAGACATATTAGATACCTACATATTATTAGATATATATGCTAGAGACAATCTCAAATGTTTTTCTTGATAGAGGGATCCAACAGGCCAAGAGCCAACCAATGTTCTTCAAAGGTGAAATTTCTCAAAGTTTCTGGTAACACTTTCAAATATTACTCTTAATGTTTATTCCTACTAAAGTTAATTTTAAGTCTAAAATTTTGGAAGCTATGAATGAGAGAGGAGGAGAGAAAATTCAGTAAAGAATTGGATTTGGAGAGTGGATCCCTGTCACTAACAGCCCGCCATAGATTTTTCAACCAGTAACTGAAATCCATCTTAACCTATCATATAAAAGAACACCCACGAAGTTTAGGGGAAAGAGAAGTGGTTAAGGACGTTACATTTTATGCTCTGTGAAGATAGCACACCGTGAAATAACTATCTGGGGCCAATGAAGCACTGTCCTCAGGTGAACACTTTAGTGGGGTAAAAGCAGGGAACACCAATAATTGAGTTAAGTAACATCTAAATGCTATACTTTAAAATTGGGTGAAATACACATAACGTAAATTTATCATGTAGATGATTTTAAAGTGTACCGCTCAATGGCATTAATTATATTGCCATTGTTGTGTAACCATCCACCATCAATCCCCAGAACTCTTTCATTGTCCAGAACTGAAACTCTGTCCCCAGTAAACAATCATTCCCCGTTGTCTTCTCCCTGCCGCCCTGGGCAACCACCATTCCATTCTGTCTCTGTGAATGACTACCATTCTGTCTCTATCCATTCTGTCTCCATGAATGACTCCTCCAGGAACTCATGTAAGTGGGAATATATTGTCTGTTTTTGACTGGCTTATTTCTCTTAGCATAATGTCCTTGTTGTTCATTCGTGTTGTAGCATGTGTTAGAATTTCCTTCCTTTTAAAGGCTGACTAATATTCCATTTTACGTATATACCCCATTTTGTTTATCCATTCATTCTTCAATGGACCCTTGGTTTGCCTCTACCTTTTGGCTATTATGAATAATGCTGTTATCTGTATGGATATACAAATATCTGCTCAAGTCCCTGCTTTCAGTTTTTTGGGTGTGTATACCCAGAGGTGAAATTTTTGGATCATATGGTAATTTTATGTTTTGTTTTGTTTCTGAGGAAATGTCATTCTGTTTTCCATAGCTGCTGCAGCATTTTGCATTCCTACCAGCAAGTGCACAGTTACAATTTTTCCACATCCTGGTCAACACTTGTTATTTTGTATTTGTTCCCTTCCCTTCCCTTCCCTTCCCTTTCCTTCCTCCCTCCCTCCCTCCCTCCCTCTTTCTCTCTCTCTCTCTCAATAGCCATCAAAATGTGTGTGAAATTTTATCTCCTTACGATTTTGATTTGCAGTATTCCCCTTCCCTAATGACCATTGATGCCAAGCATCTGTTCTTGTGCTTTGGGGCCATTTGTACATCTTCTTTGGAGAAACGTCTATCCAAATCTATTGCTGATTCTTTAAACTGGGTTGTTTGTTTTGTTGTCAGTGAGTTGTTCTAGTTCTTTATATGTTCTGTATCTTAATCCCTTATCAGACACGTGAATTGCAAATATTTTCTCACGTTCTGTGCTTACCTTTTCATCCTATTAATAGTGTCCTTCGATGCACAAGTTTTTAATTTTGATATAGTCCAATTTATCTATTTTTTCTTAAAAATTCAAAATATTTTCAAATAAGAATTTAAAAACATGACAAACTGTCCAAATTTTAAGTGTGAACAGGTCAGTATCACAAATTTTTTGGCCTCAGGGTCCAATATGGCTCAGCATGGCACTGCTCTGTGCATTTTCTGCATTGTGAACTACATTTTCTACATTGTGAACTATATTTTCTGCATTGTGAACTACATTTTCTGCCTTGTGAACTATAAGTTCTTTGGGTTCAAACACCTCTATTAAAACAGGTAGACAAATCATGTGGGAAGATTCTACAGGAGGAGTTCTGCATTATGAAGTAAACAGTTTCAGATTAATGTAAGTTTATAATTTTCTTCATTTAGATTGTTTCTATTTCCAGGAGAGGGTAAGAAATGAAATTCAGGCCTGTCTTTGCAGCTTGTTTTCCTTTACCAATGCGATTGTTCTGGTTAGACTGGAAAAGGTCTTGTTTCTTACTGGGAATCACAACTGGAAAGAGTGCCCAGGGGAGTTGCCCCAGAAGGAGATGCCCCACTGAGACAGGCAGCAAAGTGCGTCAAAACCCATTCTGTGTATATTGTTGTGTAAAGCATTTTCTAACCCAAAGAAATCATGTCTTCCTGTTACATAGGGAAATCACAAATGAAGAAGTCTGCAAATGTTCTGAAAGCTCGAGAAGTTTGAGATATGAATAGGTTTAATGGATTTCTTTCTAAATGTCAGCATATGGCTCGCTAAGATTCCTTTATCTTAACCACTAGCGACTGTGCAGAGTTACCTTGCTGAACAGAGCATACACATTTCTCATTGTGCTACCACTCTGCACCTCTACTTTTGTCAAATGAAAACAATAAACTAGATTAATGTACATGTTCTTTTTTGTAGTGTTTCCCATCGTCAAACACTGAGTCCTTTTTTAAATGGTTGGAGCAATGGTTGACTTTGTTCTGAAACTTGTATTTAAGAAGGTATTTTAAAAGAATGAAGTTCATGCTCTTAACACCCTTAGAAATCAATCCTCAAAGACCACTGCACCACTCATCAATCTAGCAGATGCTGCCATGTAACAACAAAGACCATGAAAGTTGCTTGTAAACTGCTTTGAGTTGGAGCAGTTTACTTTCTCAGCAGATGAGAACAGAAGATTTTTTTTTAATGAAATGAAGTTCAATTTTATAAAGCTATCTGAATCTTTATAACTGCTTTCTTTAAACATGCATAGTAAAATCTTTCATGTGAATTTCATGAGCTTCAAGGTCATTTAGGAGAAAATGGTAAGCGTATCAATGACAGGAGTAGTATGCATTTAATGCAGGTGTTTCCCTTCAAATGCATACATCTAAGACAATAGATTCTTGCACTCATGTCTGTTATTACTAGTATATTTGGAAAGAGGTCATAATGTACCACATACTCTCTCCCTCTTTTTCGTGGCTAAGAGCATATCTACCATACAATACATACCTTCGAGTCACTCTGGTTATTTTTATTTTTCAGTGAATTAAAAAGAGAAGAGAGAAAATAATCTATTTTTCTCGTAATTGATTTTAATTATATCTGAATGCCCAGGATTGTCCCAATAATTTTGAGAGATAAATATATAATTAATCCAAGATTGGAATTTATATCAGAAGAATATTTTAATAAGTATATTAAAGTTACAGACTTTCACAACCTGTACTTATTTTGTTTTTATAATATATATTCACAGTTTTAATTGAAACTAATGTCCACAGCAGAGAAAAATATTTGAAAAGCAAGATATTCTTTTAATGCTTTTTTTACTTCTGAAATGCACCCACTTGTAAAGGGCAAGGATCTAAATTTTTACCTAATTACTTTCATATGCTCATCTCAAAAAATGTTGCAATGGCTTAATTATACATGTTAATGTGCAGTAACATAGACTGAAATTCTGTTATGCAGACATGTCAAGATATAGAATTTTTAAATACTGGTGAATTTCAGATATAATTTACCAATGCAATTTACTAGAATTTCAATGACTATCCTGGAAAGGGAAGACTCTCTTCAAGTAACTAAATAATTAGTGCTGTCAAGAAATTTGTAAATAGTGTGCTATGTGAGCTTATTAGTTGGTGTATCTTGCTGATAATTGTGACTACTATAGATAATTTTGAAAACCCATTGCTAATAGAAGACAATCTACACTGAAGAAAACAAAATCACTTTAAGTCAAAATAATGAACAATACCAAAAAATGTATTTTACATTGGGATGGTCTGATCTAATAGGTCTCAATGACAAAAGGATAGCTATGATAAAGTCTTGATTAGCTAGAATGCTCTAGAATAGCTGTGTATAATTAATTACATTTTTGATTGAGAGTTAATTGGTAAGGCACTTGTTTCAATAATTCATCAATTTTTCTGCAAATGTATGAGATGGTTCCCACTTTCGTAAATAAAGTATTATAAATCTACTCAGCAATTTTTAGCTAAATTTATTTTCTAAACATAAATTGAGTTTGCTCTATGTTATAGTATGGTTTCAACATTAGAAATGCAAAAATGAATAATCCTAGCTTCCTAGGATTGGCACCTTATAGTTAGATAACCATCAAAAACATTAAGAATGATTATGCAACATACACTGGCCAAAATGGTTTTACTAAACTTTTTAATCTTCGAAATTCTAATAGGTAAAATAAGATTCATTACATATTAATATTTATTTATTTATTTATTAGAGTATGTTTGATCTTTTTCATGTTTTAAGGTCCATTTGTAATGCTTATGGGGTGAACTATATTTTCATATCCCTTGCCCATTTTTAAGTTGGGTTGTTGATTTTTTTCTTAGTGATAACTGTCACATAACTGTAACCCCTCCTGCATCCCTCTTATAAGGACCATTGGTAAGCATCAATCCCAGCCAGGTAATCCAGAAAAATCTCCCCATCTCCAGATCCTTAATTTAATCACACATGCAAAGTCCCTTTTGCCATGTAAGGAAACATATACAGGGGTTCCTGGGATTAGAATGTGGACATCTTTGGGGGTCATTACATAGCTTACTACAGGGTACAACAGGCCAACAAAAGAAAATCAGTCACAAGATTTAAAATATATTATCATTGAAATAAGCTCCTAGAGGAGTGAGATAAAAAATCAAATATAGGAACACTTGAGGAAACTCAGGAGCAGTACGTATGTACACACTCATATGTTTATACACAAAACATTTTTTCAATTAAGCAATGAAGTAGGATATTGGAGGGAGAGACTATCACATTGGAGACCAAATCCAGGCCCTGGAAGATCAAGGGCAAAATATACGGCGATGGAAATCCTAAAGGATAATAAAGAGACTGTAGGACAGACCCAGGAAACCCATAATAAAAATGATAGGCATTTCAGAAAGATAGAACAGATGGAAGAAAGGCAATAATTACATAATAGGAGATAGTTCATCTGTGATTATAAAAGACCTGCATCGACAGACTGAGAGGGCTCGCTGAGTTCCAGCCTGTACTGATGAGAAAAGGCACATGCTTGGCATATCCTGTAAACCTCCTGAATGATAAGGACGGAGAGAAAAATAACACAAGCACAGGGTGAAAAGTATAGATTCCGTACAAAGGGAAAACAAACTAGCATTTGCGGTTCTCTTATGCAACATTGGAAGCAAGAGGACGGTGAAATAACATCTTCAAACACAGAAAACTGTGTAACCAGAGGGTACCCAGTCAAGATAGCACTCATGTATCAGAGAGAAAGAAATAATTTGTAACCATACAGGGAACCATGGAGTATATTATTCATGTGCCCAATCTGAGGAAAGTACTTAAGAAAAGACTCTTAACTAAATAAAGAATTGTTCCAAAGCAGAAACTTCAAGACGAGGGGGAAAAGAAAGCAAAGGGGATTGAGAAAACAATCCCCAGATTGAGAAAACAATCTGCAAATGTATGAGATGGACATATATATACATTATATATTGCCATGGACATACGTGTATCATTGAAAATTAACCTAGTAGACAAGGAATGATTGTCCAGGAATATGTAACACGATTGTGGAATAAGGACTTCTCTAACAGAAGGGACGTACTCTTCATGAAGTTCTAAGTACTGTACACCCCAGTATAACATAGGAGTTTGGGGAAAGATGAGGATGGGTGGAGGAATAAATGCCTTCCAAAGTGGTCATCTGCCAGAAGTGCTTGGTGGAGAACGCAGAGGAGCAGTAAAAATGCTCAGAGAGCCTTCTTTTATTGGGACACAGGTGCAAGTATGGACAAAACAGAGAATCTTGGCAGAAGAAATAAATAGCATCTTGTTTTCAAATATGCTGAATCGTATGGGTCTTAAGGTGCAAGTGTGGACAGAAAAAATAAATGACAATTAGAAGGAATAGAAAAGTAGAACTGTAAATTAACGAGGGAAAATTTGGAGTTATTGGCAGCTGTATCAAGCCAGCAAACATTAAGAGAGCAATAGATGAAATTAGCTTGCTGGTCTCATCCTTGGAAACCCCATGTCTCAACCTTTGGACTGCCTTTATTCTTCATCCACAGCGTGCCCTTAATGATATGAACTACACTCAAGGCTTCAAATACTATTTATATGCTAATTATTCCCAAAGAAGTATCTCAGCCTGGGAATTTCCCTCCATCTACACACTATATATCCAGCTACCTACTTGATCACCCCACTAAGATATTTAAAAGATATCCCAACCTTACCATGTTCAAAAGTCAACTTATAATCTGTTCCCCACATACACAGACACACTGCAAATTCGATATCTTCACTGCTACCCAACTGTGTCTCACTACTCTCTGCTTCCAAGGTCCCACCACCTTCACCTCTTGCTCTGAATATTGTCTAATGTCATAGTTTCTTAATGATGCCCCCATTGCCACCTTTGACCCATGTCTGTCTTTCTCTCTTTTTAACAGCAGCTTTATTGAGATATAATTCACATACGATAAAATTTATGCTATTAACGTATACAATTCAGTACGTTTTAGTATCTTCAGAGCTGTGCAACCATCCCCACGATTTAATTTCAGAACATTTTGTCATCCCAAAAGAAACCCTGTACCTTGTGGAAATCACTCCTCATTCTCTCCCATCTCCCTCCAGCCTGTGGCAAGCCCTAAGCTAGTTTCTGTCTCTGTGGACTTGCCAATTCTGGATATTTCATATACACAAAATCATATAACATGGTCTTTTGCGAATGGTTTCTTTCAATTCACATGTTTTCAGGGTTCATCCATGTTGTAGCATGTGTGAGTACCCCATTCCTTTTCACGGCTAAATGATAACCCAGCACATGGGCATGCCACATTTTGTTTATCCATTAGTCAGACAATGGACATCTGTGTTGTTTCTACAGTTTGGCTGAATAATGCTATTATAAGCACTCCTGTATAGGTTTTTGTGTGGATGTCTGTTTTCAGTTCTCTTGGATGTAAACATAC
The DNA here is from genome assembly GCF_964374135.1 of Grampus griseus. Taxonomy (NCBI): domain Eukaryota; kingdom Metazoa; phylum Chordata; class Mammalia; order Artiodactyla; family Delphinidae; genus Grampus; species Grampus griseus. The sequence continues at coordinate 2,689,229 of NC_139015.1, forward strand.
GAATAGAATTTCTAAGTCATATGGTAACTCTATGTTTAATATTTTGAGGAACTGCTAAATTGTTTTCAAAGTGGCTGCAATATTTTACAATCCCACCAGCAAGATTTGAGGGTTCCAATTTCTTTACATCCTCATCAACATTTGTTAGTGGCCACCTTTTTTATTTTAACCATCCTGGTGGGCATGAAGTCATATCTCACTGTGGTTTTGATTTGCGTGTCCATAAGGACCAATGATGTTGATCATCTTGTCGGGTGCTTATTGGCCATTAGTATGTCTTCTTTAGAGATATAGCTATCCAAATTATTTGCCTTTTTATTAATTAGGTTGTCTTTTTATTGTTGAGTTGTAAAACTTCCTTTTTCCAAATTTATTGAGATATAATTGACAAATAAAATTGTGTAAGTTTAAGGCATACCACCTGAAGATTTGATACATTTATGTATTGTGAAATGATTGCCACAGTAAGATTAGTTCACACATCCATCACATCACACTGTTACTTATTTTGTCATTTGCATCAGATATATTTCAGGTGAACCCAGAACAGTCACAACACAAGAATACCTGGCAGGGTGGGTTTCTGGGAATAACTTAGTATTTAAAAAAATATGACCAACAAAGCAGTAATATTCTAGAAATCTATCTAAATAATCAAACTCGGGTTCGATACACAAGTAAGTCATGGGCCTCATTTCTACCCTGCTGTGCTACTGAAAACCCTGGATGTAAAATACCAGTTTGTTAATTAATTCTGTGAGCAGTAATGTGATTGAAAACAAGTCTAAATAGCTGTAACAGTGACCACAATGACATAAAATAAATTTAATCCATCTAGACCAGTATCTGTTTACAAGTTTATTTATCCCCAGTGATGGATTTCCTAGAATAGTGTAGTGACACATGGTTTGTCCCCAATGAATATTTGTTGACGGGATGAATGAATGAAAAAATGAGAAATAAAAGGGTAAGGCGGAGCCGTTCAAAAGAAACACATAGAGGAATTTAATGTTATATAAGGACAAATGGCAACGTAATGATGAATGGGTTGTAAATATGAACATACCAAACAACAGAGGACGTAAGTACATAGATCATTAAGCAAAGATGGTTAGAAATGTAAAGAGAACATAATAAATTTAAGAGTGCAATTTTAATAAAATGGTCAATGTACTACTCAAGTATGAAGTAAAAGATAGTATAGGACTAGCAATTACTCTTTGACCAATTAAAGATGTGCTGATTTGTCTGCAAGTGAAAATCAACACACACAGAATCTGTCTACACTGTCTTCAGAATTTCTCATCTTAGAATTTTCTTCCACATTCTTCACATTTTACCCTTATCTTCACAACTCAAATGAAATTAAATGTTGCACGAACCTTCATTTTAATTTTTAGCTAATATAAGTTCCCACTAATTTAAATTCATAATTTTTTATTTATAGTTCATAAGTGTCAAATAATGCTTGCAACTTAATAAATTTTTAATTTTTCTTTACAATTTTATGTGAAGACCTGTGCTCTGCTGAAGATGGAATAAAGAAGAATGGGTTTATTCTACCACCTGAAACAATAAAAAAACAAAACCCCTAAATATATTAAATAATGGTGAGTGCCTAGAATCAGACAATGAAAGACAGTTATCCCTGGAAACAGGACACAGACGAGGTGATCCTTACAAGTACCCCTGCTTACTTCTTTGGGAAACCTTCCAGGCCGTGAGGCAGGAAGGGAGAACCCAGGCAGAGCCAGGTGGAGTCTCTGAGTTGAGAAGATAGGGCTGGAGTTGGCAGAACAGAGTGCCAGAGAGAAGAGAGCTTCACACGAAGAAAGCCCTGGAGATCTGCAAAGGGTCCCCCTCAAGCTGAGTACTGAGCAACACAGACATGTTAGCAAACTACCTGAGCCTGGATAAGGAACCAGCTGGAAAACTCCAAGTGAACAGAGTATCAGATGCTCAGAATGGGCTGGGAACAGTGCTAGTTCCAGCAGCTTGACTAGACAATCTTCTAATTCACAGGGTATTACGTAGAATTCTCAGACAGATATCAGCCCAGAATTGGGTAAAACTGACCTTAGAAAAAGTGCTGATTTGATCCCATGTAATAAACCTTAAGAGCAAGACTTAAACTGATTAAACTGATTCCAAGAATCATAACTATATCCTGGGACAAAACTCAAGATTACTTACTGGAATACAAAACATACAATTCATAATGTCTGGCATCTAACTAAAGTTTACCGAACATGTAAAAAAATAAATAGGACTATATAACCCATAGTGAAGAAAAATAATGAGTAAATCAAATTGGCACAGACGTTAGGATTAGCAGAAAATAACATAAAAGTTATTATAACTTTATTCCGTATGTTTAAAAGATAAAGGTATGGAAGATGTTAAAAAAAAGACCTAAACTGAAATTCTAGAGGTGAAAACTATACTGTCTGAGATGAAAAATACCCTTGATTGGATTAATAACCAATTAGATATTTCAGAAGAAAAGATGCATGAACTTAATGACATAGCAATGGAAACTATCCAAAATAAGATACAGAGAGTAGACAGAATAAAAGGTAAATGAAATAGCGTCAGAGAGACGTGGGACACCTTCAGATGGTCTAATGTACGTGTAGTATGCACACAATTGGTGTTTCCTGAAGTAAGAAGGGAAAAGTTCTGACAAAAAGTTTTTGAAGAAACAATGGCTGAAATTTTTGTCAATTTCATGAAAACTATAAACTCATAGATTCAAGATGCTTAGTATCTTTAAGAAAATTAGATCTAGGCACATTATAATCACATTGCTCAAAGCTTGTGATAAAGAGAAAAATGATCTTTGAAGATAAGGATGAAGGTTGATTTCCTGTAGAAAACAATGTTAACAAGAAGACAGTGGAACAATATCTAAATTCTTCAAATAGAAAAAAAAAATGTCTATATCGAGTGAAAATTTTATACCAAGTTAAAATGCCATTCAAAAGGCTGATTTGAAACATATACTAAAAAAAGAAATCCTTCAACAGCAGACTTGCAAGAAAAAATAAGTTTAAGATAGTTCTTCAGGCAGGTTAGAAATTAGGATCATATAAAAGCACCAAAAGCAGTAGAAATGCGAACTGCATGGGTAGATGTATAATGTATTTCCCATATTTTAAACTCTTTAGAAGACAACTGACTTTTAAAACAATGCTAATAATAATACATTTGGGATTCATAACATATATAAGTGAAATATATTACATCAATAACATAAATGCCAGGAAAGAACATAGAAGAGCACTATTTTAAGGTTTTTGTGTTGTACACGTATTGGTATAGTATCATTTGAAAGCAGACTGAAAAGTTGAAGCTTTATACTATAAATCCCAAAGGAACAAGTAACACAGTAAAGTGACCACTAAACTTATAAAGAAAAAAAGTCAGTGAAAAAGAGCCAACAAAGGAAATAAGTGGAATAATAAAAAATACTCTTAAGGAAGGCGGAAAAACTGGAACAAATAATAAACAACAAGATATAGACTTAGACTGAATCATGTTACATGCAGATGGCCTAAACACCACAGTTAAAAAATACAGATTGTTAGACTGTATAAAACCAAATACTGGGTTGGAAGTCTCAGTATTTTAATATGTAAATTATCACCAAATTGATTTATAGATTCAACATAATCCCAATCAAAATACCAGCAGTTTTTTCTGTAGAAATTGGTAACCTTGTCAATGATGGAATTGCCAAGGAATGAAAAAGCCAAAACAACTTTGGGGGGAAGAAAAGAATAAGAAAAGAAAACCAGTGTTGGAAGGTGTTATGGACTGTGTTCTGAATTGGGTCTCCTCAAAATTCATGTTGAAGCTCTAACCTCAATATGATTATTTTAAGATTTGGCCTTTAAGGAAGTAATTGAGGCTCACTGAGGTCATAATGAGGGGCCCTAATAAAATAGGACTAAATCACTATAAGAAGAGGGAGAAGTGCTCACAGAGAAAAGGCCATTTGAAGAGACAGCAAGAGAGCGGCTGCATGTTAACCAAGGGAACAGGCCGTAAGAGAAGCCAACCCTGCTGACACCTTAATCTTGGACTTCCAACCACCACATCTGTGAAAAAACAAATATCTGTAGCTTAAGCCACCCAGTGTGTAGTATTTTGTTATGGCAGCCCTAGTAGCCTAATATAGGATAACCCTGCATGTTTTCAAGATTTTTTATAAAGCTATAGTCATCAAGGCAGAATGATATTGGTCTAAGGATAAGCAAATTGGTCATTAGAACATAATAGACAATACAGGAATAGACCTGAATGTATGCAGGCAGCTAATTTATTACAAAGGTACAAAGGCAAATAAATTGAGAAAGGAGATGCTTTTCAACATATGGTACTAGAACAATTAGATAGCCATATGCAGAAAAAGTGAACTTTCATTCATACCTCACACTATATACAAAAATTAACTCGAAATGTATCATAGACATAAATATAAAACTTAAAACTATAAAATATCTAAAAGATATTTATTTGTAATAGTTCACACTAGACACAAACCAAATGTCTGTAAACACTTGGTGAATGGATAAACTGTGGGATATCTGTGCAGTGTACCACAACTCAGCAATAAAAAGGAAATTGACCATTAATAAATGGGAAAACGCGGATTAATCTCAAAATGATATTGATGAGTGAGAGAAGCAAGGCCAAAAAAATGTCATACTGTATAATTCCATTTTATAAATCCTAAAGAGAAATAAACTATTCTATAAGGTCAGAAAGCAAATGGAATGGTTGCCTAGGCAGGGCAATTGGGGAGGAGGGCCGTGAGGTGGGGATTAGAAAGGGACATCAGAAAACTTTCCAAGGTGTTGAATATGATATATTCACTGTCTTGATTGAGACATAATATTCACTACTAATAAGAGAGTGAAACAAGTTATTACAATAAGCACAATATTCTGTATTGATTCCAACATCTAGGAAAGTATCATCAGATAACATAGGTTTAAGAAGGCCAGCAGGTCCCCTTGGAGGGGCACAGGGTGGCTGTAACAAAGCTTTGTGCTACAGACCATGTCAAACAACTAAGAAGTAGTCCCACCCCTAGGTTCTTCATGACATTTTCTACTAGAGAATGGACGTGACGATATGGGGAGCGGGAAGGGTAAGCTGGGACAAAGCGAGAGAGAGGCATGGACATATATACACTACCAAACGTAAAATAGGTAGCTAGTGGGAAGCAGCCGCATAGCACAGGGAGATCAGCTCGGTGCTTTGTGACCACCTAGAGGGGTGGGATAGGGAGGGTGGGAGGGAGGGAGACGCAAGAGGGAAGAGATATGGGAACATATGTGTATGTATAACTGATTCACTTTGTTATAAAGCAGAAACTAACACACCATTGTAAAGCAATTATACTCCAATAAAGATGTAAGAAAGAAAAGAAAAGAAATAGTCCCGGGACCTAGGCTTCTGCCTATTTTTAGGCTTAACACCAAGTTCATCACATTGACATTGCAAAACAATTACGTCAGCATTGCACATGAGCAACAGTGTAAATAAAATAGGGAAGAGAATCGGGCTGTCAATAAATAAATTCCTAAGAAGCTTCTTGAAAATTTTCTAGCACGTGGTAGGCATTCAATGAATATTTTGAAATGGATAAAGGAAGCATGCTAGCACTGAAGCTTCACTTTCTTTAAGACCAGAAGGAAGAACAGCAAGGAAAACTTTCTGGAGGGCAGAAACAATGCTATACGCATAGCTAAATCCCTACTTAAAACTGTGCATTATAGCTGGATACCAGAGACCCATAAACCAGAAAAAAGAAATCGGAGACTAGGTTGTCTCATTTTGAGCAAAACATCCAAAAGTGAATGTAGTTTGAAAATTGCAGCCAAATCTACATAATTACTTGCTCTTAAGAATTCAGCTGTATTTGAGTATATTTCTGTAAATTTCCTTGTAACTGCTACAGACCGCATAGCAGTTCTCATTTTTTCTGTATCAAGATCAGTAAAGCAGAGAATCACTGCTTGGCTTTCTGCTGCATAGCTTTCATTTCATTTTAAGATTTCAACTGAAAAGGCAAAAAATGATGTTAAAAGCAAATTTTAGATTTTCACTCATTTACTCTCCTTCCAAGCATCACCATGATTCAAGTTGTACTTCATCATTCAATGATCATCCGTTCATTTAAAATAGTTATTGAGCACCTACCAAGTAACAGTGCTGTCCTAGTTAATGAAGATACATGTAGTAACAAAGACATAGATCCTTCCCCACGGAGTGTACAGTCTGGCAGGAAAATCTAAAAACTACAGGGTAGTACAGGGTGTCAGTCAGGAAGGGTAAAGAAAGAGAGGGTTAGAAAACACTTTTTCAGAAAGTATTATTTCCAACTAAGATCTGAACAGGAGAACGTCACTAACAAAGGAAGAAAATCAAGTTAACAAGACAAGCACGTGACTGATCAAGTGAAGCATATTTAATGAACTGTCATAGTAAGACATGGCTCATAGAAACAGAGGTGGTTCCACGGCACAGAGTTCCTTCTTAATTTCAATACATACTTTTAAGTCCCAGAAATTGTTTAGAATATGTGTTCTATTGAGTAATACAGATTATGATCATTTCATTAGAGTGACTAGAGATATTACAGATTCTAGAAAGATCTTTCCCTTTGATTTAATATTAAGTGTGTTGCATGTGTTACACTTACCCAAATCCAATGCATAAAACTGACCACATATTGGCGTGTGACCTGAAATGAATTCAGTAGAATACCACGCTTGCAAGATCTTTATTTCCTGGTTATAAATTTTTTTATGTAATGAGCAAAAAGTATGTTATTACTTTGCCACAATTAAAAACTTTCTGTAAGTAGTACTGTGGTAGATGGCTATGTTCCTAGAAATACACAAAGTTATAGAATAAACATGGCACAGATTTCTGGGGAACTTATCTGACTCTATAACAGGCAGTTCAAAGTACTTTATATTAAAATAAATGCAACTGTATTATGGAGTAGAATGTGAAATTTGTATGATCGTCTAAGAACATGAGCAAAGAGAGTTTATATGTACAGTGGACAATTTAAAATTATACATCCATGCCTTTTTAGTCTCCTCTCTTATAAGAGCTGTAATTGGTACATTAGTGAAAAATTTTAGAACAGAAATTGATTATTTTAACTCATCTCTTATTCACTCATTTGGTAGTTGACTCTGATTATGCAGTAAATCCTTTTCCATATGTGAAAAGGCACAGATTCATGGATTTCCATGAGGCAGATCTGAATGTTCTTCAAAGTAATTATCAAACTCAAACTACTGATTCTTTTGGAAAACACTTATTGTATATGGTAAATTATTTTTGCTATATTTCCAGGGAAGAAATATAAATATTCAACAATTATTCAGGATGGATTTTATCTCAAGAATGTTTGTGGAGTCTTGCGGACTGCTTAGGTATAATGCTCTCCCAGAAGAATGAAAATGTTACTAAAAATATTATTTCGTTTATATTCTTTCATTAGCAAGTATATCAGATTAAACTTCACAGGATAAAAGATGTATTTTAGTGTTATTTGCTATCAATAATAAATATAGATTAATAGAAAATTCATAAACATAAAAATAAATAATTCTACATCTTCCTGAATAGCTCATCCTAATTTTTCCATTTCTCATCTACTATGATTCAAATAGACTTTGCCCCATAATTTTACAGTGCATCTTAAGATAAAGTCATAGTTGTTAAATATGTGACAGTGTTATTTCCCCAGATTGACTACAGACTTGTCAAGGAGTTGTTTACTCCGTGCGGTGAACCAAACATCATTCCTGATGGGTCTGTGCTGTTTGGGGTCCTGCTACCGTGGGTTCTTATAGTCTTCCATTAACTTTGACTACTGGAAGCTTTGGAGAGACCTCTTTGGATTCCTGAATGGTCTTCTCTGCCCTGGTTGTAGCCATATTTCTCCTGGGTAAATCAGGATCCATCACACCTCCCAGTGCAGTAACACCTTAACGTGCCTGGTGGTTCAGCGGTAGTGGCAACCCACCGTGTTCACCAGCAGATGGCAAGCTTACAGTACAAAGGTACCATTGTTGTGACTACAGACCAAACCCTCTTCCCTTGGGAACTAGGGGAGAACAAAGCTACAGAAGGAGAAGCAAAAGTTTTAAAACGGATTATGAGGAATAGTAGTCAGAGGAGTCATCCCCACTTTTATCAATGGACACACATGTTCTTATTTTAGGGAAACTGCATCTTATTTGGGACTTTGGTTCAGAACATACACCACATCCAGCGCAACTGCTCACTTCAGAGCCTGCTGTCTCCTGGCTGGTGCTAATATTGCATCCATAGACTCTGCTCCAAAAGTCTGTAATGCTGGCAGATCTGTGTGAAGTGGTGTGAGATAACGTCAGTGAATTCTGTGGAGTATAATTAATTTTTATTTCTATAAAATGAGTTGCTTGGTTAATATTTTATATGATACCAATAATGTGAGTAAGGCATTATATCTATCTATCTATCTACCTATCTATGATAGCATTGACATAGAAATTTCCAGTAGAAAAAGAAAATGCACAAAGAGAGTATGTGTCTATTTCAATGAGGACAAATTGGTGCCTCTCCAGCAAAGTGATTTTATAGGACCCCTCCCCTCCCCTGGGCAGGGGCATATATAGGAAGCTCAACATTGACATATACTGTTTGTAGACTAGGCATTAAGCAGTAGCGGTAGCCAGAATAGCTTTGGCCAGGGGTAATCCTTGTTATCTCATCCTTTCTATCATGACTACATTGCACGTGAATCTGGGATGGCTGGAGAAATGGCTGACACAGTTCCAAAGGATGGGTCATCTTTTCCCCCTGATTATTGAGAACCTCTTCTTCAGTGGACCCTTTGATGAATATGTAATGTATACAGATGTCTTACACATTGTCTCCATTCTTAGGAGTCCTTCCATATACTCTCCCCTACATACCCTAGTCCCCAGTACTCAGGTCATGTTCTTTTTAAGTCTTTGTTATCTGGCAAACCTATCAGCTACTGCTTATAAATTAGCATAGATCCATATCTCTGGCCATTTCTGCATCCTGGCAAAATAGATCAGTAGATGCATTGCTCAAGATTATCATCACTAGTAGGATTACCATCAGTAAATTCCCAAAAGCAGAGGTAAAAAAGAGGAAAATGAATGATTACATTAGAGATCTTAACACACCTCTGTAAATAATAGAAGAATCTGACCAAAAAAAATTCAGTAATGTAGAATTTGAACAACACAATTAACCAACTCACCTAATTGATATTCAAAGAACATTACTTCCTACAGCTGCGGAATATGCATTCTCTACAAGTGCACAGAGAATATTCATGTAAATTAGATCATATCTTGCTGTGAAGAAAATTCTCCACAAGTTCAATTGATTAAAATCATGCTATCAAAAACTTAGAGAGTTAAACTATAAAACAATAACAGAGAGATAACTAGAAAACCCCAATATTTAGAAATTAAACAACACATTTCATAACAAACATGGTTAAAAGAAGAAAATACAAAATGAACTATTAGAAAATATTTTGAACTCAATGATAATGAAAATACAGCATATCAAAATTGTGCTGTGCAGCTAAAGTTATTTATAGCTTTGTATACACATAACAGAAAAAAATTAAAACAGTGATATAAGCTATCAGTTCAAGAAATTAGAAAAAGAACAGAAAATGAAACTCAAAGTATAAAGAAAGAAATAAAATGATAAAGGCAGAAGTCAATTATATAAAATGCAATGTAGGAACCAGGACACATGAAAAGTTAATGTAACGTGGTATCCTGGATGGGATCTTGGAACAGAAAAAAAAGAAAAGAAAACACTAGGTAGACACTAAGGAAATTTGAATGACTACTGATACTATGGTTAGTTAATAATCATGTATCAATACTGGCCCATTAATTGTAACATATGTACCGTACTACTGAAAAAGGTCAATAATTAGGGAAACTTGTTGAGGAGGTTTATGGGAACTCTCCGTACTATCTTATGTAAATCTAATTTTTCTGTAAATTTAATACTGTTCTAAACAATAAAGTCTTAAATAACTCTACAGAACAAAAAAGCAAAGGTGCAATAGAGAAAAATCAGAAAGGCCAAACATTGGTTGTTTTAAAAGATTATAAATTTGGTAAAGTCACTATGAAGACTTTATAAGAAACACAAAAGGAAAAAAACATATCAATATCACTAAGGAAAAGGTACATCAATATAGGTACTGCAGTTAGTAAAAGTTAAAAAAATTATAATAATTTTAGGACAATACATTTGAAAATTTAAATTAAATGGACAAATTCGTTGAAAAGCAAAAGAAAAAAAAACTCAAAAAAGAAATAGAACTTCTATACAGACTATAGCTACTTCAGAAATTGACTCTGTCATTAAAAATTTCCCAAATATATAAAACTCTTAGTAGTTTCAGTGGGAATTCTTAACATTGATGAAATAAATAATACTAATCTTACACAAATTTATTTAGAGACTAGAAATTAAGGAATCAATGTCCAACTCATGTTATGAAGTTAACATAACCTTGATACAAACCTAACAAGGACATTAAATGACTTTAATAAGGACTTTAAATAAAATATAGACTCTGTTTCTCCCATTAAAATTATGCAAAAATCTTAAATACAATATTATTAATTTAAATACAGTGATTTGTAAAAAAGGATAACACATCATGACCAGCTGAGAGTTTACCCTGGAATTGCAATATATCACTCAAAATAAATAAACAAATAAATTTCATCCCTATCAAAATAAGGGGAAAAATACATTTTAAGAGATGCAGAAAGGGCACTGCTAATTTTAAAAACCATATGATTAAAGAACAGACAAATAAAACACTCACCAAACTAAATTAGAGGAGGACTTCCTTAATCTGATAAGAAGCACCTATTTAAAACCATTACAATTATTACTGATACTAATGGGGGCATATTGAATATTTTACCCTTCAGTTGAGGAGTGAAGTAAGAATTCAGACTTTTACCACTTTTATTTAATATTGCTCTGGAGGTCCTTGCCATGGAAAATAAAAAGTAAAGAAAAAAGGTTATAGGTCTTAAAAAAATTGCCATTATTCACAGGAAATATGTATAGAATGAAAATAATTTTAAAAAATAAGTATAAGATCAGCAGTGTCTCTGGATACAATATTACTATACAAAACTTAGTCATACTTTGATGAACAATTATCAAGCAAAGAGAAAATGAAATTTGAATATATATTTTTATGAGTTATATGAGAATTATGAGCAGTTAATATATGAAAATAAACTGCAAACTGCAAAAAAATTCCTAAGACGAATTTTTAAACATATAAATAAATGAAGGGTTATAATATGATCATGGATAGGAAGAATCAATATTGTTAAACATCAATTTTCTCCAAGATGGAGAACTTCTACTACTGGATATGAAGATTTAGTAGAAAGTTAGTATTAGCAAAATGATAGATAAATGGTCCAATGGAAGAGAATAGTGAATCCAAAGTGACCTAATTTATGGAGTTATCTGATTTACAACAATGACAACACTCTAATTCAATGAGGGAATTACGGTCTTTTCAATAAATGATATGGGTCATTTGGAAGATATCCAATTGAAAAAAAGTGAAAGTAGACCCATCAGTCACAACGTACATACAATTAGTTCTAATCATAAACCTAACTGTGAAATCTGAAGCAATAAATTTTCTAGAGTAAATTTAGGAGAATATCTGTGTGTTATTTTAATAGACTAAGATTCTTAAAAAGAAGCAAAAAGAATCATGAAAGTGATAATGATAATCCTTATGATTAAGAATCTCAGTTCATTGAAAGAAACTTTTAAGAGGTTAAAAGACTAGTTGCATACTAGAAGATGTTTTCAATACATACATTTTTAAAAAGATGAATATACTATAACTACAAATAAAAAGACAGACACCACAATTTACAAAAAATGAAGAAATAAAAGGGGGGGCATGTTTCTTGAGAAAACTCAGTACAGGAAAAGATATCCAAATGACTGTAAGCGTAAAAAAGACAGTAACCATCAATTCTAATTAAGGAAATGCTAATTAAAATCACAATAGATATCACTTCATTTCCACCAGAACAGTTACAATTAAGAGACATGAAAACCACAAAGAATAAATGAGGATTGGAGAAACTTGTTATCTTTACAGACAATGCTGGTGGGAGTTTAAATTTGTCTAACAGTTTTGTCAACTTTTTAGCAGTAGCCATTAAAAATAAATACACAGTATACCTCTGCTATCACTTAGTACAGAAAGATGCAAACAATAATATTCATACCCAAACAATGAAAAAGAGCTCAATTGTCTACAAAGTGTAACTTTTCTTGATCCCATTAGAGAATTTAAGTTGCAAGGCAACCAAGTAATCTGAAATCCAAAGAGAGGCTTTAAAATAACTGCAATATGTTAAAAGATTTAATGGAAAATGTCCACACCTTGTATGAAAAGATGAGGATTATGAGCAGAAAGCTGGAAAATTAAGCAAGGGTCAAATGGAAGAGTTAGAAATAAAATTATATCAGAAACTGAGTTTCTTCAGTTAAAAAACATATCAGCAATGCTGATGATAGGTTGTGAGAAGTTATCCAGACTAATGGACAAAGAAAAGGAAAAGAATGGGAAAAAATGAACAGACCAGCCTAGAGCTGTGCAACAATATCAGATGGTCTAATGTACATGGAAGTGTAGTCCCAGAAGGTGTAGAGAGAGAGTGGAGCAGAGGAAATATTAGAAGAGAAAATGGCTGAAAATTTCCTGGAAGTAATGAAAGAAATCAGATAACAGATTCTAAAGACTCAAAGAATCCCAAGGAAAATAAATACCAATACCCCCCACACACACATACATACACACACACACACACACACCCCTAGACACACCAAAGATAAATTGAAATTTTTGAACACGCTCAGAAAATGACCCATGTTACACAGAAGAACAAAGAGAATTAAGCAGTCCCAATAATCCCACTCGTGGTGATGCACTTAGCAGAAATCCAGTGTTAAGAGAGGCAATTCAGAAACGAAGGAGTAAAAAACCGTGTGATCCATTTACATAAAGTTCAAGAATTAGCAGAATCAGCTATGGGGATAGAAGCAAACATATGGTTTCTTTAAGGGCATTGGCTTGTAGTGAGCACAAGTGAGGCACAGGAACACTGGGAATATTCTAAACCTTGTTTTTGTATTTGATTTTCTTGCTTTTTGTAGATTCAGCTATTTATATTTTATTTGTAGGAGTTCATATATTTTGTCTGTATTGTTTCTTTAAAAAACTTATGCACTGAAAATATTTTCTAGTCTGCAACTAATTTTTTTTCTTTCTTTCTTTTTTTTTTTTTTTTTGGCTTGCAGGATCTTGGTCCCCAGACACCAGGGATTGAACCTGGGCCCCCTGCAATGCACTGGAAGCTCAGAGTCCTAACCACTGGACAGCCAGAGAATTCCCTGCAATCAAGCTTTTAACTTTCTTAAAAGTCTCTTTCAATGAGCAGAGATTTTTAATCTTAAGGAAACTCTCCTGTTTATCATATTAAATTTCAATGAGGTGGCACTTAAGATTTGTATATCACTAGCTTAAAACTGCATAAAAATGAAATAAATGTGAAAGCAAAAAGAAACTGAAGAAAAATTGAGATCTTAATAGAAAGAAAATGAAAACAACAAAAAATAATGTATACTCTAAAATTCTAATTAGAGTCTCAACAGTGTTGTAATTTGCTAAAATAAACTTTTGAGTTTATGTTGAAGAATAAATATCTATATTAGCAAATGTAGGTTATGCAGACAGAAGACTGGTGAAGGGATCTTCCTTATGACATATTAAAAATAATATAAAGCCACTGTAATCAAGTTAGTATGCTATTGGAACAGACGTAGAAAAAGATAAGTAGGAAGAATAGATTTCAGAAATAGACTGCAAAGTATATAAACTTTCAATACATGAAAAGGAATATATTTCAATTCAACAGGAAAATATTGTGTAGTTTAAAAACTGTGGCTGACACGAATTACTGTCCAGTTAAAAGAAATTTATGTAGAACTGTACCTCACACCATATACAAAAATATATTTCAGGGCTTCCCTGGTGGCGCAGTGGTTGAGAGTCCACCTGCCGATGCAGGGGATGCGGGTTCGTGCCCCGGTCTGGGAAGATCCCACATGCCGCGGAGCAGCTGGGCCCGTGAGCCATGGCCGCTGAGCCTGCGCGTCCGGAGCCTGTGCTCTGCAACGGGAGAGGCCACAACAGTGAGAGGCCAGCGTACAGCAAAAAAAAAAAATATATATATATATATATATATATATATTTCAGATGAGTTAAAGATTATAATGTAAAAATTAAAAGTGTTGGAAGATTTTAGGAGACCAAAGAAATAAACTAGAAAGTAGGAACTTTCTGAAAGTATGACAGGAAAATTATTGGATTACAATGAAAACTATAGACATATTTGTTATATAAAACATATAGGGTAAGATAATCAAAAGACAAAGTATAGACTGGGAAAATATTTGCAATGCATATAATTTACATATCATATGTATAGTATTTATGTTCTCTCTCATATGTATTAGGGCTACCCTGCTTCATGATTCCAGCTTGTATAAATTACATTGTGGTTTTTGTAAACACTTTGAGACTAAAATGTGAAGGGAGGTACAGTTGGGCTCCCAGGAGTTGTTCATTACAGCAGCCTTAGTAGAAAGAGTTTCTACATGTTTTTATGTGAAAAAAGACCCAGCAAAAAAGTTTGCAAATGGTCTTTAGTAGACAGCTTACAGAAACGATGATCAAATAGCCACAAACACATAAATATATATTGGATATCACAAGAAAAGTGGTAAATTAAATTGTAAATTTCAATCATAACTGAAAAGAACAAGGTAATTCTGCACAAATGATCAGAAATAAAATAATAATAGTGCTGGCACTAATAGGGATAATGAATAAACATAGATGCATGCATAACTGGTGTAAAGGTGAATTTATATAGTTTTTTTTGAAAAAAAAATCTGGCAATGTCTATTTACATTGTAAACAAATACCTCTGTGACCCATTAATAAGACTCCAGGAAACACACAGATTTACCAACTATTATTTATTTATATGGTAAACATTTGAAGGGAGAGGTTACTAAAAAGAATGCTATGATAAACCTCATTGTAATGAGGATGAACCTCATTGTAACGAGAATAAACCTGCACATGAACTAAAGCACTAGTAGGGACCCTGATGACAAAATCATGGAACATCCCCCATGGATGTGTGAGGCAGTCACAAGGATCAACTGATGTACATCGGGTGCCTTAAAGAGATTTCATGACATAACTGTAAGTGAGAAAAATCAAGTTGCAGGAAGATGTATATGATATAAGCCCAAGGAAATAAACAGATAAGGAAAATACAAACATAAAAATTCTACTTGATTGTGTGAACAATAAGAGCAAGTGGATTAGTGGAGACAGCAAGCAAAACCCAAAATACAAAGACTGTGATTAAAAAAATATCCCATGGGGCTTCCCTGGTGGCGCAGTGGTTGAGAGTCCGCCTGCCGATGCAGGGGACACGGGTTCGTGCCCCAGTACGGGAAGATCCCACATGCCGCAGAGCGGCTGGGCCCGTGAGCCATGGCCGCTGAGCCTGCGCATCCGGAGCCTGTGCTCCGCAACGGGAGAGGCCGCAACGGTGAGAGGCCTGCGTACAGTAAAAAAAAAAAAAAAAAAAAAAAATCCCAGACTATAACAAAAATACTACAACAAAACAACTATTCAGTATAAAACCAATGATCGTATTTATGTAAAAATAATATACGTGCATATATGTGTTTCTCTATCCATCTGTCTTGCCAAGAGGTTATTGTTAGTCGTCTCCAGTAATTGAAAACTTCAAGTGCTTTTGACTTTCCTCTTACATTTTGCTATATTTTTTGAAGAATTTACGATGAACATGAATTATTTATCTAATCAGAAAGAAACGAGTAAACATTTTTTATTTAAAAAAGGAAAAGTGGAGCCCATGTGTAATCTGTAAATTTATGACTCAGAATAAGTGAATGATTGTAATACCTCACCCCTGTGATTCGTCACAAGCAGAGAGCTTCACGCACAGGTAATTCTCTATCTACAACCACCGAGCTGTCTTTCCTCTTGAAAGAGTCCTTGTCATAGCAATTCCCCCTGACGTACCTTGGAGCCACTGCCCACTGGATTAGCTGGTATCGTGCCACGTGTAATAAATGGTGCCGCTCTGCGAAGCTTCTACTTCTACATTTGCTGCTCTTTCCTTGGTTTCACTGAATGCAGCTGCTCTTCCTAGCGACTTCCAGACCCATGCCCTCCTCCAGGCAGTGAACAAGTTATGCTTTAAGTAGTTCGGTACAATATGATGTTCTGTGATTATGAAAATGTTCTGTATCTGTTCTGGCGATAAAGTAGAATCTAGCCACATGTGTGTATTGAGTGCTTGAAATGTGGTTACTGCGATCCAGGAACCTACTTCTAAGATCTTATTTAATTTGGATTTATTTATATTTAAATACTCACATATGGTCAGTGGATACCATATTCGACAGTGTGGCTTTAGAGTGATTCTTTCTAATGGGTGAGAAATAATGCGGGTTTATTCCCCTTTATACCACACTTCTCACTCTCCCTGAACACACAGGCCTTGCAGATATGGCTGTGCTCCAGGCCACAGCCTCATTGCAATCATACTCTCAAGTCTTTCTTCACTTATAATTATTCGTTTTCTGGATCCATATTATCTTTTCCTCGGTCAAAACTCCATTATGGAGTGTTTATCATGTAAGGAAATCTGTTTATATTCAAATCAACACTATGGATTGTATATAAGTTCCCTTTCACACGGATTCTGGACCCCCAAAACTCAATGGATTTGACTGGACATGCTTTTTAACCTTAATAAATACTTGTGACAACTACAGGAACACATCCCTAAGCATTTTCTGAAATGGGGCTCGTCTGCCAAAAGCATGACTGGAGGACGCATTGCCTGATTTTCCCTGTGATCCCTTCAAAGCTTTACCTCTGAGCCACGAATGTGCCACCATGAGGGATGCCTCCACTCACCTTAAAATGAAGTAAGATTTTAGAAGTAGGTTCCTTGATTGTAGTAACCACATGTCAAGCACTCAGTACATACATGTGGCTAGTTGCTACCTTCTTGCCAGCACATGGAGATTTAAAAAGCATTTCCCACCTGTGGTCACCACAAAGGAGAGCACCAGAATTACCATTAGCCCCAGATAGGCTGGGAACCTAGGAGCGGCCACCATAGCACTGGCCTAAGGTTCATTTTCTCTGTCACTTCCTGGGGGGACAAGCCCGACCCACATGCAGGGTCAGGACTGGCTGACAGTTTGCCTCAACACACATTCAGAGTGTCGTTCGATTGCTTCTGTTCTCCTCCTGGACACATAGCAGCTGCTTCTTTCGAACACTCAAAACACAAGTTACACATCATTTTCTGGGCAATGGGAGCCGACGCACAGAGCACAATGGTTCAGAGTGAGGACACGGGAGCCAGGATGCCTGGGAGTAAGTCCTGCCTCTTCACTTACCGTTTTGTTCTGTGCACTTGAGCAAGTTTTGAATCTGTATCCCTATCCTCATATTTAAAGGAGGAATAATAATAGTATATGGGATTCAGAGGGCTGTTGAAAGAGTGAAATAAACCAGTATATAAAGCACTGATAACAATGCTTGGCAATATAACTGGTGCTATCTGGTACAATATTAGTTCTCATCATTTCCTGCCCACATCCTAAAGGCGGCTACCCTTTTAACATTCAGGAAGAAAGCAATGTTGCTCAGAGATTTTCCTTCGATGAGCAACCAAGTTTCTTACATCTTTCACCTTTGGTGGGAAAAACACACCCACACACACCTACACACATCTTCAGATTAATAATGAGAGTGTAACTTTCATAAATAAAATGTGTTTTTTCCATAAGTTTCTTATTTGAGATGGTAAATATTAAAGCTGAAGGTATGCTTTTCTTTAGAGTAACTTTTTACTCTTTAGTGATCAACTGAGTTCCGTGCCCAATTTTCATGAGTGCTATATTGATCGATGAACCATCTTAAACGTTTAGCGTAGCACAGAAATTCACTTTGTAGAATCAAATATATTCAGGCACCAGAAGTGTGCAGGAGCCATAATCCATGACCATTTTTATGTATCCCATAAATTTATTTCAAAACTCTCTCGCCATGAAAATTACCCTCTTGACTATTGTTGAGAGTTCATATAAATTGGGATATAGAAAATATGGCTAAGAGATACATGAGACAATGTTGCTGATGAAGAATGGATGGTTCTAATAGTCTTTGAAAATCAGATCATCTGATGGTTGCCAAGACTTGTCTGGTAAAGGCTGCCTACAAAACAGAGGTACAGGAAATTCCCGTCTTTTTACCAATGATAGAACCATAGAGATGATGTGCTAGAGAGGAGAAGCAAGGTCTGATTGGACTCAAATTTGGGATGGGAGATGTCTATTCAATTGGCCTAAGAAGCCATAGGGCCAATGCAGAAGTAAAATATCAAATAAATGAGGACTGACAGGTGAGAGGATGTGAGAAAACCAAGAAGAAGCCTATCATGGGTGGTTCTGCAGCTAATTCGGTGATCTACGAAGTGTTCTTTTCCCATGCCAGCACACTTATTTCCACAGCATTAAGGGTCATTATCAAGTCAGGCTTATCTCTACTCCCTCACTCATCCATTTCCATCTTGGCCAAATCTTTGATTATTGTCTGGTCAGCTGTCCAATAGTTGGAGACATGCTTGAGGTGAGTTTATATTAATGAGCTAAAACACTGAGCTCTAGATCAGCTTCTAAAGATATGAGAGTGATAGTGGTAGGGAGAGAGGCTGAAACTTAGACATCTTTTAGCCACAGATTGGAATGGGTTACCATAAGCTATCTTTGGAGAATCTCTTGGGTGGATGGTGGGAGTAGACAGAGACTTCTATGATGATATTTCTTTTGAATGGAGACTTGGTTAAATATGCTACAGGAAGATTCTTCTTTAGGTGACTGGTGCAGCAGTTCAACAGGGTAAGCATTTAGTAACTGATTTCCTCTTCCAAAAGTGTCCCCATACTTTTCTTGCAAGTAGTCCTTTGTGGCTAGTAGTACAGAGGCTCACTGAGCATAGAAATGCCTTAATAAGGACCTTACAGGGCTTAACATGAGCCGGGATACCTAGAATGAAATGATGATGTCGAAGGAGCCACAGAGAAGAATAACAGAGAAAAAAGGACCAAAGTGTTCAGGGATGACGAGGGTCCATAATAGGGTGCCCAATCATCCTTGTCTGTCCCAAACTGAGAGTGTTTTCAGGATATGGGACTCTCAGTTTTAAAACTGGGGAACTATTAAAACTATTGGGCAAACCAGGACAATTTGGTCACTGTAGTCAAGCATCTTGTATCAGTATGGCTACCATGAATGACTAAGATGGCTTCATGGCCCTAGAATGGTACTTAAAAGATCCAAAGTAGGGTCAAATCAGGTGACCCTCTAGAGACACTTAATAAATGAAATTTAGCCTTTTCAGTTTTCCAGACAGCTTCCTTTAATAATACGTAATAAATATTTTTTCTGGATTTGTATCAATCAGGCATCCCTGGTAACCTGATTGAGTTTTTTGAAATGTGCTTTCTGAGAACTATAAAAACAGCAAAAGTTCAATGTAAACCATCTTCTTCTGGCCTTTTGAGGCTGGAATTTCTGTGAGACAGCCTAACACAGGTTGTGTCTGTTAGAAATAGAGTTATTTTCCAGTAACTTGGAAAAATGTTTTCTAAAGTGATGCCCTATCGATAAAAGACATCTTAGAATTTTCCAAGTGTTGTTCTTTAAAAAAGATCTGAGTACCTCACAAATCTTGGGGCAGTGAAAATTCTCCAGAATATGGACAGGCATAAAATAAATATATACCAAGAGGGTTCTACCTCTATCAAGGGATTGGGATGTCTCTGACATTCCACAATTTGTAGGGAAAGGTCATCTATGAAGTGGCAAGAAGTAGATTGAGACATAGTACCTACACTGTGAATTTCTGCTCCCATAGCTGAGAATGCAGAGAAATCCTTTCTATTGCAAGCACTCTTGTTCAGCCACATGTCTTGCCCATCCCTGAAGTGTGGGAGAGCTATTAAGGAAACATGATTCAATGTCTTTTTCCACACTCTTAGCCACAGTACTAGACTTATCCCACAAAAATATAGCCAATACCTAGCGAGTTTCAACAAAAAAGAGCCACTCTTATACAAGGCCAAATCCTTTACCTAATGAAATACTTAGAAGAGGAAATTAGCAGAAACTAATAGTTCTCTGATCCTGCCAGAAGTAGTGAATCAGTTAATTTGTGCTCTCTGCTTGAACTGGGCATTAAGAACCCTGGAGAATTCTGTTAGAAACATCTTATAACAGGCAAAGAGAGATGCTTAGGGACTTTTCTTCCACCTTTCCTTTCTTCCTTCCTTCCTGAAATATTATTCCAGTGAGATACCTCCAGGTAGGAATACAAGATGTTATAAGAATGTAAAAGAGGATAATTGGATGGAATCAAATTCTAGTAGACTTGCAGGAGTAGGGCAAAGTGTTTTGATAGATTTTAGAAGGTTTCTGCATTCCCTGTGAATAAGTAATTGGAGGTCACCTGCTGACAGTGATAGGAGCAGTAAGAGTGTTTGATGTCGGATGAGTGGGAAACGTGGGAAATATTTGTGGTAGATAATATAGTGCAATTTGAAGGATCTAGTTGTAGTGAGCGATCTTGAATTATTAGTGGTACCACCTTGCCAATTTAGATAATTTTCTCTAGCTGTGTTTAGCTGCCCAGAAGCGAAAAAACTCATAAGAACAAGACAAAAATTATTAAATAATAAATCTTATAACTGAATTCAGAAAGAGAAAGAAGACAGAAGAGAACAATAATGGGGGAAAATAAAATATCAAGATGGTTAAAAAAATATTAAGTGTGATTAGTTGGCCAAAGGAGCTAGAAAGACAGAGAACATGATACTTAAATGAGTGATTTGGGAAATAGAACATTTGAGTACTGAAATTAAGAGCACAGAAGAATTTCTTCATCATGTTTTAGAAGGCAGAAAAAGGGATTTAGATGAGAGTAGGAGTAGAAAATAGGGTCCAAAACAAGGAAGTTACAGAGCATCATGTATTGATAGTCTGCTAAAGAAGAGGTTGCCAGCCCAGGCTATGAGTGTGGGCAGATAGAGGCAAAGGGGATTGTATTAATCATGGTTCTTAGTCTCAAAGAATAGAACCCACTTGAGTTATCTTGAACAGAAAAGGATTTATTAGAGAACCAGAGCACTACAGGTCGGTCCCATACAACCGGGAAACATAGAGCTCGGGGCAACACAGTTCAAAGACACATAATACCAGTAGCACTGCTAGGATATCCCTGTCCACGTGGAGAACCTCTTATGCTAGTGATGGAAGCTAAACATAATTGGCCACGGTTACCTTGAAAAACCAAATGCCTCTGTGACATTGGTTGCTTGTAGATCTAGTCAGTCTTGTGCATCAAGTTGCTTACTTCCACATTTAGGACTAATGCACATGTATCTGTGCAGAGGAAGACGGGCACACACAGAACCGTCACTTCCCAGGGCTCTTCCGGCTTTGCCAGCCCTCATGGAAAGTCAGATAAGGTTAGAATGGGTGCTAAAATAGTGAATCTACTGTATCTGACCCAAAGCATTTATATTTGAGTATTAATTTGAGTATCAATCTGAGTATTAATTGATGGAAAAAAGAAAAGAATCATGAATCTACTCTACCTGATCCAAAGCAATTTATATTTGAGTATTTGAGTATTAATTTGAGTAGTAATTGATGGAAAAAAGAAAAGAATCGTGACAAGCTTAAACTGAGTCAAATGGAGAGAGACCCTTGCTTCGTTGGCTTTGTGTATTGTTAGCCAGATAACAGGGGTCACATCACACAAGATTCAGTAGAGCACGTGTGTTCATTTTGGCTCTTTCGACTCTGGACACTGCCATTCTGAGAGGTAGCAGTCTCTGCTGTACCACCTGAGTATGGCCTCTTTCTCTTTTCTTAAGGTGGGACATAAAAAAGTCTACTCATCAATTTGTACAAGAATTGATCATAAATCTAAATATGAGATGAACACTGTAAAAAATTTTTAAAGGAAACCATAGGAGTAAATATTTGTGGCCTTAGGTTAGGCAATTATTTCTCAGATATGACACAAAATTATAAATTACAAAAGACATATTAGATAAATCAGACATCATCAAACAAAGATTTTGTGCTTCAAAGGACACCATCAGGAAAGTGAAAAGACAGTTCACAAAATGGAATGAAATATTTGCACATGTTGTATCCAATATGGAACAAGTGCCCGGAATATATAAAGAACTCTTAAAATTCAACAATAAAAAGACACATAATGTAATTTTTAAATGGGCAGAAGATTTAAATAGACATTTCTCCAAAGAGGATGAACAAATCACCAATAAGCACATGAAAAGTTGCTCAATATCATTAGTCCCTAGGAAATACAAATTAAAACCGCAGTGAAATATCACTTCCCATACATGGCAGTAGCTAAAATTAAAAAGAAAGACGATAACAACTATTAGAAAGAATGTGGAGGAATTGGAACCCACGTACATTGCTGGTAGGACTATAAAATGGTGCAGCTACTGTGGAAAGAGTTCGGCAATTTCTCAAAACGTTAAAACACAAATTTTCCATATGATCCAATAATTCTACGCCTACATATTTACTAAAGAGAAATAAAAAATATGTCTACACAAAAAAATGTATACAAATGTTGAGAGCAGCATTATATATAATAGCTAAAAGGTAGAAACAACCCAAACGTTCACCAACTGTTGCATGGAAAAATAAAATGTGGTACATCCATGCAATGGGATATTACCTGGCAATAAAAAGTAATAAAGCACTAATACATACTTTAACATGGATGAACCTTCAAAACGTTATTCCAAGTGAAAGAAGACAATCACAAGTTACCACGTGTGTATGACCCCATTTGTATAGAATGTCTAGGACAGGAAAATCCATAGTGATGGAGAGTGGATTAGTAGTCGGTGAGGGATGAGGAAAGAAGGGAATGTTGAACGACTACCAATAAGTATGGGATTTCTTTGCGGGTGGGGAAATGTTTCAAAATTAAATTGTGGTGATCACTGCACCATTCTGTGCACCTACTAAAAGCTATGGCATTACACCCTTTAAAATACATTTAAGATATAAGTATAAAATATATCTTAATGAAACTTATTAATATGTATATATACACACACACACACACACACACACACACTCACACACACACACACACATACACACTCAGGTAACATACACTTAAAGTCCCCAAAGGTGACCTAACAAAATACTAGCATCCTTGGTAACTTTGGACTCCTTTATTTCCATATTCTTTCTGGGTGGATACCTTCTTTACCGAATTGCTAATTCTGAACCTGTTTAATATAGCAGCCCTAATTTTCTCTTTAGAATCAACCTCTTTGCCAGATGTTTTGTCTGACATTCTGGTAACAGAGACCTCCTGGTTATCATGGGAACTATCACTCCCTCATCACTGTTTCCAGTGAACACAACGTGGAATGGGGAAAAGGCATCCCAGTCTGTTGGGAAAGGGACATCTATGCATATCCATACCACCCCCTGCAATTTACAGAAGGTTTCTCACACCAGCACTCTGCATTTCTTCTTAAGGAGTTTAGAGATGTTCCCTCAAGACCTACTTTCCTTACCTGGATGCAATTCATTTTTGATATGCAGGGTGGAAATTTGTAGGAAAACCTGTATTTGTGCTATGATCATAATCACGTGTATCCACAACCACATGATCACACTTAGTATGGGAAGCAGGTAACGGAGCCGCCCCCTCTGCACTCCCCTTTAAGGATGCTTCAAGCAATTTTTGGCTCAACTTGACTGCATATCTGACGCCCTTGCGTGGAGGATGTGTGTAATACAGCTCTCTAGCGGTTCTGTCGTGAGGTAGAAGGGCCTAACTGCTAGAGCAACACAGGAATTATGCTGCTTGCACAACGTTTCTGAGTTGGCGTCTGAAAATGAATGGCTCCAAACTACTGAACATATTGAGTCTGTGGGAGACTCAGTTCACGACATACTTACCTGTTGGTTACCACGGAAGGAGCCACTTCTGATGAGGAAGAAAGAAAAAGTAACATCAGTGCGTTGCCACGATGGATGCCAACAGAGTGAGTGTGTTTCAAGGTAGAATGGGGTGCCTGTACTTTGGTATTCCAGAAGACACGTAGGTCCCCTTTCTGGGCAACAGTACAGCCACTGCCTGGATCTCATGTGTCCAGCAGTTACAGGGGAAACCATCAAGGTCAGACCTGAACCACCCACGAGCCGGGTTCTCCAGTTAGCCTGGCAAGTGTTCTAGTGCTGGGCAAATTCAATGTATTTTGAGCTCATATAGATTCTCTCCACAGTGATTTTGCAGTGCTACATGGTGTCACAGCTTAGCAATTTTCCAACTATTTCTGCCCAGGAAAAATATGTGATGATCACCAAAGTTTCTTTTGTGGCAGAGATGCCAGGCCGTCAGACAATTAAAAATATCCAAAATTTTCTGTAACCGGCCAGGTACTTCTAACTTTATTTTTTCATGCATATGATTTTATTACTGAAACTTATAAAGTAGCTTGTCTTAAAAAATAGTGTCCAAACATCTAACGCTGCCGCCTCTAGACAGGCTCTGGAATCAGCCTCCCTCAGCTTAAATCCCATATCTGCCACGTATTAGTTGTATGTCCTTGGGCAAGATGCTTTGTGTAACCTGTTCCTTTTCCTCTGTAAATCGGGGTGGGGCGGATGTTAATCGTGGTTCTTAATAAGGTCATTATGGGGTTAAATGAGTTAATAAATGTACAAAACACTGCCTAGAATAAAGTAAGCTCTTAACAGATATTATTTTATTTTACATTATATCATTAACGTCTTGATTTCGCATCTGGTTTCTCTCATCCTGATTCTGGATCTTCTTTTTAGACTATGGTATAAATCTTTCCCACTAGCTCTTCCCACATAGGACTCGCTATGGTGGTTCTTATTCAGTTCTAGAGAACCAGCTCTAGACTCTACTCTGCGTGTTATCTTGCAAATCCCAAGTAAGAGGTAAGGAGGAGGCTACAGTTTTTATGACCAAAGGCTAGCAAGAGAGGTTGTTAGATTCAGACGCTAACACGCCAAGTACTGTTCTAAGCAACACAAGCACACAGCATCCACCAGGGGGTGCCTGTCTTGTAGAGATGGGTGAATTTTGCTCAGTTCAGGGAAGATTTTTAGAGACTCAAGCTGAACAAGCACTGACGTAAGCCTGTTAGCCCGAACGTGAGGTGGGATTTCGTCTTCAGTACTAATTGCATGGATAGAGAGCTAATGTTGCAGCCCAAAGTCACTTAATGAAGCTCTAGGAGAGTCATTAGAATACAGTGAAGATTCCATACAAATTAGACATCTTTAACCGTCCTCTCTTTTCAGTTGTACCCCCCGCCCCTGCCCCCAACACACACACACTCACACACACATATACATACATTCTCCTGCACACAAACACACACAGACACACACATTCACTCACCTGGCCCACGTTACCCCCTGAAAAAAAGATTTCCTCACATTTACAGGACATAGTCAGTTCTAACTGATTTTGTTTGCTGAAAGCTATGGTGTTTAGAATCCACTGCAATTTCTGATTCTGCATCTTTGACTCAGAAACTGTGTGGTGCCTTTGTTTCAAACAGACCCAATCATGCCATGTTGAATTTAATAAATATAACCTCAATACTTGACTCTTTCCTAAGTTATTTGCACTTTCTAAATCAACTTCAGGAAGTTCTCCCGATTAGCTATAAGATGTACTCCACTAATAAAATATATACACCTGTGGGCTTTTGCCCAGATGGCAGAAATAAAAAAGAAACTTTAAAAAGAGTTGATTAGGAAGGACTGATCTCTTTGTCACCAGTATTTATTAAAGGCAAGCATTTTAGAAAACTAAACTAGCTTTCTTAAATTTAGAAAATTAAACTAGCTTCTACTTTAGGGAGCTGATTAAACAATTCTTTGTAGGTATGTATGGATTTGAACTGCTTTTAAAATCTTATTTCATTAATATAATTACCATTCAAAATTAAGTTACATAGAGTATCTCAATTTGCTGCTCATGGGATATGATCTCTCTTAGTTTAAAATTACATTATACTTGGAAAGCTTCAAACTATCGGGTGAGGTTGTTTGGCAGATTGTTAGATTAATTCTCTAATTCAACTGAAATATCTATTACCATTTTCAAAAGAATTGACTGTAATGAATTAGAGAGCTAATCTCAACAATTCATCACTCAAATGAGGTCATCACACTTTGCAGAACATTCAAGACTACAAGCCCGTTCCTAACGTTCTCTTTATATAAGAAAAACATGTATTTTCTATATTATGCCTTATCGTATTTTTAAATGGATTTAAAAATATAATGAAGAGCTGCTCTGTTATAAGATAGAAATCACATAATCCATCTGATGTAAATTATTTCCATAACGTTATTAAAAGTCTTAACACAGAGTTAATATGATGGTATGATATGTTGATAATAGAGAACAATGGTATAACTATGCTCTAAAATGTTAAGCATTTGTTAGGAAAACTAGGAAGCTTACACGTTCTTTTCTGCTATGTTCTAAAGAACTCCCTGGCCCACGTTTTGTTTGTTTCTTACAAATTCTGACATGCGTGTCTGTGCCTAAGACTCTTGTGATAAAATGTCTACCCCAAGTCCTGTAGGGTATTCCGCGTCCCTGCTAGTACCACTCTCCTCTTCCCTTGTTCCACAGACTCTCACTCCACTCCCCCACTGGGAACACAGGCCGGCAGGTGAGTGCCAGTCAGGGGCCAGACACTACCATCCCCTGCAGAATGGCCTTGAAGCTTCTTGTCTAAGTACATTTTAGATCTGATTCGCTCCTATATGAAGTCTTTTCCTGCTCCACCTATCAGAATGCCAGTGGAATGTATCCCCAAACCTAATCTGCACAGTCTTATAGACTCTGAATTATTGTTGTTGTTTTTCAGATGCCCTCATTTAGTGTTCGTCCTTCCCCTCCGCCCCCTTCCCCTCCTCCTTTTCCTTCTTTAAAATGGGTATGGTGGGACTTCCCTGGTGGCGCAGTTGTTGAGAGTCCGCCTGCCGATGCAGGGGACACGGGCTCGTGCCCCGGTCGGGGAAGATCCCACATGCCGCAGAGCGGCTGGGCCCGTGAGCCATGGTCGCTGAGCCTGCGCGTCCGGAGCCTGTGCTCTGCAACGGGAGAGGCCACAACAGTGAGAGGCCCGCGTACCGCAAAAAAAAAAAAAAAAAAAAAAAAAAAAATGGGTATGGTGTTTGAACGCAACATGAATTATTTATCCAAATTCTTTTTGATGAACATTAGGGTTGTGTCGAGTTTTTGAGTGGTTATTATACCACCGCTATAAGAAGTCTTGCGACTTGCTTCTAATTGATTGAATATGGCAAAAGTGATAGGATGTCACTCCTTTTGATTACCTCATATAAGACATCACTCGTTAGCAAAAACTATTGAAGATCCACATGGCGGATTGCAGCCCTAGGAAGTGACGTCAGCATCACGACTGAAGCCAGTAAGAAGCCACGTCCTTCAATCACATGGAAAGGGATTCTGTTAACCCTGAGTGAACCTGGGCACGGACACCTCCTCTGTCCAAACGGGAGCTGAGCCCTGGACGACATGCTGATTATAGCTCCAGAAGACCCAGCTAAGCCATGCCCAGGCTTCTGACAGAAACTGTGAGGTAGTAGGTGCGCTTCTTATGCAACAACAGAAAACGGATACAGTTAGTTATCTCAACTAATATAACATATAAGCAAAACAAGTTAACGGTATAGAATTGTAGGTACCAGGACTGATGTATAAATGTGAGAAAATTTAGAACTTCAAATTGTGGCACAGAGTGAGCAATTCAGTAAATAGTTTTGGAAAGAAATATCCATTTGAAGAAAAAAAATATATTCCTACTTCACAGTCATAGAAAAAAAGATTGGGTTAAAAATCTAAATTTAAAAAATGCAAATATTTTACATGCTTATATTTTTATACATTTATACAGAACATAGTAGACATCATAAAAATTTTATAATGTGATGATTAAAGCCCTATTACAATACAAAAAGACTTCACCAGTTTTGTATGTATGCGTTCATTTGTATATATTTACTTCTGTGAAATTTTAACACATCTAGATTTGTATGACCACCAGAACAAGCAAGATAAAGAATAGTTCCATCAAACGATCACGAATATCATACCCATTTCATTGCTATAGCCATAGAGTAAGCCACCCCATCAGGGTAGACTGATTCGTCCTCTTTGTCCTTTTTTTCAGAATGGTCGACTATTCTGCCCTGTTTGCTTCCATATGAATGTTAGGATAAGCTTGTCTCTATTTGCAATACAAAAGGTGTCTCGCAGGGATTTTGAGAGGAATTGGATTAAACCTGTAGATCATTTAAGAGAGAGCTGTCATCTTTTCTATGCTGTTTTGTTTTTTAAACAAAATTTATTTATGAAAAAAAAAAAAAAACCCACTACATCCTTACAACACAAGAGCACATTTCAAACAAGTTATATAAAGGATAAACCTTGAATTATATTCCAGAAACAATTAGTAGAATGTCAGAATCTCCTATAGACATTTTGAAAAGCACACTGATGGTCAAAAGTGGATCTGAATCTCAGATGTTGTTGGCACTTAGAGAGGTATCACAGTGAATGAATTATGTAGATGCAATAATACATATTTTTCTTGACTATTATGACACTAGGATGGGAATCCTGTCTTTACCTTGACATAACTAGTATGTCTTAAATTGGTATACAAAAAATTTTAAAAGTTTCAATAAGAAATGCAAAGTTCCACTTGCAATTTTCTCATCCTAAACCTTCAGCTAATTCTCTTGAAGCTTTTCTGTTCACAAGGTCTTAACAGCAGCATCAGATGGACAGAGAATCTGTATTGGTTCTTCTGACTTGCATAGTTTACCTAACGTTGCTGTCTCCTCATCTGACTTGTCTGCACCATCAACTTCTGTAACACTGCTCTGCTCCTGAATTCTCAGCTTTCTTCAGATCTTAGGTTTCCAACTTAACTGGCCAGTTACAGTTTATTACAGGAAATTGCCATTTTACTGTAAATGTTTCCATGCAGTCTTTCTCACAAATGCATTTATTGTTGTGTGTGACTGGCCTTTGCATATCGTAAACAAAATGTTTATGGTGCGACATGCACACAGTACATTTTACTGCATACAAAACAAAGTTAACGACCACATAATTGTTTGATGATCAGGAAGCAAAGTTTTAAGCATTTTTACATCTAAACACGATATTTTGTAAATTATAAGTAAGCATTTTATTGCATTCAGTAATGATTTAGGAAATTAGTTGGGGGTTTTGATTTAGGTGTAATGCATTATGATTTTTCCCATTTAAACTGATGAAGACTGGGTAATTATTCCCTTAAATATTTTCACATAGAATGTTAGGTTTTTAGAATCACATCATTTACATTAAGTGGAAGATGGCTGTATTCTGAAATGCTGTCTTGCAACACAGCACTTGATAAAATACTACAAACAGCTGTTTAAGTACACAGCTGGGCTTATAAGTAAATAAGGTTTTAAAACATGATGGCATCTTTTATCCCTAGGTTTAAGGTAAAGTTGATGCTATTTCGGCCCTTGGAGGGTGGTGTCTTTTGTTTGCTTTGGCAACACCCTTGATTTGAAATCTTAGAGTCAATGACTCGTGAATAAGAGAAAAGAGCTTGGCTTCATGTAGCAGAGAATGCTGTTGCCTATTTAAGCCTTAGTTATAAATGTTTTACCTTAAAGCTGGCAGAGCGTAAACAGAGAAGGAAATTGGGTTTATAACAACTATTGAATTCTCATGTATACCCTAGACTAACTACTCTCAATTTTTTTTTAACCTGAGAAAATTAATCTATTTTTTTTGGTGTAAGCTACTGCTATTCTGGTGTTTTCTGTTACATATCATTAAAGTTAGTCTTAATTGATATAAATATGAGATTCCTGAATAAACCCAGGGCTCTCGACTTTAGGTAAAGCAAGGCTTACAATAACAGAATCACCCTTTCACATAAGAGAATGAATGAATGAATGAAAAAGATGTATTTTTCAGACTAGGGTCTAGCTAAGGACCCACGAGCATTGGAAAGCACAGGCCTTCTTTCACTTGGATACGCTGTAATCTTGCTGGTTCTGGGAAACCCTAGGCTAAGAAAATACTTTAAATGGTCCTTTATACAAACTAATATACACACAGGAAAATAAACGAAAAACCCCTGTTAAGATGGAAACTATGAGCAGTTCAGAATAAGATGAGCTATTATGCATCTAACTGCAGATCCACAAGAATTTAGAAAAAATTGAAGAGAGGTAATTTTGAAAACATAGTAATAAGAATGTTCAAGGATTAATGACATATATGGATCTTCAGACTTAGGAAATACAATAAATTCCAGATAGCACAAATAACAGAAACTCACACCTAAATACATCAAAGTACAGCTAATGAACAACTAAAGAAAGAACTTAGAAACAGAAAAAAAAAAGACAGATTACCTCACAGCGGAAAGACGATTATCCTGAGCGTTCAATTCCAAACAACAGTTTTGAAATTAAGGAGATAGTGCAAATAAATAAATAAATAACTTCATATTGCTAAGGCAAAATATGTATTAATCTAGAATTACATGTGTAGCTAAAATCAAGACACAGGGTAAAATGAAGACAATTCAGGCAAAGGGAAACTTAACTAAATTAACTTTCAAGAGGTGGATTTTAAGAAAGAAATCATTAATCTTAAAGTTATATGAAGGGCAATAAAGAATAATGAACAAATACATTAATAAACATGTGGGTAATTTCAAACTAATATTGAATATATGAAACGTTATTCATATTTAATTTTTGT
This sequence comes from Grampus griseus, assembly GCF_964374135.1. Classification (NCBI taxonomy): domain Eukaryota; kingdom Metazoa; phylum Chordata; class Mammalia; order Artiodactyla; family Delphinidae; genus Grampus; species Grampus griseus. The sequence continues at coordinate 2,720,430 of NC_139015.1, forward strand.
GGTAAATCATATAGAAGAAGTTAAATATTAAACAATAATAGCAGGTAAGATTGGGATAGGTGGTTATCAAAGTTAAAATATTCTACGTTTCTTGTATTTTGAAATATGTGAGTAGATATATTGATTAATGATACAATTTTTAAAATGAAGAATGCATGAAAATTTCATTTATAAGTACTAAGATGAACAGTGTTCAATTCAAATAGATACTAGAATAAATTAAATTAAATTAATTAAAATTATAGGGAAGGAGAAGAATATAAGCAACGAAAATGTGGGAGTAAGATTCACATGAATAAGATAATTGAGGTAAATCTACCTACATCAGTAATCACAATATATATAAATAAAATGAAATTCCCTGTTAAAATAGAGATTATCAAGTTGATAAAGACAACAAAGTCAAGCTGTTTGCAAGAGACACATTTAAAACACAGCTTCATTATGCACTTAATAGTGAGAAAGTCAAAGCTTTCTGACTACGATCAGGCACAAGGCAAAGACGTCCCCTCTTTATTGCTGTCCTGCCCCTATTACTTCTTCAGAACAATTTTCTTTTTTTAGATTCCATATATATGTGTTAACATATGGTATTTGTTTTTCTCTTTCTGACTTACTTCACTCTGTAAAGATTTAAAAAAAGAAAAAGAAAAAGCCATGGAGAAAAAGGAGAATTTTTTATGGGAAAGAGAAATTTCTTTTACTAAAAACAAAAAATACAATTTTTAAAGGTTAAAAAAAAAAAAATGTCCCGTCTTACCACTTCTTTTCAACATCGTACTGGAAGTTTTGTCAAAAAGATTTCACACACACACACAAACCTCTCGAAACTAATAAGTGCTTATTCCAGGTTACAAAGTTAATACGCAAAAGTCAATTGCTCTCCTACGTACTAACAATGAACAAGGGGAATTTGAAATTAAAAGCATAATATCATCACACGAGCATCCCCCAAAATGAAATACTTAGGTATTAATCTAAGAAAACATATACAAGATCTATATGAGGTAAATTGCAAAACAATTTACAAACAAAATCAAAGAAGAACTAAATAAATGGAAAGATATTCCATATTAATGGAGAGGAAGATTCAATATTGTCAAGATGTCAGTTCTTCTCAATTTGATCTATAGATTCAATGAAATCCCAATAAAAATCCCAGCACGTTATTTTGTGGATATTGACAAACTGTGTCTAAAGTTTGTGTGGAGAGGCAAAAGACTCAGGGAGCGCCTACACAATATTGAAGGGGAGGAACAAAGTTGAAGGACTGACACTACCCCACTTCAAGAATTACTATAAAGCTGGGGCAATTAAGACAGTGTGGTATTTGCAAAATAATAGATGAAGAGATTAATGGAACCGAATAGAGACCCCCAAAATAGACCTACATAAATGTAGTCAACTGCTCTCTGACAAAGGAAAAAAAGTAATACAATGGGACAAAGATAATCTTTTCAACAATTGGTGCTAGTATAACTGGATATCCACATACAAAAAAATGAATCTAAATAGAGACTTATACCTTTTATAATAATCAACTCAATATGAATCACAGACCTATGTAAAACACAGAACTATAAACCTCCAAAAAGATAATTACAGGAAAAAACCTAGATGACCTTGGGTATGGCAATGACTTTTTAGATACACCAGGAAGGGCAAGATTCATGAAAGAAAACATTGATAATCTAGACTTCATTAAAATTAAAAACTTCTATTCTATTAAAGACCCTCTTTAAGAGACTGAGAAGACAAGCCACCTACTGGGATAAAATATTTGCAAAAGACCATCTGATAAAGGACTGTTATCCAGAATATACAAAGAACACTTAAAACTCAACAATAAGAAAACAGACAACCCAATTAATAAATGGGTCAAAGACCTTACCATACCTGTCACCAAAGAAGATATGCAGATGGAAAATAAGCGTATGAAAATATATTCTACATCATACACCATCAAGCAAATGCAAATGAAAACAACCATGATATACTACCACACGCCTATTAGAATGGCTAAAATCTGGAATACTGACAACGCCAAATGCTATGGACGATATCATGCAACAGGAACTCTCATTCATTGCTAGTGGGAATACAAAATGGTACAGCCACTTTGGAAGACAGTTTGTCAACTTCTTAAAAATTAAACATTCTCTTACCATACTATCCAGTAATCTCATTCCTTGGTATTTACCCAAAGGAACTGAAAACTCATGTCCACACAAAACCTGCACACAGATAATAACAGCGGCTTTTTTTCTTAATTACCAATACTTGGAAGCAACCAAGATGTCCTTCAGTAGGTGAAGTGATAAATAAGCTATGATACACCCAGACAATGGAATATTATTCTGCACTAGGAAGAAATGCACTATCATTCACAACACAACATGGAGAAACCTTAAATGCATATCACTAAGTGAAAAAGCCATTCTGAAAAGGCTACCTACTGTAGGATTCCAACTTTATGATATTCTGGTAAAGGCAAAACTATGGAGTCAGTGGTAAGACCAATGGTTGCCAGGGGTGATGGGGAATAGAAAACAGATGAATAGATGAAGCTCAGAAGATTTTTAGGTGAGTGAAAATATTCTGCATGATACCATAATAATTGATATATATCATTATACATTTGTCCACACCCATAGAATGTACAACACCAAGACTGGATCAACATGTAAATTATGGCCTTTGGTTGATTCGATGCGTGAATGTAGGTGCATCAGCTGTAACTCTCTGGTTGGGGACGTTGACACTGAGGGAGCCTGTGCATGTGTGGGGATAGAGGTTACATGGGAAACCTCTGTACCTTCCTCTCAATTTTTCTGTGAACCTAAATCTGCTCTAAAAGAAGTTTTAATAAAAAAAAAAAGATATCAAACAACTTCACCAGAATACTGAAAGTTAAAAAGATAAATGAGGGAAATATTTGACAAAGAAAGTTACTAATAATAGATAATGATATTTTTAGATAGAAAAGCATTATCATAGATAAAATAGGTCAGATCCTAATAGTGAATAGTTCCATTTGTGGGAAAATTTTAAAATCTTAAAGTTATATACATTTAGTACAATAGCTTCAACATAACTAGTGAATGTCTGTATTGGTCAGACTTCTCAGAGAAACAGAATCAGTAGAATATATATATATATATATATATATATATATATATATATATATATATATAAAAATAGACATTTATTTCCTGTTGTTATGGAGGATGAGAAGTCCCCCAGCCTGCCATCTGCAAGCTGGGGAGCCAGTGGTCTAATTCAGTCAGTTTCCCAAGACCTGAGAACAAAGGGAGATGACTGTGTAAATCTTAGTCTGAGAGATTTTTATATAAATAGAGAAGACGTTTAGATCTTCAAGAAACTGGATGATATCCACTCAGATCGGGGAGGGAAACCTACTAAATCCATCAATTTAAATGCTAATCTCACCTGGAAACATCCTCACAGATACACTCAGAAATACTGTTTAATCTGGGCACCCCATGGCCAGTCAAGTTGACACATAAATTTAATCACCTCAACGTTCATGCATATTTTCTCCAAGCAATCATAAAACATTTATTAAAGGAAACATGTACTGAGTCATAAATCAAATATCTATTAATTTCAAATAATTAGAATCATACATACAATGTTTTCTGATCATAATGAAAGTACTCTGATAATCATGACAAAGATATATATAGAAAAACCCACATATAGTTTGAAATTGAGGAACATAACTCAAAAACTTCAGCTCAATGAAAACACTGTAAGGAATTAAGAAACATTTTCAACTTAGTGGATATTAGATATGATATATCAAAACACCAAGGAAATGTCTGTGCATTTATGTGTGAATCTAACAAAAACTCTTAAGGTAGGGAACCTGACAAAATTTAATTGAAAGACATTAAAGAAGACAAAATTAAATGGAGATCTATATATGTTTAGACAAAAAGAAGCAACAACGTAAACTAAGAGTCATCCCCAAATTTACCTATAGATTTAGTTTCAATCAAATTGCAACAGGATTTTTTGAGGAACTTGCTGAGTTTGTTTTAAATTCATATGGAAGAGTCAAGGTCTAGCCCAAGTCACTTCTGAAGAAGTGCAAGATGTGATTACCTTAACCAGGTAACAAGAATGATTAAGATTATTAACAAATTAAGTCAATAAAAATTTGGTGGCGATAAAGACCCACATATATAAGGACAATTGATATATGACAAGATTAAACTATATATCCTGGGAAAATATGAGCTATTCAAATGGGGAGGAGGAATATAACTGACTTCCCATTTCACATCAAATATAACAATTTTTAATGGATTTAGCATTCAAAAGTCAAAAGAAAAATATTAAAATATATATAGGGCTTCCCTGGTGGCGCAGTGGTTGAGAGTCCGCCTGCCGATGCAGGGGACACGGGTTCGTGCCCCGGTCCGGGAAGATCCCACATGCCGCGGAGCGGCTGGGCCCGTGAGCCACGGCCGCTGAGCCTGCGCGTCCGGAGCCTGTGCTCCGCAACGGGAGAGGCCACAACAATGAGAGGCCCGCGTACCGCAAATAAAAATAAAATAAAAAATACATAAATAGACTATTTTCATGTATCTGTTTTAGGACAGAATTTATTTAAAAGACACAAATAATTGTAACATATACATAAATATTGAACAATTGACTACACTAAAATTAAACCATTTTATTTATCACAAGGCATTCTGAATAAAGTGAAGAGATACTCAAACTGCTAGTAAATAATTAAGCACAAACAGGTAGGAAAAGATTTATATCCAAAATGTATAACTTCTGCTAATGAGTCAAAAAAAGACAAAAAAAATTAGATAACAGAAACTATCCAATTAATCTATGACAAGATATTCTACATTGTAGGTAGCCAGGGAAATGAAATTAAGACCATAATCAGACACACTTTTACATCTACTAGATTGGCCAAATTAAGAAGTCTCATAATTCCAAGGTTGGTGTCAATCAATTCAAACCCTTGGACACTGATAATGGAAGTAAAAATTGATCCCAGCCCATCAGAAAACAACTTGGACCTATCTTGCAAAATAGAGTTTATGCAAACCTCGTGACTCAGATATTCTCCTTCCAGGTACTTTTGAAAAACCTCATTTAAAAATAGTGTTTATGGGACTTCCCTGGTGGCGCAGTGGTTAAGAATCTGCCTGCTAATGCAGAGAACACCGGTTTGATCCCTGGTCCAGGGAGATCCCACATGCCACGGAGCAACTAAGCCCATGTGCCACAACTACTGAGCCTGCACTCCAGAGCCCGCGAGCCACAACTACTGAGCCCATGTGCTGCAACTACTGCACCCCGCGTACCTAGAACCCGTGTTCCACCACAAGAGAAGCCACCGCAATGAGAAGCCCGCGCACCGCAGCTAGAAAAAAACTACTCACAGCAATGAAGACCCAACGCAGCCAAAAATTTTAAAAAAGTAAATAAAAATAGTGTTTAAATGGCATAATAAGAAATTCAGGGTAGTGATAACTTCCCCGGAGGAGAAAAGGACATGGTGAGAATACAAGGAAACACAATCATTATCAGTGAGTTTCTAATGCTTAATTTAAGTGATTAATCATTGTGGCCCATTTCATAATTATGTTTCATAGCTGATATTTATTTTACAAACACACTCTTCTGTACAAATCAAATATGGTTTTTAAATCATTCTAAGTGGTAATGAAAATAATTTATGATAAAAAAATTATATTTTAGCTCAAAGAAGGAATTTTTTTAAAAAAATCATTATCTAGAAGCGAAAATGGTGAATTTTCACCGTGAAAAAATTCAGTAGAATATTTTTCAAATGGTAGTTCATGATACCCAGCATGTGATACACCAGGGGTGCTCAAGTATTAATTGCTAATGATTACCTGAATTTTTTAGGATAATTTTAGATGCAGTCAATTATTTTTATCACAGGTAGTTTTACTTAGTCATCAAATTTTTTTCAATGAATTGGGAGAAAATGAGTGCCTGATAAGTCTCTGGTTAAGAGACAAAAATAGATTTTTCCCCAGGTTTCATGCAAATGAACAGAGCCTGTAGATTTTTTAAATGTTTCTTTTTCCAATGTAGTTTATAAATGTTGAAACTCTTCAACAATTAAATTCACAAAACATTAAGCAGCTACGTTATTCTAAGCACTTAGCACTTCATGTCAAAAGGTAAATCATGAGATAAAGTTTGCTCAGAATAATTTTTTTTTCCAATGTAACCCATATGAACTCATCTTACTAGCATGTGGGTACCTATGAGGTCATGATACTATTAATACTCAAATTTCCCTAGGATATTGCCCTACCTGCAGAACCCAAGTTTTTGGGAACCTAACATTGTCTGCCTTGGTTGTTTTGGTAATTCCTAAGAAAAACAGGTCCTAATAGAGACAATTCTCATTTCTTCTTCGCTGGTCCCCATATTGACAACGGCCCCTCACTAGTGCCTCGACTGCCAGTACTGTCCAGGGGAATGTGGATTCCTGACGATGATAGAGTCCAAAGTGACAGAGGGATCCATCTGTAATTTATACAGAGAGAGAAGTATACGATGTTCTGCAAAGCACTGAGGAGAATGCTCTCTCCTCCACAATGGATACAAGTTGGGATATGCAGAAATCCTAGTAGAGATGATAGTGGCTTGGACTACCGTGGAGCTGAGAAGGTGAAGAGACGTGAATGGATACTAATATCTGCCTGTGTCCTTGAATCTTACAAAATCCTTCGCAAACAAACAAAACCCCAGAGACACAATTATTGACATGGGTTTAGGAACAGCCATCAGATCACCATGCCTTCCCCCTTCTAAGTAAATGGAACTTATTTTTGGTATAGTAATTGAGAACTTTCCGTTAAACTATTACAAATCTAACTCAGCTGATTAAAATATATTAACAGGGCTAAACCATGGGTTTGTAATGGCTGCCACAAGTCAGATTGCTTTAAATTCCTTCTTAAGAATGAGGAGCCCCGGGCTCACAACTTAAGAAGGCGCTCACTCCTGGGGCCCAGACGTGTGCCTGGTAGGCACCTGAGTGTGATCACCTCCTTAAATTTTGAGCCCCAGATACCTCGCTTGCCTCACCCTAACTCCTGACTCTAAGTAAGTGTCAGAGTGGATATAGACAGTCAGTGAAGCTTGTTGCAAACCAGACTGAGATGGAAATTAATAATGGCCAAGTATTATTTGCAATGATTATTTTAGGTTACCTACACATCAACATTCCACTAAGGCAAAAAAAAGAAAAAATAAATAGAGTCCATTTTACAACAAGCTTCATTCATATAGACAGTACATCTGGAGAAAAGCAGTCCCAAATTTCCTGTCCTCACCAGGTACAATTTGTTGTAGACATGTATTATCTTGTTTATTTTTTTCTTTCTGTTAAATTTTAAATCAGTAAATTTTAGACTAGAGAGAAAGTAAGTCTCGTCTTTATATGAGAGAGAACAGGTTTGTGTTAGGGGTTGCACACGCACAGGCCATCAGGTACCAGACAGTCACATAAATATGCCCAGCAGGCTAGAGGGGACTGCAGTGACCCACAAAACCACATCTAGTTTATGACATTCAACTGCTATTTTCTAAATACTGTGCAAGCAAACCAAATAGTTCTGCTACTCTAGCATTTTGTCCTTTACAACTACTCTTTTAAAGCCTCTATCTAGAAATGCAGTATTAAATGTTTATAATTTTTCTTAATTAATCCCCTCCTCTCCCACCTACAAACAACAAAACAGTGATAACAGCAAAAACAATAAAAACTCAGCCTTGCACTAGAGAAACTGAAGGGATCCTAATTTGTGGTCATTCTCTCCAGAAAGATGGCAGATACAAAAGTGATATTGACAACTTAATGAGGATCTCTCAGCCACAGCCAGCCAATCACCTAGCACTATTCCTTCCTAGTTTTGAAGGAATGAGAAAAACCTGCCATAGTTATTGCGTGTGTGAGGACACGTAAAGTCCAGAGGCAGACCCTGAGTGTCATGAAGCCCTGGAGCACCAAGAAGAAAACCCAGTGGCTAACTGTAAAGAGATGCTTGGAGAAACAAAAAGGGAGACCAAGGAAGGCCAACTTAGATGGCTGTCTAAATGCTCTTTATTTAATTCATTCTTCTGCCTAGGACTACTGCACTGCATTTTTTAAGTTAATTAATTAATTTTTGGCTGTGTTGGGTCTTCATTGCTGCGCGCAGGCTCTCTCTAGTAGTGGCGAGTGGGGGCTACTCTTGGTTGCGGTGCGTGGGCTTCTCATTGCTGTGGCTTCTCTTGTTGCGGAGCATGGGCTCTAGGTGCGCAGGCTTCAGTAGTTACAGCATGCGGGCTCAGTAGTTGTGGCTTGTGGGCTCTAGAGCGCAAGCTCAGTAGTTGTGGTGCATGGGCTTAGTTGCTCCTTGGCATGTGGGATCTTCCCAGACCAGGGCTCAAACCCGTGTCCCCTGCACAGCACATATTTTAAAGTCTGTAATTTCTTCCTTGTTTCTGCAATCACTATTTTTTTAATCAGAATAATATGCCTGGAACAAACATGTTGCAACACCTAACACCATTTTTTTTTTTTTTTTTTTTTTTTGCGGTACGCGGGCCTCTCACTGTTGTGGCCTCTCCCGTTGCGGAGCACAGGCTCCGGACGCGCAGGCTCAGCGGCCATGGCTCACGGGCCCAGCCGCTCCGCGGCATGTGGGATCTTCCCAGACTGGGGCACAAACCCGCGTCCCCCGCATCGGCAGGCAGACTCACAACCACTGTGCCCCCAGGGAAGCCTCCAACACCATTTTTGTAACCAATTAATTCCATTACTTATGTGAGCACAATTGGGTTTGATATGGTTATAAAATTGCCTACATGAAGGCCAAGGATATTGTGAATTGTTTCATTTTGAAATGAATTGGTGATTAAAATATAGAAATACCCACACACAATTATGTGTGCAAAACCAAAGCTTCTGTTGCATTGTGTCAAGATCTACCACAAAGAATACGAAGGCAGTGAAAGCAAAGAAAATGTTCATTCCTGTAGTATGTTCTTTTGCCCAAGAAGGAAGTGTGTTTCAAGGGCGCAGACATTGAAAATGTTATTGGACCATTTCAGAAGCGTTCCTGAGAACTCTTACACCATTATCCCTTGCTCCCTCATCCCAGCACCACTACCTTACTACCCTATGTACACCTTTTGGTAGCATGAAATTTTGCTCCTGAGAAATCTGCAAAGAGTTAGATTTAATCAGCTTCGCTTGGTAGCTCTTTCTAGCATTAATGCTCAGGCCATGATTACACACAGCTGAACTCAACTGAAAGCTCATTTATTTAGGGAAAAAAAGGTATTGTACATAGCAGTGGGTGCCAGTGTCTCATTTAAAAATGTTCACTCATGAAAATAAAATACTCCTACCTTTGACATTGAGTCTTGACATCCAAACTTACTTCACAGGAATAGACAGGGTTGTTCTTGCATAAGAGCAGGTCCTGAATGACCTCTCACTTACTATTAGTGTTCTCTATAGTCCGGTTAAAACCTTGTCCCCTATTGGTTTCCTAAAGGCCAAAATTTTAACTGGTTTTTATCACATTTACTAGGAAGTGAGAAATCATTTTTATCTTGCAACGTTTTATCATTTTAAAGTAAAAATTGTAGAGTACTCCACTTCCGTGAATCATGGAATCACTTCATTTCAACCATTTGTCAATGTAAATATCATGTCAATATTTTTTTCAAAATATTTTTTGATTCCAGTCCATTGCCAAATTTTGCTAATTCATTCATCCTTCCTTTTAAAAAAATTCCTTCCAAATCTATTGTTTATATGGAATCCTGATTAAATCACTGCACTTTGGTAATGAAATTGAGAGACTCAAAGGTTTTTTTTTTCTGGAGAAAAGCCTACTTAAGGTGTTTGTTTTTATATGATTTCAATATGCCCAGCTGAGAAAATAAATAGAGTGAATGATGAGAGATATTCTTTGGTTTTTAATTCAATTTCTTATTGAAAAATTGAAATAAAATTAAATATTAACTATTTTAATCAGTTAATTAAACCAAAATTCAAAGCCAAGTTTTCCCCTTTTTTGTGACTTATCTTTTTCTCATATGAATGATTTAAATTTTTGTCTGGTCAATTCTAATTTCAATTTCCCTTGTGTTTTCTTTTATAGATCTGAAGTTTAGATTGTCATCTTTTTACAGATGTTGGATAGATATTAGTTTGTTTCATCTCTGTTTTTATATTAACATTTTAATCTGAAATTTAGTTTTAAATGTAACAATGTTAAGGTGTTAATATATTTCTTTGTAAACTGTTAATCAATAATCTCAACATTATTTACTGAATCATGTGTTCCTTTTCCTTTAACTTATTATTAGACTTCCCTTATTAATACTAAGTATTGTGACAGGAGTTACAGTTTAGATGCTTATTGATGTCACGCTCCTTGCGGCACACTGTGCCTCCTCCACCGTCCTCCTGATACAGTGATAACACCATCCTTTGTGGTGGTCAATTACCTGCCTTTAAAAACAGCAAAAAAAAATGCTTTCAAGAGTAAAATATTTTTTAAATTGAGAAAATTTATGTACTAAGCTAAAAATTATGTGGCAAGTACTTTATTAATCCTTGTGATCACAAGAGAGAACAATGGAGACACCAAATTATCCTCTCTTGTCAGTCACCACTGAGGGGAAAAACATTGAACTAGGACCACGCTGATGAACGTGAAGAAGCAGAAATTTCATTTGATTTGGGAGAGGATTACGGAGGAATCATTCCAAACTGAAATAATCAAACAAAACCTTCCAGAGGAAAGGCATTTAAGTAGATAACTTAAGTATGAGAAAATGTTGGCGTATTGAATAAAGGAATGTGGTGAAAGCTAAACCATAAAAAAATGCATAAAATGAGAAAATACATTTTTTTAACTCATAAATCTCTTACTGGAAAAACAATAAACAGTTCTGTCAACATTCCAGAATGTTTGAGGAATTTTTCACAGATAGAAACCAAATGGGACCAGAACAACAGAGAACAAGCAAAGAAGAAACCAATCATAGGTCTGAACATGCACAGAATGCTGTGATGGAGGTGGGCATGTTTGCAGCAGCAGCTGGAGGGAACTGAGGGGAATTGCAAGGATTATAGACTCAGCAGCGAATTCAGAGTAGCTGGGCAGCTTGGCTTCCCTCTGTGTTCTGGACGTTTGGTTGCAAAAGTGTTTGCTCCCATGCAGAAGCAATACCCAGGGATAACAAAACAATATTTCAAATAGTTACTGACTTCCAGCATCTGTGGACTGGTGAACAGTAACCCTCAAATAAAATGATGACCAATAAATAAAACATCGATAGGAAATTGAAGACACCTAGCACCACAACATAAAATAACAAAGAGCAACAGTATTAAAGATGAATTTATTACAGGAAAAAGAGGGCACAATTGAAACAAAAATATAATTAAATTACCACCCTCAGAGGAAATTGACAGGAACTTACACACATGATGGTGAGGTGAAAAAAGCAGAAGCTAAAGAAAATAGAAAATACAAATGTTTTCTTTGAAAGAAAAAAAAAGTTGATTATTAGATTGCATGCAGAGAAAGAGGAAAATTAGTGAGCGGGAAAAAATGAAGCCAAATATTTCTCCCAGAATTAGAATAAAAAGTATAAGGCAAAAAGGTTCAGAAACAATGATGATAGACACAAAAAATTGAAAACCATTTTAATAGGCATTACAGAAGTAATAGAGACACAGAGGGAAGTAAATAAGCAAATAAAAGATAGAAATAATCATCAGAATTTATATAAAAGACATGAAGATTAAATTGAAAGCCTTTACTCTTGGAAGAAAGATGGATGAAAACAAGCTCATATCTAGTATTGTCTCAGTGAAATTTCAAAAGGCCAAGGACAAATAGAAAAGCCTGAAAGAGGATTCAAAAGGACAAAAATCATTACAATCTGGTATTTTTTACCTTTCATTTCTACCTGACTATTCATGGTTTTCCCCTGACTACCGTGGTAGGCGGAATAATGGTCCCCAAAGATGTCCACATTCTAATCCCGAGAATATGTTAACTTTAAAGGCAAAAGATACTTTGTAAATGTCATTACATTAAGAATATTAAGATGGGGAGATTATCCTGGATTATCCAAGTGAGTTCAGAGTAGTCACAAGAGTCCTTATAATGGAAAGAGGGAGGCAGATGAGGCAGCAAAGGACATTTGATAACAGAAGCGGAGGTTAGAGTTACATGGTTTGATGTCTTTTAATATGGAAAAGGGCTGTGAACCAAAGAATGTGGTCAGTGTCTAGAACCTGGAGAAAACAAGGAATCAATTCTTTCCTAGAGCCTCTGAATGTTTTTTTCTCCCAAAATTCCTATGTTGAAATCTTACCCCCAACACAATGGTATTATTAGGAGATTGGGGTGATTAGGTCATGAGGGTGGGATCCTCATGAATGGGATTAGTGTCTTTATAAAAGGCACCCTGGAGAGCTCGCTCACCCCTTCCACCACATGAGGACACAGCAAGAAGACTGCCCTCTATGAACCAGGAAGTGGGTCCTCAGGAGACAACAAATTGGCTGGTAGCTTTATCTTGGAATTTCCAGCCTCCAGAACTGTGGAAAATAAAGTTCTGTTGTTGAGGTCACTCAATCTAGGATACTTTGTTATAGCAGCCTGACAGACTAAGATAGCCTGCAAAGGATCACAGCCCTGCTGACACACTGATTTTAGCCCAGTGATTCTTCTGCCCTCCAGAACTGTAAGATAATTAACGTGTATTATTTAAGCCACTAAGTGTGTGGTAATTTGTTACAGCAGCAGTAGGAAACAAATACAATAGCTTAATGTCTGCCTCTCTTCAGCCCTCAGAGAGTTTGCTTTTTGCCTTTGGGGGACTATTTATTGGGCTTCCATGATAAAAAAAAAATGGAGGGAAAATAAGAAAAATTTGTGGGATGGACTGAGTAAGGAATTTGAGGAAGAATGCTAAGAGTTTATGAGTGAGAAATTGCATGAATGAAAAGGGCAAGAGAAATGGAGAAGAGTGAAAAAAAGATATAAAAGTGCTAGGAGTTTTGGTGGGAGGTTATACTATTTGGGGTTCACTGAGCTTCTATCATCTGTGAGCGTATGTCTTTTGCTAAATCTGAGATGTTTTCATTCGTTTTTTCTTCAATTTCTCTCCCCCAGCACCACAATCTTTCTCTGCTCCTTCTGGGTTTCCAATGACTTGAATGTTAGACCTTCTGTTATTACTGCCCCAAGGCTCTCTTTTGTTTTCCCTATTGTTTTCACTCTGTTTAGACTGTATAATATCTATTGAACAATCTTCAAGTTCATTGACTCTTTCCTCTATTATCTTCATTCTATTGTGCTTATATAGGGAGATTAAAAAACTTTTTGTTATTGTGCTTTTCTGTCATGTAATTTCTGTATGGTTCTTATATATTTTCTTTCTTTGCTGAGCCTTTCATTTTTTTAATTGGTTTCAAGAGTGTTTATATTTGCTTGCTGCAGCTCCTTTATAATATCTGCTTTAAATTTTTTTTCAGATAATTCCAACATCTATGTCACCTCAGCCTTGGCATCTGTTTATAACGTTTTCCATGTGAGTTGAGCTATTCCTGGTTCTTTGTGGACTCAGTAATTTTTTATTGTATCTTGATTATTTTGAATATCAAGCTGTGAGACTGGAAGTCTTGTTTGAGTCCTGGATTTAATAAATAGTGAATGTTGATAATCTATGTTTTAACAGGCAGTTGAATCCAGTTAAGAGGCCATATATTCCAAACCACCATGTCATGCCACTTTTCAAAGCCTTGAGGTCCTGTGTAGACCTCTCCTCTGAGCGCTTAAAGTGGGCAGTGGTATACAATCATAGGGTATCATTTCCATGGAAATTGTTGGGTCTCAGAGCAGGCCACCCCAAGATATGCCACAATGGCATATTGATCATTTTGAATTAAAATTACCTAAGAACAGCAGGTGAAAAAAGTATTAAAAGAACGACTCTGACCATCCTCTTTTCCCCTGAAAGCAGGAAATAAATCTTCCATGTGAAAGTATCCTCCCTCTAACAGGAGGATAGAAAGCATCCTTATCACCAGACTTCGGGAATTCAAGGTTAAAAAAACAGTATAAACAAACTTTGCTACTTCTTCATTAATTTGTTACCCCAAGCACAGGCCCTTTTGTTTTATTAAATCTTCACAAATAATTGTTTGTCTAAAAATGATGTGTAAACAGCTTGCTTTGGTCACTTTGGGGGGTCCCGTTTCTGTGAGACCACTGTGCATATGAATTAATTTATTTTTCCTCTTGTTAATCTGTTTTGTGTTCATTGAATTATTAGACCAGCCAAAAGACTCAGGAGGGGTGGGGAGGAAATTTCCACTTCCCCAACAAAAACTACTCATAGCAATAAACACTGAAAAATAGAAGTTGACTCTAACAGTGACATACTATTTAATTCTTTCTGTGGAAACCATTCAAATGAGAATGGCCCTCAAAAGGGACTTTTGAGGATACTAGTTAATATGAATAATACAATTCACTTAGAGACAACACAAATAGGTCTGTCTTGGTGGAAAGAGAATAAATTAAATCTTTACAGTTATGACACATTTTCACTTTTCCTCTTGTAATATGACTAAATCTCTATCCTATTTCCCTTAAAATACATTTAAGTAATCACAACATACCCTAATATGTAATACTCTTTACCAGTGTGTCAGGACTCTGCAGAACCACTCCCAGTTTAGTCAATTAGCTAGAAGGACCCACAAGATTTAGCACAGAGTCCTACCCATGGCTGCGATTTATAGAAGCAAAAGAAATCAAAGCAGAGTCAACAAAGGGAAAAGGCACACGGGGCAAAGTTCAGAGGAAACCAAAAGCAAAGTTCCAACAGACAAGCTTAAGTCCTTCAACAATGAGTTGCGACAACACATGTGAAATGTTGTCTATGAGGGAAGCTCAGGAGACACTCAGTACCCAGGGTTTTTCAGTCAGGGCTGTTACGTGGGCATCTTCTGGTTAGCACCAGTCAAAATTCCAGACTTCCAAGAGGAACACAGATGTTCCCCACAAACCATTTTGTACCTGCAACTGTTTAAGCACACTGTGGCACTCTTATTCGGTTAAGGTGGGGGAAAACCTTTTGAAACCATGTTTCTATATGCCAGGCAAGAGCCAACCATGCGAGGGAGTGTTTCTAAGGAATATGATATAGTAATTAAATTTACTGGGAATTATGCTGGGACTGTAATAACTCAAAATTGTGGAATTTTAATATTTTCTTATCACTTTCATAATAATAGAACAATATTACCAAAGAACTTGTCAAAAACGGAATGAAGATGAACTTTATAGTTGGGAATGAATACAGTTAAATGATAACATGAATAGAGTCATATAAAAAGGGACATTTAAATTTTAGTGTAAATAATTACATTTTATTATATTAAATTACTTCACCTAATATATATTAAAGGCAGTGCACCAAGAGGTTAATAATTCCTTGCTCAGTTTGAGAAATGTCAATATAGACAGTGACATTAAATATTTTATTAATTTTATTCTTACATAAATTATTTGGAAAACATGTGAGAAAAAGTATGAAATGTCTCACGTGTGTCAAAGTTGTGTGCGTTTATTAAAAACCATCCAGGGCTTCCCTGGTGGAGCAGTGGTTGAGAGCCCGCCTGCCGATGCAGGGGACACATCCTGCATGCCCCAGTCCGGGAAGATCCCACGTGCCGCAGAGCGGCTAGGCCCGTGAGCCATGGCCGCTGAGCCTGCGCGTCCGGAGCCTGTGCTCCGCAACGGGAGAGGCCACAACAGTGAGAGGTCTGCGTACAGCAAAAAAAAAAAAGAAAAAAAAAAACACCATAATTTAAAAATTCATCGAGCATCTGATGGAGGATAATTGAAAGTCATTATCTATCTGGATGTAGCTCACGTACTGTAACCATCAAGTTGTTTGTGGCTAAATCTACTTTTGGTTGCCTCTTTTAATTCTCAATGCAGTTGGTTTATTCATTATTTCTTTGGTGTTATTGGATTAGGAGTCATACTTGGTTGATGGCATTATTTGGAAACTCTGGGGGCTGGCTGGAAGGATGCTGTCCTGCAGAGTGATTGACTTTGACATGACCAGAGCCTAAAGACCTCAGAATGGGACCACAGCCCTCCCCTGCCAAGTCTTCAGTTTTATATGGCAGGCTCAGGTTCAGGAGTCTCCCTTACTAATCTGGAAAAGGCTCAGTGTCTCAGAAGCAATGCTGGTATTTGTTCCTGCCTACAAATCCTGCCCTTTATGTGTTTTCTCTAGTCATCACTCAGATTCAAGCTCATACTTCTCTCTACAGCTCTCTTTACTTGTAGTGTTTTCTGTTACATCATGCAGGAGTTAGGTATCAGGCACGGAACCCCACTCCCCAAGAATTTAACCCACAATATTGGTGGAAACAAAAGTCCCAACAGGCCACTCTGATACTGTAATATTCAGTGAACCGTGGCTAATACTGCATCATGGAATACAATGCAGAGAAAATTACTATGGAAAAATAGCTTTCATTTATCCTCCTTTCATTCAGTAAATCCTATAAATCCAATAAGCATTTATAGAGTGTTAACTTAGAACCAAGCATTATAGTCAGTACTGAGGCTTCAGAAGGGAAAAAATAGTCCTTAAAGTCCAAGGTATGGTGAAGATACTGACCAATCCGTAAATTAATAAATTATATAACACAATGTGATATATAGAAAGTTAGGGGATAAAAGGAGACCGACACAATATCATGTATTCATCAGGTTCTTCTCGTAACACTTTTTCCTGAGAATTATGAAAACTATAACTATCCTTCCCCACCCGTGCAGTTATCCAAGGCCATGTGACTATGAGCCTGGCCTATTAAATGTGGGCCAAATACAAGTGGAGAACTCTGAGGTTAAAGCTGTAAAAACCTCCGTGCGATCCTCCAGTTTCTCTACTCCTCTGCAATGGCAAATATGGAAGTCTCTCCTGAATTCACAAGTTCAAGGTAGCCTAGGTTACCTGGGTACCACAAGGTGGACCCTTAGCCATGAGTAGGTCTCACAGTGAACTTTGTAAAAGTAGGCAAGCCGTGGAGAGTTTGGATATGTTTATTAAATGTAGCACAACTTAGAGACTATCCTCCTAATAAACTATGGAAGAAGCATAGAGAATAGAATTGACTTTGGTAGAGGTAAGAAGCGATTTTTTTGGAAGAGCAGTGCTAACAGGTAGACAAAGAGACAAATCATGTGCAAGGATGTTTAGGTGTAAAACTGATTATAATATTTGGGGAGCTATAAGCTGTTGCAGAGAGAATTACTACAGGTGCCAGGAAAGGAATGAATTTTAATACATTAGCCACAGTGAACAGCATTCACCATGATTTATCAGTCAGAGTTCTGGGTTGCAAGTGACAGAAACAGACTTTGCTTACTTACATAAAAAAAAAAAAAAAAAAAAGGAAGAAATTGGACAAGTTCTTTGGTAGATCACAGAAACCAGAGAACGAAGCTCAGAAAATAGATGTAACCAAAAGATTCTAGTGAGCAGCAGTCACTACGAAGGGGACTGGGCGTACACTGTGTGGTCCAACCATCCCTGCCTGGCTGATTCCACTGGACTCCAGTATTCCTGCCTCTGCAAGCTGGGGCTCCTGCCACTAGACAATTCTGCTCTGAGATGAATTACAAATTCTCCTTTTATTTATTCATTATTTGTCCAACGTTCCAATCCTTTCTAGAGACGTTATTTGCCTGAGCTTACATAATGGCACCCATTAATGGCAAGGGTACAGATTGGGTATAGATCCTTCTGGTATTTGTAGGAGAAGCCAGGGTTTGGATACTTGGCAGACAAAACAAAAACAAAACAAACATATAAAACAAACTGTAGGACCCTACCTGGTCTCACTTCTCTCCTCTTTACTCTCTGCCTGTCAAATAGTGTGGCTTTCTTTTGTTTCTTCAGACAAGCCTGACTCAAACCTACACCCACTTTTACTTACTGGTCCTTTATCATGGAATGCGTTTCCCATCTATATTTGCATTCACCTTTTTAATGATTCAGTTGTCACCTATACTGTTACCTCTACAATGAGAACTTTCTCAGACATAATATATATATGCTGCTGTCCGTTCTCTTTAATCACTATATATCATATGACTGTTTTATCACTTCATAGCCTTTGTTGATGTTTGAAGTGATAGTAGTCATTTTATTTGGTTTTATCTGTCCTCCAGGAGACTCTGCGAGCAGATTTTTTTTTTTAATTAGCACAAATATTTATATACCACAACTCCTTTATCCATTCATCTAATGATAGGATTTCTTGGCTACTGTAAATGGTGTTATGAAGATAGGGGCGTTGATATCTTTCTGAGTTAGTGTTTTTGTTTCCTTTCGATATATTCCCAGATGTGGAATTTCTGGGTAATACGTTAGTTCTATTTTTAATTTTCTGGGAATCTCCCATACTGCTTTCCATAGTGACTGTATCAATTTATAATCCCACCATCAGTGCACAAGGGCTCCCTTTTCTCCAGATCCACACTAGCATTTGTTATCTCTTGACTTTTTGATGATAACCATTCTAACAGGCTTGAGGTGACATCTTATTGTTGTTTTGATTTGTATTTTCCTAATGATTAGTGATGTTAGGCACCTTTCCAAGCACCTGTTGGGCATTCATATATCTTCTTTGGAAAAATATCTATTGAGGTCCTTTGACTATTTTTAAATTCTATTATTATTGTTGCTGTTAACGTTATTGAGTCGTATGAGTCCCTGCGGCCTCTCCCGCCGCGGAGCACAGGCCCCGGACGCACAGGCCCAGCGGCCATGGCCCACGGGCCCAGCCGCTCCGCAGCATGTGGGATCTTCCCGGACCGGGGCACGAACCCGCGTCCTCTGCATCAGCAGGTGGACCCTCAACCACTGCGCCACCAGGGAAGCCCCCCCCATATATTTTTGATACTCACTTCTTTATCAAATATGTGGTTTGAAAAAAATTTTTTCCCATTCCCTCAGTTGTCTTTTCACTTTGTTGATGCTTTCTTTTGCTGTGCAGAAGCTTTTTATTTTGATGTAGTCCTATGTTTATTTTTTATTTTCTTGCTTGTGCTTTAGGTGTCATATCCAAAAAATCATTACCAAGACCCTTATCAAGGAGCTTTATACCTATATTTTCTTCTATGTGTTTCAGGTCTTACATTTAAGTCATTAATCTATTTCAAGTTAATTTTTGTGAGTGGTATTTCATTCTTTTACATATGAATATCAATTGTTCCAGCACCATTTATTGATGAGACTCTTTTCTCCTTTGAATATTCTTGGCTTCCTTGTCAAATAATAATTGACCATATATGCTTGGGTTTATTTATGGGCTCTCGATTCTGTTTTATTGGTCTATTTATCTGTTTTTATGCCAGTACCATAGTGTTTTGATTACTATAGCTTTACAGTATAGCTTGAAAGCAAAAAGTGTGATGCCTCCTGCTTTGTTCTTCTTTCTCAGGATTTCTTTGGCAATTTGGAGACTTTTGTGGGTCCATATAAATTTTAGGCATGTTTTTAAGCCCATATTATATGAGCAATGAATACCCAGTGAATGAAGGTTTGGCGTGTTTGAAGTATTTTGACACTTTAAAAAGTTACTAATGGGGGCTTCCCTGGTGGTGCAGTGGTTGAGAGTCCGCCTGCCGATGCAGGGGACATGGGTTTGTGCCCCGGTCTGGGAAGATCCCTCATGCCGCGGAGCGGCTGGGCCCGTGAGCCATGGCCACTGAGCCTGCGCGTCTGGAGCCTGTGCTCCGCAACAGGAGAGGCCACAACAGTGAGAGGCCTGCGTATCGCAAAAAAAAAAAAAAAAAAAAAAAAGTTACTAATGATTAGACAGAGATAATTTTCATTTAAGTGTAATGAACAGGAACAAAATTGTAGTATATCAAGGGACTTTATACTAAGATAAAAACTAACATGGAAATTGAAATTTTGAAAGTAATGGTTATTTTTTCTCCATTACAGAAAGCACTGCAAATCATCAATCAAGTATATCTACTGAATGAAGCGGATTTAGCTTAATTTACCTTCTTCCACTGCTGACTCTACAGCTTTTTCCTCAAAAGTCCCAAATCTATTACTTTAAGTATAATTCCTGTAACTTTTAAGTTTTCTGAATTTCAGTAAAATTTCTTATCTTAAAATAGCATATGAGCCCTCTGTAAAACCAAAAAGAAAGCTTATTTCAAAAAAATAATTATATTTTTATTATATATAATATCTGAATCAGGTACATTTATTATTATTAAGAATACAAATTTATTATTTACTGATATTTAGCTTGTGTTGTGGTTTCCTCTCCATTTTACACTTTTGAATAACCAGTAATTTTCATTATTATTTGTGAAGGATTTCTTCTGAAGGAATCATCGTTTTCCCCTCACTGGAATCCATCTCACCATTTTAAAGTGTCTTAAAATTTAAATGAAGAGGGGCTTCCCTCGTGGCGCAGTGGTTGAGAGTCTGCCTGCCGATGCAGGGGACACGGGTTCGTGCCCTGGTCCAGAAAGATCCCACATGGCGCGGAGCGGCTAGGCCCGTGAGCCATGGCCACTAAGCCTGTGCGTCCGGAGCCTGAAAAATTTAAATGGGGAACATTTCTTTTCTTTCTAGTGGTGTAAAAGCAATTGGTGTTTTTCAATTAATTTTACGTTTGACTTGAATACAAATTGCAGAAAAATTTTATTACTTCGTTCTTCCATCAACTTTATGTGACAGTATTATTATAACTCTATGAAGCACAAAGAAGTAGTTTGCCCAGAATAACACAGTTAATAAATGATTGGATTGCAGTACAAGTATAGCATAGAATCCAATAGTGGTTTTCACTTTCAGCTACTCTACCACTAGTATTTAATAAAATATTTTAATCTATTGCTTCCATTAGTCTCAGTACCTATGCAATTATTATGTGACTCTCAAAAGCAATCTTGTTTTATTTGGGGGGGGCAATATACAAATATACACTTTGGCTGTACGTATATCAAGTGTACCTTATTTATAATATGAAAAAGAAAGTATCATTTGAATAATTTGTGTTTATGTTTATCCCTTTTTAACACTCGACATTTATATCATCCAATTTATTTTGCTTTAATCTTCAGGATACTGTGAAACAATATGGAAATGTTCTCACATTTTCATGATTTTCATGATTAGTAGTCTTAGCCCTACTAAGACTTTTATTTGATATGATGAAAAGTTAATGAAAATAGAATGAATAAAAATAATTAATTATGTGATATCAGGAATGATCTAATTATTCATCTTAAGGAGTTCAAATAGCTCTCTCCTGTCCACAAATGAATGCAGAGTAAGTAATATAGCATAGGCACAGATGTGACTACTTGTTTCATAAATAAAACCAGAAACCTAGAGACATGTCTTGAAATGCTATACCTAGAAAAAGGGAGTTACACTTGAGTAAGAAAACAGCTCTTACAGCATATTAAAAACTCTGACTTAAAAGGCAGTGTACACATGAGAAAATCAAGTAGAACTCTTCTAAGAGAGAGTGAGGACTGGACCATAAATCACAACATACTGACTACTCTCCTTAAATAGCATCAGGGTTATAAAACTGAAAATGAAATTGAAAGAAAATAACTTCACCAAAAGCAGGTTTTGATATGTATGTGAAGATGAAAATGGAAAAAAATTAAAATATTACTCATAGGAAAAAAGATAACACAGATTCAGCACATCAAAGTAGCTAAGTGGTTACCAATGACTTATTTTTGACAATTATGTATGAAAATTTACTCCTGTTTCCTATATGCATAATGAGAATAGTTAAGTTAAACTTGAATTTTTTTTAGCATAAATCATCAAGAAGAAAACAGAAGATCAAAATATAAAGTTCTTTCAGGCTCACACAAAATGTCACTCTTTTGATATTGTCCATATTTATTTCATAAAAATGTCTTTGTAGGCATGAACGATATCTAATTGTGTCTGTGTCACAGGGGTCTCTAAAACAGATGGAATTCATTTTCTATCCAAGACACCTTTATTTTAATTTGAATATTGGAATTCTCTTCATGGTATTTTGACTTGTAGGCTTTGAAATTAAATATGCATCCAGTCTGACTGAAATAAATGACACTCTTGGTCAAAAATCTTTTGGAAAATCAGGAGATATTTTGTTTTTCAAATTTTCAACAACTCTATGAGATGACGTGTTTAAATGAGGTGGAAAGAAACTTGCAAATGTATATTTCCTTGAGATTAGTAATTTTGAATAGGAACAGTGAAGGTATCCATTAATTTATCAATCTTAGGAATATTTATTAAATCCCAAATACCGTTTACTAGGGATAGACAGATGAATAGGGTTATTCCTTATCCTCAAAAATCTCACAAACCAATAAGTAAAGAAAGCCAAGAAAAACTGATTTATAATATAACATGATAGCTGTTATAATAGAGTTACATTCATTTAATATTATATGAGAGTACAGAAAGTCATTGGCTATTTCTCACCTGTTTTTCACTACTGGACCTTGCTTATTTTATGAAACTTATCAAAATATTTAATTAAACTTCTCTTTTTCACTTGTCTTTCCTATTAGATTTTAGTCTACAGTGCTAATCAGTGGGACACAATAATATTCAGTTAGTGCTCAAAAATGTGATATATTTTTAATGCTATATTTATTTATTTGGTCCAGAAAGCAAACATAAGTTTTCTGAATCAGAGGCAAACTTGAAAGTAATAACTGCCGAGGTTTCCTAGGCCACATTCTTCTCCTTCACGGCAATGTGATAGGAGCCAAATAGTTAACGCCAGTGCGGTCTGTACCACAGCAGCGGAATCTCAGAATTGTGAATCTGTGGTCTTGTATAGCATTGGTACACATCTGCCACCCTCACCTCCTGCTCTTTCTAATTAAAAAATCTCTCCAAGAAGAGAAATTGGAAGTCACTGGTTTAGAACACTTTGGAATGTAGACACATAACTTTGCAGAAATAACTCTCTAGAAAAATCTGGACCTATCTGTTTATTCAATCACCCTTTAACTTTCAAGGCTTGTCATTTAATTTAAGTCTTTAGTAAATTTTGGTCAGAAAGCCCTGACCATGCAGAAACATAAAAATATTCATACTGCTTCCCAACACTAAGGAAAGTGTTTATAGGGAATAAAGAACAGTGAAGTACAGAATTATTGAAAAGCATATGGTAACAAACAAAACCAAATTTATCCCACTCCTTCACATCTGAATCTATTTCTTGAAACATTACTACTGAATGTCATTTACTTGGATTCTTTTGTCCACTAACATGATTCATATTTGAAGGATTCAAATAAAAATGACAAAGCAGTAACTAAGTTTACTGATTATTTATTACAAGTTGTCCATTTTTATTTGTGACACCTGGAATAAACATGTGTGCCTAGGAGCAGAGATAGACAGAATAAAAGGACTAAAAAAGAATGATATGGGAACCAGGTACACTCTTGAAATATTTCATGGGATTTCCTATGCTAACTTATATGAGATCACTAAATATCCATACTGATATATTCTACTGTGAATATTAAGAACTATTCATATATGTTTTAATATGTCTACAAAAGCAACAGGATCAGGAGTATGGAAGATGAAAGCATGGATTATAGTCCAGGAGGAGCGACCATGTTTTGCAAATCATTTAATTCTGTAGTATTATTTCTGGATTTTCATCTGTAACATTTTGGGGTTACACTAGATGCACAAGTTCATTGACTTGTGAAATTATATGGTTAGATTGGACAAAATAATGAGGTCGCACTAGATGATATTTAAAATCATTGTCAATTTCACAGTCTATGTATTATCTTGTTTTACATACACACAGACAGACACATACACACTGACAGACACATACACACTGACAGACACACACACACACACACACACACACACACAGTTTAAGAAACAAAGTCGGAAAAAATGCACTGACTGATAGGTAGATTCAGTAATACCTCATATGTAGAGAATAGTGTTAGTCTTTTCTCATATACACATTACACATTTTATAAAACAGGTTATTCTGCAATAAGCTTTTTTTCTTTTAATTATGAGCAAGAGTAAAGGCTTTGATAATTAAATTTTCATTGACTCTCCAACATCCCTTGAATTATCTGTAAAGAATGAACACCAGTGCTGATTCATCAACAATGTTACACTTAATCACCAGCAGGGGATTACCTTTTATATAAATATGAACATGTTAAGATATTTGATACTATGATTTAAAGTTACAGATGTACATTTAAATCTTATTTCAAAGGAGAATCTTCTTAGAAGGTTTCACAGCATTTCATATATATATTAAATAATGATATCATAAGATTCTGAAGTCAACATATGACTTATAAATTGTAAAATAAGTTTCTACATGTGTTAGGGTAAGCCATTAATTACCTCCGGTAACTGGTGAAAAAAAAGATTCCTAAAGGCTTTCCTGTAAACTCCGACCTTCCGGTATCTTAATTGTATTATGATCCTTTTGGCCTTAGCACAAACAGAGTAAAAAAACACCACAACACTCAGGCACGTATACACACACACAGGCAAGCACACATGCATTTGCCCAAACAGACAGTAATTTAGGAGTTGTTTTAATTAATTATATCTGAAAAAGTTTTCACTTTTCTATGATATATACTTTGCTGTGATTCAGATGACTGTCCAAAGACAATCTGGTCAGCAGAATTCTGTGCCCACTATATACGCAATCTGCATAGTCCCTGGAGAATGAATATGATGGATTTTACTCCCATGATTAGGTTATGGTATACTGCAGAGTTGACTTTAAGAAAGGGAGGTTTTCTAGGGCATGCCTGACCTACGCAGATGAGCCCTTTAAAAGCAGAGAATTTTCTCTAGTTGTTCACAGAGTGAGAAGTTAGGGATTAAAAGCATGAGGGGGCTTTGCCAGAGGGAGATTTTTCATTTCTGGCTTTGAAGATACAAGAGGTCATGTGGCAAGCATTTAAAAGCAGCCTCTAGTTACTGAGAATGGCCTCAGCTAACAGCTAACGAAGAAACAGATACCTCAGTCCTACAACCAGCAGAGAATGAAGTCTGCTAATAACTTGCATAATCCTGTAAGCAATTCTTCCCCATAGCCTCCAGAGACAAACAGGAATGCGGTCCTCTGACACCCCAGCCTTTGAGGAGACCCTGAGCAGACGATGTCGCTAACCTGTGCTAGACTTCTGAAACGCAGAACTGTGAGCTCTAAAATAGGTGTTGTTTTAAGCTTCTATTTTTGTGTTACGCAGCAACAGGAAAATAATATGAAAAGAAAAAAAATAACTTGAAGTACAAACCTTTGAAAATTTTATAAAATACTTATATACTTAGAGACGGTATGCCAATATGCCATATCGAGTTGGCCAATCTGAAAATGATCAATAAATTAAAACAGTGTTTTGGTGGAAAATCGTGAATCCCACTTAATGTATTTTTTCAGGGTTATTTTTGTATAGTGCCAGTTTGTTTTGTCATCTATCAACATTTTCAGGAAAATATATGTATGTTTTTCCAGAATTTTTCTTTCATTTTTATATATAACTATTTTAGGATATTTCCACTGTCCCAATTTTGTCTGGAAAACGTGGGGACTTGATAAAACTGTGAAGGAAATTAGGAGCTGAATCTTTAAGGATTGCCAACCCTGGTTTGACTCATCTGTTGCAATGTTACTGATATTATATCAGTATAATATTTAACTGAAATTTACTAGGTTTCAATAAAAGAAAAGAACTCTTACCAGCTTTTAAATTTCAACACCGAATCAAAAACTTATTAATCCTGTTTAATGATATTACTCTCTGAATTTTCTGCCTTCATGCATTGATCTAATTTTTTCATGTCAATGGACTATCATCACGGTTAATTTCTGTCCTATTTTTCCCATAAATATATAAGTTTACTGTAAAACAAGGGAGCAGAACAATTATGCCCACGTTTTTCCACATGGTCTACCAAGAACGAGCCCCTGCTTCAACTAAAATCATTAGATTTTAATATATTGTGAGCAGATGAAAGTTCAGCTTATAATATCACAGGATCTTAAAATAATAGATAAAGCAATCAAGAGGTATCAGCTAACAAATTTTTTTTCCAGTTTTCTCCTATTATTCTCCATATTTTGTTAGTTGACTTTCACCATTTATCAGTGGAACACCACGGTCAATGTATCTTTTTATTTTTTTAATTTATTAATTTAATTTAAATTTTAATTAAAAAAATTTTTTTTATACAAAGTTACATTGACCCACGGCACATATATACAGTGGGGTCACTGTATCTTTACTGAACCAAAGGTACTTTTAAAGCTTTTCTATTGCTCAGTGCCTATTAACAGGAAAGAATTAAAATAGTTTTTAAAGAAATCAAGTACATAAATAGGGCATAGCATATCTATTAAGCAGAAATGGTCTTACTTTATCTTAAAAGAAGTTTTAATCCAGAATATTTATTTCATTTAACATGAAATATGTTTAGATTAAAACAAGAATGTACAAACTCAAAAAGCATTATAATTTAAAATAGATGTTATTTTAAAATATTTTTCTATATTTTAAATATTTATATTTAAATATTTATTAATCAACATAATTTTTACTATAACATCTCAAGTGTTTACTAATCATTATCCAAACAGTAGACCAAACTGCATATTTAAACACTCCCACATCCTAGCTGCTGTACGTTTTTCTTTAAAATGCAGGAAAAAAATCAGTAAAACAATGTGCCAAATTTTTATCTTTTTAGTTAGAAAATAACAATAGGTTAACAACACAGTATTTAGTAAAATACACTTAAACATTTTTTAACTTAGAAATTTAAATTCCATGAACAGCTTAGCTTACTTATTTAGGAGCAAAGTCTCATGCATTTTTATGTATGTCTGTAATATTTAATATTCTATACCTTATCTGAGCTAAGTTACTATTCTAAAGAAAAATTTTAAAAATTAGCACTGGGATGCTGTGAAAGTGCTCTCTGTCAAATATTATTTTGCCCTGGTCATATTTAGGGCATTATCGTTAGTGTTTTGCTGTAGTTTTACTTTAACTTTCTAATTTAACCTTTGTTATGACCTTGGGCACGAACGTTCTCATTAAAAATTAAATTGCTTGTTATAGCCTGGCATCGCTTTCCTCTTTGATCAGAAAGCACAATAGGTTCCTTGAGTGGATTTACCTATAAAGTATTCTAGTAATGAGAACAGAAAAGGCAAGTTTAATAAGCTTAACACTGAAACACAAGCTACAGAAATGCCACGAAGGGGGACAGGTAAGAAACATTTTATATGGTGAAAATAAAGTACAGATTTGTGATATTAAAATTTGGTCTTCTATCTCATTAAGTAGGCCTTTCTTACAACTTGAAAATCTAGTTGTTGATTTCAGTTCTACAAAATTATGTTCTGCCACTATATATACTTTGTTGATAATGTTAATGTCAAAACCTCCACCTCCCCTCCCCAAACAGGAGAGGAGAACGGGCAGCCCTTGAATAATTCCACTGACAAGAAAACAGTTTAAGTGGGTTAGTATTAAAATGGCTCCTAGGGCTTCCCTGCTGGCGCAGTGGTTGAGAGTCCGCCTGCCGATGCAGGGGACACGGATTCGTGCCCCGGTCCGGGAAAATCCCGCATTCCGCGAGGCGGCTGGGCCCATGAGCCATGGCCGCTGAGCCTGCGCGTCCGGAGCCTGTGCTCCGCAACGGGAGAGACCACAGCAGTTAGAGGCCCGCATACCACGAAAAAAAAAAAAGGCTCCTAAATTAGGTATCTCAATACGCTGAAAGCTTTCTTCTTTTCTAAATTTTGAGGCTGTGATTTCACAGTTTTAATTGTGCTATAACAATTTATGTTGGTGTAGCTCTATTCCCAGAGTTAAAGTATAATTTATGGTTTTCCACCTTTTCAGCCTATTGGGGAGAGTAATAAATAAAAGCAGAATGGTTTACATCAAAGGTTCACAGCAACTATATATGAACTAAAATATTCTGAAAATGTTGCATGCCCTGAAATGCCTTCATATTCACAGTATATAAACTCATTTGCATTTGAAATTTAAAGGCTCTATATTCAGGGTTCCATCATACAGATGACTATGTAAAGAGTTGACAGTGAAACACATTATATTTATGTCTACTTATTGTCCTTGGATGTAGTTGTATCAACGCGGAGAGAAAGAAATCCTTTAAAGGCATTCATTTTTTAAAATTTTAGAATAAAATGTATTCTGATAGTAATATAAAATTTAATATCATTTAAATGAAAATTCCAATACTATTCAACTCAAATTGTCAAAAAATCCTTGGAATCATCAAAAGTATATCCTAATTACTACCATTAGTCTTTTACCATTAAGTTGAGGCCAATCAAACAAGGAAGAGGTCCAAGGTCAGGGCCTACCCTGTACTTAGGAGTTCCATAGATAATAAAATAAATGTAAGCTCTTGTAGAGCAATGATGCTTAAATCAAATTCTGGAGATGAAATACATTTCTTTCATCGAAAATTAAATTAATTTTGATTTGTTACTCACTTTGTACTTCAAATATAAGATAAAGTTTAAAAAATTAAGGATTTGTTATCCATATATTGTATCCTTTTAGGACCATACCAGTTTTGTTCCATTTAGTATGTACTTATAACCCCAAGGAACGTTAACTAGGGCTATTTCTTTGCATTAATATTGGGGTTTATTTCTGTTCCCATTTTTTTTTATTTCTAGGTAATCATATTACATGCTGTGCAAAATTTAAAATTTAAAAGTACTACTTTTATCATGTACAATAAGGAATTTGAAAATACTTATCAATTTTCATATGATAGACAACTAGAAGTAGGGTTGAAGATGGAGACATGGATCTATTTACACATAGGGTATCCTTGATAATTAGCTTTTCAATGTTGACCTAGAGTTGCTCCAGTTTAATATACTCACCTCTTCTCATATTGCAGTTTATTCGGTTATTGCAACTTTTCACTTTTACAATTTATACTGTTATATTCTTACCTATAGCTTTACCTATTCCTGTATTTGTTCCACAAGATGAATTAGTAACCATTACATCTCTTCATCTAGAAGTACATATAGTTTCCAGTTCTTTAACATACTGGTAAATGGATTTATAAAGTCATTTTATTAACTTACCATGATATAAGCAAAGGAAAAATAATAAGTATCAATTTGTCTATATTTCATTGTTACTTTTGCTTATATAATGGTAGTAAAGCAATATATATTTTTCTTTAATTTTTTTGACATTACAATTGTTACCTGTACCGTTTCTCCACATATCTACTAGATTCTAGAATATTTTATGAAATTATATAAAATGTACTTACTAGCCTATTTTATAACATACTTTTCCTACACATATAAATTAGTCCTTAGAGTT
Source organism: Grampus griseus (assembly GCF_964374135.1). Classification (NCBI taxonomy): domain Eukaryota; kingdom Metazoa; phylum Chordata; class Mammalia; order Artiodactyla; family Delphinidae; genus Grampus; species Grampus griseus. Next base: position 2,749,976 of record NC_139015.1, read on the forward strand.
TTATTTCTGATGTTTTGATTTTACCAAAGTTTTAAAGAGTTAAAGCAACTGGGCCATTACCCATTTTTCTCTCCTTACCTGTGGGACATTCTGAGAAGAAAGGCAGGTGACCCAGGCTAATCTTCCTGAAAACATCTGATAACCGGACCTCTTGGCAAATAGACTAATTATACTGTTACGAGAAGAGTTTCTAATCTATGAAATGCATTTAGCAGACTGCCTGCAGTTTAGGATTCCTTTTTGAGAAACAAACCTAGAATCTTTATATTTACAAGGTATTCTCCTTGGAAAACGCATTTAAGCTACAACTGTATGATTCATAATCAAAATGTTCTCTGTGTTTGAGACACCTGAAGACTCTCCCTAGAACTCTCTTCTCTTACTCTGGTCCAGGGAGCTCGAGCCCACTGCAGAAAATAAAAGATCAGAGGACATGCCCTCAATGTCTCAGTCTTCTTCCTGCTTCCACTGTGCATGTGTACTCATTACAACAAAATTATTGGAAAACATTTCACACTGGGTAAGGACTCTGTTTCATGTGAATCTGACTTGACAATGCAAATTTTTACTTCTGTTTTTAACTTATATATATACATGCATGCACACACACACATATTCAGATATTCACATTAATTATTGTTTCCTTTTTCCTCTGTGATATTTTTCTAACAATAAAATCTCTTATATATGAAAAATATAAGTAATGAGGGCCCACTATATGCCAAAACTTGTACTAGATAACAAATGAGATTCTTGTAATTAAATAATTTATAACTTAGTGAGTTCTATCACCTGACTGCAGAATCAAGAAATATGGAACAGAGAAGTTGACCCACAATGGATACATAAAATAAGCTAGGCATAGACGTGCATGGTTGTAAGCTACCAAGATTTTGGTGTGGTGGCTTAGCCTAAATATACTGATAAATATACCATCATCAACAGTGGGGTGCTACATTAAAAGAGGGGAAAAAAGTGGCGTAGGCTTTTGCACTAGGCATTGGATAGCGAGGAAACTTTATTTGAAGATTGGAAAACTATCAATGCATACATTGTAGTGGTGGAGCATCTCATAAACGTGCTTCTCCTGTGACAACTCAGAAGGCAGATAAATGTACTAAAAGAGTCCATGGCTTTGGCGGAAAGAATCAAGAGATAGAATGTTGGCTATCATTGGCGATATTCCACAGGGTACCACCAGATGAGTCTATAAAAGCAAATTCTTTGTAAATAGGATTAAAAGAAAAATCAAGGAGTCTACATATTGGGACTTGTTGGGTGGAGAGGTGCAACTGATGCTCATCTAACTGTGAAAAGCAAAACTGAGAAAAAAAATCATGTTGCAAAATAGAAAATCAGCCTGTGGTCAGGACTGAATCAAGGTTATGGCCATCAATTCCTCTGTCACAACTTCTAACTCTGATTAAGTTGGGACCCAGTAAATACTCCCAAATGATCAAAAGTGGTTCAACGGAAAAAGTCTAATGAATACCTTGCCTTTTAAGTTCAAATAACTGTAACTAAGACTAGAGAGAGAAGCTTACCAAATATCTGTGGGTATATGGCTATTGGCACGTGGAGCTGATTGCTAAAAACAAAGAAGTAGATTTTCAGAGATATAAACCATTCAACATTCCACCTGTGACTGAGCTTAAGCCCCAAATTCCTATAGAAAATAAGCTTAGTTTCCAAGGAAAGATTTCTCTCTAATGCTTTCTTTAGATGCAATCAAGAAAGATAATGAAACAGAACATCAAGAAAGCAGAGGCAAAGTCCACGGAAAGGAATTGACCGGCGTGCTCCCTCCCCCGTGAGATGTCAGAATTGTGATGACATAGTGTCTGCTCCACAACTTTCATTCTTCTCCTTATTGACACTATCCTGTACCTATTGGGTGTGTCCTTTTAATTCTTTGATCTCTGCATCAAGAAAAGCTATATGCAAATCTGACATGGAAAATATGTGATCCTGGACACTGATTCTGATGCTAAACTGGACTCTTTAATGTACTTCTTGGGGCAAAAGGGGGCTAAGCATATTCCATGTAAATAGCACAGAAGCAAATTTTATGATCAAGAGGACAGCCTGTGTAAATTATTTAATTTTCAAACTATTTACCTCTTTTCTACTGTTATTCAGGATGAAAAATGGTCTCCCAAAGTTGTCTATGTCCTAATCCCTAGAGACTGTGACTATGTTAATTTCCATGGCAAAAGGAACTCTACAGATATGATCAGTTTATGGATCTTGAGATGGAGAGATTATTTTAGATTCTCTAGTAATCACAAGGGTCCTTATCAAAGAGAAGTGGGAGGGTCAGTTTGAAAGAAGGAGATGTGAAAGAGAGAGAGAAAGAGAGAGGAATTTGAAGAAACTATGTTCTTGGCTTTGAAACAGAGGAAGGGGCCACTAGCCAAGAAACAGTTAGCCTCTAGAAGCTGGATAACCAAGGAAATGGGTACCACCTTACATCCTCCATACGAAATGCAACCCTGTTGATAATCTTGATTTTAAGACTTCTGACTTCTAGAACTGTAAGATAATAGGTTTGTAAGATAATGAATCTATAAGATAATAAATTGTGGTAATTTGTTACAACAGTAATAGGAAACTAATAAAATGACTTTCAGTTCTCATCCTTGTGGGAAATTATACTTTCCTACCACACTGACATCATTCTTGCCAATGTAATTTGCCTTAATTAATGAATCATGAGGAAAAGAGACATGTCACTTCCAAGGAGAAGTTTCAACAGCCATCACATGTTTCCACCGTGTTTGTTCGTTTTTTTTTCCTCTGCCACAACAATAGCAATGTCTCAGACAGAGATAGCTTCATTCTCCTGAACTCCAGAATGAAGATATATGTAGTAAGACCATAGCTGGTCCACAGTGAACTTAAAACAAATAGAAAATAAACCATTGCTGCTGTCATTCACTTGCTATACAGCTAGAGTTTAACTTGGACAGAATGGCTATCTTTCTCCAAAATATCTAAGTCTTTCCATATAGGATTTGTATGTATTACATTTCACATTTTTTTACTCTCTCAATACAATTGATGAAAGCTTCATTATATGTTATATACATTTCTCATGTTTTCTCTAGATTTGCAATTATTATTCTTTATATTTTTAATCAGAATTCTTGGTATGTCAGAAAAAAGGAAAATGAATATGTCTTCATGTGATTTGAAGCCTGTGTGTGTCAAAATAGATTATTAGACCTTGAATTTCTTTAAATCTCTTTTCTGTTGGGCTTGGTTATTTTTTACTATAGAAATTTCTGGGTTATATAAAAGGTGTTATCCCATTTCATTGTGAAGGCTAACATATCAAAGAATATTGCGGCAAGATGAAATTCTAATATGGATAAATATATATATATATTGACCCTGAAGGCATTATGCTAAGTGAAATAAACCAGTCAGAGAAAGACAAACACTGTATGATCTCACTTACAAGTAGAATCTAATTTAAAAAAAACCCCACCAAACTCATAGAAAAAGAGATCAGATTTGTGTTTATAGGAGGCAAGGGGTTGGGAAGAGGAGAAATTGGAGGAAAATGGCCAAAAGGTACAAATAACCACTCATGAGATAAATAATTACTAAGGATGTAAAGTACAACATGACGACCATAGCTCACACTGCTCTATGATTATAGGAAAGTTGTTAATAGAGTGGATCCTAAGAGCTCTGATCACAAGGAGAAAAGTGTTTTCTTTTCTTTGTATCTGTATGAGATGGTGGATGTTAACTAAATCTACTGTGGTAGTTCACAATATGTGTAAATCAAACAATCATGCTCTACAGCTTACATTTTATAGTGATAGATGCCAGTTATTTTTCAATAATTGGAAAAATATATGGGTGAATAATCCCAAACAAATACTGGCTGTGTAAAGAGTAATGATAATGTTTAATTTTGAGATCAAAAAGATGGAAGAATATGGGCAAAAACTGCATATTAGAAGCGACATCAAATTTAAATTGTTCTAAAGAACCTAGTTTTGTTCAGAAAAGGTAAAAAGCTTCTGCACAGCAAAGGAAACCACCAACAAAATGAAAAGGCAGCCTGTGGAATGGGAGAAAACATTTGCAAACCATATATCTGATAAGGGGTTAATACCCAAAATATATAAAGAGATCATATAACTCAACAGAGAAAAAAAAATCCAGTTTAAAAATGGGCAGAGGATCTAAATAGACATTTTTCCAAAGAAGACATACAGATGGGCAACAGGGACAGGAAAAGGTCTTCAACATCACTAATCATCAGGAAAATGCAAATCAATACCACGATGAGATATCATCTCACACGTGTTAGAATGGCTATCATCAAAAACACAAGAGATGGGCTTCCCTGGTGGCGCAGTGGTTGAGAGTCCGCCTGCCGATGCAGGGGACACGGGTTCGTGCCCCGGTCCGGGAAGATCACACATGCCGCGGAGCGGCTGGGCCCGAGAGCCATGGCCGCTGAGCCTGCGCGTCCGGAGCCTGTGCTCCGCAAAGGGAGAGGCCACAACAGTGAGAGGCCCGCATACTGAAAAAAAAAAAAAAAAAAAAAAAAAAGACAAGAGATAACAAGTGTTGTGAGGGTGGGGAGAAAAGGGAGCCCTTGTTCATTGAGAGTGGGAATATAAATTGGTACAGTCACTATGGAAAACAATATGGAGGTTCCTCGAAAAATTAAAAATAGAACTACTACCTGATCCAGCAATCTCATTTCTGGGTTATTATCCAAAGGAAATGAAAACAGGATATTGAAAAGGTATTTGCAATAGCAAGTTCACAGCAGCATTATTCACAATAGCCAAGATATGGGAACAGCCGAAGTGTGCATAAAGAGATGAATGGATGAAGAAGATGTGATATATGTATATAGACAGAGAGCTGAAATCAGTGAAAATAGAAAATATCAATAAAGCCAAAAGTTTGCATGGATGTCTTAAGAACTTTTCACATTTTATCCTTACTCTCCTTCCAGGTACTTTCTATGACATTGAACTCAAGGGTGGCCTTGCCACTCATTTTGGCCAAGGGATTGTGTATAGCAGTGACTTAGGATTTCGGGGTGCATTCAGCTTATGCCCTGGTGACCAGTGATGGTTTCCCTGATGGAGAGTGTTCCATCAGTCTACAACCTGGTGAGAGGATCTGTAATTTAAAAACAAAGAAAGAAAGAAAGAAAGAAAGATGCTGAATTGCAATAAAAATTAAATATAAGGAATCAAATATGTTTAAACCACTAAAAATGTGGGATTATTTATACCCACAGCATAACATAGCCTATCCTGTTGGTTCTTTGAAAATAAGAATAAAATAGATAAAACCTTGGCTAATCATAAACATGGAAATATGAACACACAAATACACACACACAAAGAATATATGCATATATTTTGAATGAAAAAGGAGAAATAATATAGATGCTACAGAAATTAAATTAGAATTACAATATGACAACTGTCATGCTAATACATGGATAAAAGAAAAATAAATTTAGAAATGGCCTACTAAGATTGAGTAATGATTGACTTGAAAGCCATAATAGTTCTCTACCAATTAAAGAACTTCAGCCAGTACCTTAAAATCTTTACACGAATGAAATGCTTGATCCAAGTAGTCTTAGATCTAGCAAGTTTTACCAAATATTCCAAACATAAATGATTCCAGTCTTAGATAGAGTCTTATAGAGAAAAAAAAGGAAGGAGCATTTGTCACCTTGTCTTATTAGGCTAACAAAACCTTAATATCAAAATCTGACAAGGAAAGTTTAGGAGAAAAGAAAATCACTTACCAAGCTAGTCATTAATACATAGTACTGTATTAGCAAAATGAATCTAGTAATGAATTTAAAAAAAGAAAGGTAAGCCTGACATAGTTGGGTTGATTCCCATTAACAGATAAAAGGAGAAATAATAAAATATATATGTATATAATTATCTCAATAGGCAAAAAAGCTCTCAGTAAAAGTCCATACCCATTTGTTATTGAAATAGATCATTACAGAGTTAAAATAGAGTGCCTTGATGAAGGGCATCACAAAATAATAACGCAAATATAATATTTAATAGGAAAGCATTTAAAGCAGTTACTTTTAGACCAGATACACTATCACCACTTCTATTCAACATTGTAGTAGACACCCTTGACATTGAGATGAGAAAAGAAAAAAATTTGAAAATGAAAACATCATTATTTTCAGGTCATATGATTATTTGTACAGAAAACCCAAAAGAAACCACAGGGAAATTTTAGAATTAATACATAAATGTACCAAGCTTTTTGGATTATCAATATACAAGTCAATTGCAGTGTTACACAAAAGGGATAATATTTTTAATGTAATCTAAAGATACTGATCACATAGCTGTATAGAAATTACTTAAGATATGCAGAATCTTAAAGGAGAAGATTTACTTATAGAGAATAAAACTTTATTAAAAGACATTGAAGCAGATGTAAATAAAGGAAGAATCTACTATGAGTTCAGTGGTTAGGCTCAATACTGTGAAATTGTCAATTCTTCCCATGTTGATCTATACATAAGATGAATGCAATCATAATCAAAACCCCAATAGTATTTTTTTTTTTAGAACTCAGTAACCTGATTCTAAAATTTATATGAAAGGACAAAGGGCAAGAAATAGCCTAGACTGTCCTGAAAAATAAAGAGCAAGAGTTAGCAACAGTCTTAAGACTCTGTGGCAAGAGAAAGCAGACCAAACATGTTTAGAAGATATTCCAGTTGTGTATGTTCTCTTCCTTGGGTGGTTCAGGGTTTCTTAAATCAAATAAATGGCACAGACCAGAATGGAAAATATTTATTACCTTGTCTATATTAAAATGTACAACTTATTTCATTAAAAACAAAGCAAAACATGACCATATACAGAAGGACTGAGATGTAGTGTAAGAGATGCTCTCATTACACATCGGTAGTTTTGGAATGTAATCTCGTACAACCGTATTGTAAAACAATTCAGAAATCTCAGTGAAGTTGAAACTATGTGTATTATCAAAGATCCAGAAACAGTAAAAAATAAAATCAGATCAGTAACACAGTATTAGTAAGAATTTATTGTGCACAGAATAATAGTTCGAGAACTGGAAGTCTTCAAATCTAAAGCTTATATGAAGCTCAGAGGCAAGACGTTGCAGGATGGCTAATAAAGTGCAAATGAGGAAGTAGTTTAACCTTGGCAATGCTTAGCTATGACAATGGGAGTTCCCAGATAGCAGGGGGTTGGTTAAAACTGTTATTTTATACTACTTTAGGAAGATGATTTAAGTTTCTTCTATGATTATCAGAGGCGTTTACAAGAAATTACCTAAGTTAAGTTTCCCTATGTTCGTGGAATAAGCAAGATTTAATTTTGCTACATGGCTTAAATTGTTTTGTCTGCTCAGGGAATTTTCAAATTTGGTCTCCATTGTGTATTTTAACATTACCCTAAGGTAAAATCCCTACCCGAAAAAATAAAACACAAACAAAGAAAACCAAGAAGAAGAAGAAGAAGAAAAAACCTTTGCACTAGCAAGAAGCCTTTTATCCATAGCTGCATTGATCAGAAGAGGAAAACAAAAAAGCAGTGGCCTAGATTTCCATTAATAGAATAGTAGAATGGATGATTACTTTATAGTATAATCATACCACACAATACTATATAGCAGTGAAACTAAGTGAAATAAAGCTGTATGCATAAATATGATTGATTCTGAAAATGCACTATAAATTAAAAAATCAATTAAAATATAGGATTCCATTTATATAAAAAAGCAGCAAAATTATATATCGATGACAGATAGTAGGAGACACGTGGTAAGACCATAAAACCAAACCAAAAATATTAAGAACTCATGGTTATGATTACTTCCAGAGAGGAGGAAAAAAAATGAATCAAGATCAAAGGGCTACTAACATTCAACTGGGGTTCTTAATCTGGGAGCAGAGAACAAGGGTGCTCATGCTTTTACTGTTCTTTAAACTGTGTATATTTGTGTTTGCATGCAATATACGTTCTACTAAAAGTGTGATGACTTTACAATATTAGCCATTTTTACATTTAGAGGTAAATTTATACCTGTTATAATCTTCTTCTAATCTTTTGGGGGCCTGTGCTTTTACTTTTTTCCTTATCAATGTTAAAACTTAACTGTTATGTTCACTCTCCCAGTAAGTTTAAAAACGTAACATATCTTTTATGTTGTTCCCGTGTTCCCAAACACTCACGTCTTACGTTTATATTTGTGAATCATTGCCTATTTATGAAGGTTTTTTTCTACCAGATATGTTCTGTGTACAGTAAGTTTTCTAAGGACTCGAACGCCTGGAGTCTCTTTCTTTAGCACTTAATGCATTTAAACGACAGGGTAAAATGCTTTCCTTAGAGCAATTCAGGGAGATTGCCTCACGTTATTCTTCCACTGAGTGCTGTACTTGAGAAACACGCTGTTGATCTTACATTCTTTCCTTTTACGTGCTCTCTGTTTTCTTTCTGGGAGCTTGTCACTGATATCCTTAAATTTCCCTGGCAAGTTATTTCCTGTTTTTCCTTTTTGGAGCTGTATGAGCCAGCCATTTCAGGGTAAATATATTAAACTATGTTTCTCTATACCACTGGAATCCGATACTTGATATTATTTCTATAAATACATGTTCTCCTTTCCTTCTCATTACCCATCTCTTCAGTCTCCTCAGAGAGAAATCAGTCCTTCTAATTCTATCCTTTATATTGATTATTTTTCTCAGATTTTGTTTCTAACTAAGCTTTCTTAAACATTTCTGGGAAAGTTTCTCACCTTAATTTTCCAACTCACTAATTTTCACTTTGCCCGTAGCTCATGAGAATTTTAATTAAAAAATGAGCTTTGAATAGCTGATGTAAGGTCTGACATAATATAATTTATATTGTTAACATTATATGAAAAATGATCATTTGTCAAAAGGAAAAATTATGTGATTTAATTTATTTTTTGTCGAATAGAAAATTATCCTGTCTCAATTTCTTAGGCTACTTAGAAATATTAGACATTCATAATCACCATAAATTTTTCCACATCTTCAATTACTATAGAGATTTCAGAATTTTCTCACATATTCCATTATCTCCTTCAAACACTTGTGTATGTGTGTGTGAGCACTTACATATCAATTTTAGTATATCTAGTTTAAATAAATTGAATTTTTTGACAGTTTGTTTTTTGGACTGTTAAAAAAAAGTCATTCTAAAGCATTATGTTTGAGTCATTTTTTTCACTGAGATCTCAAGTAACAATATACTCGAGTGCAGATGCGCTAGCCACTTAATATACTATATTATATTCTGTAGTTTTTGCTTTCTCAAACTGTATACTTTTTTGCCTTGCTAATTTTAAAGACCTATTTTGAAATATAATTGTACAACTCTCCTTTAAAGCTTTGGAAAGGAGGAGGAAGGAGTAGGAAAATGCATGAGTGAGAAAAGAGGTAGAGCATCAATAATTTTGCCCTATGGCTTTTTTTTTTTTTTTTTTTTTTTTTTTTTTTTTTTGCGGTAAGCGGGCCTCTCACTGTTGTGGCCTCTTCCGTTGCGGAGCACACGCTCCGGACGCGAAGCCTCAGCGGCCATGGCTCACCAGCCCAGCCGCTCCACGGCATGTGGGATCTTCCCGGACTGGGGCACGAACCCGTGTCCCCTGCATCGGCAGGCGGACTCTCAACCACTGCGCCACCAGGGAAGCCCTGCCCTATGGCTTTTGAATAAAGTTGCTCATGAATACACATCTGTGTTGTGAACCTACTACTGATTATATCAGTAGCCTTAGCCATAACCTCTGGACTTCGCTATTTGTCATTTGAATTATGAAAATAATAATACCTGCTTCACAGGGATGGTGAGAAAAGGAATTATATTCCTATTTATAAAATGAAGGAGAAAAATATGTGTTAATAAAATCAAAACTACTTTGCCTATTATATTTTTCCTTTAGATGTTCAAATTATTTAAAGAACATCAAAATCTACAAAAGAAACTGGAAATAAAATTTGTGTATATAATTAACTTTATGTGCTCTGTACATATATTTCAGCTATAAACGTTCTTTAAATGATAAGTTCCTATATTTAGTGTAGCATTCACCTTAAGTTTTTAAACTTTTACACTAAATTTTTAATATGTTAATTCAAGTTTACTGAGCTTTGTGTGTCATAAAACAAACATCATTTTTATGTTTCGAAATGGTTAATTTTGTAGTGAATTATTATATAAGACAGTACCTTTCAGGCTTTATTTTTCCTATTCAAAGATATAGTTTGTTTTGTCATCATAATTGCTTAGCTTTGAATATTTAAATAATTATTTATTAACTAAAAGTGGCAATGTTTGGATTAGCTATCTTAACTATAGAGGGAATAATTAAACATAAAATTGACATTTAACTCACAGTGTCACGTCAGCCTATTACCCAAAAGGTATTTCACCTTCAGTCAGTTCTCATACTTAATTTAACTTTAATTTAAAAAGTTTAACTTTAAAAAGTTTAGTTTAACTTTAATTTAAAAAGTTCCTGTTTGATTGATGCAAACAGTTAATTGAAGTAGCTATTTCCATTTATATGACACCCATCCGAAGATTTAATGCTAGATTACTATCTCTTCAATTGCATTTTTCCCTGTTACCTTATTTACTGCATTTCTGAATCATAGGTCATACTATAATCTACTTCTATTAAATGTAGTTTTTGATGAAACACCTCAGTATCATGAATTTAGATATCTCCATTCTTTACTAAAATCTTTCAAGGATATGTTTTAAATCTGACACAAATCCCTGGTGAAACTCTCACAACTCTACTATGCAAGATGGCAATAAAAATCAAGATTTAAAAGATATAGCGCATATTTACAGCTGTGCTTACAACATTCTATAAAGAGCATTTTGACATTGAATGAGTTTGAATGTGTTACCAGCAAACTGCGCATGGGATGAACAAAATACGTCACTTGTAACTATTTCTATTCCAAATCACTCTGCAATGTCTCCATCCATGAAATCTGTGGTCATAAGGGCATCTTTACAATGCTTTACAATGCAATCTTTCATATGCTTAAAAGTTTTAGTTTAGTATTCATTTTAAAAATGAGACTCTACTTAGATTGGGGCCAGTTTTATACTTGGTCATACAAAGGCCAAATTTGCACCACAGCAAAAGAAGATATCAGATGGGATTTGAACTAAGAAATCCAGGAGGCCCTAGTTTTCAACCTTTCCTTTTATCCATACACATCTCACCATTCCATTAATTTAAATTCTCCATTCTGGTTGAAAGAAAGGTGAAAGTACAAGTTTAGCTAATGGGGAACTGTATTTAGTTTGGTACAGAGTCACTTACGAGGTATGTTAAATATGAAAAAACTGAATACAATGATAATAATCACTTCGGTATTGCAAATTTTCTGTGCAACTCAGGGACATGCTTCAAAGAGGATTCTCAAGGCAATTTCTATCGAAAACCTGTAACAATAATCTTTCTCCTGTAGTTTCTGGTTAAAAATGAGTTTCAACAAAAATATGCCCCACGTAGGCATTTTCCCCTAGTTTGAAACACGTACTTAATTATCTTTAGGATATTTCCTTTCAAATTTGCCCCCTGAGGTTCATCCACTTGTTCTAAACTTGTCGCAGAAAGGTCAGGTTTCCCTAATGTTTGTGGATACCTGGTTCCACTTAAAGAGTTTAGAAAATCAAAGAAGAGAAAAAAGATGCACTATTATTTCTTTCTTATAAGATGGTATTTTTCATCCTTTAAGAAAAATTTATCTCAAAGTACAGAATATTTTCACTTATTGAATGCTCAAGATTGGAATAAATATTTCCAAGTTACAGAGTGCAATTATGTGTTATTATGAAACAATAAGAGTAATCTACTGACTGTGAGAAACCAATTTAGGATCAATCCCCCCAAAAACACTAAGTTGAAAAAAACACAATATTAACTAATAAGATCCATGTTTACCCATGACATACAATCACAATTTCATGTCCAATTCTTAGAGAAAATATTGCATAAATTATCAAGTCACCACATTTTCTTTCCATGAAAAAAAAAAGCTGTTAAAATCAGCAAATTATAAACAAAACTTGTCAAAATCTAGGAACCATTTCTCCACACTTGCCTCAGTCAGCATTCTTGGTTGCTGGCTGCAGACATTAGAAGTGGAGTCTGGCCACATAGGAAGAAAATGAATTTAGAAATATATGAAGTAGCTCATTGTATGAGAAGACTGGGGAAGCAGATTCTGAAATCTCTTTGATTCTGGAATCAAAGGCATCAAGGAACCAGAGGCGTGGCCACTGGACACCAGTATGATTAGAATGCTTTTACTGTCGCTGGCGCTATTGCACCTTAGCCATCATCACTCCGGTCCCCAATTCTAACAGAGCTGCCAGAAGAAACCTAATGCTGTTTGCTGCCTCTGGGTACCCCCTCTTCTGGCTTCATCATTGTGGGTGATGGCATCTTATTAGCTCTGCCACCGCCATGTGCCAGTGCCCCAGGTGAGAGGTTACACCTGACCTTGAAGAGTTCTATAATCCTGCCACCAACCAAATTTCATAGTGTGGCTTTGTCTAAACAAAAATAGCCCTCGGGCTTCCCTGGTGGCGCAGTGGTTGAGAGTCCGCCTGCCGATGCAGGGGACACGGGTTCGTGCCCCGGTCCGGGAGGGTCCCACATGCCGCGGAGCGGCTGGGCCCATGAGCCATGGCCGCTGAGCCTGCGCGTCCGGAGCCTGTGCTCCGCAACGGGAGAGGGCACAGCAGTGAGAGGCCGCGTACCGCAAAAAAAAATAAAAATAAAAAATAATAATAGCCCTCACATGCCAGCAAATAATGTCCTCTCCAGAAAAACCTTTTTTTCCCCCCATAACAGACAGACCAGTGGAATTAGCCATGCTAAATTTTTGGTGAAGTTAGATGGCCAGAGAAAATGACTGTGGGATCACTCCATACCTCCACCCAATTTGTAATTAACGTATTTAATGTTGGTAAATAAGAAAAAAGAAAGGCGGGGAGGGAATTGTTCGACCTTCAAATCCCTTTCGTTGGTAAGTCACAGCGGTTGCTACATAACCTTCCTGTCTGAACAGAACCTCTGGAGTATGTTCAGTGTCTAAGCAGTGCTGTGTCTATGCATGAGCAAAAGGAAGGTCCCAGGTGGTCCCTCGCGTTGATGCTTTTCCAATGTCAGCATGTTTTCTAGTCGTCTAGTTAACTCCTTGCTCTTTTAATATGGGTAATACCTTAATGACCAAGGACCCTTTCAGAGTTGTAAAGTCTTGCTTATTTCTCTGCATTTTACTTCTGAAGTTCCTCAACTCCCCTCAATTTTCCAAAACCTTTATATTCTATATGTAAGAAAGAGAAATAAAATAGATGGATAGAGAGATAGGCAGTAGATTTAAACCACCTTACATCAAAAAACTATTTGATATTTATTGGAATGATACTAAATTTTTCTAGCCTTTCCTAATGTATTCTAAAGAAAGTTATCGCCATGAATTCTCCATAAATAAGAACATTCTTTCCCACTTTCTAATGCTTCATGAAACTGCCTAAAATTTTATGCATGTTTTTCACTTTCCATAAAATCATAAAAATAACAGATTCACACATTTCAGCTTCTTAAACTGATTTTTAAAGTTTGTCTATTGTAATTGTTACTTGTATCAAATAGAATCTTGAGAATGACATTAACTGTTCAAAGAACTGACCTCATCATTCAATAGTATCCGAATAACCTTTGGCAGAAAGTAATACACTCTATAATACTTGTTTTTGATTTTCTACCATATAGGGTAAAATTTTTACATGAACAATGTCTGATACCACTGCAGAAATAAGTACCTGCTTCTGAAGCACTGGAGATCACTTTCAACTTTAGATAAAAATCTGTTGACTTAGCTAACCTTTCCAGGACAAAATCTTTTCTAATGATCTCTGCAAAAAAATTTAAACCAAACCTTAAGGAAAAGTATTAGTGTCTAGGAAAAACTTTTCTCCTCAGACCTTGGAGGAATATCTCAGCTAGATTCGGAAGCAGAATGGAGATCCTTTATATGACAATAATAAATTCAGATGCCTTGAAGATTAGACCACATTTTCCCCAGTTCAATGTTCACTCTCTCATGGACACTGACATCTTCAGTCAGCTGTCAGACAGCAATACCATTTTAACCCTTAATCCCCATCAGTCATCTTTTAGGTATGAAAAATCATTTTATGACCCAGCTGGACTTTTCGTGAAACCATTTCATTTGTGGAATACTGCTTTAAGGGTTGATGAAGTTAGGATCTTCATTTATTTTACAAAGAGACGTTTCTATATATTGTTTCCACTAAAGAAGTGGAGTGAAAGTCCACTGCCTCCTGTCTACGCGCAGACTAGGGTGATATACCCACACGCTTCCCCCGCAGAGACACACACCACAACTAATATACAGAAAAGATATATTCTTAGACTCACTGTTAGCTGTGTGTTCACCTGCACCGCTCTGCGTTACTCCCTCAAGTGAGATGCCAGAGTGGTCCTTTAAAGATCATGTCAGATCATGTAATTTCTCTGATTGACATCATCTGATGGTACCTCCTTTCACACAGAGGAAAAGCTGAAGTCCTCACGATGGCCTCTACACGAGCTGCCTGCATCCCCCTCTTGGGACCTCTGAGACCTCATCTCTATCACTTTCCTCTCATGCACGTCACTGCAGCCTCAGGAACTTCTCTGCTCTCCCTCAAACATTCAGGTATGACAAAGCCTTAGTGTCTGTACGCTCTTCCCCAGATTCCTCTTGGCTTTAGCCCTCATGGTCACTGCTACCCCTTCCTCAAGTACAGCACCAAGGATCATCTTACACTCGTACCTTCTCTTTGCAAGTGCAATCTCCCCCCTACCCCCAGGACTTCAAAGACTCCTTTCTTGGCTTTAGTACTGTCCATTAAATGTATCATATTCTAACACACTACAAAATTTAGCAAATTTTAATTAATTAAATTTAATTCAATGTATAAATTAAAAAAAATAATAAAGCTACTCACAATTCTAGCATTCAATGTCCATCTAGTTGCCAAGATCAAGAACTGGTATCACATTTCACATGTTATTTCAGCAATCCCAACCACAGGTAAATAACCAGGAGAAATTCTGCACGTATAAAACAGGGGACATGTACAAGAATGATTACAGCAGAGCTTCACAAAACAAAACATGGAAACACCTCAAACAAGTGAGTTTATGAATAAACTGGGATATAATGCAAGATTATATGGCAAAGTGAATGAATTAATGTGGCATGTGGAAATAGGGATAGCGCTCAGTTAATGTAACTTATCTTCATCTAAAAAAATAGAAATTTGATTGCTCAATTTACAAAAGTTTCCTCAACCGCCAACTTCAAAAGGGCAGAATATTTCAATAACTGGTGAATACACTCAGGGTCACAAATTGGAACACAAATATGGGTAAAAATGAACTTTCAGTAATTCTAAGAAAAATACTTTATTAAGGAAGATGTACTTCATTCATTCAAAGAAAAAGATGATCTTACCTATGCTTTTTAGCTGCTTAGCCCCTCTCTATACTCAAAATCAGAGTCCATCTTCAACAAGGGTAGAGGCACGAGCCACAGAAGGTGATGGCATTTGGACAGAGTAAACTTTTGTTTTGAGAACAAAGGGCAAGAAATTTTGAGAAGCACTTTCCTGGGCCTGAAGATCTACAAGTTGCACTGAAGCTTCACTGAGTAGTGAACCCGCAGCAACACAGATATCCATGTGATTTTTGAAATACATTTGTGTGTGTGTGTGTGTGTGTGTGTGTGTGTGTGTGTGCGCGCGCGCGCTAGTTTGACATGGGGGCTTTTATTGATCTCTGTTTAAAGGCAATGCTGCCTGAGCATAAGTCACCATAGATCTTGGCAGCCACACTCTGTAAAGATAATTATATCAGAAAAACAGTAGAACGAATAAAGGACTCTTTTCCAGGGAATTTTTTCCTATTCTTTTCGATAAAAAGGAGGATGTATGCCAAAGAGCAAAGGAACAATTATATGGAGCCAGGATCTATTTTTGTCCTCTTCCAATTTGACCTAAGCATGCATTGAACAAGCTAATTCAATTTCTGGTTCTTGTTTGGTGGTATGGTGATCCCAGAGAGACTTTGCAAGTGACTAAATGATAGGAAGCAAGCTAATATCGCTGCCTTCTTTAGAAAGAGCAATTTTATAGTGAAATTTGATGGGATAGAGGAGGTTGGTGGTAATAAATTATTCAAGATAACAATAGCCTTAGGGCATGCATGAGTTATCTATTTAAATAGTACGCCCTAGCTGAGCTGCATATCAGAATATAGTTAACTCCATGCTTGGGGTTGAGATTATCCTGTTGTTAAGGTTAAGTAACCCCTATGCTATTTTTCTTAACACCATATATTTTTCCACTTTTCATCTATCATTAAAAGGACCTACCAAATTGAGACCATACATTCAATGAAGTAATTAAACTAATATACCTTTTAGTATCCTGCATAGTTAGTCAATACAAAACTACTTTACATGAAGACACTGGTGGAATATATCTTCAGGCAAATTACAAGATATCTGTAACAAATCAGATTTCTGAGAGCAATACTTTAATTTGTCCTAAAATTTCACTTGAAATTTGCAATTAACTCTGCTGTTTGACCTCTACCTCAAGAGGTCCAAGTAGAAAAGCCTTCAAGGCAATGGTTAATTGGATGCATGCTTTCTAAGTTAGAAGTCTGAAAAAGTATTTTTATAACTCATTCTTTAGAAGTAGACATTTATATTTAATTTAGGTATTTTAGTCTAATTTCTGTGTTTCATATTATAAATAGCCGACCTTCTTCATGGTCTTCTCTCTGAAAAAATTGAGTTTTAGAAATCATGTCATTTCAATTAAGAAAAGTTATTAATGTCTGTGTCCTGGTTTACAAAATTAATTCATATCGAAAAAGCAGGCAGGAGAGGCTAGAAAGCCATCTTTGTTGTTAATTTCTCTCAGGTTTTTTTTTTCTGCTGTTTTTAGAAATATGTTAGAATGAATAAAAGTGTTGTTCATACAATTATTAATTGGTATATTGGTTTCATTATGATAAATAATCTGGTTAAACATTTTACCAAAATGGTGGCATAATAAATGTATGCTTTGATGCAGCTTCTACTTCAAACATCAATTTTAGTTGAGATAAATAAAAATGTGTATATCCAGATTTAGAAATCATATCTTTGTAGATTAGGAAAAGAAGGAATCAATAAAGGGGTGCTGAGACTAAGCATTGAGACTTCTATGCCATAAATTAGGAAAGGATGGTAGTTGTTTGACTCTAGAAGTTTAAGAGGAATAGAAGGGGTCCATGTTAGATTTGAGACCAAAGATATTTCAAGGTGTGAAGCTAGGAGACGGTTACATCAGCTCTCAATAAGTAGCCTGTAGCTACTGAACTCTGAGCCTAAGGAGGAAGCATAATACAATAATAATAATTATCAGCTGTCACAGAGGTTCTATCTAAAACCTATGACTGTCACTGTGAGATTGACAAAGTGTAATTTACCAGGAAGGTAGTTACCCTTGAGCAAGGCAACTCCATATTCCATATATAGGAAGGGGTGAGCACAGAAGGAGAGAGTGAAAAAAATAAATTAAAAGTGAACCAAAAAAAAAACCACCCTCCCATTTGAAATGAGTATACAAAAACCAATAGAAATGAAAATATTACCAAAAAAAAAAATAGAAAGCAAAAAAACCTTCAAATCTGATTGTACGAAAGATAAAGTTATGACAGAGTACTAACGTATTTTTCCTCATGAACTGTAAAGAAAATTCTAGTAAGTATTTTAAATTTATCTTCAAAGAAATAAATGAAGAAATCACATCCATAAAAAATAAGAAATGATGAAATAAAAACTCAATCAAATGAAGCTAGTTAATTAGAATATGAAAGTGAATTAATTCAATTTCTTCCACATGAAAAATTCAGCCTTTAAAATTTAAAGATGCATAGAAGGAATAGACTCCGGCTGCATGAAAAATAGTAAATTGGAATATAAATTTGAGAAAAATCATACAGAATTAAGCATCACAATATAAAAATGATTAAAAATGAAAAAGAGCAGGTAAGCAGAAGGGTAAATTCAGAAGCTAATATTTTTCTGAGAAGTTTAAGGATAGAGAAGGGAGAGAACAGCAAAGAAGTAATATTCAGAGTTAAAACTTGAAATTTTCAGCAGAAGTGTTTTTCTTAGAAAGACATAATGTTAAAGTAGCATTCGGTATATTAATAAGGAAAAATTACACAAACGCAGTCCCATGCTGAGAAACTGAACACCAGGAATAAAGAAGTATTTTTAAGCAAATATCAGGAAAAATATTAACCAGTGTAATGATGACAAGGTTGTACAATAATGTTTTTACTGCAGCCATTAATGCTGGAAGATAATGGAGCTACATGTGAAAGTAATGAGGAAAACTGATTTCAATGTAGAAGTAACTAATTTGCTAAACAGTCATTCAGGAGATACAACAGTTTCCACTTCCTTCCACAACAAAGTAACTGGGTCAGAATTTTCACCCTCTGCCTTCTGTCTTGAAAAATCCAGATTTTCTGTGTGAACCAATGGCTTTCAAGGAATTAGACAGCAGACAATGAAGTATATAATCCCTCAGAGATAGGAAATCATCAAACAATGTGAATAATCCAGCTGCTCTAGCTCACTGCCTAGAGACATTTGAGGTCATGGGGTAGATCCATGGACTCAGTGACACAGAAATGAGTGTGTAGGCAAGTCGAGGTATCAATAGTATGCAGGCTCAAGTACCAGAAAAGGAGAGGTGGGCAGAAAAAGAACCGCAGAGCGAACCCTTCAAGTATACAATCATGTACTGATCAGCACAAGTGGGTGAAGAAAATAAGAGTGGTTGACAAGTGAACCACCTGAAAAGATTAGGGAGAATAGTGCCTGACACTTAAATAAGGCTTGGACTAGTAACTTTTCCCACCAACCAGAGAGCAAAACCCCAAATTAATGGTACACTGAAAACAATACTAAGAAGATCTTGACTCAGTAATGGGGAAAACCACTAAATACTGCTTTGATCTAACCAAACAATGCTCATAGGCAAGACCAAAAGAATGAAATTGTTCCCAAGTAAATTAGCAAATAAAGCTCAATTATTGGGCTTTCCTGGTGGCGCAGTGGTTGAGAATCTGCCTGCTAATGCAGGGGACATGGGTTCGAGCCCTGGTCTGGGAAGATCCCACATGCCGCAGAGCAACTAGGCCCGTGAGCCACAGTTACTGTGCCTGCACGTCTGGAGCCTGTGCTCCGCAACAAGAGAGTCCGCGATAGTGAAGAGGCCCGCGCACCGCGATGAAGAGGGGCCCCCACTTGCCGCAACTAGAGAAAGCCCTCGCACAGAAACGAAAACCCAACACAGCCAAAAATAAATATTAAATAAATAAATAAAAGATTACTATTAAAAAAAAAGCTCAATAACCTACATATGATACAAAAATATCCAGGACACACAACATAAAATTTGTAGTGTCTGGTACCTAATCAAAATCTATGAATCAGGCAACAGAAACAGGAAATTATAACTCAGGGCAAGGAGAAAAATCAAACAAAATTGACTCAAAAATGGCACAAATGATAGAATTACTAGACAATGACTTTAAAAATTGGATTGGCTCTATTAGTAACAAAGTAGATTTCAGAAGAAATAATGATAATACATATAAAGAGGATAATGAAAACGTGGTCAATTCATCGGGGGAATGTAACAATCCTGACCATTTATGTAGCAAGTAACAGAAATTCAAAATACATGAAGCAAATATGGAAAACCTGAAAGAAGAGAAAAGTAATCCACAACACCACTCTCAAAATAATTAATAGAATACATAGATGGAAAAGCAGTAAGGATATAAAATCCTTGAAAAATACTATCAACCAGTACTTCCCAGTTAACCTTCTATACAACATTCCACTCAACAATCACAAAATACATATTCTTCTCAAATGAGTACAGATAATTTGCCATGAAAGGCTGTACTCTGGGACATAAAACCATTATTTTTAAAAGGGTGTATTTCTTACAAAATATGTGCTCTGACTACAATTGAGTTAAGTTATAAATCAATAACATAAGGATATCTAGAAAATCAGCAAATATCTGGAAACTTATAACAGTCACCCTGAGGCTGAGAGAGAATCAACTTGAGGTTATTTGCCATAAATTTAAAGAAAGGATATTTAGCATGATTTTCCATTTTTCCATTTTCTCCACATTGAGCTGGAGATTGGATTTTAACTATGGTTGTATTTTACCCAAGATACTCAAAGGAAGTGAGAGAGGAAAAAGATTGTCAAGGGGATACACAGAGACACTGTAAAGGAGGACTTTGGAAATTAAAGAACATAAAAAGGAAAAGACAGTACATAAAGGAAGAGAGGTGGAGGGAACTTCAGTGAGAATAATCCCTGAAGTTGAGGGTGGGATTGGAAAGGTGATGGTGGTGGTCGGAGTGTGATTCTTGAAGTTTATATTATGGAGCGTCTGCAGTTATCACTGTTGCCAATTGTTCCAATCTAAAACATATTTTCAGAATGATAAATCAATATATTCAGAAGGGGGAAAGATGGAAATCTAGAGAGTAATATTTAAAACTCAGACACCTTAAAACAGAGAAAAACATGTAGAGATTGGAAGAATATATTTACAACACATGTAACTGGTAAAGAAGCAGAAACCCGAATATAAGAATTCTAAAAAGTTAATAAGAAAAGCAAACAAACCCATAGAAATATGGACAAATAATATGAAGTCACTCAGAGTAATAAACCTGGACGCTCATAGCACATAAATTATGCTTAACCTCATTACTGATTAGAGAAAGGCACATTTAAGAAGGCGGAATCTAGAAAAATGGTACAGATGAACTTATTGCAAAGCAGAAATAGAGACAGAGATGTAGAAAACAAACTTATGGATACCAAGGGGGGAAAGGGGGGTGGGATGAACTGGGAGATTGGGATTGACATATATACACTACTATGTATAAAATAGATAACTAATGAGAACCTACTGTATAGCACAGGGAACTCAATGCTCTGTGGTGACCTAAATGGGAAGGAAATCTAAAAAAGCGGGGATATATGCATACGTATAACTGATTCACTTTGTTGTACAGCAGAAACTAACACATTTTAAAGCAACTATACTCCGATAAAAATTAATGAAAGAAAGAAGTTGAAATCCCTCCCGCATACAATAATTCAAAAAGGTGATTCATCCCTTTAAGTGGAGGCACAAGAATTCACACAATGGTTGGAATATGAATTGGTCAATCACTTTGGAAAGCAATTTGGCAATATCGAGGGAAGCTGAAGATGTACGTGGACTATAATCCAGCAATTCCAGTTCTGGATA
Organism: Grampus griseus; assembly: GCF_964374135.1. Classification (NCBI taxonomy): domain Eukaryota; kingdom Metazoa; phylum Chordata; class Mammalia; order Artiodactyla; family Delphinidae; genus Grampus; species Grampus griseus. Next base: position 2,771,467 of record NC_139015.1, read on the forward strand.
AACACTCAGACATGCACATGAGGAAATGTACAATAACAGTCACTGTAATATTAGCTACAATGTAGCAGAAACCATAATACTCATTGATAAGGGAATAATTAAATAAATTGAGATATTCTTATTACATGGATGGATTAGGAAAAAATAAAGAATTATAGTGAACTAAATCTACAAATATCAACATCAGTAACTCAAAAAAGCAACATGCAAAGAATATAGGTTCAGGACATAAAATTTACATAAAATTTTTACTTAAAATTTTTACGTTTACATAAAATTTCTAAGCAATATATATAGTATTTATGTTTATAGACATATATACATATTGGTGTATAAGAACTATCTACACTAATACAAAAATGCAGATTTCCTCTGAAAATGGATACAAGGGAATTGCAGAGTACATGAGGAGAAGGGGTTGATTTTATCTGTACTGTCTTGTTTTTTAAAAAAAAATCTTAAAGAAATATTAAATATGATCAGATTTGTTATAACTGGTTAATGGGTATAGAGTGAGAGTTGTTATCCTCAAACTTGTCTCTACCTTTTAAATATGTTTTGAAAAGAGAGAATATAGGAAATACTGGAATATCTTAATCTGAATGTAAATGGAGAATAGATAATATTTGAAGAGTACTTTGTCACCTGGATGAGACATTTTAACTAATTCAATTTATATATTAACTCATTAAAGGAAGTATTTATATTGGTTGGAGATGACATACTCTCACAAACGTGATGTGAAATCAGGCTTTTCAAGGGGGATAAGCATAATCCAATATATCATCTGGTCATAACTTTTTTCTATATAATATTTGTTGACATTCAGTTATACTGTAAAACTATTTACCCTCAGTATTCATGATATATTTTCTTAAATCATGAACATAATATTTCATATAGAGAATTTTGCAGCAATTATTTCTGTAAGTACTTCCTGGAATTTATTCATGTAACTAAAGCATTCCAATCTGATATTCTTCAAATTCATCAAAAACATTCATTTTCCTTAAAGTTTGGATTTATGAAATATACAAGGGTGCTATTCAAAAATATGTAAATATTTAAAGGATTAAGTGATTAATGTACTTGCAAAGATTTTGCCCATGTTATAGTTGTATTTACAACTGGTTTATAAATTCATTTCAATAAATGAGAGGAAGAAATTACCTTGTCTCATGAAATCTGGATACATTTTAAATAGTTGATAAAATCTTAATGTTTAAAGGACAATTTTAATCATAGGAAAATCTAAAATGCTTTTAATAGGCTAAATTTGCTCATTATTTTCCTAATGTTTTGTTTCTTGAGATTATCTTCACTTTTGGTTAGTGCTTTAGAGATTCAAAAGAGGTTTTTAAAAATCTTTCATAGAAATACACCTCCCTCTGGCAATATATACTTTTATATACTAAAAGCTTTCCCACAAACACACAGAGCTGTCTCTAATTATGGAAATGTTAACAATTATTATCATCAGTGCTGAAATATCTTTTACACATTATTCATTTAGTAAAATTCTAAATTCTAACTTTCTTTTGTTAAGCAATCAGAGTGACATTCATGGATGACTGGAAATACTTGAAGTGGTATCTTCTGTATTTGAAAAATAAGTTTTTATGTTAATAATATAAGCTCAGTGATGTCAGACTGCTTTAATCATGAGGCTTTTTAGCAATGAGACTATTCAATATGGGCTCATGATTTCCCTCTGTCTCCATGCATAATAATGAGCATAGTTTTGGAAAGATTTTTGAATAGGAAAGGGAAGGTTAATAAGAATGATTACACATATTATAATGCTTAAAATAGTACTAGCACACTAAGAAATAAATTCAACATTATGTGGAAGTTCTTTGAAGCCTGTTTTGTTTATAAATGGCTTTTGTGTTCAGTGATGTTATTCTAATTACAAAGAAAGAAGTCTGGAAGATTTTATAAAGATGTAGTTAGCAATAGTTATCTTTGTTTTGATATTGTGTCTTGCAGGAAAACAGACATAAAGTGGTAGAACAAAGAAGACAACCAAAAATTACCATCAGCAAAGTGATTACATTTTCATTGTTCCTGTGACAAGCTGGGGAGGGTTTCCGGACTTGTCCTTGGTCGAATTACTTATGTATTTCAGTTTGTTGGCTAAAAGACAAAGCCATTGCAAATAATATTGACTTTTCAAGAATTAAGTAGGATTATCTTGACTTTGCCACCAATGATGATATAACCAGACTGGAATTTCACAAAGATTACGGCTTCTGTTTTTTGGGCATTAAGTTAAATGCCTTAGTGGCTGTTCAGAGGAACCTGAGACATGATAGATCTTCCCCAGTTGGCCCCTGCACTTGTGCAAGTGATGTTTGAACCTAGCAACTTGCTCCACGGTTATATTGTTTGATTGACCAGCACTGTCTGGATATAGCTAATGAATTGGCCATATTTGATTCTGTCTAGGGTAAAGAATACAAAGGTTTTGCAATCCTTTGAATGCCAATTAACTAATCTGTATCTATTCCTTATTTCTATATGAGGGTTATTTCTATTTTGTAGAGTGTAGTAGAAAAGGATTCAAAGTTAAAATTGTATTTGTTCAAAGTAAAGGATTCCATATGACATAGTGAAGTGATGAATAAGAGACAATAAATCCTGTAGAGGAGCGTGTACAAGGCAAGTTATCAGAGAAGTGAAAAGTGAAGCGAAAATAGGGATGAGCTTCAGAACACTGGTGGAAAGAGCCTTTAGTCCGGAAAAGGGGCGGTCTGCTCATTAACGCACTTTTGGAAAAACTGTCATCTTTGTGATAGTTAATGATGTATCTCTTTACTAGTTACTAGCTTTGCAAGGCTTAGCTTATTCAGGCTGTGTGACTCTGGCCAGTTATTGTCCTTCTGAATGAGTTTTTCTTTAATATGGTGGGATTCGAGTGCTAGTATTATACATTTGTTACGATGATCTATAAAGCTAACATTCGAAGGGCTTCAAATAATTCCGAGTTTATGGTAAGTACTGAATAAATGCTATTTATTATTATAATTATCCTTATGTTTGTTTCTATCCTATCTTTTGTCTTTTTTTTTTTTTTTTTTTGCGGTACACAGGCCTCTCACTGTTGTGGCCTCTCCCGTTGCGGAGCACAGGCTCCGGATGCGCAGGCTCAGCGGCCATAGCTCACGGGCCCAGGCGCTCCGCGGCATGTGGGATCCTCCCGGACCTGGGCACGAACCCGTGTCCCCTGCATCGGCAGGCGGACTCTCAACCACTGTGCCACAAGGGAAGCCCTCTTTTGTCTTTTTTCACTCATATTATTATATATATACAATATTTTTAGAAAGTATGTATATTTTTAATAATAATATTATAGACATTTATGTACTTACCCCAAATGTATAAAGTATAATATACTCTGTATCTTTGAAAAGCTCACTGTACCCTCTATGACTGCATTCTCAACCTTGTCTCAACAACTGTTGTTTACATTTAAATTATTCATTCCTATGCTTTCCTTTTTGATTTTTCATTTGTGTCTTGTAACAAAGTTGATTAACATACACAAGAGATGCCTGTTCCCTTGTTTAGCGTAAAGCTATGTTGAGGAAGCAGCTGCTTGTTCACAGACTATATCCCCAACTCCCTGTATGTGGTGGGACAACGTGACTCTTCCTGCTTAAATGGAATATGATTGGAAGTGATACGCGTCACTTCTGGGCCACTGCGTTTAAGAAATGGGTGTGTCTTTCCATGCTATCTTTCCCTATCGACCAGATGGATGTAAAGAAATATGTGACTGTAGGGGAAGATGGAGTCACAAAATGGAAGGAGTTACCATGCAAAATAAAGCAATCCATCCAAGACGAACACATGCTTCAGACAGTTTCATGAGAAAGAATTCAGTTCTGAAATTTTGGCTTTTGGTTATCGAGGGCAGTTAAAAATAAGCTAAGTAATAAAGATCTATATTAGCAATCAATATGTTTATTTTTAAAATTCTTTCACTTTTACTGCTGTATACTATTTCATTGTATAAGTATGCTATAGTACAGTTATTCACTTCATATTTTGATTCAATTGGCAAAAGTTGTCATCTTTATGATAGTTAATGGTACATCTCTTCCATATTGTTCAATAAAGTTTTATAATTTTGTCCCTAAAGGCTTTTACTACATTTACTTTGCTACATTTACTATTAGATATTTCTATTTTTATTTCTGTTGTAAAGAATATTGATGTTGACAAGTTATGGAAACATAATTTGGAAATATCAGAAAATAAGAAAATGATTGTTGACACATTTTTTTGTTTAATCAATGCATGCTAAACTCTCTTATTAACTCAATTATTTTATCTGTAAATTCCTTGCATGGGCTATATATACACAAGAATTCCATTTACAAGCAATTATAATTTTGTTTCACCCTTTAAAATTTTTTTTAGTTAAACTGCCTAAACTGAAAAAAAGATAAAAGTATAAATAGTTTACATCTGTATTTCAATCCTAATCTTCAAGAAATGCAGTAAAATTTAACTACTAAGTAAAACGTTCATAGTAAATTTTGCAATACAGCCTTTACTTTGTCAGTAAGTAACTTTTATTCCCTGTTTGCAGATAGATTTCATCAAGATTGGATACTGGATTTCATTATCCTCTCTTGGTATCTATTAGGATAATTATATTTTTCTCTTTAATTTTTATATCTACCCGCTTACATCATTTTATTTTGAAACCAAACTTGCATTTTTGATATGATTCTAGATTGATCAGGAGGTAATATCTGTTTTACATGTTGCTGTATTCATTTGCTAATACCTACTTTAGTATTTTTGCTTCTATATCTATGGATGAGATTGGCCTAAAATTTTTCCGTATACTAATGTTCTTATCTGGTTTACATATCAAGGTTGTGTTTCCCTTCTTTAATCTGGGGAATATATTACATAACATCAGAATCATCTGTTACTTGGATGAGTGGTACAACTTGTCCTTAAAATTGTTTGGCCTATTATTTTCTTTGTGAAGAGAGTTTGAATAAAAGTTCAATTTTCTGAATGATTACACAATTATTCTGCTTTTCTATTTCTTTTGAGTCAGATAGATTGAGTTATATTTTTTCCCATGTTAGCCTCTCAGTTTTTTTCATCAAATACTCTTTCTAAGACTTGAATAATTTTAAATCTATAGTAAAGCTTCCTATATTGTTTAAAATAAATTTCTTATACCTCATTCTCCTTTTAATCTTTTTAACCTGGGAGGGTTCTGTCAGTATTTTCATAGTCTTCACAAAAAGAAATCTACTTTTATTCTCCATTTGTTTTCACTAAGTTTGATTCCCTATAATTATTTTCTTTCTTTTAATTTCCTCAGTTTTCCCAGCTGTTCTGTTTCCTACCTTTTTGTTAAAGAGATACTTAGATAATTAATTATGTATTTATATTCTTTTCTTATATAAGTTTCTTGAATTTTCCTCTGTGTTCTGCTTTAGATTTTTCTCACAAGTTTTGTTTAACCCCACTATACTGTACCATTTAAGTGGTTTATTTTTTATCGAGGCATAAATGCCATAAAGCAAAGTGTACAATGTTAAGGTGCAAAGCTTGATGAATATTTAGAAATGTCTACAGTCAGGTAACCACTACACAGATGAAGATATAACACCCTTCCATTGCCTCATAGGCTCCCTCTGGCTCTGTCACAGCCAATCCCCACTGCTTGACGGATACCACAACTTATTATGGAACTTAACAGCCGAGGAATTACAGAAGTTCTTCCGTGCCTGGCTTCTTTTACTACATATGTTGTCAAGTTGTTCTAGAGCCTTACTATCACTAGGTATTGTCCTTTAAACAAAACAAAACAAAACAAAACTGACATTCAGGGAAGCCTTGTATAGATTTGATGGTTAGTGCATTCCTTATTATTTAATTTCAACTCTTTTTATTTGAACTAGAATTTTATTTTGATCCATGAACTAGATGTTTTGTATTTCAAATGGATGTGATTTCTCTAGTTAGGTGTTTGTTACGGGATCATTTTCTGTATGATACCAACAACTCAAAAATCATATATCATCCTGGATTTTTGGATTTTTTTTGCCCTATGCTAATGTTCCATATGCTAACACTTTTGCTTTGCTCTCTATTTTGTCTGCTACTAATAATTATGTATCAGCACTAATTTAATATGTACCTAGTGTAATATTATTTAGAATTAATTTTAAATGTTTTGTTTTAGGCAAGTCTCTTGCATTCAGCATTTTAATTTGTTTCTAATATCTCATTTGTGCTTTCTATTTTTCCTTATTTTCCAGTCTGTCTAATCTTGGGTTTATTATTGTTTCTCAATTCAGTTTCACCTTGTTTTATAAGCAATTGTTCTTGTTAATTTTTATTGGCTGTTTCAAGGGGAAAATACGCTTTTGTTTGTCAGATGATGTCCTCAGTCTGAGTTTGTTCTGTCCTTGTTCTGTTCTTGTTCTTGAAAGATGGTTTCACTGATTACAACATTCTAGGTTGAAATGTGTTTTCTTTCAGCACATTAAAGATCTAACAATTTCCTTCACTTCCCTTCTTGCCCTTGAAAATTCAGCTCTTAGATTAATTGAAGTTCCTTTGTAGGCAGTCTCCTTTCACCTCCAACTGCTTTTAAGAATTTCTCTCCAGCTTTGGTTTAGCAGTTTTACCATGTTTTGCCTCGGTGAGTAATATATTTCCTTCTCTTTCTCTCTTTTATCATCAACTTGAATAAGTGGTATTCCTGGATCTCTTCCCTCTAATATCTTATTTTTAAATTCAAGTTATTTATATGTTAGATTGGCTCATTTTTCTTACCCATCTTTTTCAAGGATCCTTTCATGTGTTTTCATATTAAATGTAAATATTTTATAATCTGATAATATTAGTATCTAATTATTACCATATTTTAGTGTCTGATAATTTTCATATGTGAAGTCATTACTTGTCTGTAATAGTAATCTTTGGTCTGGAATTTCCATTGGTTCTCACTCACTCTTAATTTCGTGTGCAATTTGTTTTTATTTTTTTTCTGTGAACATGTGTTACTTAGAATTTTTGTAATAGCGTTGAAATCTGTATTGAAATTGAATTATGTCAAAGGTTATTTTCTTTAGCTGCTGCCAATTGCTTAGGAGCAATATTATTCTACTACTACTTTAAATTATAATATTTGGTATATGGTTGTGTGAAATAAGGCTTTAGATACTTGTGAGGGATTCGTTGCGAACATGAATTCTCAAAGAAGACATTTTTACACCTTCATACACCACAAATATCAAGGCAGGAATGTTTCCAGCAGGCCTCTCAGAAACACTATTTGATATTTTAAAATACATAAAGTCTTCATCAGACAAGAAAAAAGATTCATTTCATTCAGTATATATAAAAGGTTAAATAGAATTTCCCAGAAACTTAATGAACACAAATATAGTCACATTTTTAGTAGCAATAAAATGGAAATCAATTCATATTTAATAGTTTTGCAATGTAAGAAATTATAAGAGGATTTGGGGGAGATATTTTTGTTTGTTCTTTTACTTTTTGTCTAAAGATTTACTTCTTTTGCTGAATTTTTTAAACTGTCATTTAGCCAGCAGACCCCAATTGGCTATTAGACCTCTACCACTAAGATCATGTGGACGTTGGTAAGTGTGTATAAAAGAAAACAGCCCATCAGTAGGAATTTTAGTCTTTTCTAAACCCAGATATTGGAACTTCATTTGATCTGAATTTATAAAGATTTTTACAACATTTTAACTGATTTTCCTTTGAAGCATTTTGGTTAACACTGAGTTGGGTCTTTTTCATTTTCTGTTGAATTTTTCTTAGGGTTGGAAGTTACCCTGAGTGACCTGGAAATTATAACTGTTGGTATTCATAAGGGACTGATCCCAAGAAGCGCGGCAGCAATCTGACTGGTCAGCTGGAGAGCACAACTGAACATCAGTGGGCCACCTCCAGCAGCCTGGCCCTTCACTCTGTGCTCTCTGCTCTGTTACTTGCCTGCGCCCCTCTCTGATGCCCTGGGACATTTAGCCTTTCAGATTCTTCCAAAGAACTCATCTCTTGTCAGTTAACCAACCAGGCTAGCAGTCTGCCCAGGGGAGTATGTATAATCTGGTAACTCATGGAGACTTTCCAAAAGGGGTGGAGACATAAATAGTTTTGAGGAATTATTTCTACGGCCTGAAACTTCCATATTTACTATTTTCTGAAGTTTGTCTGTTTTAGAAGGTACACATGGGCAGAGGATCAGAGTCGTTCTCCTTTCTCATTCTCATTTCACAATCATCCTTTACTCATTGTGTAGAATACAGAGATATTTTGAATCTTATTATGATAACTTTCCTAGAAATGTAAATGTGAAACAAAGTGGTAGTTGGAACTATTTGTGTCACAGAAGTCTTTTTTATTTTTGGTTAAGGCACAATTAATTATTCCCTTTACCATCTCACTGTGAGCTGCATTTCCAAAAAGCAAAAGTTTTACTATTTTCTAGTTCATTATAAAATGTAAAATAGTTTATGCACAGATTTTGTTGTGGAGAAGTAAAATAGGGTAATCAATAAAATACTTCAAGCTTAAAAACATGTTACAGTAAAATAAAATTTTACAAAAGATGTATAATACCAATATATTATTAATATAAGTAACTTATAGCACAGAAATAAGGATTATGTCCTGAATGTAAAGATAGTGCCAAAGAATAGAGAAAAAGAATAAAATCTAAAAGAAAATAAGGAAGATGAACAGACACATTACAGAAAAATAAATGAAAATGGAACTTATACCTATCAAAATGACAACTACAATCATAATGAGAGAAAGGAAAATTAAAACTCCATTAAGAACCAATTCTTACCTATCACACTGTCAACAGTCCAAAAGTTTGACATTGCCCTCTGCTGGTGAGGGTATGAGGAAGCAGATACTCTTCTGCAGTATTGAGTACAATAGTGGAACTCTTGTGTGAAGCAGTAAAACTCCCATTAAAATATTAGAATTTCTATGGAGGAAAAGTTGAAAATATCTAGCAAAATGTCACATGGCTTTACATAGTAAGCAAAGTAGAGTGCTATAAGGTTCTAAAGAGTAATGCAGACATCTCTGGAATGATGACCAGCCTATAACTAAAAAACATAAAATGGAGAAAAGTGTACACAGATGCTACCATTCTTACATGCGGGTAAAGGGGGGAACTAGATGGAGATATGAGATATATTTCTGAATATATTTGTTTTAGACTTGCTTTGAAATCCATAATAATATTTCACAAAATTATAACACATTAGACTTTTTGGTCTTTTTTTTACAAAAGCAATGCCTACAAATTAAAAGCAAATGCAATTAAAGAATTCAACTATATATTAAGTTGATGGCATAATAACACAGAATGGAACTATTTCAGATGACTTAAATAAGCCAGTAAAATTACATGCTATCCACAGGGATAAAACTGAGAGAAGAAAATGTTAAAATGCTACATTATATAAAGTAAATTTTAACCCAGTTTAGTTATCATAATGTTGCTGATATGTTGTCATTTGGAAGCACACTAGACACATTTCACCAGGAACACAAATGAATGCAAAGTTATTAAATTGCTGGAGGAAGAGAGAAGAAGCTAGAAGAACCATGGAGAATCTCAGCAAGAGAGTGTTGGGAGATGTTTTTGTATAACTGGGGTTCTTAAAATCTTTGGAGGGGATCCAAGAGAAATGATTAGATGTTGTTTGACTAGGGAAATTCAGTGATTGGTGTCTTAATACATAGTTTAGTGACTGGTTGTCTTAATACATCTTATTAAGAAATGGAGAAATATCACTGGGCTAGGTTATCACTGTTAATGAAACATTCTAAGTCATATGAGCTGGAGGAGGGAAATACTAGATTATTAATGTGATTGTACAGGGACTCTGTTCAGATGCAATTACAGAGTGATATTTTTTCCATATTGTTGTTCCATGGTAAAGTAGTGACCCTGTCTGATTATTGTTAATGTTCTCTGGAAATTTTTTCTGTTCAGGATGAAACATCATGGCCCTGTTGTTGCCAGCTGCCATCTGTTCACTCAGACATTTTTTCCCCTGTCCCATCTTCCTACTTTACCCAAGAATGCATAAAGCAAGGGCAGAGGACATTACTTTGCAGGATTCTAATCTGCAATGTTTCTCAAATTTTGTGGTTCACAGATGTTAAGGGAACGTTTTCTGCATTTGGATTAGATTTATACCTTATTGTTTCTTTTCTTGCAGGATTATCTGCTGAATATGCTGATGGGATAATGACTGCACTAAAGTATAGAGAGTCAGTTTTCTCTATAGAATAGACTTTTTTCCCAAAGAGAACATACAAATGGCCAATAGGCACACGAAAAGGTGCTCGAAGTCACTAATCATCATGGTAATACAAATCTAAATCACAGTGTGATACCATCTGACACCTGTTAGGATGACTGTTATCAAAAAGACAAGAGATAACAAATATTGTCAAGGATGTGGAAAAAAAGTATCCTTGTAATGGTGGGAATGTAAATTGGTGCAGCAATGGGAAACAGTATAGAGGTGCCTCAAAAAATAAAAATAGAACTGCCGTATGATCCAGCAACATCCATTCTGGGTATATTTCCAAAGGAAATGAAATTAGCATCTCAAAGAGATATTTCCACTCCCATGTTCATTGCAGCATTATCAACGACAGCCAAAATATGGAAACACTCCAAGTGACTGTCAATGGATAAATAAAGAAGATGTGCTGGATAGGTACAATGGAATACTACTCATTCATAAAGAAGAAGGAAACCCTGCTATTTTCAACAATGTAGATGGACCTTGAGGGCATTATGCTAAGTGAAATAAGTCCATTATGCTAAGATGGACCTTGAGGACATTACTCTAAGGAAAGAAAGAAAAATACTGCACGATCTCACTTATATGTGGAATCTAAAAAAAAAATTCAATGCCATAGAAACAGAAAGTACAAGAGTGATTACCAGGGTTTGATGGAATGGGGGAAACAGGGAGGTGTTGGTCAAAGGAAACGAAGTTGCAGTTGTATAAGAGGAATAGGTCTAGAGATCTAATGTACGAACCTGATGACTACACTTAATAATAGTGTACTGAACACTGGAAATGTGCTAAGAGAGTAGATTTCAGGTGAACTAATCACACACAAAAACTGCTAGCTATAGAAGAGAAAATATGTTAATTAGCTGGACTGTAGTAATCATTTTGCTATGTATATCAAATCACCCTGTTGTGTACCTTAAATATATATAATTTTTATTTAAAATATATAAATAAGTGAAAAATATTTATATAGCAAACTGCCATGAAAGATAGAGTGTCTCCCTCCATAGCCAAGTGCTATCCACTATATTTAAGATAATGTTTCCTTCTGGGGTGGAGTTTGTGAAGGTTTGCTTACAGCCTCTCAAAAAGGTTTGATGTTTCCTCAACAGAAAGATTCTCTGCTGTGATGCAAACCTATGGTGTATACACAGATCCATCCATGTGGATCTGCTTCTGTAACTTGAGTGCAAAAGGAAGGAATGTGAACAGAAAACTTGTGTTGTGTGCTATACCCTGAGTATAAAGTCCTTTTTCTCTGACTCAGGAGTTTCATGTCTTCTGCCAGTACCCGCAAAACTGTGGCAAGCTAACTTGTTAGCTTACACACAGGTAGGGTAAAATCTAAGATTCTTCACAGTTCTTGACAAATAACATTTAAGACCCTTGAAAAAAATGTATGAAGCATTACAGGTAATTACCTCAATAAAATTATTATTGCTATTCATATTAGGCTATAAACCAAGGGTATAAAAGCCGAGTCAGAAAAATGGACACATCCCATAGTTCATTTGGGTCTGTTCTAGAGAGACAGGTGGGCTTTCCTTTTCATCTAGTCATGAATATTTCAAATGACTTAAAGATTATCTATATAACTATCATCTATCTGTCTATCTACCTATCTATCTACCTAAATTGTTGATGAAAGCACCTAGACAAATGAATTTTAACTACTTTACACAGAAATATTGTTTATCAAAGAAGTAGGACCTCAGTGGGTTGGTGGGTCACAGATACTGTTAGGAGTATAACTATCATTTCCCATAACGGGAATGAGTTAAATATTGTTCCCTTACTCCAGGTAGACTTTCTGAATGGACTTAAGTATTGGGGAAAAAAAATTCTGGAGTAAACAAAGTGCATATGACAGAACAGATTACCCAATTTGGACCCCCATATTTGGTGAGTCTGCTTCTGCTGGAATAATTTTTGCAGAAATATTTTTGACTTGTAGTCAAAATAAAATTTTTACAGTAGTAAAGGGTTTCATTAATAATTTGAGGAAAACACAAATTTTAGGGGGAGCCTATGGGAGAAAATCCACCATCTAAAGACTAGCAGAACTAAATTTTGTCAGAGGTCATCAAATGGGGATGACAAATTTAGTAACTGTTTAAATTTAGACTAGTGTCTGTGGTCATAGAAAAATACACGAGTCTTATGTTTCCTTCGATGACAGAAGAACACCTTAGGGGATTAAAAGTAAAGAGGTAGAGATAGGTGCAAGCACACTGAAAGCCAAACAATAATAACAACAAAAAATTTTAGAAGACTGCTGAGGAGTGCCTCTAATAGGTAGGATTAGTAGTAAACCAAAAAGGGGGAAAAAGGAATAAGATATGTCAGGAAAACAATCGAGTTCCATCATCTTGGGTGGAATTTGTGTATATCATGTCAACATCTGCTTGGTAAAAGCAGCCTAGGTTAGGTGTTTTTTCTTCTAAAGTTCCTATACTTCTGGATAATTCCCAAGAATCCTCATCTTAAAGTTGCATGAAGAAATGGAAGGTCAGTGCTCTGTAGAGGAGAGCAAACACTTTTTGATCTAGGAAACACGAATCCAAGCATCAATATCCTAGAGTTGTATTGTGACAGTTAACAGTTACTGACAAGGTCTTTTCCATTGAGATGCAGGTGCCTCACAGGATGTTTCTATCAGGGGACTTAGGTCTTCCGATTTCAGGTCATGTAGGGTCTGCTTAGGTAGATATTTTGAGTGTCTTGGAAATGCTTTTGTAACTAGTGATCATAAAACTGTATGCAACATCTGAGTTTACTTAGCTGTATTAGTTTGCACTAGGGCAGTCTAAGACCAGGAGGGAAATCTCCATATTCATGGTGCAGGCTGTTTTTAACTCACAAACCAAGAGCTTATGTCAACAGGTTCAGGCCATAGGAGTCCCAGATCCCCTGGGAACTTGGCCAAATTTTAGTTTTAATTCTCTTATTTTCTTGTATTTTTCTTGAATACAATGAAAAATAAAGATTTGGGGTTAAAAGGTGAGGCTTTGGAATAACTGCCCCAGTGAAATGTAACTCTCTAGCAATAAAATCCCTCAATCCATTCTGATACTAAAGAAACCAAGATCAAAGCATATAAAAACATATTGACTGACTGGTTGAATATTAAGTATGCTGTTTTTCTAAGTGGAAGATGAAAGTGAAAATAATTAATAGAGCCAATTTTGCTGATGTAACTTCTGGGGGAGGGTTACATTTCAAAGACCTGAAATCTGAGGCTCAACTTGTTCTTTCTTTGGTCAGAAGTCAAGATGGAAAGTGAGCAGGTTTTTTTGGACACATCTTCAATTGTAGTTGATTCCTTCTTTGATATGTGATATGACAGGAAATTCAATGTTCCTCTTACCTATTTTCTGCCCCAGTGTAGAGTCAGCTATATCTCAGAAGATCCTTGGTTTCTTTCATTAGAAAATGGTATATAGAGATCATAATCTGGTCGCTAAATGTGTTCATTAATGCTGGCTTGACCCCCGTTTCTGCTATTCAGTGGCTTGAACTACGAAATATGCCTTTTAAAAAATTAAAATATATTGCGAGTTTGTATTGATAATTTCAATTTCAAAATTAGAGGATTTTATCCTCTCCTTACCCCTCTTACACTTGCATCTTCTTTTTCTCCGTGAATAAACCCAGTTATCATTTAAACTAACATATTTAATCATTTATATTATCTCACAATACATATTCATAGTTTGAGAATAACAGTACTGAAAAGGAAAAAAAAAGGAACAGTAACAACAACAACATCCCTGACAGCCAACAGCTGGCCTACGGCAAACAGCCACTAGGCCATGATGCTTCCTCTGGATCATAAATAGTTTCTAAAGAATATAAAAAGTAACTAGACAGATAAGTTTTGACCATAGTACAACAAGAAGAAAGCAAGATGGCTCCTAAATCACGTTTGAACACAGAACCAAGGACACTGTGTCATCATATAAATAATCAAACATATGCCTCCTTCCAGCTAACATGTATGACTACACTTTCATTTCAGACAACCCTGACCATGCACTGTTCTTTCTACTTCTTGATAAAAGTTATTAATATATCCAGTCTCCTAACTGCTACAATTCCCAACATGTCTCAATACAGGACAGACTTCCTTTTCTTTGAATTCTACTAAAAACCACCAATGATAAGTCATAAGCATATAATAATCACCTCATAACCCCCACTTATGGAGACACCCCATCATTCCTTTGGTAAATTCTTGTTTTCCACGGCAAGTTAATAAATTCATTTTTGTTTGACTACAAGAATATTTCTGGTGTTCTTTGACTTTTGGGCTTCAGCAAAACTAGAGTTTCCACTAATATTTGTCTGAAACCCTTGTTGTCATGGGCCAGAGCCTTTGACTCAGTAATAAATAGTGCATACTTCTGAGACCTCTTGGATCTCTACTAGTTCAAAGGGAAGGCCACCATTCCTATAACCTTGAGTTAAGTTGCTTGGGTTCTGATTATTTCATTGAGACTATCAGAGTTGGTCTTATTTTGTTTGCCCTTGCAGTAAATAAAACCAATACTCCTTAAGATTGCAATCTCCATTTGAAGGAGCTATTTACTAAAATGTGGACCTTGAATCTGGGTCACATTCAGATCTCTGTGCCATTGGTAAGAATTTCCCAAATCCCAGGGCTGAAAGGGAAAATTATATTGAAAATTCAGACTTGTCCTTGGAAGCTATGCTTCACATCTCTCTTAACTCTACCTGTCTGTCCATTGTTTTGGTGGAGCCAGAGGATACAAATATTTTACTGAAAACAGCTAGTTGGCAAAGCCATGGAAGTGATTTAGAAGTTAATGAACGTTTAAGGAGAAAAACAAAGACATCTTTTTGACATGGATACTCATCAGTGTTATAAATGAAAGGGTTAGTGAAAACTGAGTTGTCACATCCTTGCTAAAATTAAAGAGAAAGTATTAAATTTATATTCTTTATGTGTGTTTCTTCCTCTTTAAATTTCTTCTAAAAGCTTTAATTCAAAGGAGAGAAAAGAATTATCGTGATTTTTTTTTTTCAATTATGGCCTTGGCTCCTAGGTTTCAAAATAAGAAGAGGAAGGATCAGGGCACTCGGATTTGGCAGGATTCAAAGAGTCCTTAACATCTGGTTATTAATTAAAAGGTTTATAAATTATATAAAAACAATATTTCATGTAATATTAGAGATAGTATTCAATTAGGCAAATTAAAGTAAGTTAACAATATTGATTCAAAGACAATATTTTTCTTCCCTGGATTTGCTATATAAAAATAATGTGATCACAATATTTTATTATGACAAGAATACGGTTAAGTTACTTATGAACACTTTCTAAATTATACTGATTTCATGAGTCAAGTATGCTGTAATTATTTTATGTTTAAGATTTTAAAATGATATAAATATGGTTAGCTATATGTAATTGTAATAAAGGTTTTGAAAGCGTTTAAGCTTGTAAAATTTTTATGATACAATTAAAAAATTAAAGTGTTAGTGAAAATTGTACATTCACATCATTTTGTTGACTTTAAAGTTTTAATAAATGTTAAAGTGAGTTAATTAAAATATAATCTTAGAATCTTTCCATTTCTAAATAAGAATATGAAACAATAGTCACTGAACCTAGTTTTAATTTATTTTTATGAAACAGGAAGTATATATCTTTTACCCTCTAAAAACTCTTCATTGTGCTTTCCCAAATCCAAACTCCAGATTCAGAATAATAAAACTCTTGATATCTTTTATAATCGAACCATCTTTTGGTTTCCTAGAATGACTGGAAAGTATTACAAAGAATACTTGCTATCTCGCCTAATAAAAGAAAGGGTGCTAAAAATAATTACATTTGTTTCATGGGATCCAAATTTTATTTCATTCAAAACTATTGTCAAAGCCCTTTTGCTTACCACACTTATAACAAAACAATTGATATATCAGTACTATTTTTCTCTCCATTTTATAAAGAAAATTGGGCCACGGCCAGGTTGAGTAAGCTCATAAGGCACAGAGGAAGATGATAAAATAAGGTCCAAAATTCATGTTTGATAGTCCATTATTTTCTGATACTGTCAAGAAAGTCATATTTCAAATTTAGTAGGTGTGTTCACATCAATAGCTACTTTTTAAACTAAAATGTAGTCTATTGAAAAGAAAGAAAGAAAAAGAACCCATGCAGGAGTGATTTAAGTCCAAGAAAGAATTCAAGATGGATTTGAAATGTGCATTCTGATCAAAGTGTAATTAAGACTGAAATAAGATTAAACTGTAGTCAAAAGCAACTAAGAGTTTATGTATAAAATATTCAGTTTCATTTTGACCTTGTTATATTTGTATCATTTTGAAGACTATCATTTGAAGACTCTACAAATGTACAAAATACATTTTTATGAACCAAAATTCAAATAATTACAATTTCAAAAATCTTTTCTCATTGATCTGCTCTCTAATTACACTGTGATGACTCTATAAGCAATTGCTTTGCTAGTTGGTGAATAAATGCATTTCCAAACATAAATTTTGGAGAAATTTAAAATTTATAGCAAAGCCATAAATGGTTTATAATATTTGACAAGGTTAGTGATAATTCAGGGCTAATTTTTTAAGATTAATTACTGTTAATGTTATGTTTTTATTTAGTAGTCCTGAATAAATGTTTTAAGATGCTTATTTTCCTTTTCTCCTCATTTTCTACGTAAGAGTAATGTTACAATATCTTACCTGATTCTCCAGTTTTGAGGCTTATGCTTTTAGTAGAACATTATTTACACTTTCTTAGCTTGCAAAGACATTAGAGGTTAAGTTCAACAATTAAGACCCAAATCCTAATATTAACTTTTGTTCTGTTGCCAGAATAATTAATGCATGCCTTGACTTGTCTCTGTCTACTATTCAAGGTCAAACACTATAAAGACAACAACAGTCTGTCATTCATTAACACCTTTGAAAGCTATGGTGGTACCCTGTGTGCTTATATTCACTTCCCTGTATCTGCTAGCCTTATTGAATTGCTAAGTTTGCTCCTTATTATTATGGAACTAGTAATTTAGCATTTCATTTTAAAACTAGTGAGGTTGAAAGCAGTGGAACCAGAGTCTGATGAACAAGTTAATCCCTTTTCTTTCTCCAGTGTGATCTTAGATGTCACAGGACTTCTAATGTGGTAAAGTCATCTCCTCAGTGTTTTCAAAAAGCCTGCCCTGTCAATTTTACATGGTGATGGCAAAGATTACAATAGTCAAGATATTCAAAACCTGTGAAAGGTAACAGAGCTGTATATGTTCTACTCTCATAATAACTTAATTTACTAATCAGTAATAAGTATTTTGCATGTAAAGAATGTGCATCCCATGACAATAAGGAGGAAAATATCCTCTTATCCATAATCAATAAGTAACAAGCCATATATATATATATATATATAATACACACGCATGTATATACGTATACACAAACATGAAGATGCGTATAAATATACACACACATATAGATAGAGTGATAGAGATCTAGGCAATATACATCTGCATATGTGTATAAAATGAATACTTTAAAAATTGCCTGATAAAAAAAATGAAATTCTGCCATTTGCAACAATGTGGATGGAACGAGAGAGTATTATCCTTAGTGAAACAAGTCAGAGAAAAACAAATATCTATGTTATCACCTATATGTAGAATCTAAAAATAAAAAACAAATAATGTATATAACAAAACAGAAACAGCCTCACAGATATAGAGAACAAACTAGTGGTTACCAGTGGGGAGAGGGAAGGGGGTGGGGGGCAAGATAGGGGTATGGGATTAAGAGATACAAATTTTGTATAAAATAGATAAGCAACACGGATAGATTGTACAGCTCTGGGAAATATAACCATTATCTTGTAATAACTTTAAATGTTGAATTACTATGTTATATACCTGAAACTAATATAATATTGTAAATCAACTTTACTTAAAAATAAAAATTATAAATGGCTGAGTTAATTGACTATCCATATGGAAAAATATGTATCTTGATCTCTATCTCATATCATAAACAAAAGCTAACGTCAAACAGATTATAGATATAAGCATTATATATTTAAATGTGAAAGTTAATAAAGCTCCTAGAAAAAAATATTTATATGATCATAGAGCAGGGAAAGATTGTTAAAAGGAAACCCAAAAGCACTGTTTATTTAAAAATGATGATTTGGACTTTATTAAAATGGAGAAACCTGTACCTCAAAAGATATGATCTAGACAGCAAACAAGCAAACCACCTTTTGGGAAAACAAACAAACAAACTTATATACCTCCCAGAGACCTCATGTCCACAAGATATCTTTGAATCAGTAAGTAAACAAAAGAAAATCCAGTGGCTACATGGCTCAGAGCCTTGAAAAGATAGTTCATGAAAGATGATGTAAAAGTTGTTAAAAAAATGAAAATTTGCTTAACCGCTTTCATTATCAGATAAATGCCAACTAAAACACAGTAGGACACCACTATGCATCCACTAGAAGGGCTAAAATTAAGAGACAAAAGCATATGGTGCTATTAACAGCAACTAAAACACTCTCATACATTCCTGATGAGAGCATAATTTCATAGAAGTATTTTAGGAAACCATTTGACATGATCCACTAATGCTGAAAATACATGGACGGCCCAACAATTCCACTTCACAGCGTATACTTGACAGAAACGTGTGCATAACTTTACCGAAAGACATGTCAAAGGAGATTCATAGCAGCACAATTGATAAAAGCCATACACTAGATAGAAACAACCTAAACATTCATTTACAAAAGAATGGATAGACAAATGTCCGTATACTCAGACGGGGGAATACTACCCAGCAACGCAAATTAACAAACTACTTTTACAACAAATTGGAAAACTTCCAACAAATGTTGAGTGAAATAAGTGTGACCCAAAAAAGCACATATTCTATGAGTCCACTTCATAAAGTTCAAAACAGGAGGAAAACAGAACCCTAATTGATGATGATAGAAGTCAGCAGGGTGTTTACGTCTAGGGGCATTTGTGTCTAGGACAAGGCAGAAGGGGCGGTCTCTGTGGTAGTGGGAAAGCTGTATTTCTGAAATTAGATCACGGTTACACATTTGTGATCGCATTATGAAAATTAATCAAGGTGCACATTTCACAGGATTCCTAAAAATTGTTTTAGTTCAATACATTTTTTCTTAAATATTTGTTGTACACTTGTCTTGAAGGATCAGTGGCTCACAGTATATTTATAATATGTAGGTACTAAGAGAGAAACCTCCTCTTTAAGATAACTAATCTAATTACAAAGAAAACTCAAACTTAATTTCACTGTAAAACCACAATAATACAATGCCTATGCTTTTCATTTACCTGGTTAACTGGGAGTTGGCATCAAAATACTTGTTATTTTATGCTTCTGGTGTCTTGTTATGGTCTAGATAGTTCTATGCAGCTTTTTCTGAACAAAAACTGATTTTTATTCAATCAGTTTCATACTTATTTTAGAATTCTATATTTTGTTATGTTTTTTGCATATTATAAGAACAGTAGATGTTTATTGTAAACAAGTCTGAAATTAAAGAAAAGCATAAATATCATATACTAATCTATTAAATCCAACTTATAACATTTATATGTAATACATATATATTTATTTATGTTAAAACATACAGAAAGAGATTGATAAAAATCAGAGTATAATTAAGGTATTATGTCACCTGTTTCATGTACTTAAAAATTATATATTATGAATATTTTCCCTGTCACTGTTTTCTAAATCTGATTTTTATCATCTATTTAAAATAACTGAATGCATCAAGAATTATTTATACAATTACCATTGTTGGATATTTATACTATTTCTGATACAAAATGTGTTTTTCTCTCCTCCTCAGGTTCCTTTGCACATGTCTTTTCATCCCCCCATCCCCTTAAGGTGTGAATGCGCAAGGCTCAGACTTTGGATTTTTCTTGATTTCAAATATAATGATGCTATACACTGTAATTTGCCTCTCTATTTTTTTATTTGTATTTCACCACTAGTTGAGCAGCAGCCATTCAAATTAAAGATTTCTCTTGGA
Organism: Grampus griseus; assembly: GCF_964374135.1. Lineage (NCBI taxonomy): Eukaryota > Metazoa > Chordata > Mammalia > Artiodactyla > Delphinidae > Grampus > Grampus griseus. The sequence continues at coordinate 2,791,894 of NC_139015.1, forward strand.
ATATCGATTGTAAGAAAAGTCTACAAGTAATTATATTATTATACAACATGATAATAAATCTCTCCTCTCTTTTTCTCTTTCTCTTCTCCTCCCACTCCATGTACACACACACACACACACACACACACACACACACACACACACACATTTGGGCTCTTTCCTGGACTTCCTATTCTGTGCTCTTTATCTTTGCAATCTTTAAATTACTACCTCACTGTTTCAATCATTACGTATTTTATGTTTAATATGTAATAATGCAAGTCTGTCTATACAACTCTAATTTTTAAAAGAAATACCGTATTTTCATCTAGAGATTTATTTTAACAAGTTTTAAAAGGTTATAATTTTGATAAAGTTATAAATTCATTTGTAGAGAATTGCCTTTGAATCGTCAGGGTTGCAACAGGAAGCAGATGGCATGTTTAAAACATGATTTGAAGACTCTTTACATATTAAGACTTATTTATAGAGGGGTGTGTTCTAGGAAGTGGCAGTGTAAGGCTTTACCGCCCTCAGGCCATACAAGAGGAATGAGCAGATCACAGGACTGGGAGTGTGACACAATTACATCCACGCCGGGTTCACAGCCAACTGGACGTGAAGATGCTGGGAGGGGCCGTGGAATAAATGGTGACTCTCCTTCCCCTGCCACTCTCTGGCCAGCACTCCTCACTGTCTAAACCCAACCAGAAATCAGTGGTTAAAGATGTGGTCCTTAGGCAGCTTCCCTGATTGAAGGCAAGAAGAAAAAGTGGCTCTGAAGAAACAAATACAAGAAAACCGACAAGGCATTTTTTGAAATAACGATGAATATCATTTGTCTAATCATGTGCGTCTTTCTTTATCTGGTCTCTTACACCTCTTAGAAAAATTAAACAATGTTCATCATGTCTTCAATAGTTCCCTTGCAAATTTACCTCATAGTAGTTCCATATGTGGTATATTTGTGAATATTATGTTATATATTCTATCTGGTAATTAATGATATAAAGGTAAACTAAATTTGTTCTTGGACATCCTACTAAAATCTCATGCAAATTCCAAGGGTTTTTGTTGCTGTTGATTTTGTTTTCAGGTGAGTTTTCTTTGTTCGGGGGGTGACTTGTTTTTAATTGGACTCCTAGGTTTATTTATGTTCTTGAATAGCTGTCTAATTGTCTTGTGGAAGAACACAGGCTAAGATCTCCTACTCCCCCATCTTGCTGACATCACTTTTCCTTTTTAGTAAATGTCTATGCAATTGCTTTTTTGATTCTTTTGATCTAATTAGGTAATCACTATTTTTTCTAGAACACAAATTGTTACATAAATATTTTAATATTATTTGTAATGAAATGATGTTTTATGATCTTTTAATGAATAAGATATATCTTCTGTAACTATCATAATATCTACTTACTTTCCCAAATTTTCTTCATGTTTTCTTATTTTAGTCTGACATTTGAGTATATATTTTTAGTCATTTTAGAAACAGATTTGTAATTAATATACAGTGCTTCTAATTTTATTCAATAATGTATTATTTCAGCTAAATTCTTTCTAAATAGTTTATAATACTGTTTTAGGCCTTTTTGCTGTTCCACTTTTAAAAGTTTGAGTTGGATTCTTCTTTTATTGTCATTCATGTTCCCTCATTATCTAATAAAACTAACATACATCTCTATTAATACTTATGCTCACACTGTATATATTTTTAAGTTAATATACTTTCTGTTTAATTTCTAAATTTTAATATTTCCTTGTGATCTAAGACTTGGTTAAGAGACTTTAGTCTGTTTCCATTTTTGCATCTCCTAGCACACATGCTTTTCTTTTTGTGTTGTTATTAGTAATACTGATTGTGGTTCTAGCAATGCTGCTTTTCTCCTTTTTTCAAAACTTATAAATTCTGTTTTGTTTAGACAGCATGGTCAGTGAACAGGTCAGCTCAAGTTCTCTTAAATGAATTTTACGAAGGCATGCTTCATAGCCTAAAATACGTCATTCTTGCATCAATGATTGAAAGAATATGCAGTCTCAGAAAGGAAATATGATATACAACTACAGTGTTATTCAGATCTCCTACATTTTGTATTTTAACTGTCTAAATCATAAATGATTAAAAGAAAATATTACTACTATGTGATAAAGTTTCTCACTCCTATATTTTTTTGTAAAATTTTCTTTTATCTCTTAGAGGTTTTTGTTTATTATGACTTTATACTACATAAAAAATTTTGTGAATGTTACAGAACTTCAAATAAAGAATTAAACTCATTTTATGTTTTTTTGTGTTTCTAATTTATACTATATATATGTATATATATATACACATATATATTTACATGTTAGAGTTAATATTGTCAAAACTTTTTTCTTTTTATTTGCATTTTCTCGGTGTCCTTTCAACCCACCTTTGCTTTACTTTATCTTATGAGTCACATATTTTGAAAGTTGTTATTATCAAGACACGGTTATACCTTTTTCAACTTCTCATGATTAAAAAAAAAATTCTAAAGTGAGATTTTTGCTTATCAAGACAAGAAATTAAATCTCTAGTTCACGATTGCAGATTGAGCATTTCTAACAAAATGTTTCCCTTAAATTTCTCTGAAATGCCAGAATATAATAAAATGATGTAATAAGAATAAATCTATAATAATTAAGAAAATTAATAAATCTATAATAATGTCAGAGCATCCTAAAATATACCACTGATGGAAATGAAAATGAGAGGAAATTTACCTGAGATTTTTTTTTTAAACTGAGATTTGATTGAAAAATGATACAGAATAGAGAATCTTCCACCCAAACCTTGTAAAATTAAAGCCATCTTTAGACAATAGTCATTCTTCCTAGTAGAGACACAGAGAAACTCCAAATATGCCATCAACATATTAAAATAAGCAGAAATAATCATGGGGACCTAACTGTTCATTAGATTAATTATAACGTACATGCGTGTAGAAATTTCTCCTTCCCTTCTCTGTTTACAGAGAACCTGCCTTTAGAAAGATTTGCTATCAGAATGAAGCCCTCAACTCTAATTCAGGATAATTTCATAGAAAGCGGAAAAGAGAACAGCAACTGCAAATAACTTTGCATTGCTTATGTAGTGCCAGGAACTATGCTTAAGAGCTTTACATAATGAGGAATCCAGAGGTTAGAAAAAAAAAGTAGACAGATGTGAACACATACACTTCTGTCAGTGAAACAGCATATCCAGAATTAATGCTTAGGTTACATACTGGCAAAACATACCTGTCATTTATGCAACAGGATATGGATTTATAACCATAATTTAAAATGAATCCCTAAACACCAGTAAAGAAAAGCCATCACCTTCAAATAAAATATAAGTAGGAACAAAGTAGGAATACAAATGGACATTATGAAAGTTGATTAATCTTACCCTGGTCAAAATACTAGTACAGAAAACAATGTGTCATTTTCATGAAATAAGATTGGCCACATTTTTAAAGTTTGATAATACCAGATATTAATGATAACTTAGTAAGTAACAACTTTCTTACACTGACGGTTAAGAAGATGGATTCCTGTTCTAGTTGTTACATTTAGTACAATGGATATATTTTCCAAACACTAAATTGCCTGTGAAGTTGGACCTGCCTTATGTTACCCATCCCAAACCCAAATGCCATAGTGATAGTTTAAATGATTTTTTTAAATGCTTAAAACCCACCCAAGCTATTTTTTAAAAATCACTGTGGGTCAAAAACAGAACAGAAAGAGCCAGCAGTATTCAGGACCAGGGCCACAGCCTGCTGAGACCTGGCTCTCGTAATGAGCAGAGGCAGCTGGGAGGCAGGAAACCAAGTCCCCAAATCCCCACCTTTGCTCACTTAGGTGGTAGATATACAGGTGACAGTTATATTCTTTCCTTTCTTTTTTTTTTTCCTTAAGAAGAAGTAATGATCTTCTAGTCACAAAAATTGATTGGTAACTAGGACTCAAGTGCTTATTTGGTTGTAATCTTTTGTAATCAATATAGGACTTTGAGTCTCAGTTTCTCCTTTTCTAAAGTTGGGGTTTACACACACCAACCACATCAAGTTTTAAAATGGAAAAATTTAGACTCCAGTGAAGATGTCTATCCCAGAGTCTTCACACAGTGGATACTGCATCTAGGTCAATTGTAACCTTGAATCTTTAAACTCAGTCAATAAACAAAGTAATTTTGAGGTTGCCCTTTGAACATTTTTTCATTTGGTTGATGTATACATGATACAATCACAGATCTCACTCCTAAACAAAATATTTGTATAAGTGGAGATAGAGATATACAGATATAGAGATATACATAATCCTTTAACCTTTAATATACTTCCACTAACGTAATTCCAATTCCAATAATATGGCTAACTATAAAATCTGAACAAAACTTAATAGAAGAAAATTTCTCAGATATCTCAAATTCTGAGCTCACAAGAAAGTAATAGAACTCCCTCCTTCGAAGGGGGTGAAAACACTGCAAGGAAGGCGGCAATCAAGCTAGACCATTAAGTACACTTAATCTCTCAAAAACAGATGAAATTATACGTGGATTGTTAAATAAGGAATACTCAACTAAAAGTTGTTAGACAAATTAGATGATAAAACTGAATTTGTACCTAAGAAGCCTAGAAGTTGCACTCCGAAAAGTATCCCAGGTGATTACCCTTCATTACAATTCTATACATGACAAAATCAGCAACTTTTCTGTTTTGTAAAAAGGCTAAAACTAATTATCGCACCACCACACCATGCATTTTGTTATCTATCTTTCTCAAGTAATTGCCATAGAAGCAGAGGTGATGCGAATACCAGTGCAGACAGGGTATATTATGCTGTGGTTAGAAATAATTCCAAAATCTAAGTGTCTTAAGCCTCTCTTGTAAAAGAGCTACATGTCCATCTCTGGTTAGCAGAAGAGTTCTGCTCACTTAGGGACGTGGTGGGCTGAAAGAACAGCCAACATTTCAGTTGTTGTTGGCGGCTCTTCCATAGAGAAGAGGGAGTTTAAGAGGGTCTCAGACCAGCAACTAAATGCCCCAGCCTGGAGGTGACAAATTTCAATTATGGACACAATTCTTTGACCAGATTGAGTCATATATTCCTCACTAACCTGTGGGGAGCCGGAAGCAAAATCTCATCATGTATTCAGAAGAGAAAAATATGAAAAAGGTTTATCAAAAGCAGTAATGACTGCCGTAACGCATTTGATATGTTTTGTTTTTATGAAGTTGTCAACTTCAAGATGTCCGTAACAAGCCAGGTTTGATCATGAGAGACACATGAAACTATGGTAAATACTGATGGTTTTCATGTTGATTTAATTTAGTCAGTTGAAGTGCTTCATTGTTGCATGTCTTCTATAAAATTCATTCTACTTTGCAAATGGTATACCGTGGCAGTGAGTTTTTCCTTTTGGATCCTATAGCTCAAAACTAATAGAGATAAGTGTATTGTGCAATTAATGAGTTTGTCTCAGCATTTGTCCCACCTAGTTTACCTTCTTCCTTGAGTTGTCAGGATCTGAGTGCAATAATATATGAGAAAGCACTTTATAACCCCTAAGCCACTATTTAAATGTGAACTGTAATTAAAAAATTAGACTGAACTGCAAGTTTATGCTCCAATCCTAGGATACTTGAGATATATTACTTTATAGATCAAGACTCAATAACAGAAGCTCAAAAACACTTTTCTTCTCATGTGAATATAAAATTAACTCCTGGAAGCAGATTTGTACCTTGCTTTTACAATTGACTTTTACCATTTTCTTAGTGTTCCTTGAGTTTGTGTATACGCTCCTAGAAAAGGTTTTGCACAGTATTAGTGCAGTGTTATTTTCCAAACACATTCTGAGAACATTTGAGCCAGTGGATAATAAACATAAGAACCTTAGGGTAAGTATTTAATAAGTTTTCTGGGAAAAAAGTTTTCTAAGAGGATAAACTAGAGATGCAAAACATTTTGCCTAAATGTTTCCATTTTCTTTTTTTTTTTTATCTTCACATCTCAAGTACAGTTTAACCTTTGAAGAGGGAAATTCAAATGCAGCAATGAATTAGGAAGCGATTAAACTTCCTTTTCAAATGTTCATAATGAGTTGTGTCACTGAGTTTGAAATCTCAGACTAAATGTTATCTATACCATTTCTCTTAGGAAAAGAAACCAGTTGCACATAATATTGTCTTCCATTTAAAGCGACTCTGTGTCTAGCCCTTTCTCAGTATTTCCACTTCTTCGTCTAAAATAAGAAACTTTTTTCCTTTTATCCTGTGTTTACTTATCAAAACCCTTCCAAAGGGTCTCCTTACTCATAAACTAAACCTCTACAAAACACCTCAAACAAACAAACCTCTACAAACACCTGCTGGTGACCCGTGAATCCCACAGGGCTCAACTGAAATGCCTGTGAGATGACAGGGAACTGAGGTGAAGATCACTCTATATTCCTATTTGTAGGCATTGTAATTCCCATTTTATTGGGTATAATATGACTTTAATAAAGCTTCTGGTTAAATGAGAAAAGAATCGCTCTCTAAATCAATGTACCATATGTACACATTCATTATCTTAGGTTAAATGGGTATTGTTATTTTATTAGTGACATGTAAAATGTATTTAAATAATTAAATTATGACTGTTGACATGAACACCATCATACATTCAAGTAGCATATAAATCTCTAAAAGTGAATTAGTAAAGATAAACCCCCCAACGATTAACAAAACGGAAAACAAATAAAAGGTACCTTTGTAAAAATAATACCAGAGCTTTTTTTAAAGTCTAGATTAAAAGAATTCTTTGTCAGGTCTAATTTTTTTAATGTTTTAAATAAATAAGAAAAAATAATAAGTAAATAACATAAGCCATTTAATGAAAGAGGCAGGAACTACATTTGTGGATGTAATTTTTAAAAACTATGATTAGATAATACAAAAATATGCAAAACTACATTAAAATTTAGATTAAAAAGATTTTTTGAAATGCAAATTACCATAAGGTACTAAGGATAAGGCAGAAAAATTGAATCGATTAATAACTAAAAAGATATTCCAAGAGTGTTTAAACACCCATGCTTAAAAGTGAGCAGAATCAGAGGTTTTATTGGTCTATTAAACACCTTTCATAAAAAAGACAAATCTTATGATGGGAGGGGCAAGATAAAGGTCTGGGATTAAGAGATACAAACTACTATGTATAGAATAGACAAACAACAAGGATATATTGTATAGCACAAGGAAATATAGCCATTAGTTTGTAATAACTTTAAATGGTGTATAATCTATAAAAATATTGAATCACTATGCTATACACCTGAAACTAATATAGTATTTTAAGTCAACTATACTTCAATAAAAAAGATAAATCTTATGATGGTTAAGCTGTTCTAAACAGAGTAAAATGGAAGCTAACACTAAGCAAATGATAGATATAAAACTACTAGTGACATTTCAAATGAAATATTGAGAAAACAAATACAGCCATGTATTTAAATTATCAAAAATATTTTACTCTAGGCATTTAAGGATAGTTCAGCTTTACAGGATATATATACTCAATAGTCCTCAATCCATAATTATAAAAATGTACACAATAAGGAAAGCTGAGTGAGAAACAACAGAGAAACGAGATAAGTGAGACCCATGGGTATTAGATATTAGGATCATGATTTCATATAATAACTTAAGTATGCATAAAATGATAGAGAAATACAAATGGAATTAGAAGCCATAGAAAGAAGAGAAAGATTTGAGAAAATTCAAAATTAGATTTCAATAATTAAAATTATTCTGAAGGAAATAAAAATATAATAATTAAAATTTAAGAATCTTTTTTCTTAAATAGAAGTTTAGACATAGCTGAAAGGAAATTCGTGATCTTAAATATATATCCGAGCATATTAGGCAGGATACAACATAAAAAGACAAATGTATAGAGAATGTGTGACATTTGGTTTCCTGCTCAGATATTTAGAGAGCCAGAAAACCCATCCAACCAGATAAAGGCCAGACAAACTACAAACTCATAACCAGTTGTGAATTTATAGATAATTGAGATCACAAGATGATGAAATCATCCAATATCTGGGGCAAGAGAGGCATCTTACAGAGAGATAGAATGTGAGCCCTTGTTTTACTTGAGCAGATACAGTCAGACACAAGTTCAAAGAATGGAGCTAAGATAGTCGACTAATTGTTGTCGTCTGTGCTGTGTCTGAGAGCAGAGTGCAGACAGCAGGGAGACCCTGGGGACCACAGATACTAGGAGGGGGGCTTGTAACCCCTTGAAGACCTGGCACACATAGGGGAGGCTGGGAAGAGCATAAAGAAGCTTTGCTCGTGCTGCAAGTCTCGGGCAGGATAGGAGCAGCCACTGTAGGTTACAAAACTCTACCTAATCTGTTTCCTCTATCTCCCTGTATTAGTTGCTCAGGCTGTCATAGCAGAACACTACAGGCTTAAACAACAGAAATTAATTTCCTCACAGGTCTGGAGGCTAGACGTCCAAAATCAAGGTGCCGACAAGGTGCGCTTCATCCTGAGACCTCTCTCCTTGGCTTGAGATGGCTACCTTCTTGCTGTGTCCTCACATGGCCTTTCCTCTGAGGACGCAGAGATTGAGAGAGACCTCTGGTATCTCATCTTCTTCTTATAAAGACACCAGTCCTGTGCGATTAGGGTCCCACCCTTATGACGTCTTTTTAGCCTTAGTCACCTCTAAAGCCTCTAACTTCAAATACAGTCACCATGGGGGTTAGGACTTCAAAGTGGTGGAACACAGAAATTTAGTCCATAACACTCCCCTGGGAAACAAAGGCCTTACTCAACAAAAGAAAGGGTAAGAAACACTGTCACTTTTAGGGTCCAGTGAAAACTCATCACAGCTGAGAGAAATGAACAAAATAAAATTCTTTGCTAGTAGTGGTGGCCAGGGATTCATGCTGGGACCAGAACTACACCTGGAGGAAAGTCGGGGCACTTGTGAAAGCCGCATACTTGGGACCCAGGACGATGTGCCTACCTCTATCAGGCTGAACCCGTGGCTTAATCAGAACAGGAGATAACACCTCCCAAACCTACACCACTAAGGTGACAAACTTTCAGTAAATGGAAAAGTGAAATACTGTTGGGACAGTTATAAGGGACTGACTCTGAGCTTCCGTGCAAAAGGAAGACCTAAATGTGAGTTTGCAGCAGACACTGAAAGAAAACCTCTAGTAAGCCAGTCCTCACACTAAATATAGGTATCACTAAAGGAATTTGAAGATTGCAGTGCAGTGGGGTAATCCTAGTGACAACAAACCATGAGCCAAACTCAACTGGTGACTAGATTAACACGAACTGCCACATTGTGAGCTTTGCAGAAAGAAAGGCCCATTCCCAAGAATAAAAATGCTGTATTTTAGTCTCTAAAAAAATAAATGGTTTTGAAGAACCTAGGGACAAGACAGAAATAAAGACGCAGGTGTAGAGAATGGACTTGAGGACACGGGGAGGGGGAAGGGTAAGCTGGGACGAAGTGAGAGAGTGGCATGGACATATATACACTACCAAATGTAAAATAGATAGCTAGTGGGAAGCGGCTGCATAGCACAGGGAGATCAGCTCGGTGCTTTGTGACCACCTAGAGGGGTGGGATAGGGAGGGTGGGAGGGAGATGCAAGAGGGAGGGGATATGGGGATATATGTATACGTATAGCTGATTCACTTTGTTATATGGCAGAAACTAACACACCATTGTAAAGCAATTGTACTCCAATAAAGATGTTTTTAAAAAATGGTGTATTTTAGTCTCTACTGTTTTATAGAACAAATCCAGATTTCAGAAAATAGGATGTAGTATAAGAGAAGACAAGCAAATGCAACACACCTCCAAAAGAGAACACAATCAACAGAACCAGCCTGAAATATGACACAGATATTGGCATTACATTATAGGAAATTTAAAATATTATAATTAATATATAAAGACCCAAATGGAAAAAGCTGAACAACAAAATCAGCTCAGTAATTTCAACAGAGAGATGGAAACTATAAGAATGAAATGGAATGCTAGAAATGAAAACAGTAAAAGAGGTAAAGAATACACAGTAAAAGAGATAAAGACAGACTCTTTGGAGGACACAACATAAAGGAGGAAAGAATCAGTGAACTTGAATATAGATCAGTAGCAATTAAATTAATTGACACCAAAAAGAAAAAAAAGTGAAAAAAAAAAAAAGCAACCAAGCATATGGGACAGTAACAGATGATCTAACATAAGCATTGTAGGAATTCAAGAAGCAGAGGCAGAACAGGGTAAACCAAATCCAACAAAACAAAAGACCCTGATGGAATGGTTAGAAAACAGCTAACAAGATTGAAGATGTCAATTTGAACGTTTCAGTAACAACATTAAATGTGAATGATCTGAACACATATTAAAAACTGAGACTGTCAGATGGGATAAAAAAGCAAGACCCAAGTATGTGCTGGCTATAAGGAACTCACTTTAAATATACAGATAAACATTGATCAAAAGTGAAAGGATGGAGAAAAGTCATATGATGCGAACGCTAACCCAAAGAAATCTGGGCTATTTAAATACCAGATAAACTAGATTTCAAAACAAGAAATATTAACACTGATAAAGGAGGACATTGCAAAATGAAAAACAGGTCAATTCTCCCATAAAGACATAAAAATCCTAAGTATATATGCATCTAACGATAAATCTACAAAATACAGGAGGACACGGACCGACAATGCTGAAAGGATAGACAAGGCCACACTTACGAGGAGAGAATTCACACTCCTCTCAGGCACTGTTAGAATGAGAGGCAGAAAATTAGTGTATGGATATTGGGAGGGGTCTGAACGACACCAGCAACTAATTTCTCCCGACTGATATTTACAGAATACCCAAGAACACGAGAATACATATGTTTTTCAAGTGCATGGAACATTCATCAAATATGACTACATTCTAGGCCATAAACCGAACTTCAAAAAATATATATAAGTGATATCAACTATGTCATTGGCCCATAAAGGACATAAACTGGAAATTAATAGTGGAAAGATATTTGTAAATGCCCCAACACTGGAAAGATATCTAGAAATTCCCTATTGGGAATTAAATAACACATTGTAAACAACCCATAGGTCAAAGAAGAAGTCAAAGGAAATCAAAAATTGTTTTTCACTAAATGAAAATATATCAAATTTGTGAGATAAAGTACTGCTTAGAGGGATGTTTTTAGCATTTAAAGCTAAAACGAAAAGAAAAAGGGGGAAAGGTCTTAAATCAGTATTCTAAGCTTCCATCTTAAGAAACCAGAAAAAGAACAAGTTAAAATCTCAGTCAACAGAAATAAATAATAATGATTTTAAAACACCAAAATCAATGAAAAGTAGAAAACAATAGAAACAACAATGTTGATTTTTTCAAAGAATTAATAAATTTGATCAACCTCTAGTCATATTTACCAAGAAAAATGATTGAACACACAAATTACCAACATCATGAGTGAAAAAGAAGCCATCAGAATAGATCCTGCAGATAGTAACTGAATAATAAAATAATTTATGAATAATTCTAAGTCTATACATTCAACTCTTTAGTTGAAAAAGACCAGATGATTCTCTTTAAGAGTAAATTTTGTGGTATCTTAATTTACCCTATTTGCATCCTCTGCTCCTTAGATCAGTAGCAGACTTGAAAATAATAATCTGCATTCCTGGTCTCTGTACCTAAGGCAGGAGCATGATTCACAACAGACAAAAGGGGAAGCACCTCAGATGCCCATCGACTTATGAACGGGTGAACAAAGGTGGTATATGCACGCAGCAGAACATTACTCAGGAAAAAAATAAAGGAAGGAAATATTGATACATGCTACAACACACATGGATGTGTAATACATTATGCTAAGTGAAAGAAGTCAGAAACAAAAGGCCATATATTGTATGATTCCATTTCTATGAAATGTCCAGAATAAGCAAAACCAGAGCCAGAAAGTAGATAACTGGTTGCCAGGGGCTGAAGGAGGAATTGCGATTGACTGCTAACAGGTAGGAGTTTCTTTTAGGGGTTAATGAAATGTTCAAGAATTAGTGATAATGGCTGCACAATATTTGAACATACAAAGCCCATTAAATTTGTTCACTTTAAAATGGTAAATTTTATGAAATGTGAAATTTATCGCAATAAAAAAATTAACATAGACACAGTGTAGTATATTTGTCTCAGACATTAGAACTAGTGAAGGATCTGTAGTTCAAAACATACTATTTCACGCCTCTGTGCCTTTACATATTCTATGCTCCTTTATTTCCTTAAATTTCATTTAATTCTTGAATTACTAATTAATTTTCAATATTCAGTTTAAAAATCGTTATTTATTTATTTTTTATTTATTTATATTTGGTTGTGTTGAGTCTTCGTTGCTGTGCGCGGGCTTTCTCTAGTTGCAGCGAGCGGGGGCTACTCTTCCTTGCGGTGCGCAGGCTTCTCATGGTGGTGGCTTCTCTTGTTGCGGAGCATGGGCTCTAGGCGCGCGGGCTTCAGTAGTTGTGGCACGTGGGTTCAGTAGTTGTGGTTCGCGGGCTCTAGAGTGCAGGCTCAGTAGTTTTGGCACACGGGCTTAGCTGCTCCGCGGCATGTGGGATCTTCCTGGACCAGGGCTCAAACCTGTGTCCCCTGCATTAGCAGGTGGATTCTTAACCACTGTGCCACCAGGGAAGCCCATTAAAAAACATGTTATTTAAATATAGTTGTTATTAATCGTGTTCTTCTAGGCTATGACCCAACCTTGTACAAATTTAATAAAATTACCCACATTATTTGTAATTAAGCTTTTACATGTCTGCCTTTCCTTAATTTAACTATTTAAGGAAAAATAAAGCATCAATCAACATTATTTCTTCAGTAATTTTGTAGTGCATGACATATCCTTATATATCAGTAAATAAATATTAATTACTTTTAGCAGTAGAATTTGGATTTTTATCATTTAGTTTAGAAATTATTGAAAAATGTTACCCAAGATTATTTTATATATAAATAAATTTTTAACCTAGAATTTAGAGTTCCAGAAATTTTTTTTTAAATTGAGAAGCCTTCATGTATATCTATCATAGCTGCATTATTTTTCTTTTTATATGTATAAAACACAAGATTTATGCTTAACATATTTGATTAACCAAAGTACTGTTTCATCTTAACTGTGAATACAAATGACTCTTTTTCAGTCTAACCCTCTTCAAAAATCATTGTTAACAAAAATGAAAAAAAAAAAATGTAAGAAGACTAAATCCAAACGCAGGATCTGTGGAATTTTTCTCCTCATCAAGAATTGGCAGAGAGGACAAGATTGAAATAATAAATGACACGGTACCTAGCAAATATGTAAATAAAAGTGTCTATGTAGGAAACATATCCTAAGTGCCTGTTAAAGTGGCCTATGTATTTTCAATGTAGACGGGGTTAAAAATACATTGATTTCTTCTTAAAAGGTTCTTAATGAGTCATTGATTCAGATAGTTGCAGAGTGGACTTATTTATATGTTCAGACAGTATAGGTTTATGGATAGATTCAAAGGCACTGTTTTTTATTGCTGATTTCTTCACATAACTTATTTTCTTTAAGTTTTAATTTAAACAAAAGTTTATTTTTTGACATTCAATGTTGAAAGAATTGTCATTTTCTACTTTTTTATTTCATTTCCACAGTTCTATGAAAGCAACTTGCATGATGTTTCCCAGAAACTACCAAGTAAAATCAAAGCTAGTTTTTCAACCTGAAAGTCTATTCTTGAACATTCACCCTTTTGACTATTTAAAATTTATTTCTCACCTTCAATGAGGACATTTTCTAATCACTTCTCCTTCATATTATTTCACTTGCAGAAGAAACTTAATAAATTCAGTTTTCAAGTAGTTATGTTACAAAACTTCACATACAAGTTGGTTGTTTGCAACTAGAACAATTCTTTCAACGGATTTTAAAAAGTTGTTTAGAATTATAATTAGATTCTTTGGTTAGCTTCGCCAAGGTTTATTTAATCTATGTTGTATGATACTAGACTCTTAAAATGGTTGTTTTCATTTTTACAACACTTGTAGCAAAATAAAAGAATACATGCTGTGAAATTAAAAATTAAAATTACTTATGTTGGTTTTGTATATTATTGTGAAAAAGGACTTAAAACGAATAGAATATTTATGTAGGATGGGAGAGACCACCAGAAAATTTTATAGTTTATGATAAGAATAAAAGCAGTAACAATGGTGATGGTATCAGTTCTTGTACCTAATTTCTCTATATATATCTAGGTATATTTACGGTTTTATCACAAAAAGATACATTTTGGTTTTTTATTATTTTCCATACAGATCAATAGGCTATAAAAAGAAAGATATTTCTTTTATATCTGGACAAGTTTTAGATGTCAGGAAGATGGAAAATAGATTACATATTATAAAGGTATATTTTATATAAATGAAGTTTTGATTAAGAAGTCAGGATTTTTGCTCACTTCTTTGTGTTACAAGAAGCCGTTACATTCTGATCCCTTTCCATTCCCTGTGCCTCCTAGTCAATTTTTTAGTTCATATCAACATATTGGATTATTTGTTGTTGCCAGTGAACTGAGTTTGATGAGTTACTGCATCCATCATTGTCCTTTGCTGCCAGCAACACAGAAAAGCAATCTAATAAGTAATTACAGATAGCCCACGTCATCTCTGGGAAGGCTCACAGTCTGCTGATGAAGACTACATCACCAGGAATAATAGCCCAGAACACACTGCAGGGCTGCAACCTCACAGTGAGTCACCACAGTGCAATTCACCACAGCGTGTGTCTCTATTGCTGCTGAGTTGGGCATGGGATTCTGCTGCTAAAATGACTGCCACTGTTGCTTCTGAAAGCTAAATGTACCCACCTCCGTAGGTGGGTGCCAGCCTCTCCATGCCCCTGGTTTATAACCCAAGGACAGGGCTGTGTACATCTCGTGGATGAAGCACAAAGTCCCTTGCCCCTATCCTAGCAACAAGAGAGGCTGGGAAAGTGGCTGTCTGGCATCCACTGGCCATGGCAGAGACTAATGATGTGAGAAATTCTCCAAATGTAAGAAGAATTTATAAGGTAGAATGTCACTAAAAAGAACTACAAATCTCCTCCTGAGGTACCAAATTTCTTTGAATACATGTTGCTTTTTCTGTCAAGTAAAGAAGACATTTTCTGTTTTTCACACACACATAATTATATTCACTTATACACTATGTATACGAAGTAGATCACTGGAAGCATCATAAATCAGGATATATTAATATTAACAAGACTAATAACAACTAATGTGCACCTAGAGCTATGCTATCATTGATATCATATAATAGTAGATATCATTAGATAGTTAAATAGATAGTTAAAAAGAGGTAGAAGATGTTGCTATGGCTAATCTCACTTGAAGGTGAGGGATGATAGTAATTAAGTAAAGCTACTAGGTCAAATTTAATCTTCCATGAGTTTAGTGAGCTAAATTTGTACCTCAAAATTGCACATGCAAGTTCTAACCCCCTACCTGCGTATGTAAACTTGTTTGGAAAGAGAGCATTTACAAGTGTAATTTAAGTTAAGCATCTTGGGATGAGATCATCCTGCATCTAGAGTTATCCTTAAATCCAATGGCTGGTTTACTTATAGAAGAATGGAGACAGATTAGACAAATACCGGGAAGATGACCATGTGAGATGGAGGCCAAGATTGAAGTCCAGCTGCCATAGGCCAAGAAATGCCAAGAGCTCCAGAAGCTGAAATAGCCAAGGTTCTCCCTTAGAATCTTCGGAGGGAGTATGGCTATGCTCACACCTTGATTTCAAGCTCCTGACCTCTGGAACCATGACAGAATGAATGTTTGTTATTTCCAGCCAACAAGTTTGTGTTTATTTGTTGCAGCAGACCTAGGAAGTTAATACAATGGATTAAAACAGGATGGCGTTTCCCAAAAGGTTTTCCTACTGGCCTTTGGATATAAGGAAGGAAACTTTCTTACTGGCTTTTCACATGAAAAGATGATTGATAGTTTAGGTTGCTCAGTATATGCTTATAATTTGAGTTACTCTAGAAAGCTTATCATTTTGTACTTCTATTTTATACAAATCTTTAAAAGTTTTGTGTAGTTTTATAAGTACCCAACATGTTTTCTTTTTTTTTCCAACATGTTTTCTAATAAACAAACTGATCATTTTAAAAGGTAGATGGTTATAGATATTTTAGAATTTAAAAATTCTTGGATAATCAGAAAAGAAATAAGAACAATAAGAATAGAAAAATAAGAAAGCTTAAAACAATGAAACACTTGCAATACATTTATTTCTATGAATAGTCACGTAATACATTTTTATAAATTTATAAAGTTTTTCTTTTAACTTTGCAATGTAAGTGTTGAATATAAATCATGAGTTTGAGTTCACTCAGCAATTGCACATATAGCAAACAACAACAAAAATAAGGATGAGAAAAAGTAAAAGAGAAGGAAAAGCAAATCTACAATCATGATGGCATAGCAAATGTTTTAACATTTTGACCTTCAAATAGAGTAACATTAAAGTTACATTCACTCTGTTGGTTAGGTAGTATTTTGCATGTTGGATTAGGAGAGACCAAAGATTGAAAAGCACTTAGGATGAATACATTCATTCAGTTGTGTAAAATGCTATCCTGAGTAGGGATATAAAGAAACTGAAGGGATTAGAACAAAACAAAGATATAGTGTAAGGAAAGTACCGGAAGGACATGAAAATTAGACAACGGAATAAGAAAAGAAAATGATGAAAGACTAATACATTCCCAGCTTGGCTGAACGGAAGAATGACAAGGTGATTGGCAGAAATGGTAATATAAAGAGACTGAGAAAGACTATTTGAACCCTTACTAGATGACTTTCTCTGACAGAACCTACTAAGGAATAGCAAAGCATTTAACAGTTTAAATGTCTTTTCCCCGACCTTTTTGATAGCATTCCTAAAAGGAGTCAGTAACACCGGTTCTCATTCATATTGATGACACAGGTGTCTGGAAAAGGTGATGTGTGAAGTATTCACAGTCAGCATCCCTGCCAGCTCCTCTAAGAAGACCCGTCTCCTTTTTTTTTTTATGTTTAGAATTTTCTTTTTTTTATTTTTTTAAAACATCTTTAGTGGAGTATAACTGCTTTACAATGGTGTATTAGTTTCTGCTTTATAACAAAGTGAATCAGTTATACATATACATATGTTCCCATATCTCTTCCCTCTTACGTCTCCCTCCCTCCCACCCTCCCTATCCCACCCCTCTAGGTGGTCACAAAGCACAGAGCTGATCTCCCTGTGCTATGCGGCTGCTTCCCACTAGCTATCTATTTTACGTTTGGTAGTGTATATATGTCCATGCCACTCTCTCACTTCGTCCCAGCTTACCCTTCCCCTTCCCCATATCCTCAAGTCCATGCTCTAGTAGGTCTGTGTCTTTGTTCCCGTCTGAACCCGTCTCCTTTTGTCTTAGGAGGTGTAATGAATCTCTTGCAGAGCAGAAGGGGTTGCCCCTTCTTATCTGGGGCTTTTATTTCAAAAGCCTGTAACTGGTGAAGACTGGAAGATTTGAAAATCCCTATTATGTGAAAACAATTTTCTCCTTGCCTCCCACGTTGTATTTTTCACTGCCAAGATAAAATCTTTCCAGCTGTGGTTTTAGAAGAGTAGTGTCTGGAGAGAAAGCAAGTGTTTCAGGACTGTGGGATGGGGAGAGGCTGCAGGATTTTTATGGCTAAGGGAGAGTACATTGTTTTCAGAGTATTATGTCTGGGTGGTGAGAGGTAAGGCAGGAATAGCATGCCTGTTTGAGCCGCCGAGGGACAAAAAGGACATTAATGCACCAATCCCAAGTCGTCTGCCGCCTACCATCAGCGGAGAGAAAATTCCATAATTTCTTTACCTCTTGGGAGGCAGAAGTTAGCTGAAAGTATTAGAGATGGTTAACCACATGAGATCTCAGAGTTGATGAATTCTTGCTAATTCAAGATGCAGTTTTGACTTTATTTTCTCTCAAAAGTATTTCTTCCACCATAGAAGTACTTACTTCTCTGAGCTCTTATGGTGTCATGTACATTATAGCTACAATGTATCATTTACCTTATTAAAATGTAAAGCTCTGAGAAGTAGAGTTTCAGTTCCTCAGCAAAATAGTCCTAATATATGGAATCTGCCAGACAATCAATACAGATTATGGTGTTGCAGTTCCTAGAGTAGTGATTATTCATTTCTGAGGTCAACCAGTGATGACGTTTTCCTTTGGGCCTCAGTCCACCCATACTACAATTCTTTGGAATTTATTCATATTTTGAACTACCCTTTCCATTCAGTTTTCATTGCTAGGTTTTTATTAACACAAAGAGAATCTTTTACAATAGTCTTCTAATTGTTTTCCTTATTTTTCTTCTTTTCTGTCTCAATATTTGCTTACCCTTATACGTAAAAAATTCCCAAAATTATACTAGTCTTAAATTTCTCCATGTTAAATACATCAGTATTCTCTCAATCACAGTCTGGTATTAAAAACCCTCTGACATTTGTGCCAGCAAACCTGCTTTATCTCATTGCTCTATTGTTGCCTTGACAATCCATTACTGAAAAACAAGGTTCCCTTTAGAAACTACAGTAATCCCCCCATATCCTCTGGGGATATGTCCCAAGACCCCCAGTGGATGACTGAAACCATGGATATTACCAAACTCCTTTTCATGCTATTTTTTCCTATACATATATACCTATGATAAAATTTAATTTATAAATTAGGTGTGGTAAAAGATTAACAACCATAACTGATAATTAAATAGAACAATGATAACAATATACTGTAATAATGGTTATGTGAATGTGGTGTGGTCTCTCTCTCTCCAAATACCTTATTGTACAAATTTAATGCCTTTTCAATCTTAACTGAGCACTTATCACACTACAGCTATAACTTTTGCAGTTTCAGGTGTGACAACAAAACTAGCAAGGATCTTTTTTTCCCTCTTCACAATTTCATATGAATGAAGAAGATTGATTCTTACTTTAGAGTTCTTACTCAGCAACCTCAAAATACAATTTTTTTCTTTCCTTATTAAGTGGAGAACTTTGACCTTTTCACTTTTCAGCTTCTCTTTGGCATATCCAAATCGCCAGCATCACTTTTCTTGAACTTTGGGGCCACTGTTAAGTAAAATAAAGGTCACTTGAACACAAGCACTGAGATACTGCGACAGGGGGTCTGATAACCAAGGCAGCTACTAAGTGATTAATGGGAGGGATTTGCTGGATAAAGGGATGACTCACTTCCTGGATGGAACCAAATGAAACAGCAGGAGAGTTCATCACCATACTCAGAATGGTGTGCTATTTAAAACTGACAAATTGTTTATTTCTGGAGTTTTCCATGTCATATTTTCAGACCGTGGTTGACCACAGGTAATGAAGCCACAGAAAGTGAAACCGTGGGTAAGTGTGGACTACTGTACACCATCAGTATCTTTCTCTCCTTCTAAGAATATTTCCTCTCTATTCAATTCATGTCCATTCTTTAAGATTTGTGCACTTTATATATCACTCATGCGTCACTTCCTAAATGCTCTCAACCAGGGTTTCTCAACCTCAGCAGAATTGCCAATTTGGGGCCATATAATTCGATGTGGGAAGGGGCTGTCTGGGCCTTGTAGGCTGTTTTACAGCATCCTTGGCCTCCACCCATGAGATATCAGTAGCTTCTCCACACGCAAGTGGTGAAGAAGAAAATTATTTCCAGATTTTGCTAAAAGTTCTCTGGGGGATAAAGTTGTCCCTGGTGGGAATCATTGCTCCAAACAGCAATCATCTTTTGAAATTAAAAAGAAAGGTTCATTACTTTTGTATAGCTCTGAATATTTTCCAAGGCATTTTTTATTATATATACAAGTTATAATAATGGAAGGTATTACTTATTATATAGATAGTCTCCTTTATCCCCTAACACTGTATCACATATTATTAGGTCCTTACAGATGAGACTCAAGGACATAAAATTCAGTAGATGCCTAGTCTTGCGCTCTATCATTCAATGGCGTATAGTGTCTATATAAATCACTTCTGACTAAATCACAATCTTCTTTATGAGATATCTTGTTATTAAACTCTTGAATTACAATTTTTCTCTCGGTGGTTATTGTTTCCTTCTTTAAATAGATTGTAAGAATTTGAAGGAACTATTCATTACATAGAAACTACTGGATATCTCAGCAGAAATGTTATCTACCCATTCATTTAATATTAAAGAAGGAAGTGGTTTTCTATCAATACCTAGCACAGTCCTTCACATATACTAACTGCTCAGTCACCATTTAATGAAATATTTAAAGAGTACTAATAAGCATCCTTAAGGACATATGTGAATTAAAAAAAAACATTGTTCTTTGTCAGCAGCTGCTTTTCAGTCTTTCTCTTAGAGAACATATTCCTCTGCTTCCTTGCTCTTATGCCTTCTTTATCATCCTATGGATTAAAGGATTCATTCAGAACCCTCTGTTAAAATGTCTCATACACTTCTGCTTACACTGAGTTTCCATGTTTCACAAAACTCTCTTTTTATCCGAATTTCATCAAAACGTTGATTTCCCTGGAATAGCTAAGTTTAGAAAGTTGAAAGGAGTACGTGATCAGATACTGTGATGAGGTTACTGCTGAGTTAATTGTGTAATGGTTTTAGGGGTATATGAGATGTGAAAGAGAACCTATTTTCAACCAAGGCAAGAAATTGCTTTTCCTAAATTTCTTCGAGGTAGCTTTAGAAAAGAATATTTTACAAGGAAAATCAGATTACATAAAAAGGAAAAAATGTTACTCAACTGAAAGATTTAGAGTTAGAATCATTGAAAAAGAGCAAATGAAAGGAAAGAGGTCCGATTCTAAGAGAAATGAATTAGTGACAGGGATGATTTTGAAATTTAACACAGAGTGACGATGAGAATGATAGTACTAGATAGTATATGTTTGTAAAAGTTAATTTACTGTGAAATGGACACAGTCAAATTAATTTTTAAACAGCATCAAGATTACTTTATATCTAATAGGTGGATGCATGTGAGTAGTAGAGAGACACTGAGAAGAGAGTTCCCAAATGCATGATTCTTTCAAAACCTCTAGTACATGATATAAATATAATAAAATGTGAGCACGAGGGAAATAAAAATGGAAAAAATAATTATTTCCCATTGTTTAAAGTGTTTCACTTTCACGAGAAGGAAAAAAGAATTAAATGAACTAAATTATGGCTATGGGAATTCATTAGGAACAATTGAAAATTAAAAGTTAAAAAGCCTATTTCTATCAAAAATGTTTCTGAATCTATTCAGTTTCTGACAGAGGAGGACTTGAATTATTCTGCTGCATCACTCGTAGGGACCAGAGTATATTCCAAGATGACTGATTGCAGCTGGATTTGAGAGCAATTCTCATTTTCCCTGTTTCAGACTCCATGCTAAATCTAGGAAACAGACACAATAGTTCGTAACAGAATATTCATCAACATAGACTGACTTAGAGTTTGATGAGAGATCAAGAGATTTATTCAACTTTCGTCTTACTGAAGAAAATGTTCTTGAGTATGTCATCTGTAGAAAATTAACCTATGGTGATTGCACTGAAATATTTTGAAGATTCTGTGGCCATTTTTTTTTAACATCCAAAGATAGACACGAAGAATTGTCTGAATGAATAAGTGAAATGATGGACTTATAGGGATCATGTTAGTTAACTGAGGGTGAGGAAACAGTCATGGAATCATCTTGAGTAGGTCAGACATTTGAAAAAGTCTAAGAGAACTTAAGTTCTCCCACAGTAGATTTCTTGATAATTTATTCTACATTCTAAACATTGAACCATTTTTCTTTCCCGGAAGTAAAGTAAAAGGGACATAATCCTGGCCACGTGGATAATGTTTCTTAATCTGTCCAAAGTATTTAGTACTAAATATACTATAGCATTGCCATGTTTTATGGGGGGGAAATTTCAAATACTCGAAGAAACTGACTCATATTTTTGATACCCCAATGGCTAGGATATGGTTAAACACTCATTTTTTTAGTGATAATGATGAAAGATGCATGTCCCAAGCTTTCTTATCATTGAGGTTGTTTCCCAAAAACACTGTTGCTTAACTCATTTAAATTTGACTAAACACTAAAGAATAAGTCACACCAAATAATCCTTCACTAATGAATTGAGTAAGAGGGGCTGACTGTCTTTTAACAATTTTAATTTCTATAATTCTATGACTTCAACTAGTGTATCAAAACCCTCAAAGGCAATGCAGTGATCAATGCAAATTAACAATAATGAAAATGGACCATTTTCTCGGTTATGTATTTAAGAAGGAAACTTTCTAATGTGACTGTACTAAGGATATGTAAGATTATTCAGTGTAGCCAATGCCTCCCCTCCTTACGGCCAAGGTTTAACAGCACTTTATTTCCCCACCCCTACATATGACATTTTAAATTGGTTTTCTGGGTGATGCCCAGAAATTCTGAGCACTTTAAAGAGGTTATTCAAGAGCCTTATAAAGAGGTTATATCTATATCTCTTGAAGCTAACAGTTTGTAATTTTAAGGTCAAAATTGTATGCATTTTAAAGCATACAGTCCTCATTTGCAAAGCAGGGCTCATGATGAGAACAGGAAGACAATTTTGTTCTATCTGCATATGTCAAGAACGAATATTGCCTTGATCTAAATATTTGGAGATTCAAATAGATGACTTTAATTTATAATGCATATCTTATAAGCCTGCTCTGGTTTGCTTAGATGGTTACTTATAAATTAAAACAAACAAGAAGTAGCAGAAAATAAACAAATGGCCTGACAGTATGCGTAACGAAACTTTGGTGAATACTTTCTTCCCTAAAACTTATGTGCTGAGAAAGCCTTGTAACAATAACCAACCAAATAGTTTAATGATGTTTCAATGTATTTGCTAGAAAATGTTTCACAAGTTTAATCAAGCAAATGTGTAAAAAAGTATGTTCTGAGTTTATAGAATATATTTATACTCATGAACTATGAGAATAAGAGTGAGCAGAGTGGCTGGAAATTTGGATGTGCTTAATACATACTTATAAAATAAATGAATAAATTACTAAGAAGGATTAAATATATAAATATGAATAAAAAGCATATATTTATATATGCATATATCATAGTGAATTTCTTTGATATATTACTATACGTAAATGTATTTACTATACATTATATCTATAGACAAGAATATATTCTATAAAAATTCCTCACTGCTATAGCATCTTAATAAATGGTCATTTCAAAATCAGTTTATAATATGGTAAAGCAAACGGATTTGGACATAGCCTCTAGTTAACACAATGGTTTGTAACTCATCTCAACCATCCAGTTAAGTTACTCAGACTATCTTAAGATTCAGCTTCATTATTTATCAGAGAGGAATAATGATATTCTCTACCTTCCTGTATTCTTGTACAGATTCACTCACAAGTCAAGTATATGCAAAACTAATATCGCATTGACGAGCACAGTGGAAGTCCACAAATGCCATCATTGTTATCACTGAGTTATTATTTAATTTAACTCTAAAGTTTGTGGGGTTTTTTTCTTTTTTCTGAATGTGACAGAAATACGAAGGTATCAGAAAATGATCATGGGATTAAGGGGCCAGTTATGGCTGCGTGAGAGGCGAGTCAGCGCCTGGCCGAGCCACACCCAGGCAGGCAGGTTTCAGGGACACCCGCGAGGGGCTTTGACGCCGTCCTGCCTCCCCTTCACCAACAGTAATAATAATACCCCTAATATGACATTATATAAGGTCATATCAATCTACTTGTTCACTATCTCATTAAAATAAATAGCTTTAAACCCAGCAATATTTAATGAATGGTGGTAATCATAGATAAATATTTCAAACACTTTGAAAAAAATTGCTTATTGATTTTGTTTTAATTTGATGAGTTAAATATATCCTGCAATCATTTTGAAAGACTTTACATAGATGAAAGACTTCTTAGATTTCCTTAGAGGAATACATATTAGTGAATTATTTTAGGATCAGATAGTTACAGAATTTTTTGCTTTCCCCAAAGCATAAATACGTATTCTTAATATATGTTCCTTCTAAAGTTATCAATTTTCTTTTTGCTACTTTGCTAATTAAAGATTTGTAGCCTCTTATATGAAGAGCAATAATCCTCTACTCCAATAACAGGTTAATTCTCCAAACCTAGGTGGAAAAACCTAAAATGAGGGTGTTTATGACTTCGGGTGAATTCTTAATGGATAGGAATCAGTTGCAAACTAAGTTTAATGAACTCGATTCCAAAACCCACTATTGGTTTTTATGAATGACCTGTACTTTGTTACTACTCTGAAAGTCAGGGTTGGTATAAATGGTCTTTTAATATATTCTTTAATAATTTTCAGTTGGTAAAAAGGATATAACCTGTTAAACTTCTTTCAAAAGTTAGCTTTTAAAGACTTGGTAACATATTGGTATGAGTTAGTTACATGCTCGCATCTAAAACTGGACCAAGTAATGAATGTGTATTAGAAATAATGGGGCTCCCATTAACCATAATTATTTAAATATTTGTTAATATTTACTTGGAAAGAGACCAACAATGCAGAAGGGAAGGGTAGAGTAGTATGCTCTTAATATGTGGTCCCTAGAAATTCGCCTTTGGCCCTAAACTTTCATATCCCCCTTGACCACAATAAAACCTAGCTCTTTGCTGGACACATTATTCAGAAGACTCTTCCATATGCCTGAGACAGCTAAGGAAAGCATGCGTCACCTTTTATTCATTGTACAGAGGAATTTAAGCAACAGAGTACAAGGAAGAAGGAAAAAAAAAAGCTTGTAACATTGCCTGGCACAGAGCAAGCAGACGTGAGATGTGTTGAGATAAATTCAATCTTCTACATTTTCAGTAATATTTAGAATCCCAGAGAAACAGTACCATTTGTAGGTTGGCATCCCAGGAACCTGCCTAACTAACCCACAATCTCGTCCTTCTCTACCTGGATCTTTTCACAAAGAAGCAGGAGATTAGATGTATTCTATATGCAGGTGACACTAGTTATGGTTATAAATTGGGAGTGATGGTGAAAATTCTGTTAAGTAATCTCAGCTAATTTTACAGAAAAGGTATTTTCCCCACTTTAAATGTACAAATGTTAAACAAATTGTCCAAATTCACATAGCTATTTATTAGTATAGAAATGGGATTAAAACCCAAGTATGCCTGAATCCATAGCCCATGCTCTTAAAGAAGATAGTCTACTGATTCCGAATAGCTTTAAGAAATAGCAGCTATTGTCATCTAAATCTTGCCAGAAAGAAAGCCCTCAGATAAACTATTCAGAATAAATATGATTTCTCAAAATTTAGAACTGGTTTACAGCTAAAACTCCTACAGAGCAAACTACCATATTCAGTTAACTAAATATGCACTCTTTTTCCCCAACTCAACTTCTGTTGAAAAGTTCACCAGAAATTATGTTGCTTAATGCTGGATGTTCTATGGGTATACTCCTTTTTTGTGACTGAAGTATTTTCTGTAACTTGTTTTAAAATTATTTAAACACTTCAACTGTGATCTAGTACCTAGATTTGACCATTCAAACTTGAAATAATGCACATCCTATATTATTTGCTGAGGAAAACCTTGAACCTGATTACAAGTGTTCTTATATGATTATGATGTGTTATTATTAGAGTATTTATTAAATTCTTATGTGCCTGGGACTCTGCTAGATTCTGAATAGATGTGGGCAAATAAAGTACTTTTATTCTCCACAGGAAGCTTATATAGGAGAGAGGAGGCAATGATACATGAAAAACACATAAAAATGAATAATAATTATAAAAAGTAATAAGAAGAAAAATTTAAAATATCAGTAATTTAGAATCATAATGTAGAGGAAGCAACTCACAAAGGAGGTCAGGTGATGGAAACCCGAGATAATTACATTTCGGCCACCACTGAAAGATGAGAAGAAGCTATTATATCAAGAAGCATAGGAAGAGCATCCCAGGTAGAAGTAACAGGCTTTGGGATATTCTGAGGTGGGAAAACCTTCCAGCAAATGAAAGAAGTTCAGTGTGACTATAGTAGGCTGGACAAAAAGACATATCCCAAGGCTAGATCATGGCCAGATCTGTGGGGCTTTATATTTTGATAAGAGATATAAGTGTATTCATTTAACACATTGTTAGAACAGCTGTTGAGAATCAGGCAGTCTTAGAACTGAGAGAAAATATGTAAAATTGAATTGGCCTCGGATGAATTGGTCATGGAACGAGTTAGATTGCCACTAAGTTACCCGCCAATCTCAAGAAAATTTCTGTGCAAGGAGGTACACTATAAAACACCACAAAATCCCCAACACAGAGGCACGTCCCTCTTAGGTATTAATTTGGTTCTGAGAAATCTAAGGCTTATCTAAAGAAATGGGATCCTCAAATTTCAAAGAATTGAGCACACCATCTTCAAAAATAACTGGATTTTATATCTAAGAACTGTGGTCCAGGAAGCTGTAGTTATTTATAAAAATGGCCAAATTTTACTCAGATAACCTAGAATTACAATGGCCATTATGGGAAGAGTTCCAACTAGACAAAATGCAGAAGCATCTAAAAGCTTTCAAAATCCCAAAATAGCTTTATTGAAAGATTCATGAACAGGTAATGAAAAATTAAAGACGTAAGAGGAACCTAGAACAAGACTGTGACACTGGGCTTCCCTGGTGGCACAGTGGTTGAGAATCCTCCTGCCAATGCAGGGGACACGAGTTCGAGCCCTGGCCCTGGAAGATCCCACATGCCGCGGAGCAACTAAGACTGTGAGCCACAACTACTGAGCCTGCGCACCTACAGCCCGTGCTCTGCAACAAGATAAGCCACCGCAGTGAGAAGCCCGAGCACCGCAACAAAGAGCCTCCCCAGCTCGCCACAACTAGAGAGAGCCGCGCGCAGCAACAAAGCCTCAACGTGGCCAAAAGGACAAAGAAAAAAAAAGACCGTGATACTGACGTGGCTCCCACCACTCCCCTTTATCCCCCTTTACCCTAGTACTCAGTCTACTAATCCTCTATCTCAATTCCTTTTCCACTCTAAATAGACCACAAGACTGTTCAACAAAAGTCCACCAAGTTAGTGGCTTTGCATATGCCCCCATATCCACCCTCATAGGAGGGCGCCCCTATGGGCTCCTCCCAGGCTTGACAGGACTCCAGGGCATTCTCCAGTAAAGTGCCACTAGTTGTTCCCTTAAAGGGCCAAGGGAAAATTAAAATTAAAATTAATGAAAAATCTTGCCAAATTCTGATAGATACTGGAGCTACACTCTCTACTTTAAGCCCCATTTACTAAGGATCCTGCAGATGGGATCCTGGGAAAACTGGCAGAAGCCAGCCAAGAGTGAGAATTCTTACCCAAGTCAGCTCTCCTGGGTCTCTGTCTGTAGTGCTCGGTCAAAAGGGTAAAATGAAATTTCACGTTGTCCCTTTCTTTACAAATTCTGGCCCAGTAGTTATTGATCCTTTCTCTCCCAGGATAGACAGCTATTTGCTTTCTTGTTTGTTTTGTTTTGTGTCCTGAGAACTTGGCTTGGCAACCGTGAGGTCAGGGGCCTCAAAATTATAGCCGGATCGAAATGAGGGTCTCACTTCATTTGCATGTAGCTCAGGTCCTGTGACTGCCGCCAGCTCTCAGAGGAATCGTCTGAGTCTTTCTTTCTTTTGGTTGTCTTTGAAAGAGGCCACGGATCTTGGCATGGTAGTATCTTTTACACCTTCTTTGAGGACGACTCCTCTTGTATCCAAGGGGTTTTTAAGTACTGCCAGGAATACTTACCGTTTGTCCCAGCTGAAACCTGACAAGATACTTAGCAGGATTTTTTTTTTTTTTAAGTAGCCCTGTGGTCAGAAGTTGGCCAAATTAGAAGCTGATACTCAGAACCTGTTAGGAACTTTCTTAGGCCTTCTCCTCAAAGCTAAATAAAACTATAAACCCAGAGGTAAAGAAAAACATTCCAAAGACAAATGACCCTAAATCTAGAACGTGGGGATCTTTGGGTTTCATCTTAGTTGAAGATCTTCTCCCTGATATAAAGAAGCAATTGAAGATAATATAGTTGGATGGGTGTGTCAGTGCCTTGATAGCATTCAGGTTGCAACCCAATTCTTTGAGGAATTAAAAACAGCTGTTCTGTAAATTAAGGCCAACTCTTAGAAGGAAAAAGCAGGGGAAAGGTTATTTGGAAATCAGACAATAAAAAGCTGCTTGATC
This sequence comes from Grampus griseus, assembly GCF_964374135.1. Taxonomy (NCBI): domain Eukaryota; kingdom Metazoa; phylum Chordata; class Mammalia; order Artiodactyla; family Delphinidae; genus Grampus; species Grampus griseus. Next base: position 2,820,232 of record NC_139015.1, read on the forward strand.
ACCTAGATTGTCTTCTCTCATCATTTTTTAACAGTGGTGAGGGTAAATATTTGAAGAAAGTAGCCAATGGACATCTCAAATGGCAAAATTGAATTGAATATTCATTTTAACAAACAATTAAGGGCAGAAATCTACCTATTTACCCTAATTTGGAAAGAGTGGACCTTAACTAACCAGCTTAGCTGCTGGTACCCACTCTCCATTCCAAATTCCAGGTGATGTCCAGGGACTGTGGACTCTGTCCTTTTCCCTCTTCTTTTTGGTTTATTACTTTACCAGCCCCCTAGGTGGCAGCAATAAATAATTCCAAAATTAGACCTTGGCATTGGCCTCACTTTTTCTGTTGCTTCCATAATAATTTCTGGGTTTACATATTAATACTATGGTACAGTTAGCACAGTTATTTAAGATGACTCATGAGTAAAAGTAGCACTCTTTGTTTTTTTCCTTGAAGATTTCTAGGGACAGATATATGGATTGAATGATTCCTGGTATAAGTGTTCCTCCAGATACTCTAAGGATCATTACTGAGTTAAGTTCATTCATCTGATAGGGCATAATCTCAACCATGTTCATGCAGCCTGTTCCCCTCATCACCAAGTAACTGCTTTGCTGTGATTAGTAATCACTGGAGAACACAGAAGTCTATAAAATTTCTTACTCTAAAATACCTTCATTCACAGTAGAGAGTGAGAGTTTTATCAGTTTCCAGTTCCACTCAAATACAAGTCTTGGAGGTTTCCCTTTCTAATTACCACTGACCTGCAGGTGTCAAAAAACGCAGAAAGCGGTTAACAGAGGTCCACCACCCCTTAGTTACAAATACAGTTGAAACAGCTTTTTTGAGAAATTCTTATAGTCTCTGCAATGATATTGACTTTTCTTTCTGGCAGCAATGTGATGCTGGTCCCAGCTGGTCCTTGGATCTATAGTGACAACTCATTTACCTCCTAAGTGGTTCTACCAGGGCTTCTCTTTCCCTGCTGACCAGCCTCCCTAACCTTCCACCTTCTTCAACTTCAAGTATTATCTCCACCCTGCTCCCCTCTCTAACCTCAGTGGTCGTGGCACAAAGGATCGTTTGACTTCTATCCTTTTTAGTTATGCAATAATCTACGACTTAGGGCTTCCTTTTGATTTTATAAATTCAATTTGGAAGACATCTAAAACAAAAAAGGAACACCAGCTATTCTTTTCTCTATGCTTTCTCCAAAAGAAACCTGGTTCTTCTCAATACAGTGAGATGTATCAAATCGGCTAGGAAAAAAACCAGGTACTAACAAGAGTAATAGGGATGGTCACAAATGTTACCATTTAGACTTATTGCTGCATAAAATATTATTCATTCACCAATTACTCTAGCTCTCAGTATGAGGACACATGGAACACGTACTGCTTGGACCTAACACCCAGGGTCAGGAACTTAATGCTACTTTTGAGTTTTTAATGCACTGAAGCAACACCATTAGGCTATCAGAAACATCAGGGTAAAATGTATGGCCCATCTGTAGCAGTAGGAAGGCAGAAATGACATTCCCAAGAGGAATGTTTAATATATGCTATAAAAGAAGAACCCTGGAGGGGGTGGCTGGCTCCGTTGATAGATCTGAGGCTCGCTTTATGTATTGTTTTGTTCTAGCTCCTAGTCTCCATATCCAGAGGACGTAAACAATTCCACTCAAGAGTCAAATATAATATCTTCATATAATTACATTAATGACTGTCTGATGATTCATTCTGCAAACATACCAAGAATTAACAACTGCTTTTGAACTTTCAACCTGATTCCATGCTGTAATTCTTAATTACAGACATCTTTTGAGCTTTATTCTGAAACAATGTTTATATTCATATAATATCCATATATCATAATACAACAACATAATATAATATTATGTTCATTTACATTCTTATTATTTTCTTAAAATATAAGAATATTATAAATCCTAACCCCTCTTTAGACAGAACGAACTATATTTTTATTTAAAGGTAGAAATATCTGGTATTTCAATGAGGGCTTAGTAGACTCAAAAGGATTTTTAGTTGCTGCCCATCATCTAATTAGAGGTTTCTAATCTTCGAATCTCACAGTTAACTTCTAGAAAACAAAATTACTTTTTGAATAGGTTTTAAATTTCAAAGACTTCAAGAAAATAGAAGCCCAATAAAGATCTACCAGTGGGTCAAAAGGAAGCTTATCATGATTAAAATATCATTTTAAGTTACCATAGGAGAGATTAAACCACACTTATGATTATAGTATTAGAACCTTTTAAAGATAATGAAAAAGAAAAAAAAACCTTTTAAAAAAAGTTTAATACATTATTAGAAGTGGAATTATTTCATATGAATGAAACATTTAAACGCTCTTATTAAATAACATTTTATAAACCAAAGAAGTAAATGATCAGCAGAAGAGTACCAGAATACAGTTGCATTAACAATAACAATAAAACGGAAATAATAAATTAAAATACAATATAGCAAAGTAATTTCTTTATATCTGCTATATGAATAGTTAATACCTATTATCTATGGTGTGATCTGCTAATTATTCTATAATTTATTCTTTTCTTAACTGAGCTGTGTTGTGGTATCCAGAGGAAACAAAAGCCAATTATATTACTCTCAGAAAGTTTCAAAGTTCTAAACAGAAGTTTCTTCCACTTGGCTTCTACGTGAACCTAAGAATCCAACAAGGCGACCTGAACAGAAGAAAGAGGAATCAAATTCTCAGTCATTTTCCTGCGGGAGCCAGAACAACAAGCAAAGTAGGACAAAAATAAATGGAATTAGGTGACCTGATTTTTATACCTGTAATTTATTTACCCATAAACAATATGTAACTGAATGCTGGTCGTCTTTTTTTCAGTCTCCCTCACCTATTTCCTTCCTCCCCCAAAGCCCTCCCCTCTGGCAACCACCTATTGGTTCTCTGTATCTATGACTTTGTTTCTGTTCTGTTCTGTTTGTTCATTTGTTTTGGTTTTTAGATTCCACATATAAGTGAAATCATACAGTAGTTATCTTTCTCTGAGTGACTTATTTCACTAAGCATGATACCCTCCAGGTCCATCCATGTCATTACAAATGGCAGAATTTCATTACTTTTTATGACTGAGTACTATTCCATTTTATATATATGTACGTATACCACATCTTCTTTATCCATGCAATGGACACTGGAATACTGGTTGTCTTTTAAACACTATACTTACTTCTGCTGTAGACAGAATGAGCAAGTAGGTGCTTAAGTGGAGTACATGTTCTGTAACATAGATGGCAGGTGTCAGACTGCAAAGTTCTGATTGTAAGAGAAAAAGACCCTTGATATAGCCAATCCTCATTATTCATGGATTCCATATTTGTGAAATTCACTCACTCTCTAAAATTTGCCTGTGTTCCCCAAATCAGTATTTTGGGCACTTTCATAGTCATTTGTGGGTCTGTACAGAGTGGAAAAAAAATGGAGTCATCCAGCATGCATTCTGCCCGCTGAGATCAAACAAGGTGAAGCTTTGCATTTTGGTTTCAGCTTTCCTACTGGAAACAAGTAATCTTTTCATGGTCTATTGAGTGCTACATTTTTCATATTCATGTGCTTTTTATTGATGATTTCACTCTTTAAAAACGCCCCCAGGCATCATGCTGAAGTGCTGGCTAGTGTTCCTGAGAACAAGATAGCCCTGACGTGCCTTATAGAGATAATATATTTATTAGATAAGTGTTGTTTGGGAATGAATCATAGGGCTGTTTGCCATGAGTTTAATATTAATGAATTAACAGTGATATTAAATTAGGTGTCTTTAAACTCGAACACAAATAAAACAATGCTATATATTGATGAGTTGATGGAAAATGTAGCGACCAGAAGCTTATAGGAACCTAACCCTGTATTTCCCCTAAAAGCAGTGGTTCAGTATTTACTGATTCGGTGTTTGCAGCAACTTTACAGAACATAATTTCCATGAATAACAAGCATCAGCTGCACATGGGTGTATTAGTTTGCTAGGGATGCCATAACAAAATGACACAGACTGGGCGGCTTAAAAACAGAAATTAATTTTTTTCACAATCAAGTCCAAGATCAAGATGTCAGCAGGTTTGGTTTCTCCTGAGACGCATCTGCTTGGGTTACAGATGGCTGCCCTCTTGTGTCCTCACGTGGGCTTGCGTCTGTGTGCATCATCCTTGGCGTCTCTTTGTGTGTCCAAATTTCCTCTTATAAGGACACCAGTAGACTAGATTAGGACCCTCCCTAATGGCATCATTTTAGCTTAATCACTTCTTTTTTTTTTTTTGCGGTACGCAGGTCTCTCACCGTTGCGGCCTCTCCCGTTGCAGAGCACAGGCTCCGGACGCGCAGGCTCAGCGGCCATGGCTCATGGGCCCAGCCGCTCTGCGGCATGTGGGATCTTCCCGGACCGGGGCACGAACCTGCGTCCCCTGCATTGGCAGGCGGACTCTAAACCACTGCGCCACCAGGGAAGCCCGATTCTGTAATTTTATCTTGGTACGTAACATACAAATAGGATGAGCAACTATTATATGCCAGATATTCATTCCAAAGGAGCTCCTGGTCCATTCTGGTATTTTTTAACATGCTAAGTGTCCTATTGTGGGAATATAAAAGCCCTCACCAGGACATTTACTGTATTTGTACTCACTGAGAAAAGAGACAATGCCATTGATTAAATTTTCTCCTATTTAAAAACAAAACAAAACCCATTTCATTGTCTTTGCATATTTGATAACAACCTAAGACATTCTCTGGTAAACATTTAATATGTTTTACCTTTTAATGCTTTTTAATTGTCTTTTAAAATTAATGTTTTTAGACCATCTTATAGTGATTTAGCTTGTCTTTCTTGCTTAGTTGTAAAATAATTCCATTTATTCTATTCACCTTGATTAAGTGTTATCTAATTTTCCATTATCTTAAATTTGTAATCAAGGAGATAAACTATGTATTTAATGTAATATAATAAAATCATTTGGTTTGGAAATGGGAAATGACTCCCTGTTCACTCTAAAACCTTTTGAAAATATATTAAATGCCAATGAGTCAGATGCACACAACTCTGTAAATTTTAAATCATTTACATATATTTGTCCTTATAATATTGTGCCAAACTCACAATTTTCTTACACATAAGAATGTAAAAAGTGTTATTGCATAATGAGCAAATATTAATTCATGCTTAGAAAAGCTTCTGCTGTAGTATTCCTGCTTTATATTCCAAGTCCTTAATCTTTTCCTTTTCTTTTTTAACATTTATAACAAATATTTAACACTCTAAGCTTAAAAAAATTAATCTAATTGGTAATACTATAACCACATATATTGATGTAAATATGCAAAGAGGTTTCACATATCGGTGAATTAACCCTCGAAATCCAGTGAAATCTATTCAATAAATCATAAAGTGGCTGAGAGAAGTTAGACTTTACTCCAAATCACATAATTTATTGTGTGACATGGGAATTTTTACTGGAGTTTTCAGAGTAACAAGGAGATAGAGATATCTCACCAGTGTTTTATTTACATTTTAATCACCCCTTAGCCCAGTACAACCAATTGAGCAGCGTACAGATTTACTCCTTTTTTGATTCATCTCCTAGCAAGCAGGACATAAGTGCATTGCATAGCCTAGATATTCTCAACGACAGGACCAGTTGTTTTCATACAGTCCTGGTATCAGTTCACCAACCAGATAACACACTGTTCTCTAATTCAAATTCTAGTACCCCAAACATTCTATATATTGTTAGGAAAGTCCTTTCAAGGATCTGGGCATATGCATTAATACTGTTTCACAAGACTCTTACAAAGACCTGGACTTTTGCTGTTAAAAATAGGCAGCATTGGCAGTAATTTAAGGGGGTTTTTGTTGGTTTTTTTATGTTATTTTTTAAATCAATTTAACCTATCTTTCTCCATTTAACAATTAGTGCCAACTACTGTTTTACTAAACTAATCAATGAAAAACTATTTCCACTGAGATAAACTACCTCTTTACAGTAGATTTTATCCCTGATATAAAAGTCAATATTTCACATATTTCTTTCATCAACAGTCCCTAATATATTATCCTAACTTAATCTTGTACAAAAATGTATGTTATATGAATCAACTAAGAAATCTGGATATATCCGCCTGTTATTCTGATATTGATATATAAAACACTAGTGTAATCAAACTGAGTCTATAAAATGTTTCAGCTTAATCCTATAATTGTTTACCAGACCCTTATTATAGCTCATGCTAACTAGAATGTCATTCACTAGCTAGCAGCTAACATAGGGGAAAATCCACCAAAATAAAGATTTCAGAATTTGTTAGTATGGTGTTTGTCTTGTTAAATAGCAATATCAATCATATAAAGGCATGAATTAAATGTTTCTAATGATTATAAATAGACTCTCATACATAATCAATGGTTACGTGATAACCTGGCTTAAATTTATACAGTTTACTTTATACGGAAGTTTACATAGTTTCCTTCACATTGTTGTAAATATAGTTTACCTGAGAGCCATGTTTACATATTCAGTATTTAATTATGTCAAGGAATGTATTTTTAGATGACATAATAAAATGGAGCAAATATTTTCAGATGAACATAAAAAGTGACATTGGGTCCTCTCTACACCCCGCCAGTGATTCAGATACCCATGGATCCAATTATTTAAGCTGCCCTAAGGAAAAGGAAGGCTTTGCATTAGAAATCACTCCTTCACTCTTCTAAATACTACTTAAAACATTCTATGTCTTTAACCTTTAAAACCTTATAAAGCCGAATTATCTCACGTCTAAGATTCTTTGATTTTATAAATTCTCAGGAAAGATGTGTCTATGCCCAGTACTACAAAGAAATTGGCATTTATTTAGAAGGTTAAATGACTTTTTCTCTTAGAGCTTAGAGGTGCAGTATTTTAACACTTATGATCTTTACAAAATAAGATATTCAAGTGACTGTAATGATCCCATGACATTCTGTGTAGAAGGAAATTGGAGCACACTTCAATTTCACTATTTTTGACCTGTTTTTCTTTAAATATGCTATTATTTTTGCTATTAAAAATGTTTGCTCAAGATCCATATATTGGCTTTGTCAAAAAAATATTTTTTATTTTACTTTAGATAAAATAATTCTAATGTTTATATACAATTTGTAATCCAGTTTTCCCTTATGTAAAATGAGACTAATAGCAGTACATAACTCATGGTATTGTGAAACTTCAATGGATTACTAAAATTAAAGCACTTAAAACAGTGCCTAGCACACAGTAAGAACTATGTAGGGTTAACCTTTATCATCATCATCACTGTCATTTTCATTAACATTGTTATGATTTTCTTTCTTTTGTTTTTTCTTTTTTTGCGGTACGCAGGCTTCTCACTGCTGCGGCCTCTCCCGTTGCGGAGCACACAGTGGCCATGGCTCACGGGCCCAGCCGCTCTGCGGCATGTGGGATCTTCCCGGACCGGGGCATGAACCCGCATCCCCTGCATCAGTAGGCAGACTCTCAACCACTGCACCACCAGGGAAGCCCCTTCTTTCATTTTTGAAAATACTCCCACAAAATGAAAATGGTGCAATAGAGTGTTCATCTAATTTCATAGTTACGGCATCCAAACCGTACCTGTCCCTTTTTCCTCCCACCCCTTCCTCTCTTTCATGCATCTCTGTCCTATCTGTCATAGTCTAACAAGGTTAAAAAAGCAGGAAAAATATTTCAGATAAACTACAAGATTCCCGTTTATATGTGTTCATTCTATTTATCTTTTCCCTCTGAACTCCCTTTGCTTTTTACTTATGTCTGAAAGGTATCTGTTATGTCTGGATTTTAAGAGAATCCCATCTATCACAGTTCCCTAGGTGGACTCTCCAGTGTCTATCCTTAACAGATATATTTGGAGAATAGCTTTGATGAGATCAATACCTCCTCCCTTTTGATAATCACAAATTCCACAAGTCTGAAGATGCATGGGGATGAGTATATACTGAATTGTCAAATATACCAACACGTCTATCAAATTTATAGTGACCTTTCTTTGTAAGATTTACCAATGAGATTTTTTTTCTTGATTTTGATAAGCTTCCTGTTCCATTGCCCCCATTTATTGTTCTAAATTATGCTATATAGTTTTTATCACTCATTTGGCTGTTTTATTCACTCATTCATTTATTCACTCATTTATTAAATAAATATTAGTTAAGTCCAGGCACTGATATGCAAGATAATACATAGTGTTTGATCTCACGATTCACCTTATGTGAAAAAAAAATAATAAAATGAAGAGAGAAAACATTTTAAAACTAGAAAATAAGCACCATAAAGTTGCAATGTCTTATGAGATTATATAATGGGAAAGTCTAATTTGGGAGGAAAGCAGAGAACGCTTCTCTGTGGATAGTTAAGCTGGAACCACAATATTGAGTTAGAAGTTAGCCCAACAGAGAACGATGGAACAATAATCCTTGACTAAGGAATAGACTGTGTGAAAGGTTTCCAAGTCAAGAAGTTCCAACTGTTTTCAGTAAACGAAAAGCTAGTGTGTGATGAAAACGAACAAAATGGAGAAGGTTGGTTGATAAAATTGGAGAAGTCAGCCGCGGTCAGCGCCAAACCTGATAGCATATGACCTTGATTCTTCTTTCATGGATGCGAATGTCAACAACAAATGGCACTTGGCACTGGCGCCGGCCAACTACCTCTACAAGGATTAAATCATGAGCCGCTGCAGCTGCTGATTTTCAACGCCCCCTGAAAGGAGTTCAGGGTGGAGAGCAAAAATGAGGCCCTCTGTGCTCTGGGGAAAACTGGCAGAACAGGCCTTCAGATAGTTAGATATTTTCAGGAGCTGATTTTACGAGCCCAATTCTTGTATCTTCTCGTATCTAGAAAAGCCCTAAAATCCATGGTGACGACTGCTCCTCGTGACTAGCAGAAACCTTCTTCCAAAAAAAGTATGTGCTCGATTGTATGTACTCCCCGTGCACCACAATCACATATATACTGACCTTCCCCCCGCCTCTCTGGAGCAGTTTCTCAGAGCTCTCTGAGATGCTGTCTCCTGGGCTATGGTCCTCATTTTGCCCCAAATAAAACTGAACTCGCAACTCTCACATTGTGCCTTTTTTAAAGTAGACACAAAAAAAGCTGTCAGGCGTGAAACCCCTCAACTTTCTACAACATATAAATTCAAACGTATCATTATTATTTACTTCTGGTCTCAAAGGACGAAGCACCTCTCTCTCTCTGTTCAAGACTAAGTCCTTGTCTGGGACTGGGCTTAAGCATTCCCCTTAGCTCATTTTTATTTCCTCAAGTCTTTCTTTTTAACATCCTTCTTTATCTAAATATTTTGATCTCAAAAAAAAAAAAACAAACCAAAAAAGAGACAGAGAGAAAAGTTTGTAGAGGACCACTGGCTTTGAAACAATTTGCATTTGTGACATAACGAATGCCAGAATGCCTGGCTAACACTTTTAAGATATTAAGAGATTCAAAGAAGCACTAAACTAATTAACCAAAATTACAAGCAGTGACGTACTGGAGTTGGGTCTCGCAAAAGCCAGCTGTGTCCATCTCTTCCCAACTTTGCCTTCAGTGATGTCATGTTGATGGCTTGAAATAGGCATCGGTGGAAGTATTTACTGCGTTGACAAAACAGAAACTACAAAATTCATTGGTTCCACCTCAACACTGCTCTTCTCCAAGGAGAGAGCAGCTGTTAAACAGTTACTAGGACAACACCAATGATAAAACACTTCCTTAACGTTACAATAACTCACAGTGTCAAGGGAAGCATCGCAGGTACTACTGTGCCTTATGCAATTAGCTTTGTACTTGAATCATGCTTTCTTATATATTAGTGACATGAAATTTATTTAAATTTTGCTCCACATGTCAATATCTCTCTTCTGAGATGTACCTGGTTGTACCCCACTGTATGCTTTATGATGTGATACCCTATTTCAGTGTTCTGTGTGATAGACATTACTATAACAACATTTGCTTATCTATATGAATGTTACATATATAGAGACTCACACTTGAAGAAGGCTGTTACAGAAAAAAATATGGGTACAAAAGATACTAATTGAGAAAACATGGGCCTTGGTTTTTACCCCCATTTGTCTACCATGCTAATATTCTCCTCCTATCTCCGTTAAATTTCTTGAATACTTCATCTATAGTCACTATATCACTATATGCTTAAAAGTATTTATTTCTTAATGCACCATTATTAGGCTTTTGCCTACTTCTGTAACTTGCATTAACTCTGAAATTTTGATTTCAAAACATAGCTCTGTTATCTCTGGTTCTTATTCTTTCAAGTGACCCATTAAAGTATTCCCAATGCCAACTTAGGGAGATCTTGAAACCACCGACCCACCAGTAGTATAATAATTCGTAAGATGCTTTTGGTTTCACTTAATGCTGCTTTTACCTCAAGGTCTCCTACTCTTTGCAAAACACACCGATATATACACAAACATACGTGATACATCAAAACCAAACCAAACCAAACAAAAACACATCAATTCTAGCTCCAAAATACTCCAGTGGCAGAAATGGTGCCGTTTTCTCCAAACTTTTCCGTTCTTCTCTGAATACACAGGAAGCCTATGTTTCCTAGACACTCACCCCACTATATTCATATGTGATCATAAGCCTGAATTCTGCCCAATAAAACACAGGTGCAAGTGACGACACCTTTCACAGGTGCGACTTCTACAGTGCCTCAAACTTTAGCCTCAATATATGGCAGAATAGAAACACTTTGAGTTATTAGAGTCCCCCGATGGAAACTTCCTAGAATTTTTAGTTATAATTTATACAGGCCCCCCAGGATCTCTATCCAAACAGGCATACTCGCTGATGAACGAGAAATAAACCTTTACTGGACTGAGACACTACAGCAGCTGTAGTGCTGTTTATTACAGCAGCTAGTGTTTAATAGAGAAGTTAGTCCCTTGAAAATGTATTTACTGTACTTACTTTAGCACAGTAAATGTAACAAAACTGCCTTACATGACATTGGCTTTGCTGTATGGTGGCTGGCAAGGAGGACACTAACACCAAAGCCTGAGAAGAGGATAATGGTCAACAGCAAAATGTTTTATAAAACTGTCACCTCTGGGGCTTCCCTGGTGGCGCAGTGGTTGAGAGTCCGCCTGCTGATGCAGGGGACACGGGTTCGTGCCCCGGTCCGGGAAGATCACACATGCCGCGGAGCGGCTAGGCCCGTGGGCCATGGCCGCTGAGCCTGCGCGTCCGGAGCCTGTGCTCCGCAGCGGGAGAGGCCACAACAGTGAGAGGCCCGCGTACCACAAAAAAAAAAAAAAAAAACAGAAAAAAGAAACTGTCACCTCTGGACATATGCCTACTGGCTAGCATCTTTAGAGTAGATGTAGGAAGACCTTAAAAGTATGTTTATTGATTGGTCTTATTGGCTGTATTTTAACAGAAAGAGATGGGCTCAGAGAAGAACTGGCCAGTTTGCAGGCAGAAATGTAAATGAATTGTAAGCAGATCCAGAAATTCAGAGCCTTGCAGGGTTAGAAAAGGTGACAGGTGATAACTTCTAAAAAATAGGAGTTGCAATTTAAAGGGGATGTAGTGACAAGGGTCCAGGAAAACATTTCACTAAAATAAAGCAACTCGGGCAAAAGGTCAGGTTCAGAATAAGGTCCTTCTCCCTATTCCTCCATATAATCTCAGAATAGTCACCATGAACTTGAGAGAGAATTATGAGAAGTAAAATAAAGCAGGCTTGAGAAAAATGTCTGGGAATGAACCTTGTGACGACTATTAGCACATAGAACAGACGGAAATGGAACAAATCAGGTGCCTGCTCTGTTTCTGAAGAAATTATATTTATAAAGAAGCCGTGGTCCTGAACTCAAAAGACTTTTGACTATTCAAGGCTAAAAACAATCTTCGTTACTTACCCTTCTGCCTGTCCAAGCAGGAACTGGGTTCTGAAAGCTATAAAGCCGCTAAGAGGGCATATCCTCCAGCACCCATTTTAGGTGTGGCCGCAAAAGATATTTAGTAAAAATGAAAGAAATTTTCAGAAGGTAGAGAAAAAGGCTACTGAGAAAGTGATCAAAGGAGTTTGCCCCAAATATGGAGATCCAGGACATATTCAGGGATTCCTCCTGCATCCACTAATTAAAGGAAGTCTCTCAGGGGACACCCATGTAGCAGCATTGCCTAGAGCATTCACTTAGGACTTTTTTCTGAAAAAATAGGCCTTGGTTGTATCGTCCACAGATATTTCCTTTCGTTAACAGCTGTATGGTGGATGACGTGATGTACTATCCTGATCCCTTCTTCTAAACCCTACTGAGTCACTGGTTCCCCCAGCTTCTATTTGCAGTATTTGCTGCTGACAGCCACAGATGCATCTCTTTCTGTGAAATGACCTCTACCCAAGGCAGCTGCTTCACCCAAGGCTAAGCCCTGTCCACAAAGCAGCCTGTATCAGATGACTGGTCAAACAGAGGTACATGTGCCAGTTCCATTGTCTCCACCTGGACAACTCCAAAGGATTACCCAGCTCCAGAGCACCCGTGAAATTTGCTGAGGTCTCTGTGGCAACTGCATTAAAGTCCAACTTCTCTCTCTGCCCGATCCTAATTCCTTTACTTCCTCAGAGTTGTTTCTCCCAAGTGAACTTCAAAAAAATTGCCTGAATACACATCTTTATATCAGAGTCACCTTCTAGGGAACCCAGCCTAAGACAACAGCTCATGACTTTTATCCTAACTTACTCCCAGTTCCTTGTTTATTACATATCTCAGATTTACCATCTTTTTGCCATGTTCATTGCCACCATCCTAATCTAAGCTACCATCCTCTTAGAGTACTGCCTAGCCTTTTGACTGGTCTTCTTTTGTTCACTCTGGTTCCTTTTCAAACATTTCTTCCTTCAGAAGAAAAGGGATAATTTACTGTAAGTTGTATCATGTGACGGCCTCCACTTAAAATGCATCAAAATTTTGCATTTCCCTTGGAAGAAGATTCACTCTTTTTCATGGCCTGAGAAACTTGGCTCGATACGGCCCAAGCCTATCTCCTTCATCTTATCTTTTCTACTCTCTTTTTCATCATGCTCCAACCACAAGATACTGTGAAGTATCAGTTGTTTACACCTGGGATCACGGGACTGACTGGGAGCTGCAGTTTGTATCAACATCACAAGTAAGGATCTTACTGCATATCACTAGCCAGGAAAAGATCAAGATTCAAAATTCGAAGTAGGTTTCTCCTGAATGAGTATCAATTTCACACCATCATGAAGTCAAAATATGGGAAGTCAAACCATCATAAGTTGGGTACCTTCTGTAGTTTCTTTTTTATTTTATTTATTTATTTTTGGCTGTGTTGGTTCGTCGCTGCTGCATGTGGGCTTTCTCTAGTTGTGGCGAGCGGGGGCTACTCTTCGTTGTGGTGCACAGGCTTCTGATTGCAGTGGCCTCTCTTGTTGCAGAGCACGGGCTCTAGGTGCGTGCGCTTCAGTAGTCGTGACTCTCGGGCTCTAGAGCGCAGGCTCAGTAGTTGTGGTGCATGGACTTTGTTGCTCCGCGGCATGTGGGATCTTCCCGGACCCGGGATCAAACCCGTGTCCCCTGCATTGGCAGGCGGATTCTTAACCACTGCGCCACCAGGGAAGTCCCTGTAGTTTTTTAATGTAACAACACATGGAACTTGTATTAAGTATTTGGATGAGGTAATAACAAAACAATGGACTTCTTACAACTGAGAGCATGGCACTTCAGGACACGATGATTTCATTAGTAACATAATAAAATTGCATAGAGAATAAGGTCTAGATGATCAGACACATAGTAGATGCTCAGTAAATCGTTGTTGAAAGAAAGATTCATTAATTGATCCATGAGCTGTTGCTTACTCTGAATCATTTCCTAATTTCACCCAGAGAGTAGAGAAATCAAATTGAGGAAAAGAAATAATAAATGATCAAAACAAATGAAAGAAAATTGCTAGAGAAGTCAAAAATTTTAAATCCAGACAATTTCAGGTGGGTTTGGAATAATTTGATAAGAGTGGCAGTAAAGCTCATTCAGTCACCCAATGTTGTTTTAATTTACTTATAAAATTAGAAATGAAGCTGATATCAGAATGTATTTGTCAGTTAATGGCATCTTCCACTCCAATTATCTTTAGTTTTGGACATTGCTTGCTTTTATATTGTATATACATGATTTTATCTACTCAGGTAAATAAGAATTAATAACAAGAGCATGAATTTGGCCCCAGTAGATAATTAGTATAAACTGTTAGGTATGAAATATGGCTTGGCAGGATTAGGAGTTTAAAAGTGCCCATGGTGGGCTACTGCACCACAGCTAGCCGGGAGGGAGTCCGGGAAAAATCTGGACCTGCTTAAAAGGCAAGAGACCATTGTTTCGGGTGTGCAAGGAGAGGGAATTCAGAGAACCGTGCCAGAGAGAGGCACGAGCCGTGGCTATCAGCACGGAACCAGAGACAAGCATGAAATGCTAAGGCTGCTGCTGCAGCCACCAAGAAGCCTGTGTGCGAGCACAGGTCACGATCCACACCTCCCCTCTCGGGAGCCTGTGCAGCCCGCCACTGCCAGGGTCCCGGGATCCAGGGACAACTTCCCCGGGAGAACGCACGGCGCCCTCAGGCTGGTGCAAGGTCACGCCGGCCTCTGCCACCACAGGCTTGCACCACATTCTGTACCCCTCTCTCCCCCTGGCCTGAGTGAGCCAGAGCCCCCTATCGCCACTATTTTAACTATGTCCTGTCTCACTGACGAACAGATGCCCTCAGGAGACCTACACACAGAAGTGGGGCCGGATCCAAAGCTGAAGCCCAGGAGCTGTGGGAACAAAGAAGAGAAAGGGAAATCTCTCCCAGCAGCCTCAGGAGCAGCGGATTAAAGCTCCACAATCAACTTGATGTACCTGCATCTGTGGAATACCTGAATAGACAACGAATCATCCCGAATTAAGGAGGTGGACTTTGGGAGCAACTGTAGACTTGGGGTTTGCTTTCTGCATCTAATTTGTTTCTGGTTTTATGTTTATCTTAGTTTGGTATTTAGAGTTTATTATCATTGGTAGATTTGTTTATTAATTTGGTTGCTCTCTTCCTCCTTTTTTTCTTTTATATATAGATATATATTTTTTTGCTTTTTCTCTTTTTGTGACTGTGTATGTATATACTTCTTTGTGTGAGTTTGTCTGTATAGATTTGCTTTTACCATTTGCCCTAGGGTTCTGTCTGTCCTCTTTTTGTTTGTTTGTTTTTTTAATAGTTTTCAGCCCTTGTTATCATTGGTGGATTTGTTTTTTAATTGGTTGCTCTCTTCTTTCTTTCTTTTCATTTTCTTTTTTTATTACTTTTTAATTGTCTTAATTTTTAATAATTATTTTTATTTTCTATTTTAATAACTTTATTTTAATTTATTTTATTTTTTCTTTTTTTCTCCCTTTTCTTCTAAGCCGTGTGGCTGACAGGGATTTGGTGCTCCAGCCAGGTGTCAGGCCACTGCCTCTGAGCTGGGAGAGCTCAGTTCAGGACATTGGTCCACCAGAAACCTCCGGGCTCCATGTAATATCAAAAGGCAAAAGTTCTCCTGGAGATTTCCATCTCAGTGCTAAGACCCAGCTCCACTCAACGACCAGCAAGCTACAGTGCTGGACACCCCATGCCAAACATCTACAAGACAGGAACACAACCCCACCCATTAGCAGAGAGGCTGCCTAAAATCATAATAAGGTCACAGACACCCCAAAACAGACCACCGGACATGGTCCTACCCACCAGAAAGACAAGATCCAGCCTCATCCAGCAGAACACAGGAACCAGTCCCCTCCACCAAGAAGCCTACACAACCCACTGAACCAACCTTACCCACTAGGGGCAGACACCAAAACCAATGGTAAATACAAAACTGCAGCCTGAGAAACAGACACACCAAACACAGTAAGTTAATCAAAATGAGAAGACAGAGAAATACACAGCAGATGAAGGGGCAAGGTAAAAACCCCCCAGACCAAACAAATGAAGAGGAAATAGGCAGTCTACCTGAAAAAGAATTCAGGGTAATGATAGTAAAGATGATCCAAAATCTTGGAAAAAGAATGGAGAAAATGCATGAAACATTTAACAAGGACCTAGAAGAACTAAACAGCAAACAAACAATGATGAACAACACAATAAATGAAATTAAAAATTCTCCAGAAAGAATCAATAGCAGAATAACTGAGGCAGAAGAAGCAATAAGTGAACTGGAAGACAAATAGTGGAAATAACTACTGCAGAGCAGACAAAAGAAAAAAGAATGAAAAGAATTGAGGACAGTCTCAGAGACCTCTGGGACAACATTAAACACAGCAACATTCGAATTATAGGGGTCCCAGAAGAAGAAGAGAAAAAGAAAGGGACTGAGAAAATATTTGAAGAGATTATAGTTGAAAACTTCCCTAATATGGGAAAGGAAATAGTTAATCAAGTCTAGGAAGTGCAGAGAGTCCCATAAAGGAAAATCCAAGGAGAAACACACCAAGACACATATTAATCAAACTATCAAAAATTAAATACAAAGAAAAATATTAAAAGCAGCAAGGGAAAATCAACAAATAACATAAAAGGGAATCCCCATAAGGTTAACAGCTGATCTTTCAGCAGAAACTCTGCAAGCTAGAAGGGAGTGGCAGGACATATTTAAAATGATGAAAGGAATAACTTACAACCAAGGGTACTCTACCCAGCAAGGATCTCATTCAGATTCGACAGAGAAATTACAAACTTTACAGACAAGTAAAAGCTAAGAGAATTCAGCACCACCAAACCAGCTTTACAACAAATGCTAAAGGAACTTCCCTAGGCAGGAAACACAGGAGAAGGAAAAGTCCTACAATAACAAACTCAAAACAATTAATAAAAAGGTAATAAGAACAAACATATTGGTAATTACCTTAAATGTAAATGGATTAAATGCTCCAACCAAAAGACATAGACTGGCTGAATGGATACAAAAACAAGACCCGTATATATGCTGTCTACAAGAGACCCACTTCAGACCTAGGGACACATATAGACTGAAAGTGAGTGCATGGAAAAAGATATCCATGCAAAAGGAAATCAGAAGAAAGCTGGAGTAGCAATTCTCATATCAGACAAGATGGACTTAAAGACTATTACAAGAGACAAAGAAGGACACTACATAATGATCAAGGATCAATCCAAAAAGAAGATATAACAATTGTAAATATTTATGCACCCAACATAGGAGCACCTCAATACATAAGGTAAATACTAACAGCCATAAAAGGGGAAATCGACAGTAACACAATCACAGTAGGGGACTTGAACACCCCACTTTCACCAATGGACAGATCATCCAAAATGAAAATAAATAAGGAAATAGAAGCTTTAAATGTTACATTAAACAAGGTGGACTTGATTGATATTTATAGGACATTGCAACCAAAAACAACAGAATACACTTTCTTCTCAAGTGCTTATGAAACATTCTCCAGGATAGATCATATCTTGGGTCACAAATCGAGCCTTGGTAAATTTAAGAAAATTGAAACCGTATAAAGTAGCTTTTCCGACCACAACGCTATGAGACTAGATATCAATTACAGGAAAAAATCTGTAAAAAATACAAACACATGGAGGCTAAGCAATACACTACTTAATAACCAAGAGATCACTGAAGAAATCAAAGAGTAAATCAAAAAATACCTAGAAAAAAATGACAATGGAGACACGATGACCCAAAACCTATGGGATGCAGCAAAAGCAGTTCTAAGAGGGAAGTTTATAGCAATACAATCCTACCTCAAGAAACAAGAAACATCTCAAATAAACAACCTAAACTTACACCTAAAGCAATTAGAGAAAGAAGAACAAAAAAACCCCAAAGTTAGCAGAAGGAAAGAAATAAATATCAGATCAGAAATAAATGAAAAAAAAATGAAGAAAACAATAGCAAAGATCAATAAAACTAAAAGATGGTTCTCTGAGAAGATAAACAAAATTGACAAACTATTAGCCAGACTCATCAAGAAAAAAAGGGAGAAGACTCAATTCAATAGAATTAGAAATGAAAAAGGAGAAGTAAAAACTGACACTGCAGAAATACAAAGGATCAATAGTGATTACTACAAGTAACTATATGCCAATGAAATGGACAACCTGGAAGAAATGGCAAGTTCTTATAAAGGTATAACCTTCTAATACTGAACCAGGAAGAAATAGAAAATATGAACAGATCAATAACAAGTAATGAAATTGAAACTGTGATTAAAAGTCTTCCAACAAACAAAAGCCCAGGACCAGATGGCTTTACAGGTGAATTCCCTCAAACATTTAGAGAAGAGCTAACACCTATCCTTCTCAAACTCTTCCAAAATATAGCAGAGTGAGGAAAACCCCCAAACTCATTCTACGAGGCCACCATCACCCTGATACCAAAACCAGATGTCACAAAGAAAGAAAACTACAGGCCAATATCACTGATGAACATACATGCAAAAATCCTCAACAAAATACTAGCAAACAGAATTCAACAGCTTATTAAAAAGATCATACATCATGATCAAGTGGGGTTTATCCCAGAAATGCAAGGATTCTTCAATATGTGCAAATCAATCCATGTAATACACCATATTAACAAACTGAAGGAGAAAAACCATATGATCATCTCAATAGATGCAGAGAAAGCTTTCGACAAAATTCAACACCCATTTATGATAACAACCCTCCAGAAAGTAGGCATAGAGGGAACTTACCTCAACATAATAAAGGCCATATATGACAAAACCACAGCCAACATTGTTCTCAATGGTGAAAAACTGAAACCATTTCCACTAAGATAAGGAACAAGACAAGGTTTTCTACTCTCACATAGTTTTGGAAGTTTTAGTCACAGCAATGAAAGAAGAAAAAGAAATAAAAGGAACCCAAATTGGAAAAGAAGTAAATCTTTCACTGTTTGCAGATGATATGATACTATACATAGAGAATCCTAAAGATGCTATCAGAAAACTACTAAACCTAATCAATGAATTTGGTAAAGTAGCAAGGTACAAAATTAATGCACAGAAATCTCTTGCATTCTTATATACTATTGATGAAAAATTTAAAAGAGAAATTAAGGAAACACTCCCATTTACCACTGTGACAAAAAGAATAAAATACCTAGTAATAAACCTACCTAAGGAGGCAAAAGACCTGTATGCAGAAAACTATAAGACACTGATGAAAGAAATTAAAGATGATGCAAACAGATGGAGACATATATCATGTTCTTGGACTGGAAGAATCAACATTGTGAAAATGACTATACTACCTAAAGCAATCTACAGATTCAATGCCATCCCTATCAAACTACCAATGTCATTTTTCACAGAACTGGAACAAAAAATTTCACAATTTGTATGGAAACACAAAAGACCCCGAATAGCCAAAGCGATCTTGAGAAAGAAAAACGGAGCTGGAGGAATCAGGTTCTTGGACTTCAGACTATACTACAAAGCTACAGTAATCAGTACAGTTCTATGACATAAATCACAGCAAGATCCTTTTTGAACCACATCCTAGAGAAATGGAAATAAAAACAAAAATAAACAAATGAGACCTAATGAAACTTAAAACTTTTGCACAGCAAAGGAAACCATAAACAAGATGAAAAGACAACCCTCAGAATGGGAGAAAATATTTGCAAACGAAGCAACTGACAAAGGACTAATCTCCAAAATTTACAAGCAGCTCATGTAGCTCAATATCAGAAAAACAAACAAGCCAATCCAAAAACGGGCAGAAGACGTAAATCAACATTTCTACAAAGAAGACATACAGACTGCCAACAAAGACATGAAATGATGATCAATGTCACTAATCATTAGAGAAATGCAAATCAAAAGTACAATGCGGTGTCACCTCACATCAGTCAGAATGGCCATCATTAAAAAATCTACAAACAATAAATGCTGGAGAGGGTGTGGAGAAAAGGGAACACTCTTACACTGTTGGTGGGAATGTAAGTTGGTACAGCCACTATGGAGAACAGTATGGAGGTTCCTTAAAATACTAAAAATGGAACTACCATATGACCCAGCAATCACACTCCTGGGCATATACCCTAAGAAAACCATAATTCAAAAATATACATGTACCACAATATTCATTGCAGCTCTATTTACAATAGCCAGGACATGGAAGCAACCTAAGTGTCCATCGACAGATGAATAGATAAAGAAGATGTGGCACATATTTGCAATAGAAGATTACTCAGCCATAAAAAGAAACAAAATTGAGTTATTTTTAGTGAGGTGGATGGACCTAGAGTGTGTCATACAGAGTGATGTAAGTCAGTCAGAAAGAGAAAAACAAATACCGTATGCTAACACATATATATGGAATCTAAAAAACAAACAAAAAAAACGGTTCTGAAGAACCTAGGGGCAGGACAGGAATAAAGACGCAGATGTAGAGAATGGACTTGAGGACATAGGGAGGGGGAAGGGTAAGCTGTGACAAAGTGAGAAAGTGGCATGGACATATATACAGTTCCAAATGTAAAATAGATAGCTAGTGGGAAGCAGCCGCATAGCACAGGGAGATCAGCTCGGTGCTTTGTGTCTACCTAGAAGGGTGAGATAGGGAGTGTGGGAGGGAGATGCAAGACAGAGGAGATATGGGGATATATGTATACATATAGCTGATTCACTTTGTTATAAAGCAAAAACTAACACACCATTGTAAAGCAATTATACTCCAATAAAGGTGTTAAAAAAAAAAAGTGCCCATGGTGTGAAATCAACAATTTTTCATTATGGTTGCAAAATGCAAAGATGAATAAACACTCATTCCTCATTTAGGAATTTGTTTGTTTTTCCAGAAGAATCCCCTGAGATTCTTCTTCTTCTATTTGCATATTTGGAATAACAATAAGAGCTAGTGATTGAAATGCTGTATGTCAACATAATTTACCATTTTCTTATTGCTTATTGTATATAATAAATTCTTTAATGTATTACTTTTGTAGTTCTATCTTCAATCTCACATTTGAGGTGGGTGTGGGAACATGAAGGAAAGGCTAAGACTATAACCAATTATAAGATTACCTTAAAATATGTGTTCTTTGTATACATATATAGGCCTACTATGATATGGTTTGAAGCACGTTAGTGTATTTTTAGAACATATTTTATTGGATATATTTTAGGTATGTTTATATAATTGGTAACTATAGTAGTATAAATGTACACATCATTTATGGGTACAGCATATGTAAAAAAATTATCTTTACAATATGCTTGAGATGTTTACGTTCACAGGTCCCATATTGCTGTTTTAAAAGATAGAAACTACATAGTAAATGTTATCTTTAGTATATGCTATCTCTAGTATTTAAATAATCAAGGGTATTATCAGGTGTATTAGGTATATCAGGTATGTTATCAGGTATATGAGGGAAATGGCAACCTTTGTTTTATAAAGCTTGTCTGGGGAGTTCTGACTAAAAGAGAAGAGAGGAGAGAAAGGCTGTTTCAACATAACTGCCCTTATAATAAGAGGCTATAACTCATGGGATTCATGAATTCATGTGCTATCAGCCTATGGATATGCGATCTTTCTATTAGCTCCTATCATAGAAAATATTCCCTCTCCCTCTCTCACTCTCTCTCTCCATATATATATATATATATTAGAAGGAATAGCAGGGATTGAGGAAAGAGGATGGAGAGAGAGGAGACGAAGGAAAGAATGAGACAGGATAAGTGAGCGAGAGGATATAAAGAAAGAGAAGGAGGAAGAAATGGAGGAGGGAAAAAAGGAAAAAGGGTGGAGAAGGTAGAGAAGATGAGAGAAAGAATCTAAGTCCATTCCCAACCCTCCCTTTCACAGAACATTCTGTGGATAACTTGTGAGACCTATTACTTAAGCTAGAGTGGGCCACGCCTTACAGGTTATAATTGTATAATGAATACCTTTGGGTTTCTAGAGCATGGTAGCATGCTACTATTTCTTGTATAGTAGGAATTTTTTCCCTGAAAATTATAGTGTATCTGCACGATGCCTAAGATACTGTTAGAGCACGGGGATAACAAATCGTATGTTGAGCACTAACTGAACATCTCCTATTATGTTGGGGGACCCAGGAAACTGACAAGATAGGTATGAAGCTCTATATCTAGAGGGCGAGAGTGAGAACGCTTTCCTCTACAGATGTCTCACAGCTGGAGACACTGTCCAGCCTGTTGACTATTACTTCTTATGCCACACTTATACCAAATTGAGAGGTAAAAACCTGAAATAAACTTCCTAGTTAAAAGTATGTTTAGGAACAATCTTTATCTCAGAATTTCATAAGAAGCAACTCTATTTTTCTGACAGACTACAGTGAGCACAGGAAAGGCCACTGGAATGATCATAAAAGTATTAGATATCTCCATGCTTTATTCCAGTTAAGTGAACATGAGGCACAATAAAGACCAGAGCCTTCTCTCTTCTTGAAATCTCCATTCAGTTCTCTAGGCAAATGCTGGGCTTGGGAGAGAGGGCTAAGCAATCTTTTGAAATAAGCCACGTGCCTCTGCCTTTCAGTCCTGAAAACCAAACACACATTTGAATTAGGAAGCCTTGGTAAGCCATCACATCTTTAAATCACTTGCTGAGGCCAAGAGAGAGAGCGCTCCACCCTCCCCATAGTTCACCCTTTGTTCCATCCATTCTTCTCCCATATTTGGAGAGCAGCTCCTCCACAGTTTCCATGGGCATCTCTTCTGGAGGAGGAAATCTGCAGAAGGAAGTTAGTGAGATGCTGTGCAGACCCCAGCTCTGCAGTTGGTGCTGAGGCTGCCAATGGTATTCATCACCTCCCTCTTCCACTACCCATTCTGAGCTCATCTTCTCCCCAGCGATCAGCCCATCTGGGTTGCTTAACTCTAGTGTCAGGAAAACCCATTCCAGAGGAGTCTGAGCTCTTGGTAACCATACCCTTCTAATGCCACGTTGTTTGTTGTACATATCCATTCATTCCAGTTACATTTGGTCGAAGGAGTTAACAAGGGCCGTCAAGTGCATCACATGGTTCCTAACATATTTATCCCTCCTCTCAGTTGGTAAAAGCCACCCTACACCCTCCTGCTGATCAGAACCAATTACCCTGCCAAGGCAGTTATTCCTCTTCTCACTTGCTAATTCCTAGGAAAAGCCTCCAAAATGTTCAATGAGACACACGCTACGGACCCTGACATTAACACACTGCCTCTGGTGAACAGGACCGCTAACCCTGAAGAGCCTACAGTTATGGTGGCAAACAGTGCAATGTCCCCCAGTGGTTCCCTCGGAGTGAAGGGAGATGGAGTTACTTCTGCTTCCATCCTTGATTCATGGACGCATGGATTCTTCCTATTGGATTTACAGAACCACCTATAGACTGAGTACATGGGCTGTGTCCTGAAAGACTCGTTTCAAAATGTTGCCTCTGAGCTGTTGTTTCACCTGTGGGTTGTTCCAAAACACTATCAGGTCAACTCTTTTCCCTGTGTCATAATATGAGACATAATTAATAGATCCTGTGATTACGGGCCCCTTCCCATATCCCCTGCACTATGAGGTGACTATCTTGGCTTGGCGCTATACTGTACAGGATTCAATTACTGTGGACCAGGCATTCCATAAACTGTTTGAGGATGGTGACCACTTTTCAGATCTGGAACCCACTGAGGAAAGAGAAAGTTAGACTCCCAGGTAGAAGAACCCTGCTACACTTCAGCGAGTATGCACTGGAAAGATTCTCTCAGGCTTCACTCAAGGGAAACTACAGTCATTTATGCCACTGACTCTGCACTGAGAAACACCCAGACCATTGGAGAACTACAGGACAGAAGAGCTAAGGTGACGTTAGTAACAGGAGACGCAAAGCAGAGTCATCGCCCTCTTGTTAGAGTAGAGGCACATGGGCCCAGGTAATAAATGAAGTGGTGGCTGAGGTCTGGCTTACAGTGGGTCCACTGCATCTGAGCAGCCATGCACTTTCCAACGCATCTCTCCGTTTAAAATTTGTGCTTAAACACTTAGCATTTTGGAGTAACTTCCATAATTGTTCCTTAATATTTTCATGAAGTAAAAGCCTCTGAAATCTCCCTGCAACCAAGATTACATTTTTAAAAAATATATAAATAAAAATAATGTTGCAACCAGTGTGTGTGTGTGTGTGTGTGTGTGTGTGTGTGTGTGTGTGTGTGTGTGGTGTGTGTGTGTTGGCAGATGGGGACGTTGGGTGGCAGAGTTTAATGCTATCATTAAAGATCTAGGATGCATTGCACGGGTGGGTGATCCTTATCATATATTTGTGAGATTCAACTGTTTGACTCCAGAAGAAAAATCTAGATGGATCATGGAGAATGATCATAGACTCTACTGCAGGCTCAACCCAATAGTATTCCTGATTGTAGTCCCCACACTATATATGGTACCATTGCTGGAGTGGATTCACAAGGCCTCAAGCACTTGAAATTATGATCATCAATTGAATGAATATATTCTCTTCTATTCCGATCAAAAGAGATAGGAATATCTCTTGGAATATGGACAAAGATATTTACTCAGAGTTTTTCCCCGGTCTATATCAACACTCCTGTACTCCATCATAATAAAACCTGAAGAGTCCAGGCCATCTGAACACCACAAAGAATTTCATATTGATTCATGACATTAATGACATCATGCTGATCGTGTAGGATGAACAACAGGTGGCTTGTTTGCTGCAGCCTTGCTAAGACACGTAAGTTCAGAGGATGGGAGCGAGCAGAAAGGTTCAGGACATGACACTTCAGTTAGGTTGTTTTGGTTCCAGCATGCCAGTGTGTTTGGGGAGTGTGCCAGGACCCACCCTCCAAAGGAAGTCAAACTGCTGCCTCCTGTGTCTCCTACAAAGAAGGCAGAACAATGTCTGATGGGCTTCTTAGGTCCTGAAGGCACTCAAGGAGAAACAGAGACATTTTTATAGAACCAGGTTGTTTTCTCTTCTCATCCAATTTATATGTGATATTCATCAAGATATATCACCGGTCATAGAGTATAAAAACAAACAGAAGTCATTATGCTTTTGCCTATACATCAGTTACTTTGTATGAAGTAAATAATTGGGAGGGAACTTACTAAAGCAGTAAGGATGTAGTGGTGGGAAAATGTTTATTAACTGAGGCTATGTCTTGTTTGCAGGAACAAAAGTATAAAATAACAGGTCCCCGTTTTTTCAGTATCCAATACTGTCTGCTACTATAACATGTCAATTTTTTCTTCGTCCTCCATTTCTAGCTGTGTCATTGATTTGCTGCCCATCAAATCTCAATCTGATCCGTCTCATTGGCAAACTGTCATTCACAATGGACTCCCATTAGTTTACTAAGAGGTGTGCGGCTCTTAGTCTTAAACTGCATTGTGGAACCATTCTGCCCTGCCACCTGCAAATTAATATGATTGCTTTCTGTGCCTTGAACCCTCCCCTGTTTTCCGTCAGCTATGGCAAGCATCACAGTCTTTTCAGCTGCAGATCCCCAAAGAAGGACCAGTTTCCACTGGATTAGGACCCTGGCAGCGCCAGGAGAAGCAGAAAATAAAGAAGCAGTGATGAAGCCTGTTTATTTTACCTTTACAAGTAGTTTGAACTTTTGCCTGTAGTCCCTGGTGATATGCTCTTTGTCATTAAATTTGATAATTTTGCTAGGATACATCTCATATTTGATCACTCCTGGTCAATTTTAATTTGTCCTTCATCTGAGATGGTTTTGGCTTTATATTTCTTTCCTCACTTTGATCAACTTTCATTGCTTTATTTTTTTCCTGCTGCTTTTTTTTTTGGTGCCTTTCTGGTCTTGGTTTTTTGCATGTCTGATTTTATTTGTGTTTGCTTGTTTATCTCTGTATGCTTGTTTGAAGGTGTGCTGTTATAACTTTCTTTTATTTCTGTTTTATTGTTATTTCTTTGGGGGTTATATGGGGTTAATTTTTATCAATTAAAATGCTATGCGTTATATTTCCAGTTTTATTTTCTTCCTTACAGTAGTGCTCTATTAAGTTTTTTTTAACTTTTCTTCTATTACTACACATGTGGTAGAGAGAAGGCCTTTTCTGTGATGTAGCGATGTTCAGTCTCTTTAATGGGCACAGTTGACGGTGGTGATAAGAGGAATAGGAAGAGTTTTAGAGGTTCTTGTTTTTCTTTGATTTCTACAGATTTCTTAATTTCCCCATTTTTTCCTTCTTTCCTCTCACTGCCACACCTTCAAGGAGCACCCCTGTCTACTTATCTGCTTCTGCCTCAGAAACTGGGTGTCATCAAGCTGTCACTTTAATCCCCCTCATTGACAAGCCCCTTCCCCAGTAAGTCCCACACCTGTCTTCATCATTTTCCCAATTAGTGTTGAACTTTTGGGGAGCTACTTATTCTGTGCTTTGCCTGTGTCATTTATTTTCCCCTCTTGTTTACATGGCCTCTCTTCAAACTTCCTTGCCCTGTTATACACACCCACACGTTTGCAGTTTCTCAACTACCAATTTCTTGTGCACTTGAAAAAAAGATGCAAACATTGTCCTAGTGCTAATAATAATATAGTCTGGGAATATCAAATACGAAAATAAATAAGCAAAATCTAAAACACCAGTTGGCAGTGTGGCAGTGAGAAGGCTCAATAGCAGAGGTCAAGGAGAAAGATAGCTTAGACTTAATGCAGTGGCTGGAGACATAAGAAGAGTGGAAAAGGGAAAACTGTTTAGGAAGGAAATATCATACATTTCAAAGGATTGGATATTGGGGGATGAAAATTGTAGTGTTATTTAATATAAGGTGATAATCGAAGTCATAGATGTGGGTGACATCATAGACTGGGTGAGAAGAAAATCTCGAGGGAAGTATGTTATAAGGAATCTAACGTGTAATGGCTTGAAAGGACTCAGGGAAGTACTCTGGCCTGAGGGACATTAAGAATATCAGGGGAAACTTGGGCCTTGAAAGCTTTGAGAAGAGAGTATTTCCAGGAAAAAAAAAAAGCTTAATCATAAAGAATATTTTAGGATCAGTTATAGAGATTTGATTATGGACTAAGTATTACATGATTTATGGCATTGTTACTAATTACATGGAGTGTTGCAATCTTACTTTAGTTATGTACGGATTTATCTGAGTATGTATGTATGAAGAGTCATGCTGAAGGATCTGGCTGTGGAATGTCTTGGTATGAGTACTTTAAACTATTTCAGAACATTGTAAAATAAAACAAGTTAAATTAAGGGAATGCACAATTACATCATACTCTACTGTGAGTCTGAGTTAGGTGATGGTTGAATAATGTCTTTTGCGTTGAACAACAGAGAGGTAAAGCTCTGTTTTGGTGGAGTGGCAAGAGAGAGAAGAAGATAATGGAGTAGGAGGAAAAAAATGCAAAGAAGAAGTAACTAAAAATGGCAAGTAGAGATAAACTCTCAATAAAAATTTCACATAGCACCGAAGAAGAAAAATAAAGGTTTTTGTTGTTGTTGTTGTGTTTTTAGTAACAAACAAACAAAAAATCAAGTATTTTTAAAGGCTGATGGAAAGGATCCAGCTGGGAAGGAGAATAATAACAAATAATGTGGCCAGTTTATTGAAGACCTCACTGGGATATAAACAGGAACTAGTTTTATTTTGCCCAGGCAATGCTGTTTACTAGACTCGGAGGAATCTAGGTGTGCCCCTGGGTTGTAGGTTACTTAATGACAGCTTTCTCAGGTTCCATAAATTTCCTGCCACTTTCAATTACTATTAAACCGTAGTCCTATTCATTTCCAAAACTTCAATCACAAACTTGACAAATTCTGGCCTCTGCTTAATTCCCGGCCAATCTTCATCTGTGGGCAGAGGCTGTTGCTGCCATCTTCCTCTCCTTCTTGTAGTTCTTCTGATGTTAGAGGCAGGAATGCGGGGGGCACAGAGGAGACAAATGTCCCCTTACAGGAGTACAGCATGCTAGTAGGGAAGCATCCTTCTAGTTGATGCTGGTGGACTGTGCTTCTGTGGTGGCCCCCATTTAGGTATGTCCACATGGTCTTGGAGCGGTATTCAGGTTTCCTCATCCTCCTAACTATTGAGAATCCCTGTAGAGGACCAGCCATGACTCCCCTCACCTGCCAAAGATACGCCCTCAACACCCCCTTGGGTTGGGCATCCCATCACTCGGCTCCACAGCTACCTGCTGCTCCTTGTTTTAGCCCAGGGAGTGAGAAACACTCTGAGGTCTTCTTCTGCACCCTTAGAGGGTTACACAGCACAGACACTCACAGAGATTTCCCTACTTCTATCCAGGCACTTAGTCCTGGAGCCTTAAAGCCCTGCTGCCACCTATTATACCACAAGGCTTTCTGCATTCAGAAACCTCTACAAAAATAGGCTTCCATCGTTATGTTGAAGTATTCACCCAAAGCTTAGGGTGATGGGACATCACCCCACATCTCTCTCATATTCAAGGGAGGTCTGCAAAGGAAGCTGCACCAGACTCAGAGCCACCCAGAACACCTTCCCGAGGTGCCTCTGAGCACCCTCTGCTCCAGGGGTGCGCCAAGGTGTCCATGAGTACCCGGTGGTTCTGCAGGCACCCAGCTGCAGAATAAGATTTCTGTCAACTGTTCTAGCAGAGGTACATCGATCGTTCAACCGATTTTCTTGGAACTATTCAACTGGTTTCAGGGAAGAGTGAGGCTCTCTGCCTTGTCCGAAAAGAAAAGGCTACAATGTCCCCCTTCTTCTGGGAAGGAGGTGGTGGAATAAGAGTTGGAGAAGTGAGTGAGAGATCAGTTCAGCAAACCCATCTGGGGGACTGCAGGTGCAGCTACTGGTGGCAGCTGGAAGCTTTCTTCATGGCCCTCAATGACTTTTATTTCTCAACTCTGGGCCTCTTTACTTATACCCAGTGCTGTGCTGATAAACCAGTATGGGCGGGTGGGGGGGGGCACTTGTAGTATTCGTGGATTTCTGTGATGTACATATACCACAACGACCTATTTCAAGCTACCAAGCTGATGTCACCAGACAGAGCTGGGAAAAGGGACGCACAGTTTGCTTAGGAGCCAGAAGTTGCCAGCATTACCTCACGGTTGCCTGCAGCTGTGGTTCAGCAAAAGTTTGTACAGTTATATTACGTGTCCAATAAACAATTGTTCCAATGAACAAACCAAGATGTTAAATATATATTCAATGATACTAATATTGTGTTTGCTCATGGGTTAAGATCAAAAGTTTTCGATTGGGAGTTCCTTATATAAAGCTAAAAATTTTTTGAAAATGGAATAGGAAGAGAAATATTGACCAAAGTGCCTTTTTATTTTCTTGCATGTAAAACAAAAGAATGCTACAGTTAGTTGATAGTAGTTTAACATGATCTGGGGCTATGGTTGGCCTAATAAAGGTTGATTTATACATGTTATGTGTTATTGAGTTAGAATTCATACACCATACAATTCAGCCGTCCCAAGTGCAAAATTCAGTGGCTTTTAGTATACTCAGAGTTGCGCACCCACCACCACAATCAATTTTATGGCATTTTCATTATGCCTAGAGGAAACCCTGTTCCACTTAGTGATCATCCCCCATCTCCCCATCTCCCCTAGTCCTTGGCAACCACTAATCTACTTACTGTCTCTCTATATTTTCCTATTCTGGACATTAAATATAAATGAAATTATATAAGATGTTCCTTTGTGACTGACTTCTTCCACTCAGTATTTTTTCAAAGTTTATATATGTTGTAGCATGTGTCAGTTCTCCATTCCTTTTTTATGGCTGAATAATATTCCACTACATGGATATACCACTTTTATTTATCCATTCATCAGTTGATGGACATTTATTTTGTTTTCACTTTTGGCTATTGTGAATAATGTACTGTGAATATTTGTGTACTTTTTTGGGGTGGACATGTTTTCATTTCTTATGGGTAAGTACCCAGGATTACAACTGGACCATATCATAACTCTATGTTTAACTATTTGAGGAACTGCAGGAATGTTTTCCAAAGCAGCTGCACTATTTTATATTGCTCTCAGCAGTATGTGAGGGTTGCAATTTCTCCATGTCCTTGACAACACGTTTTGTTGTCAGTCTTTTTGAATGTGGCCATTCTAGAGGGTATAAAGTACTATTTCATCATTGTTTTGATTTGCATCTCCCTCATGGCTAATGAGTGTGGGTATAATTTTATATGAAGTAATAACTGTGTTCCTATTATAGATGTCTCCCTTTTAATACCATCTTTTTCTTTTTTTTTCTTCACGTGGCTCCACTATTTCCCCGTTTTTGCCCCAACACCCATGTCTGTTCACCCTGCCCAGCGTCAGGTAGCTGAACTTTACCTATTATATTATATCTTTCCATATTTATTACCTGTTCATAGAGTCATGTAAAAGTATATATATACATACATATTTTATATGATTATATACAAATGTATCACTTTCTCCACTAAATGATTCCTAATATAAATCTCTGCAAGTCAATTGATTTAGAAGAAACTCATTATTCTCAGTCTCTTCATGGTATTCCATACTTTGAATTTACCATAATTTTCCCAGCCACTGCCTTATCCTTGGATGTTAAAAAGATTGTCAGTTAATTTTCTTTTGAAGGATACTATAATAATCATTGTTGTACATATATCTTATATACCAAGACCTTCATTTCTGAGCTGGGTTCCAGGATAGCACAGTTGAATCAAAGAATGTATGTGTTTTTCATTTTAATGGATATTGCCTATTCTCTTTCCAAGCTACAGCACTGCATATTTCAGATGTTATATATGAAGGAATCTTTTCCTTAGCAACAATATCAGTCAGAGGAAGTTCTTTCTCACTGTTCTTTATTCATACGTTTCTCTGACAATCTTAGGCATTAATTTTTCATATAACTTTTCAGATTATTTTATCCAATTAAAAACTATTGGGATACTAATTAAACTTGGATCACATTCCTATATTAATTTTGAGAGAACTGACATTTTTATTATTTTAAGTCTTTCCATCCAAAAACACATAATACTTCTCCATTTGTTCAGATATTTTGTGATCTTCAATATATTTTTGTAATATAGTTCCTGGGCTTTCTTATTAAATTTATTCTGAAGTATTTTATATTTTTAAACTATTTTATTGAAATACTTTTTCACATTTCTAAGTTATATTAAGGTATTAAGTTACATATAATATATAATACATAGTTAGATAGATGATAGATAAATAGATAGATAGATATATCCCGCAAACACACTCTGTGCTTTAAGATGAGATACTTACATTATACGCATTGCAAAGACTGAGATAGGATAAGGTGATGTTGGTAGAATGACTTATACTAATAAAATAGTCTTCTTCTTTCTCTCCATGCATTAGACAAAACTGATTTTTACATCACTTATGTGGACCACCAATATAACGCCACTATATTTGAGTGGTGGTCTGTAACATCATTATCAAGCACTAAATGCTAAAGAAATATTCGGAAAAATCTAAATTAGCCAAGAGAAGAAAACAGTCGATGGACTTGAAGTAGAAGAAATGTATATTTCTTAAGTGCATATGCCTCCACAAATCCTAAATTTCTATTAAATTTTGGTGAAGAGAAATGGCATGGTTTAGGTTCTTCTGTGAAAAAGAGTTACTTATTTACTCACTCATTTGTTTACTCATTTATTTATTTATGAAACAATTATTGAACTCCTACTGTGTATATGACAAGTCCTCACTCTCCTGCAGCACTCAAACTAACCCAGGGTTGTGGGAAAAACCATATAATAAACAAATTAAGTAAAGCTTGATCATTATAAATGCTAACGAGAAAAATAAAATCAGACAGAGGAATGGAGTGTGGAGGAAAGCGGAGGAGCGTCTAGAGAGGGTGTCATGGGCGAGTCATTTGAGTGAAGACCCAGAGGACGTGAGAGAGTGGACCATGCAGATTTCATGGGATGGAGGGAATTTCAAGCAGAGAAAACAGCAAGGGTAAACATATGATATTTTGTTTGGAAAGGTGTTTAAACTATTTATTAGTTCCATTCGGTTTTCTGTAAGGCATTTTCATCTTTTAAAGGAATTACTACAGTGATTTCTTCCAGATGCTTTGATTCTAGCTTCCCTTGAAAGCCTTCAGCTGGTCCTCGGAGATTACATTAGGCAATCTGCTGTCGATACTTGTTTATTCTAATTACATTGGACCTGGGTGCCTGGTGAATACTGAGTCTTAATCTTTATGGGGCTAGACCACATATACTTAAAAGTTGCCACAGTTTATGTCTCTAGAGGTAAAGAGAGATTCAGTGTACACAATCACAATGTACAAAATCACAAATTAGGGCCCATTAGTTGCACAGATATAAAACCAGTAGCTTCACTTTTCTTATATGGAAGTGTAAGGTCACTATTAACCAGAATTTAGTAACTCAAATCAGGTTTATTAATAGATCTATGTCTCTGAAATATTTAAGATTTATTTTTCTCTCTTGAACATGATTTTAGCCTGTGAAGTGCTTTAAGTACCTTGTCTGTAACTGATAAATGTGCGTGCTTTTTGTTTAAGCATTCGTCCGTGACTTTGGAAGGAATACCAGACCAAGGCAAGCAGACTTACTGGCCTGCATATCCTAATAATCTCTTCTCACAATGGGGGATAAAACGAGTCAAGGAATTGACTGAGCTTGGTACAGTCACTTCCATTTATGTTTTGTTTAAAACTGTTTCATGCTATACAGGCAGAACTGAGTATTTCCTGGAGAGACCTGTATGGTTGACAAAGTCTAAAAATACACAATCTGGCCACAAAGGGGAAAAATTTCCTGATCCTTGTTCTAGAGTATCTCATCATATTTTCTTCCCTAGATTGAAATTCTATCTTTAGAGCATTTTTTATCAACAACTGCATATTGACATATATATATATATATATGTATATGTATATATATAGTAGGTTATAGGAACTATTTTCATTTTCCCTGTTTTTTTTTTGTATCATAACCTGTCGTTTTTTCCGGTACTTCAAATCTTCTTTTCTAACTCTCTTTTCAAATAGTAAAGTTTTCTGACAACCTATTCTTCCCTGATGTAGGGGGAAATTCTTGTATATTACCTATTAATCTGTTATGAGAAATCATGAACCCAAAACACAAAGGCTGCTCTTCAATGCTATCTTCCGAGCCAAAGCTCTTCATTCCGCCTTTTGTTCTATAGTCTAAAAACAATTTAAGGAAGAGTTAAAACCCATCCTTCTTCTGCTATCCAGACTTCAAAGCCACTAGAGATTCCAGTAGTTACCTTTTTAAGATTCATTCCCAAGTGGAACATCAAAATCTTCCCAACTGCTCAAAGAAAAAACTGTTTCCAATGTAGACTTGTCCTGAAATAAACCATCTTATGTCATCCCCAAAGCAATATTTACACTGAGAATTATAGAAAAATAAGAATAAAAACTTGAAATACAGTTTTATTTTAATCAGTTTGATTCTCTAACATAAATTAAGTTCTACTGTTTAAGGCTGTCTGTCTTTAAAATTAAAATGTCAGTAGAAAGACAGTGGTCTTTTCTGCTTCTGTCAAAAATTCTCCTCTTATGTCTCCCTATTTCTTTTTTTCATTTGTGCTCTCTTGCACTTGGGAAAAATAAATTTCACAAAGAGTTCCTTTTTATATCTGTCTTCTTTGAACACCTTGGAATGTAAGCTCCTTGGAGGGAGGACCTTGTATCTTTTACATGTCAAAGACCTGACACAAAATGAGCCCTAAATAAATGTTAAAACATCATTAAACCAAACACTTCAATCATTTCCTGTTTAGAGCAAGAGGATGGGGGAGGCGGTGACAGCTGGAATTTACTTGCGACTTTAACACGTTTGGATGCCTTTGTCAAGCTACAGCCTGAGGCCCCTTCTGTTGAAGAGATAACAGAAAATATTAAATGTACTGACAGGTGACTTAAGCAAGAAAAGGAAGAGAAATGAAGGAAAGTGCCTATGGGACAGAACATTTGAAACACAGTTTTGTTTGGAAGAGAAAAAAAGTCATATAATGGAAAATCTTTTTTTTCCCTCAAATTTCTGTGAAAGGTAAACAAAATAGTTATAATTAAGTTTGAAGAGAGAATGAATGCACATTGTTTGGAACAAAGAGCAATACTGCTGGCAAAAATGATGCTTTACTGATGAAAACTGCTGCCTTTGGGCGTGAAGTAGTCAAGACTGCTAGATCTCAGGACAAAAGGACTTCCTTAAATACTGAAAGCATTCGTTCTGTGAGCTGTCTGGGTTGTGCCTCTCTGTAGTAGAACTGTGAGCAATACGAGGAAATTCATGGTTACAAAAATAAAATTAAGGGAGAAAAATGATGATTCCTGTAATTGGCTAATTAGGTTTTCTAATAAAAATTCAACATACAATGAAGATATGGAATGAAATTTAAGAATAACAATAATCTTTAGCTCAACAGCTTTTAAATGGCGAACAATACACTAACGGGTGATGGATCTGCACGTGTCTAAGGTAAAGCCCAGTCGGGTCTTATACAATTTCCTGAGACACGTCTAACCACCCTCAGTATAAGAGATCTTCATCACTTTGCTCTTGCAAAAGAAAATAACACATCACTGTCAATTAAGAGAAAGATCCAGAACAACTAGCTAGCTGAAGTTGAACATCTATTGATGGATCAATCAATCAACCTATTGATCTATCTCTATCAAAAACATAATATTCACTGGTGCTATTCAAGGTTTAATTTTAAGAAAACAGTAAATAATTTGTATTAGAAGCATGCTTGGTTCTTTATAATTTGCTGTTTCTTACTACTTAAGAGAATTCTTATTGCTTAAGGCAAAAAAGGAGTGATAATATGTTGAGTGAGAATATTTAAATTTTCAGGCACACTTCTGATCACATTCTGCAATTTTCATATTCTGGAATCAATTTTGCCACCAAATAAGTGTTAGGTAATTGTGAAAATGCAGTTTTTACTTATTCATTCCCTGTAGAGTAACAACCAATCTGACATCAACAGGAAAAGGTAATGAGAAGTGTAATTACCTAATATAAATGAATTCGGTAGTGGCTATTTTCCATTTGAAAATACCACTCGTTTCGATTGGCATTTCCAGACTTCTCAGTTATGATGCACTGTCCAGAAATGAGCATTTAGATGGTACCTAATGCTAACCTTAGGAACTATGCCTGTTTTCAGTAACATAAGCACAATAAAAATAATACAAAATAAAGCTAAATGCTGAAAGTGAATCTTAACTAGTAAGTGAAAAGTGTATAATTTTATTGTGTCAGGGTATTTTGTTAAATAGAAAGCCAGGTCTCTAACGTAACTTAAAAGAAGAGATTAAACCTCATACTATGAAGCCATGTGGTTAATAAGCACAATTGAGGGTTTGACAAATTTCCCTTGTCAAATGAAGCTAGAATGCATATTCTTCAAGTTCCACACATTGTGTGGCTTTTTAATTTTCCCCTTTGCACTTGCTAAAAGCGAAACTCTTTCATCATAACTTATGATATATAATAGACAGCAGCTTCTGTGAATATAGACTAGATTTTCTATTGACAGCTAAGTCGAAGTGCCCTTGAAATTAAAAAAAATATATAGACTTTATTGTTACCTACGGGGATTTTTTGGTTAATAAATTGAGCAACAGTGTCATTTTAATCCTTCAGTAAGATAGCAAAATAATTGTATTACAATTTGGGATCAGAGTAAATACCTGTAGTTCTTTAATACATTTTTATAGAAAACAGTTATGAAGACAAAAAAGTCAAGCATTTCACTGAATGGAGAGTTTGGTGTGAATAAAATAATTAACATCCGTGGAATTCTGTAATTCCTGTAATGCAGGGCATTTTCCTGTGGCTATGCTTTGATAGTCTTCTGACATTAAAATTCAACAAAGTAAATTGAGCACAACAGCAATAGTAAAATTTCACAGTTCAATTAGGTATCTGTTTACACATTTAGTTTGTCTGCCTTTTTGAAGAAACACTTTAGCAAAGACTATATCACATAGGGTTTTATGTTTAAATGAATCTTATTACAAATGAAAAATGCGTTAACTCTAGTAAATAGCTTTAGAATAATAAATATGCAACTTCTAAAAGTTGAATGTGAAAAGGTTATAAAGTTTGTCCTCTGATGACATATTATTTTTCTGTGGTCTCAGTCAAGCTCACTATCAATAGAAATGTTCTCCAAGACCTGGTGGTCAGATACGCTCATTAAGTAGGTACTTATTTAATGTCAGAGAATAATTATGTGGCTTATCCCTCTACCTGAGCTTTGAATTATAATTCTCTGTCTCTACCTCAATAGTCAAGGACCACTTGTGAAATCAATCTTTCCCCTCAACATTTCATCAAGTTTATGTTCTCTTTTGTGAAATTAATCCACACTACATCTTCAACAACAACAATAATGAATCAACTACCCAACTCCACTCTGCCTTGCCCTCCAGCTATCACCCCATCATCAGTCTCATCCCATTTTTACCCAATCTTTTTTAAAGAGTTGTCTATACTCACTATATATGAGTGTTTACCTCCTGTTCACTCCTCACTTCTTCACCCATATCAGTTTCCTATCCCTTAGAGACTTTCTCCAAAAGTAATTTTTGCTAAGAATTCCTATGACTTCCATGCCATTGCATTCAATGAGTATTTTCACTTGTCTTCTTCTAAATCCAATATTATTCAAATATGTTGACCACTTGATCCTTTGAAGCACTTTCCATCCACATGCTCCTTGCTTTCTTCCTGCATTTTTTCTGCTGAATCCTTTTCTTCCTCTTCTGCATACTATCATCTACCTGACCACTAAATTTTGGGAGTACTCAGTTTTTGACTTAAAGTTATTTCCATAAGAAAATTCATATGTACATTACTACATGATGACTCAATTTTATTTTATTTTATTTTATTATGTTTTTAATACCATTATTGGAGTAGAATTGCTTTACAATGGTGTGTTAGTTTCTGCTTTACGACAAAGTGAATCAGCTATACATTTACATATATCCCCATATCTCCTCCCTCTTGTATGACTCAATTTTATATGAACTCCTGAATTATCCTATGAGCTTCAGCTCTGTATAAAATTTGATCTTACATATCTATGATACAATTAGGTCTAAATATATACAAAACCATGTTCACATCTTTCCCCCTAAATCACATCTACAGCTAAGATTCCTAATCCAGAATAGTGCAACCATGAGTTAAATTGCCCAAGTTAGACACATAGCTATTCTGCATGGTATAGCTGTCTCCCAGATTTAGAGGTTTTTAAGTTCTAAATATCTCTCTAAAACGTGTGCTATAATCTTAGTTTATTATTATCTCTCACGTGGACTGTACACATACCCTAATCTCCTAGTATCTAATCAACCATGATTCTTCACCTCCCAATTTGTTGTCCAGGTTGCAATGAGAGTGACATTTTCAAAACACATATCTGATCATAAAATTCTCCAATTGCCTCCAACTGTCCATGTAATAAAAAAAAACAAACACAGTTCTCACCAAAGCATTCCTCATCTGTGCTCTTTCTAAACTCTATTTAGTCTCTTTCCCACTTTCTTGCTAAGTCTCTGGTCTTCAACCACACCAGCCATCTCCGTGTTCCTTGAGAATTCTGTTTTGTATTTTTTTCATACCATAGAACATAGGGCCATAGAACATAGATTGGGCCCTACTGAAAAAAAATATTTTTTAAGGCCTCTAGTAAACATAAACTGCCTAAAATCTGTGCACAGGGGCTCCTTCAAGACCACCAGCCCCTAGTCATGTCAATTTATATTCCAATATCATCACATGATATTCCAATTTAAATGAACCTGATTGCAGGACCCAATTATAGCTGGCCCTTTTGACTGGAATTCTCTCCCTCCAGTCTTTTACCTTGTTTCCTACTCATCTTGAAAT
Source organism: Grampus griseus (assembly GCF_964374135.1). Classification (NCBI taxonomy): domain Eukaryota; kingdom Metazoa; phylum Chordata; class Mammalia; order Artiodactyla; family Delphinidae; genus Grampus; species Grampus griseus. The sequence continues at coordinate 2,858,247 of NC_139015.1, forward strand.
TTTCCTCAAGGATCACTTTTTTTTTTCTTTTGGCTGTGCCCCGAGGCTTGTGGGATCTTAGTTCCTGACCAGGGATCGAACCCATGCTCCCTGCAGTGGAAGCGTGGAGTCCTAACCACGGGACTGCCAGGGAATTCCCTCAAGGATCATTTTTATAAGGAAGTCTTCCCAGAAACTCCACTCCTTTCTCTTAAAAATCAATCAAGGTCAATTTCCTTTATAATGTGCTTGCAATATACTATCTCAGTTTGAAACATGTGTTATTGTGGCAGTTTTACTAATATCAATCTTCTCTACTAAGCCATAGACATGATGAGATAAGAAATCATATATGTTTTCATTTATTATTTTATCTCCAGGATGTATTAAATAAATGCTTAATAAAAATTTGTTTAGTGAATCAATGAATAAACCAATAACTAGTCCATTACCAAGTTTTGTGTTTAAGGCTGATAATCGCTTCTTGCTCTTCCCTAGATTCCTAGATTCTGAACCAAGAGAAAAATATAGACGAGGAGTGGAATAAAGATCAAACAAACTGTGGAAAAATGGATGTCAAATGAGACTTTGTCCAAGAGCCAGGTTTTTTACTTCTTAAACTCGTTACTTGAAATCCCCTTGAATCATGGACAGAACAGCTGGCAAACAGATTTCTCCTATCATGCGGAAACTTCTCTGGCGTACCTCATAAAGGAAATCGAGTGAAGAGAAAAACAATACAGACTAGGAGCAAGCCCACTGCAGAAAAGCAGCCCAGATGTTTAGACTGGACCTGCACAAACATTCTCGTTCCAACCTTATCAGTAATGTACGTCCCTCAGCCTTGCATGGGAAATGAGAATAAGGGTCATGGAGAACAGGTAAATTAAGCACAGTTCTGTCTCACACTTTGTTCAGGGTTCAGCAAACTTCTCTGCTAGCTCAACCTACCTCTGCCCTTGCTGGTGTGGCAAACTCCCCAAAGAACCCATGCCTGATCCTAGCTTTGGCAGACTACTTCCAACGTTAGGTCACAAAGTGTGTTTGTCCCTATCTGGTATAGTCACTGGCCAAATATCTCAGCTAAATTGTACTTTCCCTTTGGGGGCATGTAGGAATGTCCGGGTGACATTCATGTCATATGACAACCAGTATCAGCTCAAAACAATATAGGGACTTCCCTGGTGGCACAGTGGTTAAGAATCTGTCTGCCAATGCAGGGGACACAGGTTCAATCCCTGGTCTGGGAAGATTCCACATGCCACGGAGCAACTAAGCCTGTGCACCACAACTACTGAGGCTGTGCACCACAATTCCTGAAGCCCGTGTGCCCTAGAGCCTGTGTGCCACAACTACTGAGCCTGCATGCTGCAGCTACTGAAGCCCACGTGCCTAGAGCCCATGCCCATGCTCTGCAACAAGAGAAGCCACTGCAATGAGAAGCCCATGCACCACAACAAAGAGTAGCCTTTGTTCACTGCAACTAGAGACAGCCTGTGTTCAGCAACGAAGACCCAATGCAGCCAAAAATAAATTAAAAAATACTCAGTTCCTCCTGGTAACCATTCTGTACCACTAAGGTTTTATTAAGGGGACCACTGTATTAATGACACCCAGAACTTAGGTGTCATAGTGGGTAGCAGGAGAGAAGGAAACTTTCCTCCTGAACTGATTCACTGAAAAATTTCATTTATCCTGAAATAACTAACATTGTACTCGTTTGTATAATGCTCAAATTGTGAAAGTAAGTTGAAAGAACAGGTGTTCAAAATAAAAGTAAGTTGTATCATAAATTTTTAAATTCAGTTTTTAACAAGCAAGATTGGGATTAGAAATACTGAACTCTACACTAGAGATGATATTCCCTCTAAAACCAAGGTGTTCTCACATGTGATCGATACTGAAACTGCCTTGGCTACAAAGATTAATTTTCTTTATGTACAGAAACATCTAATTAGAGACATAAGCTAATTATGGATTAAATAAATCCAAGTCTGTTTCCCCCCCCCAATTTGCAAAAATGTTCATGGGCCTTATTATTGTTTTACATGATACTTCATTTAAATTCAAACTCCTATGATCAAGTAATACCAATTCAAAGACCAGGAGAAGTGTTTTATTTTGGCCAAATTATGGATTAAAATTAAGAAAACATTATTCAGCATTTTGTTCAAATAATTAAATGTTGTATGACCAACACACACACAGACACACATACACACATGCACACACCCACTAATTCATTCAGCATTATGCACAATCCACTGACCTTTTAAGTTAAAGAAAATGATATTTGGAAAATCAATAGGAAAGGAAAGTGACAAGACCACTCATGTTGATTGCATCAGATCCAAGAGGGACTTTTAAGAATTCATTAGGCAAGGAGTCAGCATGTCTACTTTCTTAGTCAGATTTACCTATCTGATATTTTAACATTCTAGTTACCGAGGTAATTGACTACAAGGACACTGGTGGTTAGGTCAGAATGGTTTCATTTTTAGGGTAAGAATTTGACCAGCGGATATATTGTAATCCCTTGTAATCACTCACCCCTTACCCCCAATTTATATATAAATCTGTAATTTCACTGTAATAAACCACCAATCTACAGAAGTATGCATATTACCGCGTGTAGCAAGAGTTAATTTCCTCTAAGTAAGACTGCTTCGTATTTATGGGAAATAAAAAAAAGTACTTACCCTAAATTTATAGTAAAATAATGTAACTTAAATTTATATTTTTGAAAAGTAAAGACTCTTCTATACAGAAAAACCAAAGTCCTTCTCTAGTTTCCTTGGGGAAATACATGTACATTTTTAATTATGTCTGAATAAGAGAATAGCCATTTAGAAAGCTGAAATTGTAGGATCATGCTATTCTTCATATTTTGGAAAGAGTTCTTGAGTTTTGATAATGAAAGAATAACTTTGGAATTCCCGTGATCCTCTGGTAAGATACAGGGGATACAGTGCCCCTGAAATAAACGTAGTTTAGCCAGCTGCTCCTGGCTTTATTCTTGTTGGTTCTCAGATCCATTTTAAACTACTTACCTATAACTTGGGCATAATAATTAGGTTCAGTTTTCCCTAGTTTATGAAAATTTCTAGAAGACCTTGACACCAACCAAGCCTTCCAATTTACCCCTAAAATGTGCCGAATTTACAATTGAAGCACATCCCCAAATCTACCTTTGGGCCATAGTATTTCCCAGACCCGTACTGGTCTGAATGGTGGCTCAGTATACAGACCCTAAAAGGAATGAACTGTCAGAGATAAACAAAGCCAGACACTGGTTAAAGGGGTAAGGACAGATTGTATTCAGTAATAACTCTAGCAAGAGGGAAGAGGGTTCAGTGTGAACTAAACTCCGCTTCATCAAAACAAAGTGCAGGAGGCTTTTCCAAGGCCGGGCTGTGCTACGGAAAAGGCACTGAGTGGTGGTAAGGGGTTTCGGTCCATGTGACCAGCCGTGTGGGTTTCTTAATCGGCTCATATCCAAACTTCTCCTCTCTTTATGACAGGAGGCAGTGGTGCAAGTTGGAGCGTGGTGCCTGCTGAAGAAGGCCCTCATTCTTCCACAGGGAACTAGAGTGACAGTTATCTCCTTGAGTGTTTGTATTTTAAAGAGAGGGCACTCAGGTCCTTGTGAAGACAGTTCTGGGAGGTAGAAGGTTTACGTCGCAAAGGGGTGAAGAAAGAATGTATAATGCAAGCCTTCTAAAGTAACTACCCTAAGAGGGGGGTTAGAAGCCTATTTACCTGTCACTGGGTTTTGGCTGGAACAAACAGTAAAATCTCCTGGCAGCCTTGAAGTTTCCTAAGCAAGAACTTAAGGGAACTGGAGTCATCAACCTGGCGATGCAGCCTTGACTGATTAGAAGCTAAGCTAGTGTTTGTTCAAGTCTTTTAAGACATTGTGGAGAATTTCATACTCTCTGTAGGAGGCAGACTCCTAAAATGAGCCCCCCTCCATGGCCCTCTAATTGAATGTAAACAGAACCTATGAATATGACAAGTTATTATGTCACCTTATATGGCAAAAGACGTAATTGTTTCCCAATCAGTTGCCTTTGAGTTAATCAAAATTAGCATTATCCATGATGGGCCTGACATATTCAGATGGGCTCTTTAAAAGAAGAGAATGTTCTTCTTCTAGACTGGGAAGTGTAAAGCGGCAAAAACTGTCTTATAATTGCATATGGAGTGGGATAGCCTTTAGGAGCTGAGAGCAAGTCCTAGGCCACTACTATCGAGAAAACAGGGATTTCCGCCATAACCTGCAAGAGATTGAATTTTGCCAGCCATCTGAATGAGCACCAGTTGAGAACTGTAGTCTTAAATATCACTGTGGTTGCAGCCTGGTGAGACTCAAGGACTCCTGCCCCTGGAAACTGAGATAATACACTTGCATTGTTTTAGTTGTTAAGTTTGTGCTAGCTCGTATGGCAGCAAAGAAAAGCAATATACTTCCTAAACCTTTGGATGCTTTCTTCTACAGTATACTAACTAAATCAGTAAGTCCAGTCCATGCTCAAGGGGCGGGAATTACACAAAGGTGTGAATACAAGGAGGAACGGATTGCAGAGAGTCATCTTAGAGTCTGCCCACCATACTGGACAAAAATTCATAACTTAGTTTATAGCAAGGAATTTCAAGAAGTAAATTTCACCAACTCCTTGCATCAGGAAAAATAGTTGCCTAAGCCATTCTTAAACATTCTTAAGCAAGGAAGTGCTAAGTTGAATTCCCTTGAAAATATATTATTACATATTTGATTTTCATGACTCATGTTAAAACATAATTCTTTTAAGCGTTCTTGACACTTCTGTAGATCATCTGAAACGAATAGAAACTTAATAGGACAAATTGAAATGCAACTTATACCATATGAACTAGATACACGTATTTAAATCTAGGAAATAGAACTACCCAGGTATCCCCAAATTTCTTAAAACTAAGGAACTGTTATTATTTGCTGAAAAGATTTTTTCCTACAGAAATTCTCTGTTTAGTTTTAGAAATTAACTTGGCCTCCATCTGAGCCAAAGGCTTTGGCATGTATGTTTTCTGACAAGTAAAAGTGTATTTTTAGTAGCTATTTGTTCAGCTAGAAACCCACTGAGATTTACATTTGCTCTTTCCGGGATTTTTAAAAATCAATTGTAAAAAGATAAAATCCTCCAAAATTTAATTTTGTTTTGTGTGCTCAGAGTATTAGCTACTGAATAATCAAAACTTATTCCTCCCTTCCTGACCCCACCCCCAAAACAAATTGGAGATATAACTACATCCTCTGGTCAGCAAAAGGGAAGCGCAAATTAATTTCAATCAAGATGAAATTTTATAAAATCAAAATTGGTTAGACACTAATATGCCTCCTGAGAGGACTATTTGGAAGGAGAAAAGGTAGTGATGTGATTCTCCAGATTCTCCATTTCATTAGGTGCTTTATTCGGAAGTGTTTGTTATGGTAATTCTTGAATTTGTCCAAACATGCTTTTCTGGCTTTATTTTTATAGGGTTATCCTATCCAACACAGATTGAAAAAGAGAGCTGAAATAGACCTACAATTCCAATAACGACCCATAGCCTCTAACTTAGAACTTGATTGTATTCCATATATTCTATATGTCTTTGGGTCTGGTAATATCTCTCTTCCCTTCTTTCTTACTCACCTCTTATTTCTTCCCTCACTCCTCTGTCACACTTCTGTTTGAAACCCCTGTAGGGCTCTTCATACTTACAGAGTGATTCTTGATCTTTAGTGATCATAAAATGCCTTGTTGGGACAATCTTCTTTCTTAAAGAATACCTCAGTATGATTCTGATACCACTTTTAAGAAACATTCATAAGTCACGAAATCTGTTCAGAAGGCATGGACCCCTTTTATCGTGTGTCTCCTCTCATGACTCTTCATGACCTTCCCTATGTCCCCTACTGCAGTCATATCAAAGTATTTCTCTTATCCTAAAGAGGTTTGTTCTCTCATACATCCTTATTGTTGCACATAATATTCCCTTTCAGACTGAGTTAATAAATTGATTTGACTGTGAGTCATTTCTTAAGCCGCTCAGAAACACTCAGACTAAAATTTATGATACTTGAGGCGATAAGCTTCATGTCCATAAAAAACAAGTCATTTTATCAATTTGTAACTAGAATAATTCAGAAATTTACTAAAAGGTCATCTTTTATATGCTTTCTTTCTCTCTTCTTAGGACTCGATACTTTTTGATTGGTTGATTGATTTGTATAATAAACTCCATGACCTTATAACTTGCAACACAATCTTTTATTACTCACATCAGTGCACCCAAATATAAAAGTACACAGTATTACCACTTTGATACTAAAAATGTCTAATGTCCCCTGCAAATAAATGCTCCACCTGGCTACTCAATTTACCACTTTTTATTTTGGTACTTTTGAATATTTTATGACTGTTTTAATTCATAAATTTTCATGTATACATTGTAGTTTCAATTTGCTCTCTAATATGTTTACAATAGTCCCTGATATTTCACTTTTATCATCAGTTGAGGTGGCTAGTGTTGAATAAGAACTCTGAAACCTAATTTAAACAGTTTTGACAAAAACATGACTTGTTTTCGCAAGCCAATGGCGTATCATCGATATTTCAACATTTGTGGATACTTGGGTCTTTGCTATACTGAGTGGACTATGGAGATGTGCCTCCCTCATGTGTTAATTATGGCCACGTTTTACAAATTATGGCCTAGATCCATGGGTAACTGCATATCAGCATCGCGATCCCTTCTCTTTGATATTCAAAGTGATCAAAATATGTAAGATGGAAAAGAGTGAAACTGGTGGAGAGCAGATCACAGAGGTAACAAGACAGGACAGCACACAAAGGGGACATCTGGATGGGTACCAAGCCTCAATTCCAAAGTTTAGATCATTGCAGAGGAGTGTTGATTATGTCCCTGGTACCCTGGTCACATGGGAATGTTTGAGGGAAACTTCAGTATGTGGATAAATTGTATATGCTCTAATCAGAACGGTAGCCATTGAGACCTAGGCAGTTCTCCATCACAAGCCCGTAATGGAAAATCTCCCTGAGGGATACTCTTGTCCCTCACGCTTGGAGTGAGTGTAAGAACATGTGGAACAGAGGAGAACCAACTCTAATGGACACCCAGGGCTTTAGAATATCTATATCGGTGGAAGATCCTGGCACTTGTCCAATAGTATTAAAGACCCTCCTCAAGGAGGGGTGCCTTAGGTTATGACCCCTATAAGCAGAACCTGAAATGCAGATTTTTTTAAAAGTGACTTTTAGGTAGTACTTTTGGGGGAAGGGAAGTGAGAGACACAAGCTAGGGAAGAGGAAGAATGTCAAAGATGTCTGAACACATCTTAGCTCCAGCCTGCCCTCACTGAGAGCTCTGCAGCATGACTTGCATCCAAAACACTGTTTCCACCAAGGAAAGGGGGCTGTCCTTTTGTGTCCTCATGTCAGTGATTCTTTGGCTGTTGACTTTCAAAGAGTGTATACTGGATGGGAGGTGATTTCTTTTAGGCTAAGTGTGATTCTCTGCAATAGCTTGGAGATGGGTGTGCCAGCCGGGTGAGGGTGATCTGGGCAGGATTTCAATAGGACCCACCACCAGAGAGTACGTATTCTTGCTTTCCCAGAAGAAGATAATGTGTGAAATTGTCTATTTTTCACATGGAATATTTCATGGCAGTATCTGCAGAGTATTATCCTCGATAAATTAACTTATTTGGTGTGTGTACAGTGAAACAATGCCTTTGAGGATCAGTTTTTAAAATCTGGTATAAAATAAATGCTGATATTTAAAAGTAATACCATAGTTTTCATCTACAGTATCTTTTACTTTGGCTTTGAGAAGGAATTGGCTCAAAATCCTCTATATCTAAGAAAAATAGCATCCCCTACCTATTTGAGTGAAGAGAAATTGACAATACGCCTTTCATTTTCAAGCATGGTGATAGTGAGAGTGGTTATGCCTTTGATTATAATTGAAATGCCCAATGTATAGTCATTCATGTGTTCCATATCTCTTCGCTAAGATATGTACCCTAGTTCCATGGCATGCTTTTGCTACTTTGGGGCAAACCTATTGTCATTTCCTGTTCCTGCTCTCTTCTCCTTCCAGTATATGTTACATTATCTGTAGGCACCCTTCTCTCCCCTTGTCTATTCCCTGTATCCAGCCTTGGAACACTTCTCACTTCTCCTTTCTCTCTTTGGTGCTAACTTCTGCTTGTACTTGCTCACTTTCCTCTTGACACCTTCCTCTTTCTACCTAAACTGGTTTAGGTGTCCCTCCAGAATGCTCCCAAAGACACTTGAACCAGCTATATTATGTGTCACACTGATTTTGCTTTCAGAACCAGAAATTTGCTTCAGGTATAATTGTTCAAAGGTATGGTTAGCACAGACCTCTCAAACAATAGCAACAAATTTACTCACTAAATGTAGATAAGTGCTTTCAATGTGCAGGCACTGTGGTAAGATAGAGAGATACCTCTTGTATTAATACTTATACATGAAAATGAAAAAATTGTTGACCATGTTAAATGTCCTACGGAAAAAAAAAAAAACTTCATACTTCTAGTTTCTCTGATTCAGGTGTTAGAAGGCTGGTAACCAAGGCAAGGAATTAGTATTTTTGACATATCTGTGATTTCCACTCTGAGCCATGCTCTCTGTTACAGGCTTCATAAAGGTATCTTAGAGCAACTTGGTGAGAGGTGTATGATTTTATGTGTTACAAAGTAATCATAAACTATAAAACGAGAATATAGCTTCTTGACAGAGGGAACTGTTTCTTTTCAACAATGTATAAAACAATGCTTAATACACAGTAGATATTTAATAAACATTTGTCAAATGAATTGAGTGCTGTGTCAATATATGAAGGGCCTTTAGTAAGTCCTTCATCAAAAAAAAAAAAAACTTCTCTTGACTTGTCCATTGTGTCTACAGATATAATTTTGCCTGAGTACCTATATATTTATATACTTATATGATACATATATGTACATATATATGTCATATCTATGTTTTAATTGTTAATTTGGAGAAAAAGTATTCTTTTAATAAAATTATATTCAAGGAGATTATTTAATAATATACTAATAGAGAATATTGATATATTTAAATAATATGTAATACTATTTGAATTTCAGTATTACTAATTTTAGTAATGGGATTATTTTACCCATTATAGCCATCCAATAGTTGAATCATTATAGCTTATAAAAGTGATGGAGGAAAGTAATCAGGGGTTCAGCAAATCATTATTTAATCACTTTAAAGTTTCCCTAGGAAAAAAATCACATTGCAAAGAATCTATATGAAAACAATATACATAATGTATTATTCTTTCCCCTTTATAATTAAGCATTCTGCCACTGGGTTCTTCTAATGAGTTATAGAATACATTACACCTGCCTTAAATAATCTCAATAGCTTATAAAAACAAAAATTTACCTTGTATTTTACCTTATATAAATTCGTGAACATTTACTTTATGTCCCTATGACTTTATTTTCACCATCTCCTATTCCATGGTCCTCACGTGAAATCTATATTTAACAATAGTTATGAAATGTGATATCACTGCTATCATCATTTTTTCCAATCAGTGGAATTCTGTGATTGATTTTTGTAAGTATTTCAATGTTTTCACTGAATAAGAGAAAACCAGAGTAGTGCAGAGGCTCTGTTTCATCTTTATTTGTATCCCTTGTAGTGATTAATACATTTCCTTACATGTAATTGGCACTTAGAGCAAATATGTTGAATGGAAATGACTAGTTTTAAAACCAGTGGAATTCCTTTGCTTGAAATCAGATACGCTGTTATTCAAATTGATTCTGATTTGTCCCTTGCCAAAAATATTATCTTTTTGAGAATTTTTCCTAAGTTTATTAATTTTAACTAACCACAGTTGTTTAAAAATTGAAATAGTGTACATTTCAGGTGAAGAATAACAAATTTTACTGACTTTATTTTTTATAATTTGGTTTTCCTATTATTTTTCTCTGTGAATGCTAATGTGAGTAGCTCTGAAAGTGAATTTCCAAGTTGCTTAATTGTGCTGAAATAATATGGGTGTTAGTAGGATCATGTGATTTTTAAAATATCCAAGTATTTTAATAAAAAACTTGAAGCTGGTTTGTCATAATAAATCTTTAGTGGATTAGAATCTTTTCCTATATACACATATGAACAAAAACTTAAAAGTATTTATAATATTTAAATATATTTACAAAAAGTTTGGATATCAAAAACTAGTCTTCCTCTTATGTGTCCTGAAATCCCTATGAAACTACTCTTGCCTTTGAGATAATTAATGGAATGATTATTTCCCTGCCTATTTACAATTCCTTTATACAAATTCAGGAAAGGAAAAGAATGTAGAGGACAAATCAGAAAGTTTGAAACCTAATGAACCTCTTGTTAAAGTTTTAATAAGAGGAGAAATGAACATTTCATGTTTGCATTTTCCAGGATTTTTGTTTTAAAGGATCTTTTACCTTTTTCCACAATGTCATGAATTGAGAGTTTGTTCTGTGTCTTTGTCTTACTGCATTCCTTTGTCTAGCATTGGTATAAAGTTATCTAAATTACAGAGGGATGGGGTCAGTTGTTCCATGGCTAAAAGTCAATGTGTTGATAGAATAATCCCCCCCATCAAGTGTACATCTACGTGATTCCAGACCAGTGTTTTTTAAATGAAATATGATACTTTCTCTTCATTATGATGAAAAATGTCCCTCTGACTCTCCTTGGACAATTCATAGACCATCTGGAAACTACATCTGGAGGAAGAGGCTTGACAGATTTTATTTTTTTAAAAACAAGTGAATATTAATAAACTTTAATTTGTTTTTAGTGAATTTCAAACTTCTATCCTTAAAATAGAAAACAAAACAAAAACTGAGTTTGAACTCAGATGACTGTTTCTTATGTAACTGATGATCTGTTCTAAATTCAACCCTGAGGTGTTCACTAGCATCTATGTATGTGTGTGAGTGTATATAGCTGAGGTCTCAAGCATGCAATTCCCTATTTCTGTTCACAAGAAGTAACGAGTCTAAAGCAGCTTTATCCCTAGCTTAATTGAGGTTTAAATTGCATAAATAAAAATTCCCCTATATAAAGTGGACAGTTTGATGAGTTTTGATGTTTGTACACACTTGTGAAAATACAACCAAAATTAAGATGTAAAATATTTCTATCATCCCTTACATTTCCTTCCTGCAACCCCAGGCAACTGCTGCTCTATCACTATAGTTTTATTTTTTCTAAAATTTCATATTTATCGTTGTGTATTAGCAGTATATTTCATTTTATTGCTGCATATTATTGTATCATATGGATAAGCCACAGCTTATCAAAAGCTAAAGGAATGTTGTTTCTAAGTGTTAGCTCTTAGGTGAAGTGTTACTACATGAATATTCATGAACAAGTTTTTATGTGGAATTATGATTTTATTTTCTTGGATAAATATGTAAGAGTGAAATTGCTGAGTCATGGGGTTAATGCACACTTAACTTGTAAGACCATAATGACAGTTTTCCAGAGTAGTTTTCCACTCTGAATAACCACTAGCAATGTATAATTCCAGTTACTCCTCACCCGCATTAACATTTGACACTGTCAGTCTTAATTTTGGTCATTCCTGTGGATTTACAGTAGTGTTATATTTGTTTTAATTTGTATTTTCCTGATGTCTAGTGATGTTGAGCACATTTTCATATGCTTACTGGTCATCTTCATATATTCTGTAATGAAATGTCTATTCAAACGTTTCACCCATGTTTTTATTGGGTTGTTTATCTTTCTGTTACTGAGTTGCAAAAGTTTGTTATATATTCTGGATACAAGCCTCTTTCCAGATAAAGAGATTGCCAAGTCTCTTTTCTCCAAGTCTATAGCTTGCCTTTCCATTTTTTAAAATCTCTGTCTTTCAAAGGACATAATTTGCAATTTCATGAGTACCATTGTATCCATAATTTTTGATTGTAATTCTTGTGCTCTGTTTAATAAATATTTGTCTAACCCAATGTCATAAAGAATTTCTCTAGAATAACCTTGTCATCTTTATGAAAATTCAATAGACTATTTTTTGGCTCTCTCTTCTGTTCCATTGAAGGATATGTTCATCTTGCCACTAATATCCACACTGTTTTGATTTCTGTAGCAAACTGAAATCAGATAGTGTAAGTCTCCAACATTCTTCTTTTGAAAGAATGTTTTAACTTTAAGTACTTTGCCTTTTTATATGCTTTAAAACTAGCCTGGTGTTAAAAAAAAAACACTTGATATGATTTTGATTGGGATTATGTTGAATCTATAGGTCAATTTGGCGGAGATTTTGTCATTTTGTCAATAAATAGCTGTATAATCTATGAACATGGTATAAATCTCAATTTACTTGTCTTCATTAATTTCTCTCACTGATGTTCTATACTTCTTAGTGGACATCTTGTATATACTATATTCTATTAAATCCATTCTTAAGTATTTTATTTGTTGATATTTTTATAAATGGGGATTTAAAATTTTTGATTCCCTAAGTGTACATTGTTAGTGTACAGATATAGCTTATGTCATTTGGCCCTGTTAAATGTATTTAGAATTACACTTAGCTTAGATTTTGACTCTTTAGAAGAGTCTAGATGTACAGTGATGTCACCTGCAAATCAGCTTAGTTTTATATCATGTCTTCCAATCTCTACACCTTTCTAAAATTTTTCATATAGCAGTGGTTAGGACCTCTAGCACACTGTAGAAAGGTACACTGGTGAGAGTATCATTGCTATAATCCTCTCTTAGGCACAAAATATGTTATCTATTCTTCACCGTAAAGTAAAATGTTAGCTGTAGGTGTTTTGTGGATGCCCTTTATCAGACCGAAGAAATTCTCTTTTATACCTTGTTGCTAATAAATTTTATCATGAACAGGTGCTGAATTTATCAAATGCTGTTTCTGCATGGGATGAAATGATCATATGTCTTTTCTTCTTTTTAGGCTGTTAATATGGTGAATTATTAGCAGTCAAATAAAAGACTTGATTTTTGTGTTAAAACAGCCTTGCATTCCTGCAATAAACCCACCTTGGTTGTGGATGCTTGACCTTTGTATGTTTCTGAATTTTCTTTGCCATTATTCTGTTAAGAATCTTTGTTTCTATGTCTATGAGGTATGTTAGTGTGTAGTAGTTTTCCTACAATATCTATTTCTACCTTTGCTGTCACTGTAATGCTGGTCTCATAAGATGAATTAGAAAACTTTTTCATCTCCATTATTTTCTCAAATTGAGTAGAACTGATAATTTTCCTTCTTTAAAAGTTTGGTAAAATTTACCTGTGAAGACGCCTGGACCTGAAGGACTATTTGTGGAAATATTTTTAATTACAAATTTCTTTTAAAAGTCTATATTGTCAAATTTATTCAAATATAGTTTTTTATAACATTTTAATTATCATTTTAATGTCTGTAGGATGTGTAGTGATATCCCTACTTTCAGTTCTGAAATGGGCAATTATGTATGTTTTTGGCCATTCTTGCTAGATATTTATCAGTTTTATTCATCTTTTCCAAATAGATGCAGCTTTTAAAAAAAACTTTAGAAGCTTTTTATTTTTTGGCCGTGCTGTGCCGCTTGCAGAATATTGGTTCCCTGACCAGAGATGGAATCCATGCCCCCTGCAGTGGAAGCATGGAGTCTTAACCACTGGACCACCAGGGAATTCCCTATGCAGACTTTAGTTTTATGGATTTTCTCTAGTATTTGTCTATTACTTATTACATTGTTTTCTGCTCTTATGTTTATTACTTCCTTCCTTCTACTTATTTTGACTTTAATTTGTTCTTATTTGTCTGGTTTCTTAGAGCAAAAATATAGATTTTTATTTGAGTCTTTTTATTTCCTTTTACATATAAACTTTAAATTTATAAACTTTCCTCTAGGCACTGCATGTATTCTGAGACTTTTTATGTTGGCTATTCATTATCATTCAGTTTAAAATATTTAAAAAACAATTTTGTGATGCCTACATTGACAGTATATTATTTAGAGCATGTCATTTAATTTCCAAACATTTGGGGGATTCCAACTCATTGTCACAAGCAAAATTTCTGGGGTATTTTCAGTAGCACTTTCCCACATGTTATAATCATATGGTGAAAAATAATGCAATACTCCATGGTGTATAGTTCAAAACACTTTGCTGTTGCAAGCCCATGCTAGCTTAAGCTAAACCTTTGTTATAAATGAAATTAATACAATATTTGTAAAGTGACCAAACTTTTGGAGTGACATCTCTTATTCTCTTAATCCCTCTCTAATTTTTCTTTCTGTCTTTCTTAGCTTCCTTTCTGTGAACACAACAAATCCATTAGCAAATAAGCCTATTAATTGACCAGGTATTTACATTGTCCTGTCCCTGCTCATGAAAAGGAAACAACACTTTATCCTGCTCCAGTTTGAAAAATTCCAAAATTCTACAATTCTGATTGGTTTGGCTTGCATCAGTCTCACTACATACACGTACTCCATACAAAACTTCAGCCTTTACTAGAGTAACAGGGTCAGACAGGATAAACTCTGTTGGTGAGTCTCTCATAGACATGGACCTTTCCTAAACAGTGGGGTCATTTTGCATGGCAACTGTCACATCACCTGCCCATTGCCATGTATGGGAATGTTATTGTTTAAAAAAAAAATTAGTTCATTTATAGAACCTCAACAACTGCCAAGGATTCAAGGTTCATTTAATAATTATTCTAATTAAACCAAAGAAAAATGACTATAATTTACTCACTGGTATGTTAGAGCAACATTTGTACAGCTTTGTCCACTAGAAAATCTAAAATCCTTCCTTCATCTAATGAGTTGACTTACATTCTTGCTTTTCTCCAAATTCAACTCAGTATTCTCACAGGCAATGCATGTCTGTGACCATATTGCTAAACTTCATTTAAAAAATAAATAGTGCTCACATTAATGATATTATTCTCTATCTAAAATATATCACTATTGTGAATCCCCCTCATGACTAGTGTGAATAACTATTTCTTTATCCCATAATTTTATGTATTTCTGAGTCAATTTTTCCGGCTACTTTTAATAATCTGGATTTGTCTAATTTCTTTGAGTCCCTAGGACCCTCCTTTATTTACTCTTTACTCGGATCATTTATTTAAGTCATATAAAACCACGCAGGTACCTGAGTTTTTCCTTTTCAGGAATGGGGAAGTGTTTATGAACTCACTTTTATTCTTTTTTCAGTCATTTATCTCCAGTATCTCTGTCTTCATATTCGCTTCACAGACTACATTGATTTCAATTCCTGTGCCATTTCTTTTCATTACCTATGTCGATTCTAAAAGTTCTCCATCAACAAGACTATGTCTGGTGTATGAAATGCTCTGCATTGTTATTGTTTAAAATTGTATTATTTTCATTGCTTAATTATTTCTTTTAGTCAGTAAAACACCACACTGCTTGCATGCATTTAGTGTATACATTTATATTCAGCGAACACGGATACTAATCAGATCTGTCTCTTAAAATAGGTTATGATAGATTTCCCTTTCTGTTCTTAAACATTTTAATATTTGAAACTGCCTGGTATTTATTTCCATATGACAAACATACTGGAGATATTCCACAGTATGCAATCAGATACACTTTTAACCAAATTTTCAGGTTTATAATTGTAACCAAGTTTTAAATCTGTTCTTTCCTTTGAGTTTTATTTTTATTTTTAAAAACTTACTAATCTCAACAGAACCAGGTAAACTGAAATACCAATTACAAGAAATTAGTAATATAGTATCAAAACCTGAAGTTAAAGAATTAATATTTTTTATCAGAATACCTCAAAGGCAAATGGCTGGAAGTCTTGATCAAAATAATAGATATATTCTTCTAGCTACATTGCTTCATCCTAACAACGCAATATGCCAGAAAATCAGAATGCTTCTCTCAAGTCTTCCCGTTTGATAAAATGTTTTCTGTTGTGGGTCTTGAAATTATTGCTCTAAATGAATGACTTGAGTTTTTAAAAATCCCATGTCTTTGCTCTTTTGTAATTCCTTGTATCTGTGCTGTCATTTTACTCTTTTAGTACATGTCATTTTTAGACTTATGATCCACACTCACATCAACAGCTGTTTTTCCCTAGATTCTGGGTCATATTCATGCTAACTGCAAATTGATGAGTATTTCTTTAAGCAAAGTATTTAATTTAGACTTGAGGTTCTGACCCTAATCTAAAACATCTTACATGGCCAGTCACCTGAATATGCTTATGATTTGGTTTCCTTCTGGGTCTCTAATGCCTCTTCCTCGCATATAGATCAACTTTACACTTGATCAAACATTAACTGACATTTGAGAGGGCAATTTTCTCTCTGCAATAGCTTCATCTGAGTGTTACGTTTTGCAATCTAAAGAATTGGATATGTATATATGTACATAAAATATTCAGAGATTTATCCTTCTTTCTTCTGCTCTTATCTACTTAATCACTGTGTTTGCTATATTCCTGCATTCTCGTGGCAAATATGTGGATACAACTATGATCATTATAATTGCTAAATCTTTCCAACATTAATGGAAGAGAGTTTATTAGAAGTTCCCATTTACTTAAGCAACATGAATTTTGAATTATAGTAGAGTTTGTTCAAATGTAATTATGATCTCTTAATAACTTCCAACTGATTTTTGCTATGGCTACCACAATTAGAGAGCGCCTAATTAATTTATTTTAGTAAATAAGTAAAGCTGAGGATGGCCAGTGTCAGAAAACCAGAGTGTCCTGAGCAAGTGAGTTGAATGCATTTATAGAAGCAAAAACAAAGAATCAGTGTATTTCGGAAATACAGGAGACTTTAAGGCTCATCCAGAAAACCTTTTCATTTCACAAACAGGAGATTTAGGCACAGAGAGTTTACATAATCTGTCTCTATGCATAATAATGAAACACTGAGGAAGAGAACACAGTTCTGGACCTTTCCACTGTAATCTGTTCTTCCTGATCATATATCTAGAAATATTGTTTGATTTGGGACGTTGCTCTGTATGGTTAATGACTTAGCATTTTCTTTTCCTGTCCTGTAGCACACAGGATGGTGGAGAGAAGAGCGGACCAGATATAGGATATCTGGGGACAATTCTAGCTATTCTATGATCACTAATGAATCCTGGTGAGACTATAGAGTCATATTTCATGTTTTGGAGGTCATGGTTTATTAAACATGTATTCCACACTAAATACAGAATTAATTTTAGATGTAATATTTCTCAAATATTAAAAATTCACTGATTCTTTAGTCGGATAGGTAGTGAGGAGTGTGAGGTGATCTAAAAAGTTGCATTTTAAATACCATGTCAGTATTCAATTGAATAATTAATGGGACTTCTTTAATCTGAGAAACCAAAAATCAGAATATCCCATTTTGAATGATAATTTTAAAAAACAGTGTTATGATCATAAATATTTATTGCCATATATGTTCTTATAGAGGATTAACTTTCCAGTGGTTCTGAAAGTGTGCTCTGAGACCACCGGTATCAATGTCATCTGGGAACTTGTTAGAAATGATATTTCTCTGGCTCCACCCCAGATCTACTGACAGCACTTCGTGTTTTAACAAGCCCTCTTGGTGATTCCAATGCACTCTGAAGTTTGGGAACCACGCTTTTTAAACAAATTTTTAAAATTAGGCAAATGTACTTCTAATAGAAAATGTTTATAGATAATGCAAAAATTTTACACTGCTAGTTAATGAAACAGATTAGAAATATTCTTAATACAAGCTTAGAATTTGAGTTACAACATATTTTAAGTTGAATGATAATACACCAAACTGTAGCTCAGATTTTTTTAAAAAAATCACAAGATGGCGTGTGGAAATTTTCAAAAGTAGCTTTGGCCATGCAATTTTGAAAATATTTCTAAATTCTTTCATTTCAACATGAAATGAGTATCAGTGTTACAATTATTAGATAAGATTGTTTTAAATATTTCTCACCTAGAAAAAAGTGATGCTTCTTTCTACTGCAGTAAAACAGAAATACTGAGTTATCACCAGTGTTCTCCCAAATCAGCTCCTCTCCAAACAGAGCAGTCGTAGAACTGGCCCATACCTTACCCAATACCCACCATCATATAGCATATTTTATAGAAGCAATGAAAATGCCTAAGTATTTAAATAAATGCAATAGTATTCATTCATCAAATGAGTTTCTAAGGATGGAGCAGACTTTTCCAGTATGGCCTTACCTGAATAATAGCAAAGCTCAACACTTCTAGTAAGCTTCAGATATTTTAAGGTAAAATTTAATATAGTACTCATAGAGCAGAACAAACTTTGACTGTGAGTTAGAAGTCCTGGGCTTAGGTACAGACTTTTTTTTTTTTTTTTTTTGGCCATGCTGTGCAGCTTGTGGGATATTAGTTCCCTGACCAGGGATTGAACCACCATGCGCCCTAGGCAATAAAAGCAGTTGTTCTAACCACTGGACCACCAGGGAATTCCCTAGGTATGGCTTTTTAGTAACTTTGCAAATGACTGACCTCCCCCATCTTCATCCTCTTTATACAGAAAACATGGGAGTCCATAAACTGATTTTGGTTCTTTCTAACTTTAAATTTCTGATTTGTTTGCTCAATGGTTTTAAGATTTATTATGTATGCCATGGATGGGAAAAGTATTTCTTGAGTAAGTCCTATGGCCACTGAGAATGTGCCTATGAGTAACGTTAGTTTCCTATACCAATCATACTTTCCATTTAGGGTAAATGTTGATTTTAGTCATTTATACTATGAGCATGATTATCAAGAAGGGTTAGTGTTTCTGTATTATGTAAAGCATCAGTCACCCTGCCATGAATTCTGTACGTATTTTGGTTGGTTGGCAAGTCTTGGAGTCCATATAGACTTTGCTTCTGAACATCTTGTCAAGGCCATGAATCGTTTTGAGTGATGGGTGGAGTTAATATGCATTTTGGTTTAGGATAACATGACATGAAAGGAGAGAGTGGTCCCGTTCATTGGGAAGATACTTGTAACATAGCATGCCACTGTAAAAAATTATCAGAACTTACAGGGAAATTGAATAATATTGTTGCTCGTTGCTTTCCTGTTCATGTTTCCTTCATGTTAAGTATATATCCTGAGTAGAATACTTCCTCAACCATAATCTCTAAATGTAGAATAAGAATATTGAATCATATGTAACAAAACCCTTGCTTAAATACAATAATTCTTTGTGATAACTAATCAGAATATCATTACTAATTATTGATTTGTATATTTAATAAGAGTATGTGTCCTTAGGATATATAATAACACTTCTGTTAAATGATTTGTGCCATTTTATCCACGGACAAAATACATTATTTTCTGTTACACAGAGAACTATTCTTTTCATAATTCACATATGTCTGAAAGAGAAAATTCATAAACATCTATTTTAATTTTAATATGTGATATAGGTAAACAATTATGATGATCCTTATGTAACCTGGAGCATTTGCTGTTTATGTTTGTAGTATATAAAGAACTAGGAAAATTTAAGTTGTAATATGAAGAGTTAGGCTTTTGCCATACTTGCCATCTTTTAAATAGCAAGCAAACCAATAAAAGAAAAAAGAAAACAAAAGTTTCCTTAAAGATTTCCTACGTTATCCATGCAAATCCTATTATTTCTATTGATTTAGTAACTACTAAACCTCATATTCCACTCTGTGATGTAATGGTGCTCCTGGCACTATTCTTTTTTTTATTTTTTATTTTTATTTTTTGCGGTACGCGGGCCTCTCACTGCTGTGGCCTCTCCCGTTGCGGAGCACAGGCTCCGGACGCGCAGGCTCAGCGGCCATGGCTCACGGGCCCAGCCGCTCCGCGGCACGTGGGATCTTCCCGGACCGGGGCACGAACCCGTGTCCCCTGCATCGGCAGGCGGACCCTCAACCACTGCGCCACCAGGGAAGCCCCTGGCACCATTCTTTATTTCAGGAAGCTAATTTGAAATATTTCAGTCACTTCTCAAAGTTGCAGAATAATCCATATGCTGATCTCCCAAAAGGAATATCATCATGCAGACGTGTTATGCTTTGGAAGTACAAACAGAATGTTAAAAGATCAGTTTGCCTTTCTTCTTGGAAATCGACACTGCACCTAAAATATGAAATCCAGTTCTTCTCTTGCTGGAGGCTCTCAGAAGTGCAGCTGCTGTTTGGCAAGCCATTGAGTAGGTTCAAGTTGGGAATGGAAGGTTAACAACAGTCTGCGTAACAGAAATGCAGACAAAAGATAATCCAAGTTTCCAGCTTTCAAGGGATTCACTGGCAGTGGCTGACTGTGAGCTTTCAGTATTAAATCTAATAAAGTCCTCAGGCAGAGCAATGGTGGGGTTGTTACCTTTGAGAAATGGCACTGTGGTTTTCCACATTTGGATCAGAAATAGGCATACTGAAAGATTTTTTAAAATTTTATTTTAGGGGAATCTGAACTGAAATCAAGATGTGTAAGGATTTTATGGCTCTACTTTTTATAAATGAATTAACATTTCCAGTATGAAAACCCTGAATGAAAATACTATTATGATACTGCTTCCTCCCAGTCATTTTCCAAATAATAAACTGATACAGACGTTGACATATAATTTTGCAACTGTACTTCATCAAACCAAGCTTCTTTTTCCTAACCTAATTTTCTCTCAAGCTCACAGTGTCATCACAGGAAGAGTCTCTCATTTAAGTGCTACTAATCATTTTAGATTTAATTTGAATATAAAGCAGAATATTAGCCAGAGAGGAAGAACCTTGTAATGTGCAAAGGTTCAGTTCACTTTTTCAAGTTGCCCTTCACATGTTTCTTTCAGTCATTTCTACTTACTCCAGAATGACCTAGGGTTCGTTGAAGACTCACCATAGCCACTTAATCTATGAAGAGCGAAGTAGAAATGATATATCCTTTGACAAGGACTTAGCAGGCTCACTACACTTCTGCAGTTGAAATCTCTACTTTTCATAAAGAATTTGTCTTACATGACCTTTTCCTCTTATCTAATTAGTTTTTAAAGAACAGCAATCTGAGATCGATGAAAAAGGTACTCCTGTATCAGTCTAACCAAATTTATTAGGATTAAAAATATATCTAAACAGAAATATAACAAGCCACAAGTAGTAAAAACACAACTTAAAGTAAACACTAACATTGCTAAACCATTCAACAGATGGGAAATGCCCACTGCCACTGCCACCTATGGGTAAATCAGGTGGATTTTATGTGAAATCCCCAAATTCTTTTTGCATAAAAGTCTTTATGAAATTTACTTGATGGTTTTAGGCACCTTTAACAATTTTTAGATTTAGATTTGGGGTTTATTTTCTAATTCTTGTTTAATCACTCAGTCAGTCCAAGACTGGAGTAAAGTGAATCTACTGTAGTTTTCTAAAATGATGGAGGGTAAAACTTTGATTTTTCGTTAGATATCACACAGTCAATAGGGAAAAGAAAGGAAAAATAATATTCACAAGAAAATGGAAGTGCTAAACAGGATACACTGGATAATTTCTGGGTCAGAGTAATTCGCCTTTGTTTTCTTTTACATTACATTCATTTTGTGACGTGCCACCTGGTTTAACTCAGGTGCACACACACAGTTCTCTCCAGCCTTTTCCTCCTTCACAATAAATCCATCTAGTGTGAGCGCTCTATGACATCTTCAACTTGGTTTAGATCTTGAGTTAGCATTCTCCAGGGAAACAGAACCAATAGGATGTATATATGAGGAGATTTATTATAGGAATTGGCTCACTTGGTTATGGAGACCAAGAAGTCCCACAATCTGCCATCTGCAAACTGAAGAACCAGAAGAGCTGGTGGCATAACTCAGTTCAAGACCAAAAGCCTAAGAACCAGGAGCTTCGATGCCCAAGGGCAAGAGAAGATGGATGCCCCAGCTCAAGAAGAGAGAGGGAATTTGCCCTTCTTCCCTCTTTTTGTTCTATTCAGGCCATCCATGGTTTGGAGGATATCCCCGCTGATACGAACACATGTGAGGGGCATCTCTTTACTCAGTCTACCGAATCAAATGCTAATCTTCGCAGAAACACCCTCACAGACACAGCCAGAAATAAAGTTCTACCAGCTCTTTGGGCATCCCTTAGCCCAGTCAAGTTGGCACATAAAATTAACCATCACAGATAGGAATTAGATATTTTGCAATAGGAAAGATATTTGGACTCCCTAATACAGAGTATGCACTGTAGGGAGAAGTTATTAACAGTTATGAAAACGCAATAAACCCTTGTAAAGGAGGAATGCACTTCCTTGCCAAACATGTTTCTAATTTCTCACACTAAGTACGCTGGCGCAGAGCACATGAAGAATGGTAGGGCATAATTAAGTGAGCATAATGTAAGGGCATTCAAATTACTGTACTGCTTACTTCCTAACATCATACATTGCCTGAAGCAGGTCTGCATTCTTCCTTCATGTGGACAGTGATATCAGACAATATACACTGTAATTTTGAGTCAGAGCATTGCTGAATCATAGCTCTGGTTTCACATGTGGCAAGTAGACCACACTAACATTCCCTAGAGATAGGATATGGTCTTTGAAGACCTAGCTACTGTTGAAATTAATTTAATTTATATGACATCCGTATAAGCAGAAATGTCATGATGGCACTAAATGGCCTTATTACGGTTGCTACATATGAAGTTAGCACAAAAAGACAAACACCAAGTGCACTTCAAATGCTTAATCAGGAGCATTGCCCACATTAGCTCTTCAACCATGCCGTGTTTTAATTGCCCTTTTCAACGCTCATGATCTGACACATTTTCTTTTGGACCATGTTCTTACAGGGTCAGGCCATCTTCTAATGGAAGCCCAGAAAAATGTTTATTGCCCTAAACAATAGTGCAATTAAGACTTCTCAGCCAGAATTCCTAACATGCTTAGTTTATAGTTTAATTACCACAAAAAAAGAAAAGAAAAGAAAGAAAAAAAAATACTCCCAACAGAAAACAAAGAAGCAAAGAAACCAACCCTACTGAAAATGAAGAACTATCATTTTTCGAGTGAGAAAGAAAAGTAATTTCGTCCTTTTAATTCATTTTTCCATTTTCTTCATGCAGATTTAAACTGTTTTGACTAAAACAACCCCCTCTAAGCAGCTGGTCTTCAGTAAGTATAAGAAGTTTTATTTCAGATTCTGGTTTAGGTAAGGGGTATAGGAAGGTCTGTGGATAAAAATGTTTTGGGGAATGTCAGAGATTTTTGATAAACTATAGTATGTCTTGTTGAAATTGCAGAACCTACAGATTAAACTTTGCTTTTTAGACTTTCTAAGACACTTCTCCTATTGTAATAATAATAGTCTACCTTGGTTTAAGCTAGCAATTCGCAACAGTATTTTAGCAAAGACTTTTATTTGGAAAAAGAAGCCACTTGTTTGACTCTGTGGAAGATTAATTTGATGCTAATTTAGAAAATGCTAGACTAAGAAAACAAGATTTTTCTGTCCTAATACCTAACAGAAGAGTTAGTAGAAGGGGAAATTGAAAGATTAAATAGTTTACTAAATTGCGAAAGGTAAAAAGTTTAATGTCTTTAAACATTTCGTGTTTAAGAAGTTTTTCAAATTTCAGAATTTAAGATGCCGTAAGGATTTGTAAAGAGTTTAAAAAACTCATTAATATTTAAGAAAACTAGATATCAATTTCTATTTAAAATTTAAGCAGATTTGAAGTCTCAACATGCTTAACAAATCCACTTCTGAAGTTCTGAACACTGATCTATTTTTATATTGAATACACAACAAAACAGATTTTAAAAAATGACGGTCCTACTTGTTCCCACTTGAAGGAAAAACAAAAACACTGAAATCCAGAAAGGTACGTCAAGTTTCATGCTGGTTATAGGGAATTTAAAGATGAAAAATGCTGTTTGCCTCAAGTAGTTCCCTCTTTAGCGATGTTGTCTGAGAAGCAAATAGTCATCATGAAACGATATGAAAAGCTTTTACGTCATCAGAGGTAGGTTCAAAGTGTCACTGAAATGAGGAAGGAAGGGAATGACTAACTCCCAGACTCCTCAGTGGCAGGGAGGGGCGGCCAGCTGGAGGCTCCAGTAATCACCTGCACGCTGGCCTCAGAGACTGGCAACCCACCAATAGGAATGACAGCTCCCACAGAAGACATTTTAGAATAAATATCCAACATTTATACTTTACTTTGAACAGAAGGCCATCAGAAGCTAAATTCAAAACCCTTTCTTTAAGATGAATTAATGATTGGAAGTTACGGACAATGGATTAGTTTTACCCAAAAGCATTTTCTAAAGTACTATTTGAACTTCCAAATGAAAACCTAATTCACAAGTTCAGCCCATGAAAGGACAGAAGTAACTGGAGTGCAAGAGGACAGCAAATATGTTCCCCCAAAATAACCCTGCCTCTTCAGGCTAAATTCCACAGTCCTGTAACAAAGGAAACCTTTTCCACACTTAGGCATGCCTGTGGTTCTGAAAGGAACCAAGTATAAGCCGGTTAGTCAAACAAAAACGACTTTGTCTGTCTTTGAATTGGTGTATACTTTGAAGTAATGAGTAAATACAGGACACATGTGGATGCTTGAGGATGATAAAATTCCCATTCATCGGCTATTTTGTTTTCTGGATTCCTGCAGAACCAGCACATTCAGGAACAGTCAAACTAACCTTGTTCCGCCTTGTTATGAAGAGTCTCAGTTCAGTGGGTCTGGTTCTCTCCACCCTCAAGGGACACATCCCCAGGGCACATCCATAGACCTGCATCACCTTAAGCGCCCAGGGCAGTAGAACACACAAGGAGACGTTGATTCATCTCTCTTATTCTTTGTTTTGGGATGACTTCTGCCATCAGTGTCTGCTGTTGCCATAGTTGTTACAGCTTTTAATTATAGTAGTCCAAACTACTAGCAGAATCTCTGTTTTCCTTTCTTGCTTTTTTTGTCATCTATCATTTTATTAGCATTTGTGTGAAAATTCTCTTTTTTAAAAACTTCATAGACCTGTAATAGACTTCTTTTTCTTCTCAGAGATATAACAACAAACCACAGTGTGTTAGGTGTAGCCTTGAAAATTTGGATTAAATTCTTCTTCCCTCCCCTCTCTCTCTCTCTTTTGTCTTATACTCTGTATTCTTGAGCTGATTCATAGACACTAAAGCCACTACGGGTGTTTAAGGTGAGACCTGTGTGTGTGTGTGTGTGTGTGTGTGTGCGTGTGTGTGTGTGTGTGTGTGTGTGTGTGTGTGTGTTAATGGCAGTGTACATTTATGATTGCTAAGATGTTCTAGAAAGCTGATCTCCTTAAGCTGAGGTTTTACCATATTTACATAGCAGCTCATAAACCTATGGTGTTTATTATTTTAAAATGTGGTAAACACTGAAAATATAAATTGGTACATAAAAGTTTAGAAAAAGGATTCATTATATCACCACTCTATGTGACAACCATTTGTTTTCATATTAACATTCAGTTTCTTTGTCAGAATAATACTATGCTAGGTATATAATAGGTCTGACATAGAATTTAGTCTTATATTCATTACATCTACCCTAGTCATCACCAATGTAATGCCCTCCAGAAATTTATAATCATCTGCACCCATGTAAATAATTCAATAATACAAACAAAGTATGCAATTTATAAGTTCTACTAAATAGAACACATGGGTGTAACTTTTGATACTTTGTCTCTGGAAATAATTTACCATTGCCATTCAAATACAATTTTGCTTTTAGTATGATGGACAAGTACTTATTTTTTAAGACAGATTTAATGTATTTTCTCTATGAATATATTGGGAATGGAATGAACCTTTAATAATAGCAGTTTTAATTGGTAGTGCTAATTACATTTTTATTTTTTTTAATATGAAGACACTAATTCCCAGGAACAGGGGGTTAATTATACATTAAACTTTCTTGGGGTCAGCGAACGCAGCTCTGAAATTGTTTTTAAATCAATACATGTTGCACTTAGATTGCAAATAAGCTCTGAGGTGAGAAAGAAACATCCCTAGCAGATCAGGTGAAGCATGACAAGAGACCAGAAGCACCCCTTGACGTGTGCTCTGTGAACAAATGCACCTCTGCTCTTAACCAAAACGTTTTAACTCATTACAGTTTGTAGAGCACATTCCCTATCTACCCTGCCTGAAAATGTTTCCTGTTGGATTTGGCTACAAAGGGTTTTTCTTGGTGTTTTCTGTTTGTTATTGTTATGTTTAATCTAAAATAACATCACAGAGTAGAGGCGCTTATATGTTATAGTCTTTTTTTCTTTACATAAAAAGAAGGTAATTTTACCTGAAAGATATGCAGATGAGGATTTGGTAGGGTTTTTTTTAAGTAGGAAAACATCTTTAAAAGAAGTTTCAAATATTCTAAAATGCTAAAAGAATATGCTTTTATTGCTGTAAAATCCATCATATAAAATTAAACATGATATTTGGGGGAGAGGGATTAATGTTTCTCTTTGTTAACAATTTTGAATCAAGAGCAAACTTTACAGAAGGAGTAGATAAAATGTGCTTAATAGATAAAATATACAGAAAATATTTTCCCCCAAAACCTTTATTATCTTAAAACTATGGTTAAGTCTTAAGACCTTTATTAGCTTAAAACTATGGTTAAGTCTTAAGACCTTTATTAGCTTAAAACTATGGTTAAGTCTTAAGACCTTTATTAGCTTAAAACTATGGTTAAGTCTTAAGATTACTAAAATGGAACCTGGTTTCTACAATGAGACGTTTAGGAGTATTAATTATGTTAATTTTATACGAAGAAATTTTACAAAAGTGTTAATAATCACGCTTTCAATATTTATTTGAATAAATGAATAAAAGCTCTCTAGGTATAATTTCTAGATCTGTGTAACTTCTCTGACAGAAGTGCTCTGATATTTATTTTATGTTTTTCTTTTCCCCTGAACACCATTGTTGACTATTATTGTATTTGAGTCTTACAGCCTGGTCTGTCCACTTCGTGGAGCAAATGTAAATCCCAGTTTGAAGGAGGCACTAGTGGCATTTCGTGACTCTGGCCGCCTTACTGGGTTAGTCATTCTTTAGTCCTGACTTTAAGCAGGAGCCAAACAGGTGCTTTTTAATGTACTTCAAGCACAGCCAGGCTGAAAACAACAGGCTTGTTAAAGAAATGGTTTTCGGAGACCTAACCTGAGGGTCATTCAAGTTAAGGATAGACTTCTAACTACGACTTGCAATCTTGTTTCCTGGAGGCATGTGTGGATATAATGAACTGAACTGGATGCTTCCAGGAGTGCCTGTCCTGTGCCAAACTATTAGGCTTAGCATTTCCGTGTATATACGCTCTTATTCAAACGCCAGAACACAGTGAAGCAGAATTGTTAGGTAGAAATTGAGACTCAGAGAAGTTAAGCAGCTTACGTCAAGTCCTACACTGGATCAGAAGTCACCTAGGTAGAGACTGGATTTTAATTCAGATGTTCAGACTAAGTTCAGCACGTTACCACCTAACTGCCTTGCAACGGAAGACTCTGGGACTTGGAGAGGCCCTTCTGGAGCTGGAATTCTGCCTTTGGTGAAAGATTTCCTGTACCATTAGAGCATAGTAGACTTAAATCCTGTTCTCCGAACATTGCTCCCAGATCAGGACTTGTTTGCCATGTGCACAAGTTCTTTAATCTGTTAATCTTAAGTTTCTCTCTCTAAAAATAACAAAAATGATATTTCAAACTATCGCCTATGGGTGTCATGAAAATTTATGTAATAATCATGGTCGTAAGTCATTTGAAGCTACTACAGAAAATTTCTGACAATTAGATAGATCCACAAATTCTATTTTTATCCTCCTACAGAGTCCGCACCATGGGCCTGCCCCCCCCATTTACTCCCATTTTCCAAGAACACAATGAAAAACTGATAGAAGACACTGCAGTAAGTAGCACCATGGCCCCAAGGAAAACACGAATAATGACATGAATCTTACTTTCAATTTTGACGAGCATTCTTCTTTGCCCAAAGCCTGGTTCCTTTTTTAATATACAGTGAATATGAGACCAACTGACTTTTAAATAATTTCCTGATAAAATCATAATTGTAAGCCTCCAGAGATCTAAATGTCTATATAAGCATAGAGATAGTATATGATCTTCATTAATATTTCGCCAATGTTATCAATAACGTCATGTTGTCTTTCTCCAGTATACCTTATGCAAGACAGTCTTCATGCTAGAAAAGAATACAGATATTTATGACGATAAAATATGTCTAACGTTAGAAGAAAGATTCAACAATGAAAAGAAACAGCAAAGAGCAAAGAAATATTGGAGATCAGTGTAGCAAACAAACATGCTTAGCATGCTGGGACATGTCATTAAGCCTTAGACCTGTCTCCTTGTTCCCATGAGAATCCAGCTGAATCTATCTTAGTGTCCATTTCTTTATGTGTTAAAATGGACTAAATTATAGCTTATGTGAATTCAGGAGGGTAATCAGAAGTAAACAGAATAACACTTGTAATATTCAAATGTAAGTTACTCTTCAATTGAATTTTAATGTTTAATTAATTTTTACTGTTTGATCTCTAGTAACCAGTAGTAATTTCTGATAGTAAAAGAGTCAGGCATTCGCGTTATGATAATGATCTTCTTTGTTTTATAAAAAGTGGAGGCACCAAATTATTGCATATCATCTTTCCCAGTTATCTTCAAATTCAAGGAATTATGTTTACACGATTCCAAATATTGGGTTGGCATAATAATTAAACCTCAAATTATTCTGTTAATAAGTCATATTATTGGGTTTACCTATTTCCTTAAAACAGAATGTACTGGGTTGAATAGCGCCCTCCTCAAATTGTGAGAAGTGACTTCCCTTATAAGAAAGAGGAAATCTGGACATAGAGACACACACAGCAAACACCACGTGAGGACAGAGGCAGAGATTGGAGTGATGTATCTACAAGCTTAGAAATACCAGGATTGCTAGAAACTTTTAGAAGCTAGGAAAGGCATGAAATAGATTCTCTCTTAGAGTCTTCTGATGGAATCAACCCTTGATTTTGCCTCCGAACTGTGAAAGAATAAGTTTCTGTTGTTTTAACCCCCCTGCTTTGTGGTACTTTGTTATGGCAGCCCTTGGAAACTAATACAGATTTTAGTGCTGGGCAGTAGGGTGCTACTGTAACAAACACAGAAAAATGTGCAAGTGGCTTTGGAATTGGGTAATAGGTAGAAGCTGGAAAAACTCTGATGCTCATGCTAGAGAAACGTAGATTGCCTTGGAGAGATTGTTGGTGTTAATGGATGTTAATGACAGTCCTAGTGAGGTCTCAGGAAGAAGCTAGAGGAGCCATGGAGAAAACGTCTATTGTCTTAGGAAAACATGTATCATTGTGAACAGAACACTGCCAGACTATGAATGTTAAAGTACTTCTGGTAAGGTCTCCGACAGAAATGAGGAACACATTCTCGGATACTGGAGGAAGATGATGCTCGGTATAATGTGGCAAAGAATGGGGCTGAATTTACTTCTGTTGGTTGGAAAGTAGAATTTATGAGTAGTAAGCTTGGATATTTACCTGAGGAGTTTTCCAAACAAGGTACAGACATGAAGCCTGATACTTGTTGTTGTTGCTTATAGAAAACGCAAGAGGAAAGAGAGAAATTGAAGAAAGAACTGCTAAGCACAAAGGAATCAGTACTTGACACTTTGGAAAATTCTCAGCCTATCTAGATAGTGTGCCTTAGAAAACGGGCAAAGGGTATAGGTAGATAAACTTTGTTAAAGAGATTAGTCATGTGACTTACAGATCCAATAACCATTTCAGCAGGTCAGGCATAAATATGGAATTATCCAGGAGAGATCTCTGAAGACACCTCATATCTAATGGAGTGGGTCCCCTTTGCAGCCATGGAGGACCAATAAGGCTTTTGAGAACTTTATACAAGCAGAAGCACTACGAGCCTGGACAGAAAGGGAGAAGGATGGAACAGAATGGAAGAAGAACGATTCTGAGAACAGAGACAAGGATGCTGAGGTCAGAAAGGACAGATCTGTTGCCCTGGAGGGTCAAGAGGGTGGGCTGTCCCAGATAGCCCAAAGGATACAGCATGAAGCCACGTGAGATTACTCTTGGGCCTAGAGAGCTAATGGAATTTGCTCTGCTGGATTACAAACTTGCTTTAGACTAGTAAGCGCTATATATTTTTTTCATCTTCTCCCTTTTGGAATGGGAGAATATATTCTATGCCTGCCAAATCATTGTGTTTTGGAAGCAGGTAACTTGGTTTCTATTTTTATAGATCAGTGGACAAAGAGAAATTTTGTCTTAGGCTGGGTGCTATGCATAGTCTTACCTGTAATTGATTTAGATGAAGATTTGAAATATTTTAGAGTTGATGATATTTACGTGAGATTTTGGATTTAGAGTCAACGCCAGAATGCGTTCAGACTTTTGGGGATGTTGAGATTGGGCAAATGTATTTTGCACATGGGAAGGATGTGAAATTTGCAGGGGCAGAGGGTGGACTATTTTGGTTGAATAGTGCCCGTCCCCAAATTCATGCCCAGTCAGAACCTCAGTATGTAACCTTATTTGGAAATAGGGTTTTGCAGATGTAATCAAGTCAAACTGGGTTAGGTTGGGCTCTAAACAAATATGACAGATGTCTTTACAAGAAGCAGGAAAATTGGGACATGGCAACACACAGGGACAATGAGACATAATGATGGAGTCAGAGTTTGGATTGATGCATCTATAAGCCAAGGAATATCAAGAATTGCTGGAGGGGCTTCCCTGGTGGCGCAGTGGTTGAGAGCCCGCCTGCCGATGCAGAGAACACGGGTTCGTGCCCCGGTCTGGGAAGATCCCACATGCCGCGGAGCGGCTAGGCCCGTGAGCCATGGCCGCTGCCTGCGCGTCCGGAGCCTGTGCTCCGCAACGGGAGAGGCCACAGCGGTGAGAGGCCTGCGTACAGCAAAAAAAAAAAAAGAATTGCTGGCAACCACAGAAGCCAAGAGAGAGGATGTAATAGATCCTCCCTCAGAACCTCCTGGTGCAACCAACCCTGCCTCTACCTTGATTTTGGAATTGTAAAAAAACCAAATTTTTGTTATTTCAAATGCTCCAGTTTGTGGTACTTTGTTCTGGCTGCCCTAGGAAATAAACATGTGTATGTATGTATGTGTGTGTGTGTGTGTGTGTGTGTGTATGGGTGTATATATACATACATGTTATTGCTGTTATAGTAAAGTTAATGAGTTACCACTTAAGTTACTCTCTTAATGTATAAATTTACTTTGCAACTAAAACAAACTACCATATAGTCAAACTCATATTTTGAACTTAACCTTATAAACAAACATAGCATCCCTAATTTGAATGGAGGCCAAATAGGAAAAGGACACAAATACATATTATTCATAAACATTTTGTGCTATATTCAGAGAAAAGGCAATAACATTTTTATAGGAATTTTTCCTGTTATAACAAAGTAAAGATAAATGTGTATTCAATCATTTATCTAAGTTGGTTTCAGTTGTTTTGAGAAGGTATCACATAATTGTATTTAGTGAAACTACATTCAACAAGAAATAATGTTTAACAAACTCATATGAAACCTTGTAACTTTTTTGTTTTTAATTTTTGTTTTTCTGGAATTTGCGTGAGTAAGATCATAAAAGCAGAATATAAGGGGAAAATGCCTACATTAAATTAGATTAAGGGTGCACTGTCAATATAGTTGTCTACAAATTTAAAACTAAACTTTTAAAGGAATAAAACTAAGAAAATACTGTTTTATACTTTCTTTATTGAATAAGCTGAGTCATTTTTGATATTTTGTTATTTTTGGTATATTGACTAGAGATTTCCATAGAATAGTTCAAATTTGATTCAGTTTTGCTGTTACTGACAGAGATAAGATAGTAAACACAAATACTGAGAATTTTAAAATTGCACTTCAGTGAGTGCCATTATTTTTCTATAATTCATATTTCTTAATGATATAAAACATATATTTAGACTGGGTTTTACAGTGTTTGAAAGGCCTTCTTTTATCTCTCTTAATGAAGAATGTGGAAACATTAAATCTCATGTAAATAACACTGAAAATATGAGTACTATTCTTTCATCATTTTGTTGATATTTTGTTGCTGAGGCTAGAATTTCTCCACGTAGCATAATACATAAAACTTAAAATAGAGTAAAATTGAGATGGATTTTAAATTAATTTTAAATATCCCAAATCTCAGAATAAAGTATACTGTGATAAAACACAGAAATGCTATGTAAACATTATTAAAAGAATAAAAACTCAAGATATATTGAAAGACAGGAAGGAAGAGAAATAGTGAATTAATTCTGATTACCTGTGAGCTTTTTTGGATTATAAGAAAATGCATTATCATAGAACATTTATAAGATTTTTGAGATATGGAAAGAAAAGTGAGAGACTGTGTATAAATTAGGTGGTAGATGAAGGTCATTTTAAATGTACTAATTTAGAAATGTACCAGAAAAAAAATTTCCCATTTCTTACTGAGACACAATATGCACAGGAGATATGATTAGATATGGTTTCAGATCCTGTTTGGACACTTTCTTAATTATCTTCAATAAAAATGAAATTTTAGACATGAGATTAATTCAAAAACATCAGTTGATAATGACTAATTAATTAATGTCAGTTATCATTTATAAAGCAGTTTGAAGATGGAACACACTGTGCTTGTTAAGTCATTTTATTAAGATTATAATGATGAAGAATGTGGATAAAAATCTGGCATGGATAATGTTTCAAAGAATCATTTATATTATGGACTGTATAGAGTATTGCATAATATTTAGGAATAGCTATGCAGCTGTTTCTTAGGTTTCTTTTCAACATTTTTTCTTATATAATCAAAAGTGTATTTTTAATTCACTCTTTGTATCATTTCTTTTTTTTTTTTTTTTTTTCTTTGCGGTACACGGGCCTCTCACTGTTGCGGCCTCTCCCGCTGCGGAGCACAGGCTCAGGACGCGCAGGCTCAGCGGCCATGGCTCACGGGCCCAGCCGCTCCGTGGCATGTGGGATCTTCCCGGACCAGGGCTTGAACCCGTGTCCCCTGCATTGGCAGGCAGATTCTTAACCACTGTGCCACCAGGGAAGGTCGAAATTTGAAAAGTTTTAAAAACACAATTTACATTAACATCCTCATAAAAAATTCTTAGGTATAAATCTGACAAAATATGGACAAGATCTATATGAGGAAAACTACAGAACTCTGATGATAGATATCAAAGAAGAACTAACTAAATGGAGAGATATTACATATTCATTGGTAGGAAATCTCAATATTGTCAAGATGTCAGTTCTTCCCAACTTGATCTATAGACTCAACCAGTCCCAATCAAAATCACACCAAGTTATTTGTGGATATCTACAAACTGATTTTAAAGTTTATATGGAGAGGCAAAAGAACCATAATACATGACCTACTTCTATTCCTGAAGTTGAGTAGCATCAGTCTTCCAACTTCATTCTCCTCCTTCATATTGTATAAATAAAGTTGGAAGACTGACACTACTCAACTTCAAGACCTATGTCAAGCTACAGTAATCAAGAGAGTGTGGTGTCAGTGAAAGAATAGAAGTAGGTCGGTGGAACAGAGTAGAGAGCTTAGAAATAGACACACAAAAATATATACTCATTTGTATGTGTAAAACTCCTAGAAGACAACATAGGAAAAATCCTAGATGACCTTAGGTATGGCAATGACTTTTTGATACAACATCAAAGGCACAATCCATTAAAAAAAAGAATCAATAAGCTGGAATTCATTAAAATTAAAAAACTTTTATCCCATGAAAGACAACCTTAAGAGAATGAGAAAACATCACCAGTCAGAAGCACTAAGTGCTGGCAAGGATATGGAGCAACAGTAACTTTCATTCACTGCTGGTGGGCATGCAAAATGGTAAAGCCATTTCGAAAGACAACTTGGCAGTTCCCTATAAAGCTAAATAGACTCTTACCGTATAAACCAGAATTGCACTCCTTGGTATATTACCAAAAATGTTATGTCCACAGGAAGACCTGCACATGGACACTGACAGAAGATTTACTCATAACTGCCAAAACTTGGAAGCAACCAAGATGTCCTTTACTAAGTGAACGGCTAAATAGACTGTGGCTCATCCAGATAACGAAATATTATTCAGTGTAAAAAGAAAGGAACTATCAAGCCATGAAAAAATATGGAAGAAATATTATTAGTTGAAATAAACCAATCTTAGGAAACTTCATACTGTATGATTCCAACCATATGACATTCTGGAAAAAACAAAACGGAAGACAATAGAAAGATCAGCGATTGTTATGGGTTAGCAAGTGAGGAGGAATGAATAGGCAGAAAGCAGAGAGAATTTTTAGGGCAGGTAGATTATTATGTGCAATACTAAAATGGTGAATACATATCATGAAACAAGTTTGTCAAAATCCATAAAATGTGCAAGAGTAAACCCTTACATAAACTATGGACTCTAAGTGATAATTATGTGTCAATGTAGATTAATTGATTATAATAAATTTACCCTCTAGTGCAGGATATTGATAATGGGCAAGGTTGTGTATGGGAAATCTCTGTAGCTTCTGCTCAATTTTGCTATAAACCTAAAACTGCTGTACAAAATAAAATGCATTAACAAAAAATTACTGATAACTTCAGGATGGCAGCAACAGAAAATCTAATCAAATATTGAACTCTGTTAAGTAGGAAATTCTGTGCAACTGCCCAGTTTGCTCACCTAGGAAGCCAGCCCTACGGTTGGAAGGAAGGGAAAGAGACATCAAAGAAGACTGTATCTTATAGAAGTGTAAAAAACAAAGATGTCATTGACAAACTCATGCCCCCTCAAATTCATATATTGAAGCTCTTATCCCCAGTGTGACTATATTTGGAGATAGGATCCTTAAGGTGATAATTAAGGCTAAATGAAGCTATAATCATGGAGCCCGAATTTGTAGGACTGATGTCCTTACAAGAAAAAGAAGAGACCCCAGACCACAGATCAATCTCCCCCTCTCTCTCCATGTTTGCAGAAGAAAGGCTATGTGAAGACATGAGAAGTCAGGAACAGAACCTCCCCAGAAAGCAACTCTGTGGCACCTTGGTCTTCAATTTCTAACCTCTAGAACCATGATAAAATCAATTGCTGTTATTTAAGCTATCCAGTCTGTGATACTTTGTTATAGCAGCCCTAGAAGACATGTACAAAATGTTTCAAAGAGGGAGGAGTAATGATGCTGAAAAGTAAAGCAGGATTAATATTGAGGCTTGACCAGCAGCCTCAGGCATACAAAACAGTCATCATGTGACAGGGACTACTGGCTCTCTTGCCTTGCTACAAATGGCTTTCTGTATTTTATTAACTGATCCGATTAAGCTTTATTTCACAGAATGCACTAAAGTACTTCACATTGTCCCCACAGCATGATAGTCATTGACCACACCATAAGTCCTAGGAATGCGGCCCATGATAACATCTTAGCTGTTTTCCAGGACGAGATGGCACCAGCAGATAAGGGTGACTTGGGGACTTGTGACTCGGACCCCCAGAACACCTGCAAGTACCTCTCAGACCTCTTGTCTCCTGAGAAAATGCTACAAGAAGATGATTGACTGCCACTTCCCTTCTCCTCCTGGCATTAAAGAAACCTAAATTCTGTTCTGAACTAAGATGGTTCTTTAGGACATTAGTCTGCCACTTCTCTGCCTGCTGGCTTTCTGAATAAAGTTGCTATTCCTTTGCCCCAACACCTCATCTCTTGATTTACTGGCCTGTCATGAGGCAAGCAGTACGAGGTTGGACTAGGTAACAATCAGGCAGAATATTCCAAGGACTCACAGTTCTTTTCCACCCTAAGCAATTCATGTTCTGAAGACAGGCCTGTCTTGAGAATGTTCAAGCCTGCTGAATCAAACTTTTCCCACACAGTCTTCCAAAAGTTATTTCATTTCTTGACTTTCAATTGAGAGGGAAAGGTGGAGCTGGGATTAGTGAGAAGGAAGGGTACAACATTCAGTCAGCGTTTACCATCTGTCAAGTACTGGGCCAGATGCTATTAATCCTCACTACAACCCTCCAAGTTGGTTATGGTTCATTCATTCATTTACTTAAAAAATCTTTACTAATGAGCTGTGGATGTGTGTTGTAATACTTCTAGTCTGTGTAGAAGGATTTTGCAAATTCTTTGTTATATCCATAGTTTCAGAGTGAGTTCATATGCCCAAAGCTCATAACTGAGTGAATTTTATTTAATTAAACAAGTGTTTATTAAACTCTTAGTATATACTTATTGTATCCTATTAATTCAAGTTATACCCTACATACACTATATTTCTTGTAAGTACAGAATAGTGGAGGAGATAGCATTTTTTTGTTATAAATTTTCCATACTTGATTGCTCTTTATATATATATATACATATATGTATGTATATATATATTCGTATTAGTTCTGTTTCTCTAGAAAACCCTTACGAATAAAATATATTTCATTCATTGTTCAATTTCTTGATTGGTAATACATGATTGTTATAAAAAACTCAGAAAATATAGAGGAGTATAAAGGCAAAATAAAACAAAGTAAAAATCATTTATAATCTTACCTAGTCTGAAAAATTATGTCTAATTTTTATATCACCCATATAGCATCATCCTGTATATAGTTGTAATCTTCCTTATTAACAACCATACCATTGCCTCTCTATATGGTAGGATATTATGCAGTTGTATCTAATTACCACGTAGACTGATATGAACTGTCATATTTTAATTTTTAACCTTTTAAAAATATCTAAAAAATATCTACAACATGCCAGATATTGTGCAAAGTGTTTTATATTAATATCTCATTTTATCCTTGAAGTTACCCCTTGGTATGTATGTTTTTATTCCCATTGTACAGTTGAGGCTCTGAGGATTAGAGATTTCAAGCAAAGTGCCCAAAATCACAGAATTAGAAGTTGCTGTTCTAAGTTTTATAACCAGGCCTCTCCAACTCCAAAGTTCTAGGTTATCTTAGTCTTTAAATTTCAGGTGTGTATCTCATGTATTTTTAAAATGATGTTTTATGTATCTGAAGAACATGTTCTGTGCTCTGTGCTTCTTTTGTATGCCCTTCAATATTTAATAGACGGCAAGGCACATGTTTGTTTCTAATTAAATTCTTAATTAATTTAATTCTTAATTAATTTAATTGAATTTACCATATGGTCTTTGCTACTTCATCATTAATTTATTTGTGCTATTGATTTGGACTCAGTAAAAACATACATGATTTCCATTGGTAAAAACATTAAGAGTTATGATTTATGTCTTAATCCAGATATTGTTTTAATAAAACACTTGTGGTTTATATAATCAAGAACAGAGTTTCTATAATTAGTTTCTTTTTTTCAAATGGTGTGTGTCTAAAATTTAAAGAAAGGTAAAGTCATTGATTAACGTTTTAGTTGTGTTATTTATCAATGATGATAAACATCAGAAGTATGGATCAAATTATATATATTAACAAAATCCACATTTTCTTCCCAGAAAATTTAGTGGTTAATAACTGGAAGAAAACAATACAAAGTAATTTTATCTCCACATTCCCCAGTAATTTCCACGTCCTTCTGAGTTAACCCACAACATTTGCTCTTGCAGTGAGGCTTACACAAATTCTTTAGCTGTAATATTTCTTCAGTCTATACTTTTTCTGAAACACATTTCATAGGACATCTTTTTTTTTTTGATGTGGCACAAGCTGCCCAATGGGGCAATAGGTATCAAGACAAAACAATTTGCCATGAAGAAAGAATTTAGAAGTCAAATGATCATTGAAGGACAAGTAAGAAAGTGATGTCATTTTGAAAACAGGGAGTATAGAATTTGTTTATATATATATATGTATAAAATTAGAAAAATAATATCAGTAAAAAATAAACTTTAGAAAATCCTTAATAATTGATCCTCCCTTTGAATTTTTGGTAATGATATAAGTATTGGCTGAAGAAATCTTGAACCAAAAGTGTAAGAACCAAATATTGTTTGGTATGAAATGTGTATTGATTTGAAATGATTAATTACTAACATTAGGAAATTTGCATAGAGATACTTAATTAAAAGATTTCAAGCACTATACCCAAGTGATATACAAGCAGCATAACTCTAATCTAAGTAGAAGAGCATTGTTAGTTGGATGTCTTCATATGATAATTAACTACTCATTTAAGTGTGATATCTAGTAGATACTTTAAATTTCCAAAAGTCATTAAAAGAAATGAAATGAAATTATTCTACAAACTCTGTGATTCAGAGTGTTTAATTAGGTTAACTGTCAATCTCCCTTCCTCCCCATCTCAACTGGTCTGAATTGTTAGGTTTTAGGTACAGTGGCATGCAAATGTAAGGCTTATATGACTCTTGTCAAACTCTTGTCAAGGAATATAAATTTAGACCAAAGAAGGAAAGAAAAATTT
Organism: Grampus griseus; assembly: GCF_964374135.1. Lineage (NCBI taxonomy): Eukaryota > Metazoa > Chordata > Mammalia > Artiodactyla > Delphinidae > Grampus > Grampus griseus. Next base: position 2,896,799 of record NC_139015.1, read on the forward strand.
AGGTGGCAAAGATAGCTTTAGAAAATATCCGATGAAAAAAATGAAAAAGGACACAGTGCTGTTTCTATTAAGGTAACAATCCTTAAAGTCTATTTATAAATTGGTCTATTACAAACATACTGGTATGATTACAATTTAGACATAATTAATCGCCATATTTTGAACAAAGGTAAGTAAAGTAATTGGCATGAAAGGCTTACATGGAAATTTTTTAAATTATGAAACCATTTAAAAATCACCATTGCACATTGATTATGTATTGCATTAATAACCAAATATTACTTAATTTGAAATGTTTACAGATTATCATATTGCTCACTCAGGTTTCATTATAAACATAAGACAAATTGTCAAGAATTATGCCTCCTTGTTCAGATGCCCACATTTATTCTATAAAATTCTAGAAATTCCACGTTGATCTTATTCTTGCTGGCATACAGATAAACAATAATTGTTGAGGGCTTCCGGGAAGATGGCGGAAGAGTAAGACACGGAGATCACCTTCCTCCCCACAGATCCAGAAATACATCTACACGTGGAACAACTCCTACAAAACACCTACTGAACACTGGCAGAAGACCTCAGACCTCCCAAAAGGCAAGAAACCCCCACGTACCTGGGTAGGACAAAGGAAAACAGAAAAAACAGAGACAAAATAATAGGGACGGTACCTGCACCAGTGGGAAAGAGCCGTGAAGGAGGAAAGGTGTCCACACACTAGGAGCCCCTTCGCGGGCGGAGACTGCGGGTGGCAGAGGGGGAAGCTTCGGAGCTGCAGAGGAGAGCACAGCCACAGGGGTGCGGAAGGCAAAGCGGAGATTCCTGCACAGAAGATCGGGGCCGACCGGCACTCACCAGCCCGAGAGGCTTGTCTGCTCCCCCGCCGGGGCGGGCGGGGCTGGGAGCTGAGGCTCGGGCTTCGGTCGGAGCGCAGGGAGAGGACTGGGGTTGGCGGCGTGAACACTGCCTGCAGCGGGTTAGTGCGCCACGGCTGGCCGGGAGGGAGTCCGGGAAAAAGTTTGGAGCTGCCGAAGAGGCAAGAGACTTTTTCTTCCCTCTTCGTTTCCTGGTGCGCGAGGAGAGGTGATTAAGAGCGCTGCTTAAAGGAGCTCCAGAGACGGGCGCGAGCCGCGGCTAACAGCGCGGACCCCAGAGACGGGCAGGAGACGCTAAGGCTGCTGCTGCCGCCCCCAAGAAGCCTGTGTGCGAGCACAGGTCACTCTCCACACCCCCTTCCGGGGAGCCTGTGCAGCCCGCCACTGCCAGGGTCCCGGGATCCAGGGACAACTTCCCCGGGAGAACGCACGGCGCGCCTCAGGCTGGTGCAACGTCACGCTGCCTCTGCCGCCGCAGGCCCGCCCCGCACTCCCTGCCCCTCCCTCCCCCCGGCCTGAGTGAGCCAGAGCCCCCGAGTCAGCGGCTCCTTTAACCCCGTCCTGTCTAAGCGGGAACAGATGCCCTCCAGCGACCTACACGCAGAGGCAGGGCCAAATCCAAAGCTGAGCCCCCGGGAGCTGTGAGAACAAAGAAGAGAAAGGGAAATCTCTCCCAGCAGCCTCAGGAGCAGCGGATTAAAGCTCCACAATCAACTTGATGTACCTGCATCTGTGGAATACATGAATAGACAACGAATCATCCCGAATTAAGGAGGTGGACTTTGAGAGCAAAATTTATGATTTTTCCCCCTTTTCCTTTTTTTGTGTGTATGTGTATGCTTCTGTGTGAGATTTTGTCTGTATAGCTTTGCTTCCACCATTTGTCTCACAGTTCTATCCATCCGTTTTTTGGGGGTTTTTTCTCTTAATAATTAATTTTTTATTTTAATAATTTTATTGTATTTTATCTTACTTTATTTTATTTTACTTTATCTTCTTTCTTTCTTTTTTCCTTCCTTCCCTCCTTCCTTCCTTCCTCCCTCCCTCCCTCCCTCCTTTCTTTCTTTCTTTCTACTTCTACTAATTCTTTCTTTCTACTTTTTCTCCCTTTTATTCTGAGCCGTGTGGATGAAAGGCTCTTGGTGCTCCAACCAGGCATCAGGGCTGTGCCTCTGAGGTGGGAGAGCCAACTTCAGGACACTGGTCCACAAGAGACCTCCCAGCTCCACATAATATCAAACGTCAAAAATCTCCCAGAGATCTCCATCTCAACACCAGCACCCAGCTTCACTCAACAAACAGCAAGCTACAGTGCTGGACATCCTATGCCAAACAACTAGCAAGACAGGAACACAACTCCACCCATTAGCAGAGAGGCTGCCTAAAATCATAATAAGTCCACAGACACCCCAAAACACACCACCGGACATGGACCTGCCCACCAGAAAGACAAGATCCAGCCTCATCCACCAGAACACAGGCACTAGTCCCCTCCACCAGGAAGCCTACACAACCCACTGAACCAACCTTAGCCACTGGGGACAGACACCAAAATCAACGGGAACTACAAACCTGCAGCCTGCAAAAAGGAGACCCCAAACACAGTAAGATAAGCAAAATGAGAAGACAGAAAATCACACAGCAGATGAAGGAGCAAGATAGAAACCCATCAGACCTAACGAATGAAGAGGAAATAGGCAGTCTACCTGAAAAAGAATTCAGAATAATGATAGAAAAGATGATCCAAAATCTTGGAAATAGAATAGACAAAATGCAAGAAACCTTTAACAAGGACCTAGAAGAACTAAAGATGAAACAAACAATGATGAACAACACAATAAATGAAATTAAAAATACTCTAGATGGGATCAATAGCAGAATAACTGAGGCAGAAGAACGGATAAGTGACCTGAAAGATAAAATAGTGAAAATAACTACTGCAGAGCAGAATAAAGAATGAAAAGAACTGAGGACAGTCTCAGAGACCTCTGGGACAATATTAAATGCACCAACATTTGAATTATAGGGGTTCCAGAAGAAGAAGAGAAAAAGAAAGGGACTGAGAAAATATTTGAAGAGATTATAGTTGAAAACTTCCCTAATATGGGAAAGGAAATAGTTAATCAAGTCCAGGAAGCACAGAGAGTCCCATACAGGATAAATCCAAGGAGAAATACGCCAAGACACATATTAATCAAACTGTCAAAAATTAAATACAAAAAAAACATATTAAAAGCAGCAAGGGAAAAACAACAAATAACACACAAGGGAATCCCCATAAGGTTAAAAGCTGATCTTTCATCAGAAACTCTGCAAGCCAGAAGGGACTGGCAGGACATATTTAAAGTGATGAAGGAGAAAAACCTGCAACCAAGATTACTCTACCCAGCAAGGATCTCATTCAGATTTGATGGAGAAATTAAAACCTTTACAGACAAGCAAAAGCTGAGAGAGTTCAGCACCACCAAACCAGCTCTACAACAACTGCTAAAGGAACTTCTCTAGGCAAGAAACAAAGAGAGGGAAAAGACCTACAATAATGAACCCAAAACAATTAAGAAAATGGGAATAGGAACATACATATCGATAATTACCTTAAATGTAAATGGACTAAATGCTCCCACGAAAGACACAGATTGGCTGAATGGATACAAAAACAAGACCCATATATTTGATGTCTACAAGAGACCCACTTCAGACCGAGAGACACATACAGACTGAAAGTAAGGGGATGGAAAAAGATATTTCATGCAAATGGAAACCAAAAGAAAGCTGGAGTAGCAATTCTCATATCAGACAAAATAGACTTTAAAGACTATTAGAAGAGACAAAGAAGGACACTACATAATGATCAAGGGATTGATCCAAGAAGAAGATATAACAATTGTAAATATTTGTGCACCCAACATAGGAGCACCTCAATACATAAGGCAAATACTAACAGCCATAAAAGGGGAAATCGACAGTAACACATTCATAGTAGTGGACTTTAACACCCCACTTTCACCAATGGACAGATCATTCAAAATGAAAATAAATAAGGAAACACAAGCTTTAAATGATACATTAAACAAGATGGACTTCATTGATATTTATAGGACATTCCATCCAAAAACAACAGAATACACATTTTTCTCAAGTGCTCATGGAACATTCCCCAGGATAGATCATATCTTGGGTCACAAATCAAGCCTTGGTAAATTTAAGACAATTGAAATTATATCAAGTAACTTTTCCGACCACAACACTATGAGACTAGATATCAATTACAGGAAAAGATCTGTAAAAAATACAAACACATGGAGGCTAAACAATATACTACTTAATAACGAAGTAATCACTGAAGTATTCAAAGAGGAAATCAAAAAATACCTAGAAACAAATGACAATGGAGACATGATGACCCAAAATCTATGGGATGCAGCAAAAGCAGTTCTAAGAGGGAAGTTTATAGCAATACAATCCTACCTTAAGAAACAGGAAACATCTCGACTAAACAACCTAGCCTTGCACCTAAAGCAATTAGAGAAAGAAGAACAAGAAAATCCCAACATTAGCAGAAGAAAAGAAATCATAGAAATCAGATCAGAAATAAAAAGAAATGAAGGAAACAATAGCAAAGATCAATAAAACTAAAAGCTGGTTCTTTGAGAAGATAAACAAAATTGATAAACCATTAGCCAGACTCATCAAGAAAAAAAGGGAGAAGACTCAAATCAGTAGAATTAGAAATGAAAAAGGAGAAGTAACAACTGACACTGCAGAAATACAAAAAATCATGAGAGATTACTACAAGCAACTCTATGCAAATAAAATGGACAACCTGGAAGAAATGGACAAATTCTTAGAAATGCACCATCTGCCAAGACTGAATCAGGAAGAAATACAAAATATGAACAGACCAATCACAAGCACTGAAATTGAAACTGTGATTAAAAATCTTCCAAGAAACAAAAGCCCAGGACCAGATGGCTTCACAGGCGAATTCTATCAAACATTTAGAGAAGAGCTAACACCTATCCTTCTCAAATTCTCCCAAAATATAGCAGAGGGAGGAACACTCTCAAACTCATTCTACGAGGCCACCATCACCCTGATATCAAAACCAGACAAGGATGTCACAAAGAAAGGAAACTACAGGCCAATATCACTGATGAACATAGATGGAAAAATCCTCCACAAAATACTAGCAAACAGAATCCAACAGCACATTAAATGGATCATACACCATGATCAAGTGGGGTTTATTCCAAGAATACAAGGATTCTTCAATATATGCAAATCAATCAACGTGATACACCATATTAACAACTTGAAGGAGAAAACCATATGATCTCAATAGATGCAGAGAAAGCTTTCGACAAAGGTCAACACCCATTTATGATAAAAACCCTGCAGAAAGTAGGCATAGAGGGAACTTTCCTCAACATAATAAAGGCCATATATGACAAACCCACAGCCAACATTGTCCTCAATGGTGAAAAACTGAAAGCATTTCCACTAAGATCAGGAACAAGACAAGGTTGCCCACTCTCACCACTCTTCTTCAACATAGTTTTGGAAGTTTTAGCCATAGCAATCAGAGAAGAAAAGGAAATAAAAGAATCCGAATCAGAGAAGAAGTAAAGCTGTCCCTGTTTGCAGATGACATGATACTCTACATAGAGAATCCTAAAGATGCCACCAGAGAACTACTAGAGCTAATCAATGAATTTGGTAAAGTAGCAGGATACAAAATTAATGCACAGAAAGCTCTGGCAATCCTATACACTAATGATGAAAGATCTGAAAGTGAAATCAAGAAAACACTCCCATTTACCATTGCAACAAAAAGAATAAAATATCTAGGAATAAACCTACCTAAGGAGACAAAAAACCTGTATGCAGAAAATTATAAGACACTGATGAAAGAAATTAAAGATGATACAAACAGATGGAGAGATATACCATGGTCTTGGATTGGAAGAATCAACATTGTGAAAATGACTCTACTACCCAAAGCAATCTACAGATTCAATGCAATCCCTGTCAAACTACCCCTAGCATTTTTCACAGAACTAGAACAAAAAAATTCACAATTTGTATGGAAACACAAAAGACCCCGAATAGCCAAAGCAACCTTGAGAACGAAAAATAGAGCTGGAGGAATCAGTCTCCCTGACTTCAGACTATACTACAAAGCTACAGTAATCAAGACAGTCTGGTACTGGCACAAAAACAGAAATATAGATCAATGGAACAGAATAGAAAGCCCAGAGATAAACCCATGCACATATGGTCACCTTATCTTTGATAAAGGAGGCAGGAATGTACAGTGGAGAAAGGACAGCCTCTTCAATAAGTGGTGCTGGGAAAACTCGACAGGTACATGTAAAAGTATGAGATTAGGTCACTCCCTAACACCATATACAAAAATAAGCTCAAAATGGATTAAAGTCCTAAACGTAAGGCCAGAAACTATCAAACTCTTAGAGGAAAACATGGGCAGGATACTCTATGACATAAATCACAGCAAGATCCTTTTTGACCCGCTTCCTAGAGAAATGGAAATAAAAACAAAAATAAACAAATGGGACCTAATGAAACTTCAAAGCTTTTGCACAGCAAAGGAAACCATAAACAAGACCAAAAGACAACCCTCAGAATGGTAGAAAATATTTGCAAATGAAGCAACTGACAAAGAATTAATCTCCGAAATTTATAAGCAGCTCATGCAGCTTAATAACAAAAAAACAAACAACCCAACCCAAAAATGGGCAGGAGACCTAAATAGACATTTCTCCAAAGAAGATATACAGACTGCCAACAAACATATGAAAGAATGCTCAACATCACTAATCATTAGAGAAATGCAAATCAAAACTACAATGAGATATCACCTCACACCAGTCAGAATGGCCATCATCAAAAAATCTAGAAACAATAAATGCTGGAGAGGGTGTGGAGAAAAGGGAACCCTCTTGCACTGTTGGTGGGAATGTAAATTGGTAGAGCCACTGTGGAGAACAGTATGGAGGTTCCTTAAAAAACTACAAATAGAACTACCATATGATCCAGCCATCCCACTACTGGGCATATACCCTGAGAAAACCATAATTCAAACAGAGTCATGTACCAAAATGTTCATTGCAGCTCTATTTACAATAGCCCGGAGATGGAAACAACCTAAGTGTCCATCATCGGATGAATGGATAAAGAAGATGTGGCACATATATACAATGGAATGTTACTCAGCCATAAAAAGAAACGAAATTGAGCTATTTGTAATGAGGTGGATAGACCTAGAGTCTTCACCTAGAGTGAAGTAAGTCAGAAAGAGAAAGACAAATACCGTATGCTATCACATATATATGGAATTTAAGAAAAAAAAAATGTCATGAAGAACCTAGGGGTAAGACAGGAATAAAGACACAGACCTACTAGAGAATGGACTTGAGGATATGGGGAGGGAGAAGGGTAAGCTGTGACCAAGCTAGAGAGTGGCATGGACATATATACACTACTAGACGTAAGGTAGATAGCTAGTGGGAAGCAGCCGCACAGCACAGGGAGATCAGCTCTGTGCTTTGTGACCGCCTGGAGGGGTGGGATAGGGAGGGTGGGAGGGAGGGAGATGCAAGAGGGAAGAGATATGGGAACAAATGTATATATGTAACTGATTCATTTTGTTGTAAAGCAGAAACTAACACACCATTATAAAGCAATTATACTCCAATAAAGATGTTTAAAAATAATTAATAGTTTAAGATAGTATAGGAATGCTAAAGTTCAATATGAGAGTGAAGAAGATTTTGATAATATTGGTAACTGGGATCAATATAAAATAAACTAATATAGCATGTTCTAACATAGCATATATGATAGTTGGAACCCATTTTTAGAGTGAAATAAAAATTATGCAATTAACAGATGCAACAGACATGATATTTACAAAAAAAATAATATAAAACCACCGAAAATATTGGTTTGAAAAGCCACATCAGGTCTAAGTAATTATACACCAACATTATTTTCCTCTCCTACTATCCAACATCTCTCATTCTAACTTTCCTCGAGAAGATATAGCTATGATATTATAACACTGGGCTTGTATTTTGTTTTGTATTTTTACTTGTTTAGTTGTTTTCCCATTCTCCTACTGAGTATTTGACAGTTTATTGTCTATAGGAAAGAATAGATAGATAGATGGATGAACAGATAGATATTTAGATGTGAATATAAGGATATATGCCTATATGAACCATCGATCCTCATTATTCACAGATTCCGTATTTGAGAATTTTTCTACTCATTAAAATGTATCTGTAACCTCAAAATCAATACTTGCAGCTCATTTGTAGACACTCAAGGACATGCACAATGTGGCTAAAAATTTGAATCGTTCTACATACTTGCTCTCAGCTGAGGTCAAACAACACCATGCTCTGCCTTCTTGTTTCAGCTCTCATACTACATACATGTCCTTTTCATGGTTTATCTATGAAAGCTTTTTGAGCTTTTTGTTAGTAATTTTGCTTTTTGTTAGTAATTTTTTGAGCTTTTTGTTAGTAATTTTGCTTTTTAAAATGCCCTTCAAATGTGGTGCTGAAATGCTAGTGTTCCTGAGTGCAAGAAGGCTGCGACGTGCCTTACAGAGAAAATACATGAGTACATGTCTTAGATAAGTTTCCTTCAGTTTTGAGTTATAAGGCTGTTGGCCAACAGTTCAATGTTAATGAATCAACACTATGTATTAAATAAAGTGTTTTTGAACAGAAACACATATAAAACACATTTATGTATTGATCAGCTGATGAAATGTGACCAGAGTTTCACAGGAACCCACCCAGTACATCCCCTAAGTATAGAACACAACTACCATGAATAATAAGAATTGACTGCATTACCAATGTCGTATGATGATATCTATATATAATTAACTATGTTAATAAGAAAAAGTATAAATACTTTTGATGATAAGCCCGTGGAAAAAAAGCTAAATTTTAGTTATTTGGGGTAAAAGGCGTTTATTTCTCATGCAAACTTAAGGTGCTATTAAAATAAAAAATATGATTAACAGATTTCCAAACTTGATAGTTTTCACAGCCTCTTCAAAATGTGAAGCAAGTCCATAGACATCACATATTTTAAAGGACTGTTAACTTTTTAAAAGGTGTGTAAACTATGGGACTATTCGGATGATACTGATGGTAAATCTTATTTCATTCTTTTCGAATATGCATATACTTAGCTTTTTGGAAGAAACCAAGATGTTAAGTAAAATTTTCAAAAGCGTATCATCTTGTTAACCAAACATTCAATAACATAGTATAATGCTTAATGTGTCTTTGGGAATCTATACCTCTAGCCCAGCTATCTTCCCTGTACTCTGGATTCTTACATTTAACTGTTAGACTGACATTGCTATTTGGTTGTCCAATAGGCATCTAATGGGCATCTTAAACCTAATGTTTTTCCCCAAAACTTGCTTTCCTATCAGAATGAAGAGCAACTCCATCTTGCTAATGTTCAGGTCAACCATCTCAATCTTCCTTAAGTCAACTCTTTTCCCACACTAAATGTTCAAGCCACCAGGAAATTCTGTTGGGGGCAGTAAATCCTTCAAAAATATATAAGAACACAGCTCCTTTTACTATCTCTATTGCTACCAATTTGTTCCATCACTTCTCACTGTTTTCCCAGCTCCTCTCTTAGCCTCTTTGGTCCATTGTCAAATGAACAGCTAAAGTAAAATTTTAAAAACTGAAATCTTATCATTTTTTCATCAGTGAGATTTATCTAATGGCTTCATAGCTTGCTCAGAATCAAAATCAATGTTCTATGGTCCACAAGACTCTTATACCTTGCCTCCATCAATCATCAGCCTTTGTGGTTATATGAAATCAGATTTCCATTTTTGAACTAAAAAAAAGACAATGAAGATAATCCAGTTATGAACGTGATTAAGTAAACAAGTTACCTCTATAAACATACAAGCCAAAGTACTTGCTATGAATGGATATAAGAAAATATAATTCTGCACAATACTGACTTTTTTATGTATCAAAGGAAATTATCTTAATAATTATTCGTGTAGGTTATTATGGAGAATTCTACCAACAAACTAAGTTTATAACTCAGAGGGTTTTATTTTTAGCAGCACTTGTTTCCCTTAAGAAGTAAGTAAATAGAATCATAAACTCTGTTTCTATTTACCTACTTAAATTATTACTCAACCTTAGTGAACAGAAATAAAAATGTTTAAAAATCTGCTTTATTTATTTATTTATTTTGCGGTACGCGGGCCTTTCACTGCTGTGGCCTCTCCCGTTGCGGAGCACAGGTTCCGGACGCGCAGGCTCAGCGGCCATGGCTCACGGGTGCAGCTGCTCCGCGGCATGTGGGATCTTCCCGAACCGGGGCACGAACCCGTGTCCCCTGCATCGGCAGGTGGACTCTCAACCACTGCGCCACCAGGAAGCCCCTAAAAACCTGCTTTTTTAAATACTTCATTTGCACTGACTCAAGATAACGTATTTTGGTTTTGCTCATTTTATTTCATTTTCTTTTGTAATGCTCTATTAATAATAAACAATTGGCTCTCTGTATCCTCACGTTCCACATCCACAAATTCAACCAACTGCAGACTGAATATATATATATATATATATATATATATATATATATATATATATTTTAATCCAGAAAGTTCCAAAATACAAAACTTGAATTTACCATGAACAGGCCACTATTCACATAGAAATCATATTGTATTACATATCATATGCAATAAAGATGATTTAAAGTGTAGAGGAGGATGTATATAGGTTATACGGAAATAGTGTCATGTTATATGAGAGACATGAGCATCTTCGAATTTTGGTATCCGTGTGGTGGGAGGGGGGGGGTCCTGGAACCAGCACCCTGAAGATACTGAGGGAGGACTATATTTACTACTGAGGTACTATTTACATCGATGCGAAACCATAGTCAATATAGTTCTATTCAGGAAAATAAAATCCCTTATAATTTTATGTGGAGACGCTGAACAAAATAGTATATCTCTCTATATACACATATATATGATATGGATATCGTCTCTAGATTTATCTCTTTATGTACACTTCTGACAGAATTAGTAGGAAGAGAGAAAAATATCTCATAAGGTTATTAGAAAGAGTAACACGTACATCTTAGCATATTTGATGATTTATTAAGTTGACTGCCTTTCTGGTCTTAAAAGGTGTATACCATCCAATATTTATTTTCTACAAATTACAGTGGAGTATAGAATTAATCAAAGGGTATTCTGCCTGTTTCCATTTTAACTTGAAAGGATCACTTGGAAAAATACAGGGCAAAAAAGAAAAAAGTTAATGATTATTTACAAAAAATTTTAATAGAACAACATAGTGAAATGCTCCTCCATAGATACTAATTTTTAGAGCAAAAAGAGAAAGGAAAAAAAGAGAGAGAAAATGATGGCCAGAGGAAAGAGAAGAGAGAGTTACTTAAGCTCCTGGGATTTCTCTTGTGAGAGGCTATTATTTGTATTGATTTTAGTTTGCAAGTTCTTTTCTTCCCTCTCTCTGCTGGCCCACTATGTAATCCATAAATAATAAATACAGTAGCAGTGAGTCATTCTTTAGGCTGCAAGCACAGCAACCATCACAACACATTAAACCACCAACTGAATACCACACCATCTCCATCATAAAATGCACTTCATCGTGGAAGCAACATCCTAGATCTTAAACCCTCTGTTGGCCTCAAGATTCTAATTAAACAAATTGAGTAGTACAAAATGAAAGGATTCTTACAAGCCAAATATGTCAGCTCTTATTGTTACTTGTGCCTTAATTCATACCCTTACTTCTTTGTCTTTAAACCTTGACTTGAGTAGTGAATGTTTAAAGCAAGATCTGTTGTTATTACATAGCAAAATGTTACATATGACCTCTTTCTGGGTGATTTGATGGGAGTTATAAATTTTTTTCTAAGTAATATAACTTTGTTATTTATCGTATAAATCTGTGAGAAACGGAAAGCTTCCGACTATAAGCAGGTAACTAAATGGCTAGTTTATAAGCCCAAAGAAGAGAGTAAAGAAGAAGTGACTAGTGTCAATTAAAAGACTCTTTAGAAAGTAACATCAATAAAGATAATTGGGGATTAATAATAATTCAGCGAGTAATATGACTGCCGGGAGTTTCAGTGCTATAGAGAACTGGACAGGCATATCATATAATACCTGTGCAAGGGTCTTTTTCATTTTGTAGAAGAAGCATCTTTTTTTTTTTTTTTTTTTGCGGTACGCGGGCCTCTCACTGTTGTGGCCTCTCCCGTTGCGGAGCACAGGCTCCAGACGCGCAGGCTCAGCGGCCATGGCTCATGGGTCCAGCCGCTCCACGGCATGTGGGATCTTCCCGGACCGCGGCACGAACCCGTGTCCCCTGCATCGGCAGGCGGACTCTCAACCACTGCGCCACCACGGAAGCCCTAAGCATCTTATTTTTATGATTATTTTTTAACATTTTCTGGTATTGTAACAAACATCCAGAAAATTGAAAAAAAATCATCAGTTCGTACTTTGGTGAATTTCAAAATGTCAGCATACTTGTCATTCCAGCACCCAGAGGAAGAACCAGAAGATGACCAGCATCTCCCAAAACCCCCTTGTTCACTTCCAGATACTTTCTTCCATAAAGGCTGACTTTCATCCACTAAGTCTAATTTCTAAGTTTTTGCTTTTTGTCTGGCTTCTTGTGTGTAGAAGAGTTTGGTATTTCTCATTCAGTATAGTATTTGATTGCTTAAATATACTACAGCTGATTTTTCCATTGGATTATTGATGAACAGCAGGGTTATTTAAAGTCTTGGGCTAGTATGTAGAGCGGTATTATGAACATAGTTTTACATATTTTTGGTAGACATACATGCTGGTTGATACACTATGCATATATTTATTTAAATAAATATTGACAGTCTGGAAAAGTTGTGATACCAGTTTGCACTCTCACTAACAGTTTGTGAGCATTCCAGGTACTCTACCCCCTTGCTGGTACTTAGTGTTATCTGTACTTTTTATTTATTAAAAAAACATTTTTAGCTGTTCTAGACAAGGTAGCGATAACCCATCACGTTCTGGATGTAATTGATACTCTCTTAATTACTAATGAAGTTGAACACATTTTCCTATGATTATTGGCCATTTGGATATCTATCTTTTTGGTAAAATGTCAAGTCTTTTGCTCATTTTTCTCTGGTGTTATCAGCCTTTTGTAGTGATTTGTAGGAGTTGTTTTTTATGTCAGCTTGGGTTTTTGATCATTTAATGGTGTCTCTTGATGAATGGAAATTCTTGTTTGAACTTAATACAATTTTTCATTTCAAAATTTTATGATTAATGGTTTTGGTAATGGCTCTGTGTAAGAGATCTTTGTCTTTCCTAAGGCCAAAAATATGTCCCCTGATATTTTCTTCCAAAAATTGTTATTTTAACTTTCACATTTAGATCTGCAATGCATGTAATTTAAAGATTTGGAAAGGCTGTGCTATTTACTTATGATAACTAGCACAATTTCCAATTTCTATTGTGCTATCACACAATTTCATAAATTTGATTCTGGGATGTCCTTTGGTCAATGTATCAGTACTGGTCCAATAAGGAGAGCGAAACCATGCAGTAATTTAAACAGGAAAAATTTAATATAAAAAGTATTATCTATAACAAGAGGATGGAATAATGAAGGATAGGTTAATAAATCAAGAGAACTCTAAAGAGTGTAGGAATATTAGAAAAAAGGAGCAGTGGCTGGCCCCAGCACTGACCTGAACACCAATGCCCAACCCCACCCCAGACTGAGATGCAGACCTTGTTGGAAAGGACACCACCATGACTCACATTTGGTAGAAAATTGGCCATGGTGGATGCTGCTGGAACTTGCTGGAAATTCACCATTTAGGGCTTGGGAAAGTTGGAGATGCTGTGATGCAAAACTGTCCAGGGGAGGGTGGGGAAGTTGCTGGCACATGGGTGAGGCTAACCATAATCTACTGCAGGCACCTGATGCTGGGGAAGCAACTAACACTTCAGGAGCCTAATGCTGGATGAGCCACTCACATTGCCCGAGCTGCACCCTGGGGAAGCCACATGAATTGCAGGAGTCTATCAAGCAAGCAAACCTTATTTTTTTTTAATTTTTTTTTTTTTTTTTTTTTGGCAGTATGCGGGCCTCTCCCGCTGCGGAGCACAGGCTCCGGACACGCAGGTCCAGCGGCCATGGCCCACGGGCCCAGCCGCTCCGCGGCATTTGGGATCCTCCCAGACCGGGGCACGAACCCACATCCCCTGCATCAGCAGGCGGACTCCCAACCACTGCACCACCAGGGAAGCCCGCAAACCCTTTCTTGACGCAGGGTATATCTAGCATTCTCTACTGAGAAAACTTCAGTACCAGTTGAAAAGGGAAACATATTTAAGGGCCCACATCCATTTTCACAAGGCAGACAAAAAGGGTTACATTGGAGTTGAGACAATGAACTGATGATGGTCAATTTCAGGTTTGAAAAATAAAGACTAGGTAGTTAGATACCCAGGATTTCTTGACCTGACTCTAATAAATATTAAGGAAACTTAGCCATCCTGTGACTCAAGTTGGAAGATAGATAGATTCCTACCACCGGTGTGCCCTTGGCAGGTGAAGATCCCACTGTACTTACCTGGGAATGTCTTGGCTCTGTCAGTCCTGAGGATATAGTCCTTGGAATCAGCCTCTGTTAGATAGTCAAGCACTCTGGACCATGTGGATTCCTGACAAGCCAGGAACTGGGCAAAACTTATTAAAATGTATCATGACTTATTAAAAACACCCAGTTTCCAAGGTACTCTTGTAAAAAGTACCAAGTTTAATAAAATCATTCACTGATGGCAGTAACATCACTTCTCTGCTTATAATTAAGCAAAGAGTTAAAATTCTATTTAATGAAAATAGATTGATTGACAAGAATTGCTCCCTGAAATATCTTTAATTCTATCTACATACGGACCCATTGGCTTTATTTTTTTTTGAGCATGTAGAAGGGAGACTTGAATACACTACATCTTGATAAAGAGCTGACAGGGAATGTCTCATGATGCGGAGAAAAGTTGCTCCAAAAGAGAGGCTAATAAAAAGGTACTGAGATATTAAGAACAAAACTAAAGATTAAATGTTGGATTATAGAATGTAAGAATAAGTCATTGTAAGTCTTGGATAAATGTTGAATCAGAACTGGTGTATAAAAAAGGATATGTAAGAAAAAAAAATGTCATGAAGAACCTAGGGGTAAGACAGGAATAAAGACACAGACCTACTGGAGAACAGACTTGAGGATATGGGGAGGGGGAAGGGTGAGCTGTGACAGGGTGAGAGAGAGTCATGGACATATATACACTAACAAACGTAAGGTAGATAGCTAGTGGGAAGCAGCCGCATGGCACAGGGATATCGGCTTGGTGCTTTGTGACCGCCTGGAGGGAGGGAGACGCAAGAGGGAAGAGATATGGGAACATATGTATATGTATAACTGATTCACTTTGTTATAAAGCAGAAACTAACACACCATTGTAAAGCAATTATACTCTAATAAAGATGTTAAAAAAAAAAAGGATATGTAAATGGTTTAGGGTCCAGATTTTCCTTTTGTCTAATTTTTATAGCAATTTTTAAGGTACTGTAAACACTGAAAAAACATGTAGCTACAGGAAACTTGATTCCCACGAGGATGGATGGGCTCTTGAGGTCAAGCATAGCTCCAGAATTCTAAGAATGTATGGAATCTTTTATTTATTTCTCTGTGAGTTGCCTCCTGAACTTATGTAAGAATTATTTATCTTCATTTTTCAGAAGTGGGAACCAAAATAAGGTTAAGTGACTTCACCAAAATGTAAGAACGGCTCAGTAACAATTCTAAGAGGAGTTCTAGAATCCCTGGTAAATTGCTAAAGTTGTTTTAAAATTAAATGTGGCATTTTAGAAAATTTTGTGAGTTGTCCTACTCATCTACTCCTACCTTATTAGATGGATATAGTATTAAAATAAAATTATTTCTTTCTTAATACAATTATTAGATCATTTTTATTTTTGTAAATAAAGACATCTTCAACAGTCTGAAAAACAGTGCCCAGTAGTATGCATAATAATTATCACATTTTAAAAGTAATATATAATTAATTAACAGCCTATTTGACCTCAGGAATTATTATTCAAGACCTATTTCTTGAGTTCTTATTATTCTCACAATACTCCGTGTGACCCTGTAAGGACTGTAAGACATTATTGTACAGTGTATAACAGCATGTATTTTGGAGTTTGATTTCCTGGGTTAGGATTGTTGCCTTACCATTCACGATATGTGTAAACTTGGGGAAATTGTTTCACTTCTTTCCTCCTTTATGAAAAGTGTATAATTATAGTACTTACTTCTTTAGGGTAGTATGAGTGTTAAGTGAATTTACACGTTGTCAATTAATTAGAACAGTATCTCACACATAGTTGTTGCTCAAAAAGATATCAGTTCCTATGATAAGACAGATCCTAACAAATAAACATGGTGTAAAGGATCCCAGTCACTGTGCTGTGATCTCATGCTGTCATGTTACATCAAGAGAATTATTTATAGTGTAGAGGGAAAAAAAAATTTCTCATCTACCTTTCTGAGTTCTTAGCTGAGACCCCTGTAATGAAAGCAGATTAACAAGAGGAAAAAAAAAGAAAACCAGAATGTTATTAACATGTATACCACATGGGGGCATGGGAGATGCCCAGAGAAAAACAAGTGACTCCCCAGGTGACTTAGAATTCAGGCTTAAATACCATCTTCATAGGGAAAGTGGAGGAGAGATGTAGGCCTCTTTTGGGAGAGGAAATGATTTCTAGGACGATGAATGGGCCCTTAGAAGAGTGGATGGGTGTGATAGTTTGTGACAACACGTGTCTGGGGTGGTGCCATTTCTCGTCTCCTCTCTGGTGATGAGTCAACCTTCTCTGGTTGATGAAACTCCCGGGGAGGGGAATCGTGACAATTGGCTCCTTTTAGAGGATGTGTCTTCAGGCAGATTAAGGAGTTCAGAGAAAGCCTGTCCATGCATTTGCTGTTTTCCAAGTGTCTACAGCTCCCAGTAATCAATATACCAAAGGGGCATATTTTGGAGTGGCACGTCCTAAACATCCTGCAGTCATATTTTAGGGTGAAATATTCTACTACCCTTCAGTGGTTTCGAATTTTTAGTAAAATAATCTTGGAATCATGCTTTGAGAATCCCTCTATGTTGTAGAAACAAAGAAAATGAAAAGTGATCTTGGGAGGAAATATGATCAGGACCCAGGTGGTAGTTGCATCAGCCAGTTTCAAAAATGGACTGAGGAACCCATATATGCATATGGGGCTTGCTGGCTTTCTTTACCTGTTTTCTTTTTCTCTCCTGACAGATATGCCCAGGGTTCTCCTATGTTACATGAAACCTCTGGGCACAGTCTTACTATATCATAAGAAATCACTGACTAAAGAGAGAGTTCTTAGAAGGAAATCATGGACGATTGATCAATTAACCATGAGTTATAGCTCCTTAAACACATGTTCCTTATAAGGATATAAAAGATCATTTGTAATCCAAACTACTAAGTAGAGGGAGGAGTCCAGCCACCCACCTTTCAGCCAAAAATGTGCTCCCAGTTTCTTTTTCCTATAAGCAGACTTCAGTCAATTACAGACTTAATCTAAACTGTAAGGTCTATAGTCCTTACTGCTACAATTGGGCAGCATCTTGGTTGGTTGTAGCATTAAAATATAAAGTCTCTTTAATAAAAAGTACTGTTTTTACAAAAGCTAATAACATATATATATATATATATATATATATGTGTGTACACAAACATTCCTAGAAAAAATATTAAAAACTAACATATTTAATACTTAAAGTATGTTAGATATTGAAGGGGAGAAAAAATACTCTCACAGAAAACTGTCAGCTCAAAAGTGGTTTTATGTAACAATCCAGGTTTACATGAACAAAATGAATCCCTGAGGAAATCCTGACTTTATCCATGTTGTACAATGCAGGAATATATTTTATAGTTTTTAAAATGAAATTTGCTCTTATTTTCTTATGGCAAGACTAAATAATCTGTTTCTTAAACCCCTTACACTTATTTACTGACTAAATAAGTTATATTGTTTCCATATGATGTTTACAATCAAGAAAAATGTAAATTTTCTATCAATGAAATTTGAATTATAAATCTGAAAATTTTTTTACTCTCAAGAATAATTAGGTTACATAATAAGTCAACTGAGATATAATTTCTAAGATCTTTAGATAAATGTGTAAATGGGCATTGTTATTGGTAACATTAAATGATGAATAAATTTTAGATACCTATGTAAGTTTTAAGTAAGAGAGAATACCACAACATTGGTTATAAGCATTACACAGACTAATACTCACCCACCCATCCCAACCCAGCACACACACACACACACACACACACACACACACACACACACGTGATATTTTTATATTAAATAATTCTTCTCTTGTACATATTATGTTATGAAAAAGAGTAAAGAATGTATTTTTCATGGAAAAAAGAAAGCAGTTTTCTTTGAAGAGAAACGTCTTGTTACAAATGTGAAAGAAGAGAGTGAAATTAAAATTTGAGTGGCTGTAAAAGGTCATAGAAGTTTGGCAGATGGGGAACATTTTTGCCTTCGTTTATAATAATGACAAAGAGTCTGAAAAGACCTAATAGATTGGGCTAAAATTTTAGCAAATTTGTTCAACTTCGACAACTTTGTTCACTTAAAAAAGTATATGGATACTTAATGTAACAAATCATAATAATGTAAAATTAAAATTTCATTTTCTCCATTAAAATGATAAATTATCTTACAATATCTAGTCTTCTTATAACAAGAGGTAGTAAAATGTATTCTTCCCCCTTTCTGTGAGCTTTCCAGTCGATAGAGATTTTGTATCTCACCAGAGTAATTTTCTACACTTTGTACTGATTTTTTTATACCCTTGATTAAAATAAACAATCTATCAATTAAAATTTCCTCACTTTTGAAAGAATTGAGATTCCTTATGATTGTGCTACTCTCTTATATTTATATTTTTAAATAAACTCTCTCACTCTGAATTATAGGCAGCAAAAAGCTACAACTTTCATTGGTTTCAAGAACTTACTCTGTTAATCACATTAAGTACTATTTTTGACAACTCGTGTGATTTTGTCTTCCTGAGATTAATCTCTCAATTAAAAAAAAAAGGTAAGATGTCTTTTCCATCAAAACTAACTTTAAGATTTCCAGGTGGTCAGTATTTTATATAAGAAAGTAGAATGCTGGAA
Source organism: Grampus griseus (assembly GCF_964374135.1). Classification (NCBI taxonomy): domain Eukaryota; kingdom Metazoa; phylum Chordata; class Mammalia; order Artiodactyla; family Delphinidae; genus Grampus; species Grampus griseus. The sequence continues at coordinate 2,916,045 of NC_139015.1, forward strand.
ATAATTTGTTTGGTAGATGCTCCATATTTCCTACTTAGCTCAAAAATGTCCTGGCTTCCTGAAAAGAGTACTCTTATTAAAAGGGAAAGTCATCCTTCCTTAGGTACATTTTTCTCAGGTAAATTGTTATTAATACAAGTAAGTTACAGAGATTGTGCACTTTTAGAGGCGTTCCCTTGCTGCTCATGGAATGTGTCTTATGTACCTTCAGGGGAAATACTAATGAAGTCTTTTTTGAGCCAGGTACTTATTGTACCTATGAGAGAGGATTTTTATTCCCCTCCACTCTTAATATTTTTGGTTAGTGTAATAAATTAGCAACCAACCAGTCTTGTCATCGGTAGGTGGCTTTCTGATCTCTCATGGTCTCCAGCTCTGCTAAAATTGACAAACTAGAAATATATTCTACCACGAGGAAGGCCAGTCTGAGCTTCATAAACAGAGCTATGTCAGCTAGTCTTTAGTATTGGTACTTCAAGGAAAGACTAATAGTACAGACGTCTAAGCTGATATCACATAGACAAATGTCTGAATCTGCTAGGGTACTGAGTCAGCAATTTTGGGACATTTTTATGGAGATGTACAAGATTTTATGAAAGCTGACAGGAGACAATATCTATTGGAACAAATATCAATTAAGTAAGAATGAATGAACTGATGAAGAAAAGTTAATTATGGTTATTTGTTTGGAATATTGTTGATATTATTTTGAATGTTCTCTTTTTTTCCACTGATATATATTTAAAGAAGATTTTTTTCCCTTTTTACCTGTATGTCACCTTTAATTTAGTCATTCAGAGTTCAGGAACAAACACTTCTACTAAATATTTTTTACTTTTAATGGTAGTAAAAGTATTTATTTAAATAGGACAACAAAAATCAGTCATTTTTAAAAACCAGGATACAGTTTAACAAACCAACTACTCAAACAGAAACAGTGTTTACATTTTCTGGAGTGTCATATTTGAAAATAAATTTTATCTAAAGAGGTATAGTTGGTACACCGTTAAAAAACAACGGGGGTTGCATATTTTATCTGAAAACAATGCGTAGGAAGCCCTCCTAGGAAAGTCATTTGATAACAGTTCTGTAACTAACAGTGTCCCTTTACAGGTAATGTCACTTCCCAACCATAAGTTACTTAGCAGATTTTGGAGAGACAGTGTAACCATATTTATTGATACTTCAGATGAAACAGAAAGGAATATCTGAGATTGAGTATCCTAAGCAAATTGAAATGATCGGTAGCCTATCATGGGAATCATGTACAGTATGAAGCCTTTATAGATCGGCTTCTTTCACTTCGTAATATTAAGAGCAAATAATAACAATGATGATAATATTAAGTCAAGGAGTGATAAAGCATATTAAAAATACAATCCTAGGTTCCTTTTAAAATCTTTTAATGGAAATTACCTTTATGTTCTTAGTAGTTATTCAGCACTGTATGACTTTTGATTTGCTGACCACACTACAGCGTATATCAACTAGCATCTTATATATATGTATATATAAGATGCAGATCATATATAAATAAATAGGGTGAAAACACACTTTTTGTGGCATTTTTGTAATAAAGAAAAAATTGGAGATTATTTTAAATCATTGGAAGTGGTACACTATTAAAAAAAATGGGAAACTTGGAAATAAGCAAAAGATGACTATGTCGTTTTGTGCTGATGCCGAACAAGCCAATCTAAATATTATCTCATTCTCTGTAGGTATGTATGTTTGTTTTACTATTATTCACTGTTGATTAATACGTTTTACAACTCTGTAAAGCTAGAGGTTAACTTGTTGACAATATACAGCAGTGCGATAGATTTTTGTCTGAGAGCAATGTGATTTTGTTCTACAGATATGCAAATGATTTCTGTGCAAGAGAAAAGATCAAACACAGAGTTATATTTGCATTGCCCTATAGTGTATTAATCAGTTTTGTACGTGGTTTCACAGTCTCCAGTTTTCTTCCTTGCAGTGATTCTATATATTTCTGTATCTCCTTTGCTTCTTTTAAAATAGACTTTAGTTTTTAGAGCAGTTTTAGGTTCACAGCAAAATTGAGTGGAAGGCACAGAGGTTTCCCATATTCCCCTTCTCCCCACATATGCAGAGTCTCCCCTGATGTCATCATCCGGCACCAGAATGGTATATTTATTACAACTGATAAACCTACATTGAGACATCCAACCAAAGTCTATAGTTTACATTAGGGCTCACTGTTGATTTTGTACAATCTGTGGGTCTGGACAAATTCACAGTAACATGTATCCACCATTATAGTACCATATAGAGTAGTTTCACTGCTCTAAAAATACTCTGTGCTCTCTGTCTATTCATTCCCTCCTCCCCCATCCCAGGCAACCACTCATCTTTTACTGTTTCCATAGTTTTGCCTTTTCCAAAATGTCATATAGTTGGAATCAGAGTGTGAAGCCTTTACAGATTGGCTTTTTAAATTTTGTAATACGTACTTAAGTTTCCTCCATGTCTCTTCTTGGCTTGGTAGCTCATTTCTTTTTAGCACTAAATAATATTATGTTGTCTGAACGTACCACAGCTTATTTATCCATTCACCTACTACAGGGTATCCTGGTTGCTTCCAAGTTTTGGCAATTATGAATAAAGCTGCTATAAACATCTCTCTGCAGGTTTTCATGTGGTCATAAGTTTTCAGTTCATGTGAGTAAATACCAAGGAGCGTCATTGCCTAACTGTGTGGTAAGAGTTTGTTTAGTTTTAAAGAAATCACCAAACTGTCTTCCAAAGCGGTTGTACCATTTTGCATTCTCATCAGTCACGAATGAGAGTGTCTGTGCTCTACATCCTTGTCAGCACTTGGTGTCTGATTTTGGCTCTTCTAATAGGTGTGCAGTGATATATCATTGTTGTTTTCATCTGCCATTCCCTGATGACACATGAAAAGATAGGGAATATCTTTTCATGTGCTTATTTACCATCTGTATATCTTTTTAGTGATATGTCTGTTAAGGTCTTTGACTCACTTTTTAGTTGAGTTATTTTCTTATTGTTGAGTTTTAAGATTTCTTTGTATATTTTGGATTACAGTGCTTTATCAGATATGTCTTTTGCAAATATTTTCTCCCACTATGTGGCTTATTTTTTCATTCTCTTGATAGTGTCTTTTGCAGAGCAGAAATACTTTATTTCAATATTTTTTTTTTTTTTTTTTTTTTTTTTGCGGTACGTGGGCCTCTCACTGTTTTGGCCTCTCCCATTGCTTAACACAGGCTCCGGACGCGCAGGCTTAGCAGCCATGGCTCACGGGCCCAGCCACTCAGCGGCATGTGGGATCCTCCCGGACCGGGGCACGAACCCGTGTCCCCTGCATCGGCAGGTGGACTCTCAACCACTGCACCACCAGGGAAGCCCCTATTTCAATTTTAATACAGTCCAGCTTCTCAATTCTTTCTTTCATGAACTGTTCCTTTGGGGGTGCATACAAAAAGTCATCACCAAATCGAAGGTGATCTAGATTTTCTACTAGGTCATATTGTACGAGTTATATTTTTGCATTTTACATTTAGATCTGTGATATATTTTGAATTAAGTTTTGTGATGGGTGTAAGACCTATGTTTAGACTGAATTTTTTGCATGTGGATATAGTTATTCCAGCACCATTTGTTTAAAAGACCATCTTTGCTCCATTGTATTCCCTTTGCTCCTTTGTCAAAGATCAGTTGTCTGTATTTATGTGGGTCTATTTCTGGCCTCTCTCTTCTGTTTAATTGTTTTTTGTCTAGTCTTTCACCAATATCTCACTGTCTTAATTACTATAGCTTTATATTTAGCTGATGTCAGGTAGTATCAGCTCTTTTGTTCTTTCTTAATATGGTGTTGGTTGTTCTGGGTTTCTTGCCTCTCCCTATAAACTTTAGAAACAGTTTATCTATATCTAAAAAATAACTTTCAGGGATTTTGATTGGGATTGCATTGAATCTATAGATCAAGTTAGGAAGAACTGACATTCTGACAATATTGGGTCTTCTTATCCATGAACACATAATATGTCTCCATTTATTTATCTCCTTTTTGATATTTTTATTATAGTTTTATGGTTTTTCTCAAAGTCTTATACATATTTTGTTAGATCCAGACCTAAATATTTAATTGTTTGAGTGCTAATGTAAATGGTATTGTGTTTTTAATTTCAAATTAGACTTATTCATTAATAGTATATGGGAAAAGTGATTGACTTTTGTATATTAATCTTATATCTACAAATTTCTCTATTGATTCTTTCAGACTTTCTGCAGAAATGAACATAGCATCTGTGAAAAAAAGATAGTTTTATTTCTTCTTTCCTATTCTGTAACTTTAAAATTTCCTTTTCCTGACTTTTTGCATTACCTGGTGTATTCAGTACAATGTTGAAGGGCAGTGGTAAGAGGGGACATCCTTATCTTGTTCCTTATTTTAGTGGGGAAGCTTTGAGTTTTTTACCATTAAGTATCATGTAAGCTGTAGGTTTCTTGAATATATTCTTTACCAAGTTGAAAAGTTCATTTTTACTTTTAGTTTACTGAAAGTTTTTATCATGAATGAGTGTTGGATTTTTTCAAATGCTTCTCTGTATTGATTGATAGATTATCAATCAATTGATAGATTGATAGATTATCAATCAATTGATAGATTATGTGATTATTCTTATTCTGTTGTGATGGATTCTTATTCTGTTGTGATGGATTCTTATTCTGATGTGATGGATTACATTAACATATTTTTGAATGTTGAACCAACTTTGCAGGTCTGTGATAAATTCCACTTGGTTATGGAGTATAATTCTTTTTATATTTTGTTGGATTTGATTTGCTAATATTTTGTTGACAATTTTTGCATCTATGTTTGTGAGAAATATTGGTCTGTGCTTTTATTTTCTTGAAATATCTTTATCTGGTTTGATATTATGGTAATGCTGACCTCATAGAATGAATCTGGAAGTATTCCCTCTGCTTTTATCTTCTGAAAGAGATTGTAGAAATTTGGTATAATTTCTTCACTGACTGTTTGGTAGAATTCACTAGTGAACCCATACAGGCCTGGTGCTTTCTCTTTTGCAAGGTTATTAATTATCGATTCAATTTCTTTAATAGATAAAGGCCTATTTAGATTGTACATTTCTTTTTGTATGAGTCCTACAATTATTGAACCAATTTCATCATCTTGCTGTTTCCCTCTTTAATACGTGAAACACATCTTTTACATGTTATCACTTAAAAATATTTAGTGTCCCAGAAGGTTTTGTATTCTGATTTAGTTCAGTAATTTAAATAAAATGTTAAAGTGTTAGTACAGTTTAGAAATATATAATGCATTTAATTAACTAAACATTTAAAATGAGACCAAATATTTTTCAAAAGTCTTCAAGGGAAATGTTAAAATTTGAAGGACTTATCAATAAAAAAATAATTTATTGGGTGAACTTAACCCTAAGCGAGAATTCTTAAGTTTTTGTATCTCTCTGTCCCTTTGCCGTTGAGCAGCATGGACCAAAACAGCTCTCCCAGCACTTTGTATAAAATAGGTCAAAAAACATTGGGATTTGGTACAGACTGAGAAATTGTTAAGCTAATTTTGCAGTGAAATTCTTAACCACCTTTGTCTTGTTTAATGTCTGTCTTCCTCATTGTCTCCACCATATGCTCTTCTCTTTCAAATGACCAACCCTGTCTCTGTGATAACTGTTACATCTGCCTCCAACCTTCATCTTAAACTCACTGGTGTGATAGCTCTACCAGGAATCCTCCCAAATATATCACATATGAAGCAACCCATAAAGAGTAATTCAGAAGAAGTTGCCAAGGAGAAGTGATAAAGTCCCCACTAAACCTATCCCTCACAGAATTGCCCTTTCTTCCTCCGTGGCATGGTATTATTATATCATGGTGGGATCAGTTGTTGATCCTTGACAACAGAGAAAACTAGTTTTCAAAAATAGACTCCTGGCATTTCCTCAAGAAACCAAGATATGTGAACATAATTGTTCCATGTAAAAATGTGTAAAAGAACACCTGTAACTTCAAAAGACATGGAAATAGGAGGGTCCTGATAGGACCTATGGAAGTCCTACCAACCTCAGGCATTGAGAATGAACCTTTCCTTGGGTCAAAACTTACTGAATTCAGACAGTCCAAACGTAGGCTTTTCTCCCCTTCATAGCCCCGATTTACAACTGACTCTTTGACCAACTGTCCTGGGTCTCAACACTGTTCTCCTCTCTGAGATATAACTCTTTGCACACAGCATTCATTTCCCTTATTCCATTTTCTTTCCTCTTCCACTTCTGCCATGTGATCACTCATTTTTTTTCCTTCCTCCTTTCTGTCAGTAACCCATTGAGGTACTAACATCTGAGTGGTGTATTTGCTTCTTCCCTTCTTTCTGTATGGTGACAATAGTATATTAAAATTTTAATCTGGATATGTGGAGTTTTTCTTTTTCCCTCATCACTACCAAATTTTTGTTGTTGTTCATTTACATATTTTGTTTGTTTGTTTTGAATCCTCTTCTCTTCCCAACTACTCTGGGGATAGGTTGTAATTTGGCCCAGACTCACAGCACTGAATGGAAGACCCTGAAGATAGACACTAAAATAGTCAATCATAACAACCCCAGCCTGCACATCCTGTTTAGTATTTGTTTCATTCTAACTGTAAGTCCTTTGAGGTCAGAGACCACGGATTCCATTATTTTTATATCTCACAGACTGCGTAACTGGAAGATTGGCACACACTAGGCAAACACAAGGCATACAATCAATGAATAATTGATTGCTTCTGATGCTCTAATACACAGCCATATTTGCTTCCGGGAAGTAGCTTAGTTGTTCAAGGATCAAGTTCTAGAATGAATAATTAATCATTTATCAAATGCCTCCAAAAGGCAAGGTCAAATGTGATAGAAAGGATGAAAGCCATTAGGAGATTGTTGATATGCACACTAATCCATTTCAGAGGTGTCAGTTTGCATTTGTTGGTGGTTAGTCTATGGAGCACTGCAGATTGCGGCTTTATCAGAAGATGCACTTTTCAACACCTCATTACTAGAGACTAGATAGGAATAAAGACCCCACACACTGTACTATGTGCAATCTTCCTTCTCTGACTTCCTGGAACATCTTTTCTTGTTTCTTACCTATTTAAGGTGATTATATATTCCACATCCGTAATGGAGTCTGCTAGTGGTCTCCCAGTATATATCCTCCCTTTTTTCCATGATAATAGGAGTGTTAGCTAACCATAGATCTGGCCAGAACAGTGCGACATCATCCATCCACGTTAGCAGCCACGTATTTCCATATGGCTAAATTATGAAAATGACATATAAATGCAAATGAAATATACATCTTCTGAACTGTGTTCTTAAATGTAGAGAGTTTCTTCTCCTTTTCCCTTTTCACCTTTCTGCTGGCCAAAATGCAGAATTGGTGGGTTTACCATAGTGAACAATGGCTTGAAGTTAAACAACACAGAAAAGATGGAGCAGTAAGATAGACAATGACTGGTCTTTGGATGAATTTTTCAAACGGACCCATCATGCTAGCCCTGTGTCTGCTATCTGTGGAGCATTAGATGAAACAAGTGAAGAAATGAAACAACAGCAAATCTTATTTTATGTAAGCCACTATTAACATGAGTGTCTCTTTTAAACAGAGTCATACTATAACCAGTTACTAGAGAAATTGATTTTAAGACCATCAGAGAGGAGTCTTGAATCCAAAGGTTATTTATGATAAGTGAAAGATGCTCTAATGATCGACCCCAGACTTAACTATATTCAAATTTCTGAGAGTGAGTTCATTGTAGAAATATATATTTCGCATGATCGTTTTTCTGATTAAAAATTAGTCAAATTCTAGCTCCTTCAGTATAAGGTATCTTTAAATCCTTTATAATCTGTATCATGGACAATAAAAACTCATGGTTCTTTTCAGCATAATGAAATAGAAATTTACTCATGTAGCATATGCTGCTGTCAATTTACGCAAATTTCTTTAACCCATGCTGGTCTGTTCTTTGTTTGCACTTTGGTGAAAGGTCTGATGATAGATGGTGCTTGTGGTGAGCTTCATGAATCAGGCATGGATATCAGAAGCAATATATATATATATAGTTCTAGAAATTGCACCCTAATTGGCTAAACTGCATTTACTAGATTCATTTTGCTTCAGGGCTCAAATCTACCCTCTCCTGTGTGCTGCCTGGTAGAATTATCATTCAGGGGAACTGAACACTATAAGAAGATAGTCCCACAGTGTGGCCACCTGACTGAAAATGAATTCAGCTTATTTCTTCCTCTGTTCCAGTTGGTTGGTTTGCTCAGTTCACTGCTTTCTAAGTCTGCTCAGAGAAAGAAAGGAAAAAGCATTTTCTGAATGTAATTAAGGCCATATCATGGTGGCTTTAAATATTTAAAAAAATTACTTGTTTCAGATCATTTTAAACTTTTTTTTTTTATTATTAGTTTAGCCACCCTGATTTTAAAACAACTCTACAAGCCATTTCACTAACAAGCTGGATCGTACATTTGTTTCTAATGTCTTTATGACCCCAGAAAGCAGAGATGAATTGAACTGGCTTAATTGGCTGAAACACGGTTGAAATTTAATGTGGGTGATTTAATCAGCCTATGGCACTAATGGAGTTAAGCACTCTGTCCACTAGGAAACTGTATGGTCTTTCACTGGGTTTCTAAGTGCCTGCTTATTGCTATATGGAAGGTATTTTCTTTTGTAGTTTGCATGTGGCCTTGTATAGTAGATTAAAAGGAAAAAATGTTTAGAGCATATATTTTTTAAATGGAACAGTGGCAGTAATATTGGTGAAAGAATTGAATAGCATTATATCCTTTCTTGTAGAATACTTTCTGAGCCAGCCTATTTCAGTTTTCCCTAAGCCACCTGTTGGCACTGACCAATTTGAGCCCACTTTGTCCCAATTTCTTTTTACTATTTTTTTTAATCATTTACTGTTCTTTAAACAGTAAATTTAGGCTATTCATTGGCCAATGTAAGAGAGGGTAAGACAAACATTTTAAAGAAAGAAGTATCATTAATTACCTGTTGGATCTATAAGTGAGGCAGGATATTCTCACTGTCAAGAAGTAGTATTTCAGGGTAATCTCCAAGTCCAGACTGCCTCTAGTTACACCCCTGCAAGCTCATGTCTCTTCTCTGATACTTCTTAGCTTTGCCACCTTAGGCAAGTTATTTCACCTTGGAATATCATCAGATCCTTGATGATTTCACAGCATGATCTAGACCTCAGTTTTTATTGCAGCTGCTCTGCTGGTGAACAGTTACCACCTCCACACCATCATGTCCCAGCCACCACTCAGGCTTCATGCTCCTGCATAATGGCTTTTGTTCGGAAACTTATATTTTAGCCTGGGATCAGGGAGATTAACAGTTATAAATAAATGCAATCAAATTTGATGGGGGAATATGATGGTGCCTGAAAATAGGAGGTGATATAGGAAGTAAATCTGGGGAGAGATGGTGGAAAATTGTAGAAGAATTAATTTAAAATATAGATAAATTTTAGATTAATGTGTTTGTGGGAAGGAGAGAGGACCTAGAAAATGTGAATAAATAGCTTAAGACAGTGAACTATTCAGAATAGTTTCTATACTGTCACTCGTGAAGCATGAAATCGGCTTTATTTGCGTTTTTTTCATTGTTCTTTCCTTTTTATATACTCTTATCCTTCTTAGCCAATAAGATTTTCAGACTGTTATCATTCTGCTGGTATATAAAATTTTTTATGAATGTCACTTTTGAAATATAACATAAAATTTATTGAGAATTTATTTTATTCTGGGAATGTTACTAAGTACCTAAGTGTATTACCACACTGAGTTTTTACAACTTCACAGCTTAAGTACTAACTATCATAACTCCCATTTTATAGATGAGAGAATGGAAACTTTGAGAAAATAATTGACTTAGAAATTTCACAGAGTCAGGGCTTCCCTGGTGGCACAGTGGTTGGGAGTCTGCCTGCCAATGCGGGGGACATGGATTCGAGCTCTGGTCTGGGAGGATCCCACATGCCGTGGAGCGACTGGGCCCATGAGCCACGACTACTGAGCCTGAGTGTCTGGAGCCTGTGCTCCGCAACACGAGAGGCCGCGGCAGTGAGAGGCCCGCGCACCGCGATGAAGAGTGGCCTCCACTTGCCGCAACTAGAGAAAGCCCTCACACAGAAACGAAGACCCAACACAGCCAAATAAATAAATAAATTTTTAAAAAAATTGTCAGAGTCAGTAATAGCAAAACTAGGATTCAAATCTAGTAATGTAGTCTTTTTTTCAATGCCTATACACTTAACTACCATGTAACTACATTATCTACATGTTCTCAGTGACAGAGAGACTTGATTTTGGTTTTATCCAGACAATAAATGTTATATTAATAGCCAAGAATGGAGTATTTGTATGCTTCTGAACACATTTTACATTTCATTTTTATTACTCACTTTAGTCAATATATGTGTAGACACAGCATGTGTTTTTATGTGTGTGGGCTTCAATTATTCATGGAAAAATGATGGCTTAATCCAATCAGCAAATATTCACAAGGGTGAATTAGATCTTGTTTTTTATTAAGAAAATAAAGAAATACCATTAACATCTTAGATTAAAAGTTAATCTGTTATTTTTAAATGTTAAAATGGCATTTTAGGGACTTCCCTGGTGTTCCAGTGGTTAAGACTCCACACTTCCACTGCAGGGCATGCTGGTTTGATCCCTGGTCAGGGAAGTAAGATCCCACATGCTGCAGGGTGTGGGCCGCACCCCGCCAAAAAAAATTTTTAATGGCATTTTCAGTGATGAAATAGCATGTAGACATATACATATTTGTGCAAATAAAATATTACAAAGGAACATAACAAAGTTTACCAAAAAAGATTAATGTGAGAAATCATTTTTTTTTCATATTGGCTAATCTTTTCTCATAAATTAATATTCTTTTCCTGAAATAATTGATGTTTGATTTTTTATCAATGCTACAGGAATTGAACACCATATTTCCATGCATAAATGTAGATTTTATTCTTATCTATTGTAATTAAGAGCATTACCTTCAAATGACTCCAAAAGAAATTACAATAAACACTAAAATCTATTTTAAATTATTTCAGTTCAACTCACTTCAACAAACATTAATAAAGACCTACAATATTATAAGCACTGCACAGTTCTGGAAAATCCATGACTCCTAATCAAATTGGGAAAATTGTACCATTTCCTTCTTTAAAATTTTATGTTAGTGGATATGTAAATTGAACATCCTATAATGTGGCAAAATGTTGGATTTTAATTTGCAGTGTAGCTTTTGGCAAATAATTTAACTTCAGTTTCCTGGTCTCATATGACCTCTAAGGTCATTTCTAATTTTAAAAAAATGTGGTGACACTGTAAAACAATTGGTGAGAAGATACTTTCTCATGGATTTTTAAATGTAATTGTGATTCTATTATTTTTAATGCAAATATTAAGACCAATGTAATAAGATTATATACCATATTTTGCAAAAGTATTTTAAAAAACTTGAAAACTTCAAAAGTAAATGCCAAGTTTAATTACTACATTATTTTTCTGTAAAGCAAATGCTTCATTTTGTTAACTCCATTAAAATTTAGTGTAATTAGATAAATATTGTTTCTTTCAAATTAATTCCCATTGATTTTTATATGAAACAACTGACAAAAATAGTGATCTTAACACACACTTGATTCCTTTCCTAATTAAGTTTATTTTTATTTGATGCAATGTATATTTTAACTACAATCAACACAAAGTATTAACTATCTTGTGTTCATTGGATTATGTACTAATTATGTACTAAAATCGAGTGATACAAAATGAAGTTAGTATTTTAAAAAATAAGCCTATCTTTTCTTTCCCACTTCAAATTACATGTAAATAGAAAAAAAGTAAAGTGCTTTGAACATTTAAATCAGGTTTATAGATACTTTGAAAGAAGTACGTTTATTTTTTCAGAAAAAACAATAAATTTCACTCAAAGAAATAACTAGGGTAGAAAAATATCATTTGCCAAAATATGTGTTTCAGGAGATTGCAGGAGAGAAATGTATCCTTCAATATAGCCAGTTTTCAGGATGTGTTTTTCTCCCCTATTTCCAGTAGTTAATTCTTAGCACATGTACATTTTACTATTTGTTTATTATTGACAGTGACTCATATTTAGAATTACAAAGAACCATATTCTTTGTTTAACCATTAAAGCAAATAATTTCCCTCCTCCCCTCCACCCCACCCCCTGTCTTTTTAGGAAATGAATGAGGTTTTTATTTGTTTTTTCTATTCCTAAGAAATTAATTCATGGTTATGAAAATGTTTTGATAATAATGTAGAAATAAAACTCATGTTAGTTACAATCCCCATTCCAAGGATAAAGCATAGTTCAGAATTTAATATTTTATGTTTAATTATCTATTCTGCTTTTACTGAATGATTATTATATAAGCACTTTCACATTTTCTTGAAATTTTTGTAGACATAATTTTAAGCACTACATAACCACTAAGAAAATATAACGTAAGTTATTCAATTATTTGACTATTTTGGACTTTTACATTGTTTTCTGGTGTTTAAAATTATATTTGTAGCAACAATGAATATCTTTTGCACAATTCAAAAAATGTCTGTGATTATTCTTTAAAGATTCATTTCTAAAAAGATATGAGTTTTTAAAAACAAATTGTATACAATTATCAGATTTGCTTTGTTACTACAGAGCCCTTGCCAGTCTGTGAGGAAGTCTACCTAACAATACCGTTAGCATTTTAAAGATTGTGTCTACTTAGACACGTGAAACATGGAATGTCATTGTTTTCATTTAGATTTCTATGGTTACTCATGAACCACACTTTAATATTCAGATTAATATTCAGATTGGTATTTAATATTCATTTAAGTTTCCTTTTTGGAATTGTTATTTTCGCTTTTGCTCAGGTTTCTGTGGAGCGCCCAGTGTTTAGCTCATCTTCATGTTTGTGCTCAGAAGGATATTAACCCTTTGTAATATTTGTTACAAATATTTTCTCATTGTGTCTTCTTTAATTTTATTACACATAACAGTAACATATTTTAATGTTTATGCAGTAAAATCAGTCTTTTATTCTTTCTGTCATTGATTATGTGCTTAGTAAGTTATTATCCATATAGTAGTCAAATATTCATCTCTATTTTCTTTAGTTTGAATACTCTATCTAGGATTAATGCAATTTTTGGTATATATTCAAACTCTAAATTGATATTTTTCTCTCAACTATCTAAAAGGCTGTTTATGTTAAAGCCACTCCAATTTAATAGGAATATTCTAAAGACCACAACAACTAGTAGAATAGTCCTCTGATAAAAAACCTTATAAGTACTTTACACTTGCCTTATTTTATGTCAAGTCAGTAGTATACATGTGTCAGGCAGGATATTCTAGATCATGCTCTAGAAACAAAGTCCCTCCAAATTGTAGTGGCTTAAAACAACCTAAGCTTCTTTCTCATTCACACTTCATGTATATCTCAGACCCACTGTTCTACCATGGTGTCCTTATTCTTGAAACTCCACTGAAGGGCAGCCACCCTCTGGACCAGTACAGAAGGAAAAGAAGGCATAGCAGAGGGAAAGAAAGTGTAAGCGATACACAAGGGTTAATAAAACTTCCATATAAAGAGGCACATTTAAAACGTCAAGGCTTTCCATGTTAATTGACAATTCAAATGGACTCAATTTTAAGGTGGTGGAGAAGGTCCAGGAGGAAAACTGGAACATTAGGTGTCTAGTCACTAATGACTGGACAGTCTGACTTTCTTGTTGCAAGATATTCAGTGTATTCTCTTTCCTACATCCTAAATCTGCTCACTCCCTCTCCATGACAGATAAACATCAAGTGCCACCCAGTCACTGGGTCCACCTCAAAGTTCAAGGACTTGAGTGATGACTGATATTTTCATCATTCACTTAGCACGAGGCTCCTTCTATTCAGAAACCTATGAACTATAAAGAAAAAGTAGATGCCCTACATATCCAATAAAAACATGATGGGACTGGGGCAGGTGCAACCACAGTAAACACTCCCACTGGGAAAGATGTGGTCTGGGAGATCAGAGAGATTCTGACATCCCTTTGGGCATTGTTGGGATGGTCCCTGACTTTGGTGGTGGATAATATTTCCTAATTAAGCCACAAGTCTTTTATCTGAATGGGACTCTCCAGTCATACTATCCCTGTCCCTGCCTCTTCATCTACTTGGAGATGCTTCATTTTCTACTATTCTCCTTGTCTGCAGGTTATGAGGATTAGAGACATTTTTTTCCCCTTGTAATTCCTTTCCTCAGACTACTTCCTTACCATTAAATTTTGGAGGTTCAAAGTCTTAGACGTTCTTATGGCTTATGGGTTATGGCTTATGAGTTTATTTCCTTATGTATTTATTGAATAGGACAGTTCTATTAAAACTTACTTGGCTTCTTAGATATTTTATTCTGTGGATCTCCAAGAGCTAAAAGCTATATCCAAAACTATTTCTAGACAACTCTTAGATATGCTACTCATATTACATTAATGACCCCATTCGAATTAGGAGTCCTATAGTGAGTCTTTCTCCAAGCCACTTCTTAAATTCAAAGGATTTACTGAGTGCCACAACCATAAATGTCTCTGGTTTGAGGCATCTTAATTATCTTAATTTATTTACATATTTTAACAATGGTTGTGATGACCACAGCATTGATTTGATAGTTGCCACAGGCTGAGTTCCAATTGGCCTTGACTCTCAAGTAACTTTTCATTTTATCATTTATCATTTGGGATTGAGGAATACTTTCTCTTTCTAATCCTTCAAGTTTCCAGACTTCTGTACTTTATTCTCTTTTATTCCTGCTGTTATTCCTGCTTCTTTCTTAGATTGCCTCTCTTTTTTTATACCACATTTTCCAAATGCAGCTTTTTAATAAACACAGAGTTAACACTCTACTTTTGCAATCTCTTTCCTTAGAGCCATCAATTCTTTAGGAAAATGGTGTTTTTCTCAAGTTGAGAGAGAAAAAAAGTTTACCAAATTCTTTGCCACCGTATAATGGGGATCGCCAGCATTCCATCCTGCAAAATCTGTTTCTTTCCTGTTTTCCAATCAACCATTAAGACAGTGCCACATTTGTAATGCTTTGTTACAGCAGCACCCATCAGCGGTACCTGTCAGGATAGTCTAGCTGTAAGAACAGACAATAATGACTTACCTCTTGCTGGTGCTTTATACACTTATTGGGTTGGTTGTGGTCTCCATTCTACTCCATGCCTCCCTGCAGAGCCCCGAATAATGGAAGGACCACGTCTCAACCACTACAAGGCGCTACGGCAGTAAGAAGACATTGGAAAGACACTCCCTGGACCTTCAGACCTCTGTCTGGAGGCCTTTTGCTCTCAGTCCATTGACCAGAGTAAATCATATAATCACATTTAACTTCAAAGTGGTGGAAAAGGAAAATTCCACCATGTGCCTGGAGTACCTGAATGACTACCAAACTAACAATTTCAATAATTAATGGCTTTAAATTTATTTTTACAACTTTGCCTATATTAACCACCATCCACTAATAGTCACAGCTAAGAAATAATCTGTTATTTATGAGGAATTACTGTAAAATTGTGAGTGATATTAACCAATTTTGTCTCTCAAATTAAGGTAAAATATTTAGAGTATGTTTGAAGGAGTCTTTGTGAACATGGGGGCTGATAAATATTCAAATGTAGGTAGAATCTCTTAATTTAGACAACATGATTTAATTGTACAGATTTTCACCTGTTTTGCAATACTGACTGTTATTATTAAGGCAATGCTACAAAAAAAAAAAAAAAAGACAATGCTACATAGAATTAGAAAACAATACTTTGGCTAGTGTTTAACGCTCAAATTTTATGTACGGCATATTCACCAGGTCTGCGCTGATTTTGATGGTACTACTCTGCACTTCACTATTCTGTAATGGCAGCTGAATGGAAAGTTCTCATGCTATAAACCAAATAATTATGCTCTAGCAGTTTATAATAGTCACCCTATATGTGCAGTTATGCCCTGCACCCAGTGTCACTCCTTGAGAAAGACAGAATGAACAATGAGGCTCTTAGCAAATTCTTAAACTCAAGTGATTCTCTCTAGGTGATAGATTGATATAGTTTAGATACAGCTCCCATTTTGTTAGTTTACATGGGAATAACAGCCGATGATATCATTTGACATATTCTCTTAAAGAGAGTCCTGGGGACCTTTTGTAACCCTGTGTTAAAGTACCACATCTCTAGTCAGTAAAGCATTTTATTACTTATCCTGATGCATGGGTGCACTGAGCCTCTGTGCCCAGCATTATTTAGTATTATTTCTATGCATTCATAGGCGCAGAGTTTAATGGGCATTATGATATACGGTTTAGTAGTGTAGGTGACATCTGAAAGTAATCTTTGAGTCAATAAAGGGAACAGCATTTTAAGAAACATATGAGCAAACTCTAGCTGTAGGAGCAAGAAAGAGAACATTGCAAAAGATTTAAAAGCAAGGTATATGTTTTCTGGTCCAGAAACCATTCACTACAGCAATAAAATCTGTTCTCAACCCTATTGTAAAGATTTGTCTATGGACTATAATGTAGCAAATATGTTTAGGTAGATGGCATAATATTACCATTTAAGAAATGATTTCCCATGGTTATGTTTCTTGCATAATATAAAAGAAACCAATTGCGAAATGAGTATTAGTAATGCAGAATAAAACTGTCTCTGGTATATCGTTGTTTTTCACAGAGAATGTTCTTCTGATCAATCCAAGGATTGAGAGGCTAATAAACGTCATTAAATCTCTACTCATTTTGTCTGTTATTGTGAATGACATCTCTCCAACTTTAAATTTTTCAGTTTACCAGAATTGGTCCTAATTGATCACATTGCAGTGGTGATGTACTGGGATAAATCAAAACTATCTTAGATGATTATACTGTCTTATATTTTGATAACAAACATGTATGCATTTGTCAAAATTAGGCAAACTCACACTTTAAGATTTATGCATTTCATTGTACAAAAACTTTTCATCAAAGAAACAGATCTAAACAATACTGAATCCGAGCTGGTGATATGAATGCTGATGTATTTGCTGGAAGTGTTTTGATTTCTCCAATGTACTTTTATTGCATCAAAAATAAGATGGATGGATTAATATGTGCTAAATCACCAAATGTGTACTATGTATGTTAATGGTAGAATCTGTTGCTATTACATATGGGTGTACACTGTAAAATTATTTCAAAATGTCTGTATGATCAAAATTTAATTTTTAAAAAATTTAAAAATGGCACAAAAGAGAGGTTTTTGTTATGTTAAACTCTGATAACAATCAAGGAGAGTTTTTAAGAAAGTTATTTAACACAAATTATTATTATTATTATTATTTTGCGGTGCGCGGGCCTCTCACTGTTGTGGCCTCTCCCGCTGTGGAGCACAGGCTCCGGACGCGCAGGCTCAGCGGCCATGGCTCACGGGCCCAGCCGCTCCGCGGCATGTGGGATCTTCCCGGACCGGGGCACGAACCCGCGTCCCCTGCATCGGCAGGCAGACTCTCAACCACTGCGCCACCAGGGAAGCCCAACACAAATTATTTATTGATAAGAAAAGGGGAATAGAGTGAATTGCTCTGAATAAAGCGACTTACCAAGCAGTATAGTGCCTTGGTCAACCTTTTCCCAAACAGAAGGAAATACAAAGGTTTCATTTCCCCCCCCATAGAATGAAAAAGTGTATCATGAAAATCGCTTCAACATGGTTTCTTAATTGGGAGCAGTCAGTAGAAAGACCAAGGCCAGTTAAAAACTTTGCTAGTTTTGCAAGAAATCAATTCTCTCTCTCAAATGAAATTAAGAAGATACTGCTGATTGATACCTACTAACATGGACAATAGTTGCCATCAGACATTCTTTGCATAACTAGCCTGCATCACCGTTCAAGAGTTACCCAGCCAGTGGCAGTTTGCCTAGAACTGGCTTTAGAAATTGAAAAAGTAATTTGGAGCTTCATTACTTGCCCAGTTTCTTAGCTTATCCAGTTTCATGCATGCTTGAATCTATCAGGAAATTCTCATTCAATTGAGTCTGCTCACATAGAAATGTATTGCCATTATAATATGACGCCATGTCCCAGTAATTAATTTTTTTTAAGTAATAGTATTTAGCTGCTAATACATTATTAATAGTTTGTATAATAGTTTAGCAATAGCTGCTTAATATTTGAGTGTTTATCACATGCTAATAAAATACTTTTAGCATTTATATGTACATAAGACACCACAAATGTTAACTTTTACACCATTAATCGTTAATATGTCACCTGAGATGAATTTTTAGTGCTTGCTTTGGCTATTTGGTTTTAAAAACTATTACTGAGTGTAAGTCCATAAACAGAAAATATTTAGAAAAAAAAACTTGAAAGTACTTGAGTACTTTGTTGGGAAAAGATGGTAAGAACTATAGCTCTAAAGAGGATAAAAACTAATGAGGGTGCTGGTGTGACTTTTGTGACTATTAGGCTATTATGAAACTCTAATTTCATGTTTAAAACTAATAAAGTTTATGTCACACCGTGAAAAGTCTACTTGGAAGTATTTTGTGTCACCTGAAGAATAAGTAAATATAAACAGAACACTGATTTTTGTTTCTCACAATATAAACTAAACATTTTGACCATATTTTATCTTTAATTCTTCATGATTTAAGCTGAATTTCTTACAGCATTTATGAAAAATAATTTAAAGTAAACCAGTGTTTTGTCATTTTTGGTGAACTATCTGACTTTGTACAGTAAAAAGAACTGAAATTTTTTCTCAGAAAAATATAAAGCGAAAAGTCTAGTTTTGATGATCTGATTAGCTAATTGAACACATTTTTGCCTCTGTATCTTTAACTCTCACTTAAGAATGCATGAAAGGTCTTGAGTTGTCAGACAAAAGCATGGTCTCCTTTGACATATTTCTGGAGGTCAGTACAGATAATGACTTTGAGCAAACAGAAAGATTACTTGGTTTTGTCATTAGCATAAGTTTCAGGTCAAAGTCTCATATAATAAATAAATAAAAGAAGGAAAGAAAACAACTGCTATTTGAGATTCAGTTAATATTTCCAAATTTGTCTATTACATTGTAATATAGAATAGCATTACTTAGGACAACAGAATCCAAAAAGTTAAAAAAAAAAGCTTAATATTTTGAAATAGTTATATAAATATAATTACATGTTACCATGTCTTAGAGGATGATAATAAACACTTTTTGTTTTTGTTGTTAACTCAGCAGAAGAAATAACAATATTTTGGGTATCAGTGTTGCTAAGGACTCAAGTCAAATTACTGTTGCCTGGAGTAAACAATAGGTAGGGTAAATTTTTTTTTCAAATAATATACTTGTGTAGCTCAGAACTCTGATTAGACATGTTCTTAGTTGCTGAGCAACACTTAGAAAAATTTTAATCATATTTGGTATTTTGGTTTCATAGGACAACATACTATCTTCTTCGATATTAACTATAACTTTGGCAAAAATATGGGTTTCCTGTTTCCCTCTGTCATTGGTTAACTAACGTCCCTAATGGTCAGGGAATGAATTGAAATCCCCTTATGGCAAATCAAATGTCAGATAAATACACCTTAAATATTTACATATAGATGCAAAAAATGTGTATTTTAAGCATTTGGATTGTAGCACATTTAACAATATAACTTCATGTATTTAACACACTATTGGCATAATCAATGTATTCCTTTCTTCCCAAGGAGAAGGTGTTCGTGTCTATGAAATGATGAATACTCCGTCTTTTTTCTGGGCATTAATCCAATGATCAGATGCTTGGTGAAGTCCACATAGATTTATGCTTGCTAGTACAAACAATTCCTAATTAAGATTCTTTAATTGGGCTGCTGACAAAAAAATATGTATGTCTCCAGTAGGAAACAACAAAAAGTATATTGTGTTCAGCATTACTTGAATTTTCATTCTTTCAATAAATATTCATCAAGTCGAATGTTGGGGGGTAAGTGATACCATATTACCATATTCAGTCTGTAATAAGCTATGAAGAGAGACTCCCCATTTTCATTTGGGAAAATTGAGCCTCAGGTATGCTTTATGAATGGCCCAAAGTTGAACAGTTAATTTATAATAACACTGGAATTCATTTTAATTCTGACTTCAAATTTTAAGCTCATTTTCCTTTGCCTCATTTCCACCCAATTATTCTTTGATGAGTTGAACGGTTTCATTTACTCATTTAGTTATCTTTTTTCTACTTCCTCTAATGTTAAAATGTACTTTCTCAGCATAAAAATTACTTTCTCCCTTGCTGTTCTGGGTGCTGACATCCTGTTTTGTTTCTCTTTTGAGCTGCACACTCCTGATTTTGTAGTCCAAGTATCTTGTAAACCACTGTCCACCACTAATTTTTATTAGTATCAACAATTTAATATATTATCAAATTTAATCAATAATTTTTAAAAGAAAATTTTATTTGAAATGCGTCTATTAAAGGATGGAAAGGGCTGCTTTATTTATTTTCTTTTTTGTTTGTTCATTTTATTTATTTTCAAATCAGTTCTTATATATACTAATGAGTAGAACTTATTGCTTGAATGAAATACTATTTAGCATCAGTTTTCTTCCCATTTTTAAAATATAAAGATTAAAAAAAACCCTGAAAAGCTCTTTTCACCTAAATTGATGAAAATGGAAGGAATTTTTGTAACAATGTTGTAAAATACTTTACATTCTTCCAAAGTTATATACAAAAGATCACATGGTAATTTATAATTAAAAATTATTTTTAATGATCTACCAGATGAAAACTCAATTAAATCTTCCTTCAATTTTTTTAAATGTAAAAAATGGAAACCAATTGTCTCACAAAAGGGTGTATCACCTGCTTATTAAAGTCACTCATTTTTTCAACCCCAAGAGAAACATTTTGAATTATCTGCTATATACAAAGAAATTTTATACCCCATAGGGTAATGCACTATACTGAAGACATTTGAGAGATCTATGCTTTTCTTGTAAGGCAATTTTGAAAGAGGAGTTATAAAAGAGCAGGTGGGATCTAAAACAGATCAATTTAAGAAAATTGTGTAAATGGAATTGTTACCAAGGCTGTTGTCCTAGAATTATACTCCTGCCCCTCCCTCGCTCGAATGGTAACCAATTAATCTTATCTAAGTTTCAGGAGGAAGGTGCAAAGAGAAAAAAACCAGGAACTGACTGGTTAAAACCATCTAGGCACAAGATGGTGGAAGATTTGACTCCCCATAGACCTTGAGCCTCAGTATATACTCACTGTCATGCATTAGCATGCTCAGTGACACAGCCACCAGCGCCATGAGAGTTGACTACTGCCATGACAACAACCAGAAGAGCACATACAAGAACTGAAAAGGAGTGTTGCATCAGTTCTGGGTCCAAACACCCCTCTGCTCTCAGATAACTCAGGAGTATTCCTCCCACTCACTTTACCTAGACTGTCTTATATATTTGGTGTCTCCACCCAAATTTGGTTGAGAAATTGATTTTCTTACTAGGTTCCCACTTCTCCATTCTTTGGCCATTGAATAAAGCTTGAGCTCTTTCAGTCTCAGGATCGATTTCATCATTGGCTGTGTGAATCCAATTGGAGAAAGAACCTCCCAGGCCGAGACACGGGGGTCTCAGCCTGGGCTAGGAGCCCACCACAAGTCCAGTCGACCAATTCAGTAATAGAATTGGCAGAATTCCCTAAAACTATTCATTCCAGGCTACTGTTCTGAAAGTCTGGGTACCTCCAAGGGTAGGTGTACTCCAGTTTGAAGATCCTGTTCTAAAAGTCAACTCCAGTTAACCGCATGTTTCTTGTAACTAAGAAAGCAGAAGTCGTTAACCTTCACAAAACTCTGACATTTCTGTAGGAAGCAAATGTCCCTGCAGATTTATTTATCCCTCCCTCTCCCATTCCCTAAGCAAAACAAACCCATTTTTTTCTCATATTCACTTTTTAAACCTTTCTCCATTTATATATTAATTTAACAAAAAATTCAGCGCTATGTTTCATGCTTTTGATGCCATAATGCACGGTTCTGTCTTTTTGTTGATTTTGAAATTTCAGTGATCTATATGTCATGGCAGCTAAAAGTTAATGAGACTGGATTCACGATCCCCTAACTGCCCTTTGTAATTCAAACAATCAAATTAACAAATAATACATGATTTGTGATGGTCAAATCCTAAATGATGGTCGAGGGTTGTGAAATTACAAAAGAAATTTCTTTTTTTTTTTTGGTGGTACGCGGGGCTCTCACTGTTGTCGCCTCTCCCGTTGGGGAGCACAGGCTCCGGACGTGCAGGCTCAGCGGCCATGGCTCACGGGCCCAGCCGCTCCGCGGCATGTGGGATCTTCCCGGACTGGGGCACAAACCCGTGTCCCCTGCATCGGCAGGCAGACTCTCAACCACTGCGCCACCAGGGAAGCCCCAAAAGAACTTTCTTAACCAATGACTCTAAAAGGGGAATGGATCAGCCACAAGAAAAAGGTAAGATGGTCATTATATACCCATTTTTATTCACACTGATGAGTCCAACTGGAAAGAGAGAAAGCACCTTATTACTGCAGGAAATTAGGGAAAACACCACCCTGAGTAACTCAAAGATACGTTAGCTGTTTCCCAACAATCTCCATCCCCATTAATTCCACTTTCTGAAAAACCTATATTCACTCTAAGAATACGATTCCCAAGAAGACAACACATTCATGGCAAGATTTGTCCATGCACATTTAGTGATGAAAAATCAACAAATGCCTTGTCCAGCTTGAAATGTGCCTAGTCCAAATTTGATTTGAAAGAATTAGTATGAAAAATTAACTGTAAAATATCAATAATTTTTATACCAGCATTTTAAAGTGATAATATTTTGCATGTCCTGGGTTAAATAGATTTTTAAAATTATCTTCACCTGTTTCTTTTGACTTCTTTACATGACTACTGAATGTCTGAAATTACACTTGTGATTGTGTTTTGCATTATTTTTCCATTGGGCTTCACTGCTCTAGGGTTTGTTTGTTTTTTCCTTAGTACTAGTGAACCTAGGATTTTGGACTTTTTTACAATCCCTGATGGAAGGTGTTGCCTGAGGATTGTGTTAAAATTTAGCGTAACAAAATTGCTCTTAAACTGTATTATCTTCTATATTTGCTCATTCTATGCTGAGACACAGAATGAAGTATAAGGGAAATACGGTGGTGCATAAATGGAAGGCCAAGAAGTGACTCAGCACTCAGCATCCATTCTCTCAATGGAAAACAAACCAAAAATGTAAAAACCCTCAAAAACGAAAATGCTAACGAAAAAATCAGCAATTTCTCCATAGTCCTTCTTTCTGATTTGAGGCCCAATCTTATTAATTTGCTAAGTACCCAAAGGTTTGAATTGGGAAAGCAATGCTTATTTCTAATGTGAAAAGACTTAACTAGAGGAGAAGATAAAAATAAGGCCTTGTCCTCCACTTAAACTCTCACTAGTAATTACCTACATTGAGTTTTTATCCAAACGTTTGGAAGTAAATTACTAGCAAATTGGTTCAAATGATGTCACAATTAGAATGTGCCCACAGTATTACTTATCTTAAAAGACACAATGGGAGGAACTAGACACTTAAAAACACATAACACACTTAATAGCTTAGATAACGTTTTACATATGCCACAAAAAGCTTTAATGGATAAAACCGAAGAGGCAAAACCAGACCTTTGAGGTTTGCTTAGAAATCTCATTTAACTCTTTATTTTTAGAGGCACTAATATCATTATTTATATTTTACCACCATTGGTAGGGTTAGGATCCAATTTTCAAAAAAACTCAAAAATTATATATATATATGCATATAAATATATATAAATGTTTCTTTCTATTGAGTCATCCTGATTGTTAAAATCTGATTTTAAAATATCAGTACATGTAATCAGATTAATATCAGGAATCATGAGAGACTTCTAAACTTGATTGAAATCCTCAAGTGGAATAATTTTGGTAGTCGTATAATTTTACCACAGTGTCTAAGTTCTGTAAGGACCAATTTATAAAACAAACTATTACATTTTGATTTAAACATTTTAGTTGCAAACTTACTTTTACATTTCCTTTAGAATGTTCCAAATGCATTTATAAATATTTTTTACTTTTGTTGTCTGTCTTTCAGAGGTTTTTAGTTTCACATAAAACAAACTTAGAACACAGTAAGTTACCAATACAAAGAGTTGGATCAAATATCCAAATTTTTATATGTAATAAAATATTCATCTCACATCCTAAGTCTCCCAACTGCCAATTTATCATTCTGTGTTGAAAGTAGGATCTCTGAAGTGAAGAAATACAGGTCACTTCTTTGAGTTATCTGTGGATAGAATCTAATAAACTCCCCAGATGAGAGTTATAGTTTTATAAAATTCTGAACAGGATGATGAGGCATTCAATTTTCTGTTTGGATCTGATGGGTACATAATTTATTTTTAATGATTGAGTTGTTTCGGCTCATAAGATCCCTAGAAACTTAATTTCTATTAACTATTTTGAGTTGATAATACCTGAGTTTACCATTTTTCATGTCCAACTGATAATTGCGCTCAGGTGAGGAAGCTACTACTACCTGAACACTCCTGAGAGTCCCAATTCCTGGGCTTCCAACCATCTCAGGGGAAACCAGTCACCCAGATGAGGAAGCCAGAACACCTCAAGCTTGTCTTTGAGTGGACATTAGCCATTTCCCTATGACATGCCCTATTTTTAAAAAAGTTTCATAAAGATATGATCCAAATACTTACTACACAGTTTTCCCTTTTAAAGTTTACAATTCAAAGACCATATATTTCAAACTTTCACTGACATGAACTGCCCACAATTGGTAAATCTATAGGGATAAAAAAGTAGATTAGAAGTTGCCTGCAACCAGGGTCTGGAAGCTAATGACTACGACTTCCTCTGGGGGATGAAAATGTTCTAAAATTAGATTGTGGTGATGGAGGTGCTGAGCCTGTATTCTCCCTTCTTCATTTGTCTTTTATTTTCTTCTCCTGAAGGAGAGGTCAGATTCTGTTTCCCCAGACCTGGTATGACTTTACTTTCTAACTAAAAGATCAGCTTGGCTATACTTGGGTTGTGCACTTGCAGACAGAGGGGCACTTAGAGCTGGGAGGTGAGGTGGGGTGAGGGGGGACTCCTGGCTGAGTTTCTATCACAGCAGTTACCAGCAATAATTCACTTTTGTCTTCTCTTCCCCTCTCGGGCCCAGAATTTCTGATACTTTGATAACTAACTTCACATTTAACCTCTCACATTTTAAGCAGATGAGGCAGCTGGAGTTCTCCCCACTCCCATACACACACATTCATACTCAACTTGCCCTTTCCTGTCCTATTTCAGAGAAAAGAGAAGTAAGAATATGCTAATTTCATAATTTCATCCTCCCCATATCATTTTTTCTTCCCCTAAAATTTGAAATCTTTGCAAGACTGAGTATGAGTCCATAATCTCTTTTTCTCAATCTAATAAGGTCAAGTTTATCTAAATTAAACTATGTTGAAAGTAGAAATGTCAGTTATATATTTATTACTTTAGTTATAGCCTCTCCATACCATCCTATTTAGTCTTCTTAGAAAATATGGATAGCCCAAAAATGGTTAAATGTATAGTTACCGATATGTATTTCAAATAGTTTGTTTTAAATCTTAGCCAGATGAATCATAAGATTACCTTTTGGAAATCTGACTAGGAGATATTTCATGATTAAAATAAATGTTTTCGATATTCAACTTGGAAGACATACAGTCTAGATTGCAACTCTCTTTCTGTCTAAACTCCATTTTACCCCTCTGAGCCATCGAATTATTTTATAAAAGCCACAGAATCTCAAGTCCAAAATTCTTGCATAGAGAAATATCTAGTATCTGCAATGAAAAACAACACATCCAGGTAAGCTGATGTGCAGATAAAAGCACAGGCACCAAGCTTCTACCTTTTGTTGTTATGATTAGCCTCCTTTTATCACTCATGTGATATGGAAAATCAAATATGTAAATCACATTAGTTATTCAACATATAAAATGCCTTTTCATTTTATATTTTAATATAACAAATTTTTCAATAACATTGCTTCATACAAGTACATTTATTTTATAAATATTGTTAAGATGGCATATGTACAATGTAAAAAGCTCCCTGATAAAGACTATATGCCTTTACCCTGATGTAATTTCATTTACTTAATTAAGTAAGGCACTTACATTCTGTGCAGTCTCCACTTCTTTGTGTCTTATTTTCCTCATCTATAAAATGGGGGCAATGTCAGTACACCCCAGAGGACTCCAGGGAGGACTGAGGAATTGTACTGCTTCTATCCAACTACCAACCATATGTGGCCTAGGGCAAGTGAAAGAGTCAACAACTGTTAGCATCATCATCACCACTATATTGACTTATGTATGTGATTCTGCCATCCCACCAACTGCTTTGGGTGAGGATTTAAGATCTCTGAATTAAAAAAAAAAAAAAAAACTGCTTAGAAAAATGACCACTAGTCACTTATTCCTCATTTAGTACCAGTAGGTGATGTAGTTTCTCTGTCCATGTCATCAGTGCTCAGTGAAGTCAACTACTGAAGTGAGGAAGCAAGCAAATCTAGGAATGGCTGCTGTCATTTTATTAGTAATTGGTTTCATGAAGAAGTTTAGAAGAAAACAGGGGTTATGAGTTTCATGGAGCAGAGGGTTTAGGAAAAAGACCAGAAAAGCTATCATAAAAGATAGGCAATAGGGCTTCCCTGGTGGCGCAGTGGTTGAGAGTTCACCTGCCGATGCAGGGGACACGGGTTCGTGCCCCAGTCCGGGAAGATCCCACATGCCCGTGAGCCATGGCCACTGAGCCTGCGCGTCCAGAGCCTGTGCTCCGCAACGGGAGAGGCCCCAACAGTGAGAGGCCCGCGTACCGCAAAAAAAAAAAAAAAAAAAAAAAGCTAGGCAATAAATTAATAGGAAGCAGGCCTATTGAGAAATGGACCACCTTAGAGGTTCATGCCCCCTTTAATTGGGGGTTTTGCTATTTGGAACTAGATGATTGTGGCTGTGGATGAATGTGGATCCAGATACACTAAATGGTCTGTTTGTTATTTACCTTTCTTTGAATCTGTAAACCAAAAAGAAATCTATGGTGAATCTCCCATGTTAAGAAACATAATATTGCCAGCTTCCACAAATAGCCACAAGTACCTTTCCTAGGACTACTTGACATCTTGCTGATGGTTTGCTATTGGTCCCATGTGGTCTTAGTTCTTTTATGCCTCTTTTTCTATCTCATTGAATAGTAGTCATACTTTTATTATTTTAATTGCTTATATTAGCTTTTTGCTATAGTTTTTAATGTTGCCTTATTGGTGGTTTACAATAGGAATTACAAAATCATGTTTAACTTACTTTAGTCTGTGTGAAACTAATACATTTCCATATCTCAAACATTGCACAAAATGATAAAATGTTTTAATTGCATTTAGCATTCCCCCTGCCTTTTTTGGCCCCTTTCATATATTTTACTTCTAAATAACTTATAAACCAACACATTATTCTTATTGTGTTTATTATTATTGCTTTAAATAGTCTATGCTCTTATAAATTTACTCATATACTTACAGTATCTAATGATGTTCATTCCTTGCTATATTTCCATGCTTTCAAAAGACTTATTTTTAGTATTTATCATACTTTGGGTCTGTTAGTGATGAATTCTAAGGTTTTGCTTCTCATAGCATCTTTATTTTGCTTCAGTTTTCAAAAATATATTCACTGGGTATAGAATTCTATTGACTGTTTTTCCCCCCTTTCATAACTTTAAAGATTCCATTTTATTATCTTCTAGTTTCTGTAATTTCTATTGAGAAGTCACCTGACCTTCCTGCTGTTGGTCTAATTTTTTTTAGTACTTTCCTACAACATATCTGGGGGAAGTTTTATTTATACTTATTCTGCTTGAAGTTTGATGACTTTTTTCAATCAGTGAGCCGAAGACGGGGAAATCTTTCACCAGGTTTTGAGACTTTCCCTCAAGTATTGTTTTTGTCTCATTACTGCTCTCTTCTCTTCCTAAGACTTCACTTACATCATGTTAGATAATTTGATTCTCTACAGTATATTAGTGCTTTTTTCTCTTATTTTCATGTTTTTCTCTCTGTGCTTTAGTTCAAATTTTTTTCTTAATTTAACTGCATTCAAATTTTTGAATCTTACCTTTGGCGAGGTGCATTTTGTGTTAAATTAATGTGTTCCACATTTCAAGTAGGATTTTGCACTCCTAAAAGGTTTGTTGGATTGAATGGTATGGATTCTAATATTCTGTTGTTAATACTTCTTTTTATCCATATTGCCTATCTTCTAAATTATTTACATATTAGTTACAGTTGTTTGAAAATCTTTGCCTGTTCATTTTAATATTTGAATCATCTATTAAATCTCTTGTTATTTACTGTCTTACCTTTAGGTTACTGATTGATTTTTCCTATTTCTTTCCTTGTCTAGTAATTTTTTAATTTACACTATATATTATGAACGATACTCAATAGATTCTCTAATCTTCTCTATATCATTCCAATTTTAATATATGTGCTGCTGAAGTGAGCACCTCAATAGATTCTCTGACATTTAACTTTCTCTAAATAATGCCATATTCTGTTTTGGCAGGCAGTCAAATTATTAGTGGATGTCCTTGATCCGCTTAAACTTTGGATATGGGTTTTTTTAGGGTATGTCTATATCTTAATGTCTATATTAAGATTTTGATCTTAATCCTAGAGAAGAGAACTTATTCTTAAGGCATAGTACTCACTCCTATGATGTAGTCTTTCAAATGAATACCTGAAATATTCTTAAAGGTCTTTCCATTCTGTCTGGACCAGAGTCTTAATATTTCTCCAACAAAGAAAATTTTGAAATATCTGTTCAGCTTTTAGCCTCCCAGGCGCTGACTCTCTGATAGATTTTCTGAAATCTCACTCTACACACAATACGGCGTAAAATCAAAGACTGATGAGGAATACTAAGGCAAGGTATTTGGAGACTGGAATAGAAATTTGGGGACGAGAAGGCCCAGTGGAGATGGTACAAGTGTCAAGACCTTTGCACAATATGTTAACATCATCCAGGACTGCCCACCAGAGAAAAGGCAGTATATAAGGAGCTTGTTGAGGATGTATGAAAACCTTGAGATGCTTATAGATTAACTAGAGAAAGGGACAGGAGCCAGGTTATGATGGGCCTTGTAGGCTGTGTTATAAAGTTCTAATTTTGTCCTCTAGAAGAAAAGAAGCTACTTTTGTCTTTTAAAGAGTGGTGAAGTAATGGCTAATACAATACTTTAGAAAGCAATTCAGAGCTTCTGTTAAGAGGACCAGCTGAGGATGCCTAGGCTGTAAATGGGAAAAGGTTCTAGGAGGATGGTACAGTAATCCAGGAAAGGGGTGATTAACCTTCAGTAAGTGATGCAGGGGCAGAGAGATTTGAGGAATATTTGGGAATTAGAACAGAGAAGATCTGGTAAATAATTAGATATGAATAGGGAAGAAAAAAGCAGCATCTAAAATGACTTTTTCATTGTCACTCTGGACGACTGGCAGATTCTGTACAAGTAAGACTGAAATAGAGTAGGATGAGTTAATTCTAGTGAGAAAGCACTTCAGTTTAGTTTTGACAGGTTAAGTATGAAGTATATAGTTTAATCCTAGGTGTAATATGTTTTAGAATATATTCCAACATACAGACTGTAGATTAAGAAAACCACAAAAAAAAGACATAGATTTGACAGTCATACTAGAGATTATGGTTATGAAAAATTCATAATAATATGAAGAAATATACAAAAATAGTAGGTATATAGTTATATATAAATTATAATTGCAACTATTATGTATATATAAATATACACATATTATATATATATAAACTATTATGTATATATAAATATCTAATTATATAAAGCTCAGCAAACATTTATTGACAGTTTAACATGATCCAAGAACCATGTGAAAGGCTGGAATTAGACATATCACTAGGATCCCTCTTTACTGAAAATATGGAAAGGGAAAGTATTAACCATCTACTAGGATGAACTTATTAACATTTTATTCCATGGGTTATCAATTCCATATGAAGGATGTCAGAGAAACACAGGCAAGTTTTTCTTTTAGTAAAGATTTTGTGTTTTCTCCTATAAAATCATGAAATACATTCAGATATTCACTCTCAGTATATTCTATGCAGTAAAAAGTAATCTCACGGGTATGTTTACAGTTCCATTTTTGCTGATTCTCAAGAGCATTTGGAGTAGCTATTAGTAAAATACAGAGAAATCTGTATGCTTGCTAAGATTCCTTTCTTAGGCTTCAGGGTATATCCCAAGTTCAATCAGCAATGACTGTCAGATTAGATTTGGATAACATTTAGTGTGTATGATCACTGGTATTTCCTTTATCCTTTCTGCAATGAGGATTAATTGGGTTCACGACCTCAGCAGAGGAAAAATGCCGATAGTTGTGCCCAATGGACATTTAAGTTCCAGACGTTATCTTCTTGTGATAGCAGTGCTGTGCTATACATATTAAAAGGAATGTAATAAACTGAAGAATGGACTAAAATGTATAATTAAAACCCTGAATGAAGTATGCTGTTAAATTGGTTTAGTTATTTTGGAAACTGGCATTTTTGTTCAGTAATAGTGTCAGTACGTTGAAACATACATGAGACAAAATGCAAATTTATTTTACGTCAAGTTTTTGAAAATGAAATAGTGACCAATTTCCCAAATTGGGATTTTCCTTTCTTTAATATTTTAATTCCTCAATCTGACTTGTTATGGGGACTGTGATAATAAGCTTATTTGTGACATGAGAAAAAAATTCTTAAGCTTGTATAACTGTGTGAAGAGTACCTCAGTTGTCTGTATTCATGAAAAATACTAGACTATAAAAAATTACAAAGATGTTTAAAAAAAAAGCAGAGAGTGCAAAAATGACGGCAGTAAGCTACATAATTCACATAGCAGAGAAAAGCTTAAAGTTGCCATAAATTCCTTCACAAAAGGAAAAGAGAAAATAAGATGGATAAAAGCCATTCTAGACAGGATGGAGAGAAAAAAGAACTGTAGGTAAGCTGTAGCTTAAATACTGACAAGACCAATTAAATAGTTGCCTCTATCTAAACTTCCATATCACAAAACAAAGAAAACAGGCTGAGGCTGACATTTTCTGAAAATGGTTTATCTTCAAAATCTACATCATGATAAGTCTTCTAATTAACGTGAATGTTAAAACCAGTGATTCACTATAACTCCAGTTGTTTTTTAAAAAGGAATGTCATATCCTGTCCTGAGAGTGCTTTTATATACACTTTGTTGTAAGTTGAAGGGGGAGAAAGTAAATAGAGATTCCTGCAGAGATGAAGTGCATGCCAGACGCTTAGAGCCAGAGAAATGATCTTGGAGAGATGTGATATATTTAGTATTATAAAAATCTCCACTTGAGAGTGACAGGAAATTGAAACAAAGTGTAAAGAAAAAGTGCAGTCTTTAAAGGCCCATTTATAAATGTCACAGTTATCAAGGAAACCTATTTCTAAAGGCAGAATTTCAATTCATTTTGGTGTTAGGTGTCAGTGACAAGTGACACAGGTCAATCCTTAGTCAATGACAAAAGGCAAACAAATGGCAAATATTTATAAATATACTAAACTACTCATGGAAGGTCACATAAACACCAAGTATTTTTAAACTCAACCCTGAATGGCATAACTGCTTATTACTCATCCTGACCTTAGAAAAGAAATTCATCTTTAACATCAGCAGCAGGACCTACATTATTTCCTTTCCCCAGGAGGACTTGTTGGAGCCCCTTTTTCAGTTCATCACAAAAACTGTGTTATAGGAAGTAAAATAACAATAACTTGTGGGTAATGTATTTGTCCTGTCAAAGGGTAAAATCCTTACCCTAAACTGATTCTTCTACGATACATATATGAATATTGTAAACGACATCCTTAGTTTTCAAGAATAAAAATTCTGTCCCTGCTACAACAGTTTTAGGTAGCTGTAACATGTTAATTCTTGTAGAATTCAATAGAGGAATATTTTCCTTTGATCATTTTTTATGACAATAATATATTTTCAAGGAAAAACAGGGATGTCATTTAAAAAGATAAAATTTATCAAAAGCTCATTATCCAGAGACAATCATAGTTAATATTTTGGTAAAAATTCTGTTCATTATTTGTACTTAACAGATACAATTATTACCGTATTTTAACATCAGAATCTTGCCATCCATACTATTTGGTAGTCTTAATTTTTTTTTACTTAATACTATACTGGAGTAGATTTTTTCAAAGTGCTCTGGTTAATGGGATTGTCAAATATGTCATAAACATAGACTGGATATTTAGCCATCTGAAAAAGTTTTACATTTTAATGGCTATTATTTTCTCTCCTAAGTGCCTACAGATATGTATTATTAATTATACATTAATACATATTATTATGTATTAATAATATTAATCCAAGCACTGTTAATCTTACTTTTTTATGAAGATAATTCTCTAGTTACAACTAAAACACTTACAAAGGATAAAATAAAAAACTGTAGCTGTAACATGTAATTAACAAACATGATTTGTTTGTCATCACCAAAGCACATAATTTTATGAGTTTACAACAATTATTTTATGATTATGAATGAAAAATGGAAGGAACTAAGGAGTAAAAAACACCAGGGATATTAGTTAAGCTTTACACAAAGAAGAATGTTTCTTTGGATGTAGTTTGGCTTTTACCTGTAGAATATCAATACTTCAATTCCAATTGAGCTCTGTCTATGACCAAGAGTAGTAAAATCAAAGGCAGATTTTCTTCAAATTAAAAAAAAAAACAAACTGCACCTACATTAAGGAAGCATAGTGCTTTTGGTAAAGAGATCTAGTTAAAAATATAAAGTATGAAAGTGTTAATCTTTCTTTTTATATATTACATATATGTTTAAAGATAAAATGTATGCCTATCAATTTATAGAACATTAGATATGATACAAAGGGTAAACACATGCCAGAAGCTTTGTGACAAAGTATATGTCCATTCTACTCTACATCACTATACATAAGATATTGTTCATGTATCAACTCACCAAAATCTATTTTTGCTCTATCCACACAGTGTTGAACTAGCATGATGATGTTCTAATTTAAATTTAATAAATCCTTAAAAGACAAAAACTGACATAAGTACTCTCAACTTCTAGACAGGGCACATGAAATTGAATCTGTATTAGTTTGCCTGAGATGGGACAGTAAGAACAATTGCTTAGTTTCACCAGGTTGTTTGTTCCCTCATGATTTCCTGGCTAAGGAACAGAAACTTTCTGGAAAGAAACTGATGTTAGCATTGGTATAACAGCTTGATTGTAATTGACTGCTATTATGTGAGTCAATGAATAAATATTCAAAGCTTCCTACTTCTCTTTGTGGACAACTTTTTGATCAGTGTGGTTGCCAAGCATTCAATGAGATTATCATTGGAGTTTGAAAGATACAGTGATAGCAATCAATCAGGAGTATATTTCTGTTAGATGATTTTCTGAGAAACAGGAATTTAAGTCCCACATTTGTATACAAAGCCCCAGAGGCTTTCTACTGTGGTAGTAGCTTAGAGAGTTTGTTTCACCTGGCTTGAAAATGGATGATTATTATCCAAACATGAATGACAAAAGGAGACTTCTCTTTTAATATAGCTCTAAGTAGAGGCAAAAATAATGTAAAGAAGCTAAGATAATTTTAATTTTTTTTTTGCGGTACACGGGGCTTTCACTGCTGTGGCCTCTCCCACTGCAGAGCACAGGCTCCGGACGCGCAGGCTCAGCGGCCATGGCTCACGGGCCCAGTCGCTCCGCAGCATGTGGGATCCTCCCAGACCGGGGCACGAACTCGTGTCCCCTGCATCGGCAGGCGGACTCTCAACCACTGCGCCACCAGGGAAGCCCAACTTTAATTTTTAAATGTAAACTCATGATAGATTTCATTAAAAAAAAAGCAACTCTTTCATGAAATATGCATTTTCAGTGTATAGTTTTTCTGAGAATATCTGAAATATTGAATGTTGTGTAATTCTTTTGCTTCACTGTAGAAGCCAAGACCACTATAACTATTGCTCCATGCATATGAAATATTTTGGAATTTCAAGGCAGCATTTAATAGGCTTGCATCATTTCATTTAAAATGCAAGGTCTGTTTGTCCTTGTTGACAAGAATTGGCAATTAAAGTCACTTAAGAAGAAATAGAATGGACTTGAGGACACGGGGATGGGGAAGGGTAAGCTGGGACGAAGTGAGAGAGTGGCATGGACATATATACACTACGAAATGTAAAATAGATAGCTAGTGGGAAGCAGCCGCAAAGCACAGGGAGATCAGCTTGGTGCTTTGTGACCACCTAGAGGGGTGGGATAGGGAGGGTGGGAGGGAGATGCAAGAGGGAGGGGATATGGGGATATGTATATGTATAGCTGATTCACTTTGTTATAAAGCGGAAGCTGACACACCATTGTAAAGCAATTATACTCCAATAAAGATGTTAAAAAAAAAAAGAAATACAATTAAAAAGTTGATTAGGTTTTATGTCCATGATGAGTTAACTTTCACAAGGCAAGTCTAGGTTTTAATATTTTTTACTTCCCCTAAAGTCATAAGCATTCTTATTGTTTTTCTCATTTATAAAGGGAAATGACAGAATCTATGGTCCCAATATCCCTGGCTTTCATTATTAATTTAATGAGCTAGGCTCCAAACTGATCAATTTTTTGTCCTTACCTAAGCATTTGCACCAAGTAAACCACAAAGATCACAACTCTTGTGTGGCATCCTGTAGCATCTATCTCCCTGTTAACATAAACTTTGGAAGTCAGCAGCATTTGTAAAACCCCACCACTTGCAAAACACTCTGTTATGTATTATGATGAGATGCAGGGGATTCAAAAGGCAGCTCTTGTACATTCAGGGGTTTATAATCCATGTTTATGCAAAATCTCTCTCACAAAGCCATTGATAATGCTGCATTCTGCATGTTCTATTTTCCTTTTTTGATTCAAAGTGACGCACACAAGGGATGATACATAAAGACTTCAGCAACTCTTTAAAATCACATGATATATAAAGACTACCTAAATATCATGGTTATAGTGCTGTTTGGTTTACCAGCTATAAAGATCATCCATTTATAGGCTGCAGTGAAATAACCGGATTTTTAAAATGTATTCAATTTTCACTTCTCCCTATTATTTAGCCATGTTTATTGTCAATTTTACTTTTTCTAATAATTGCATTTGTAATTTTACATAAAATACTTAAGATTTTTGTCTTAATCTGCTCAGGCTGCCATAACAAAAATACCATAAACTGAGTGGCTTAAACAATAGAAATTTATTTCTTACAGTTCTGGAGGCTGGGAAATCCAAGATAAAAATGTGGCCCATTCAATTTCTGGTGAAGCCCTCTTCCTGGCTTGCAGCTGGTCACCTTTTGTTTGTGTCCTCACAGGGTGTAGAGAGAGCCAACTTTCTGGTGTCTCTACTTATAAGACACTAATCCCATCATGAGATCACCACCCTCATGCCCACATCTACCTGGAATTACCTTCTCATGGCCCCATCTCCAAATACCATCCCACTGGAGGTTAGGGTTTCAACATATGAATTCTGGGAGCTACACAAACATTTAGTCAATAACACTTATACTTCTTAATTTTTTAAAACTCCTCAATATGTAAGATAAGGATATTACGTTTTCTTTTTTTAGCCTCACTTCTCCAACCACCTTCCAAATTCTGTCATCTTCATAACTCTCCAGTTCACCCTAGTTCGCATTACCCTGCTTCATTCTTTTATTTCTTACACCTGAAAAATTTCAATCCATTGGTGTAAATTTTTTTCTTGTCAGGATTCAAAGCTTTATATTCTATTGTGCATCCCCAATTAGTATATTCAAGACTTGGAAAGAGTGAAATGGCATAATTTAACATTAGCAAAGAATATAGCAAATTATTACTCACTGTAGAATCTCTCTGCAACCCCCCAAGCAATATCCTGAGATCAACATCATAACTTGATGAAAATGTTGTTACAGTGACATGGATTTGTTCCTGTTGTCAGGGCTAAGGCCCTCTTATTTCTTACAAGACTCCTTTGCTCAAATGATGCCACATTTGGGGTTGTTTTCCTATTCTGGATCACGACTTCATCAGGCAGCTTTTCTTTTTATCTCTGTTATGCCTTCTTTACCAATCACTGAGATTTTCCAGGCTTTTGCTTATACCACCTTTTAAATAAAAATAATTCCACTTTTCTTTTTAAAGATAGTCTTCTTGGGCCAAATGAGTTCTTTTCGAAATTATGTCAAATAATACCTAAAACATTAGCTTAGCTCTTACACTGAAATTGATCTCTTGTGTCATTCCTTGGTCAATTCTAATGTTTATTGCAAAGAATATACTCATTTTTATTTTGCTTAAGCATTTTCTCAAAAAAATTCTCAAAACGTGAATATGGGATGTAAGCAGCCTCTTAATGTATATTTAATTGGCATAGAATTCTAGGCTTTGAGGCAATTTTCCTAGTGCATAGAAAATTTTGCTCTACTGTCATCTTAGCTTCCATTGTATAGGATGGCTAACTGACTTTAATTACATTTTAGTGGTATGTTACTTTTAGGTCTATTTTGTTCTACTGTCTGAAAACTTTTCTACTTTGGTATTCAAAAATATCACAAAAATATGGCTATAAATGATTCACCCATCCTGCTCAGCATTCAATGAACCCTTCCTTACTTCCTTTTTATTTACAGCCATAAAAGAGAAAATATATAACACACATGGATATGATATTTCTATGACTGCTTGCAGTGGAAACACTCATGTAACCAACACCAAGCTGAATGAAAAAATCTACAAATACCACTGAAGTGCCCTCTTTTCACTGAAGGTTTTACTGCCTTGAACTTTGTGCTAATTATTTTCTTGCTTTGAAATTTTTGTCTCATGATATATAATAGATGTACAGATGTCCCTCGAACAACACAGGTTTGAACCACATGAGTCCACTTATACGTGGATTTTTTTCCAGTAAATACATACTACAGCTCTACAAGACCCGCTCACCCCCCTTAGTTGAATCTGTGGATGGGTTACCTCAGATACAAGGGCCATCTAACTATAAACTTGTACATGGATCTCTGACTGCTCCAGGGTGGGCACCCCTAATCCCCACGTTATTCAAGGGTCAACTGTAACTATTTTTGAAAATGATATAAATAAAATCATAGGTAGATTTTCTTCTGTGACTATACCTTTTTATACTCATTTTTTCCCCAGATAAATCCATATTAAGCTGTATCACTATTGTTCCCTTGTTTCCACTGTGGCATATTATTCCATTTTGTGAATGGACAATTTATTTGTTTTACTGTCAATGGACATTTGAATTGCTACCAATATTTTACTATAGAAGTAGTATTGCTGAAAACACTTATGTAATCTCATGCACAGTTAGATGCATTTCCCCTTATATACAAGATTTTGTATGCTATGTGCATCTTCCATTAGCTAGGTAATGATAGAGTTAATGTGTTCAAAACAGCATAAACTGTCCCAAAATTCCGTAAAGTTTCGACTTAGTCTCTGACTTGTTCATTTTTGAGGTATGGGAACTACACAAAGGTGCCTGTTGTGGTTTTAATCTATTTTCCCTTGATTACTAAGGAAATTGAGGTCTAATTCAAATGACCAATCTCGGAATGTGTACTCTTTTCCGTGTGAAATGCCTGTATGTCTCTTCATGGCTTTTACTCTGTGTTCTCTCTCCCTTTTCAGCTTTTTTTTAAAACATCTTCGTTCATGACAAATCATTAAACTATATTTTCAGACTTTGATTCTTTACCAGTTTAAAGTGCTATGAATATATTCTCTTAATTTGTGAAAAGATCCTTTGATTCTTTCCATTTTTGTTGTATCATTTGGTTAACACAGTATCTTCATTTGAATAGTGTCATGCTTACCAAAAGTTGCTTTCTGAAACGTCTTGTTTAGAAATCCTTTTCTATCCTTCTCAATCATAAAAGCTTTGTACGATATTTCTTGTAAATTTAGAATAGTTTTATTTCATATAAAATACTCTACATCCTCTGGAATTGATTTTACAGTATAATGTTAAGTAAAGATCCAATTTCATTTCTCCTTATATAGATAACCAATTTACTAGCACCATCTATTTGTTGGATTCCTGTTTTCCAAATTTTTATCTGCAATACCAAACCTGGCATCATATCTTGTTTCCATACTTGTGACGATCTACTTTTTGGCACTCGGTTCAGTTCTGTTGATCAATTAGTTTAACTCCAAGCCAATATTCCATCTTCACCCTTATACTGGAAACCATGATCCTCCGTGGGTGTCTCAGGTTCCTATTTGCAAAAATGCATGTCTCAGATCCTTCCTTATCAGAGCCCTTCCCCATGGTTGTGTTTGCGATCAGCATCCTTGAGAGATGAAATGATCTCATTCTTGAGTACAAATTATGGGCTTAATTGCTGCTTGCTATAAAATGAGATGAATTCCCCAAGTTCAGTGCTCTTCACTGGCAATGCAATCCTCTACATGGACAGAAATCTTCTGATGCTCTCCTGGTCCCTTTCATGAGACTTGGAGGTAAGAGAAACTGTTGCTTTGTCTTTAATCCAGAGAAATATTTTATATTCTACCAGCAGCCATGAAAGAGAGATAAATTAATTTATTAGCTTGTAAATATGATAAAACCGCATCACAGATTTAGTATCTTTCTTTTCTATAACAGATTTAGCCTTAGCTTATTAAACCTTCAAACATTCATATCGAGGTTATGATTGAAAACTCTGTTGCATCAAAAGATCAGTTTAAAAAGAAATTTCATGTTGAAGTGCTTGCATGTTTTTCTTATTAACAAAAGGTCTCTCAAGTTATTTAATAGTAACTGAAATAAATTTATATAACATTCTCCATCAAAAAGTCTTCAATATTTTTGTTATATTTATTCCTAAGTACTCTATTTTGTTCCATTTACCTTCATATCTTCTGTTCCCTTTAGGAGCATTTTTAGTAAATGGTATTTTTTTAAGGGATGTATCCTTTCCATCTAGGTTGACAAAATTGTTGGCATAAAGTTGTTTATAACATTCCCATATTATTCCCTTTTTCATGTCTATGTTCTCTTTAATTAAAACACCTCTCATATATGATATTGATAACTGTTACTCTGTGCTCTCTCCTAATTTCTTAGTCTAGCTGATGGGTTATCAATTTTGTTGATTACTTCAAGGAATCAATATTGATCTTTGGTAATTTTCTCTATTGTTGCTTTTTATTTTGTTTGTTTTTATACATATTTATTATTATTTTCTACGCATATTTGTCTTTTATTATCTTTTGCTAGATTTTAAATTTGCATTTTAAAAATTTTAGACCTATTATACTATCCTGATATAAATATTTAAAGCCATAAATTGGTCTGTCAGCACTGTCTGAGCTGTATTATATGCATTTTAGGCCAGCTCCAACTGTGTCATTTCTCATCAGCCTAAAGAACTTCCTTTAGCATTTCCTGTATTGCAGGTCTGCTGGTGATGAAATCTGTTAGTTTTCATTCTTAATTTTTATACTCTAAAATGTCTTTATTTTACTATTATTCTTTACAGATGTTCTTGCTGGAGATATAATTCTTGGTTCAAAGGTTTTGGCTTTTGTTTTTCTCGCAGCAATTTAAAGATGCTATTACACTGCCTCCACGATTTCAATGAGCTGTCAGCGGATTTCTGAACTGTTGTTTACCTTATTTAAAGTATCATACTTCTTTCAATGCTTTGAAAATGTTGTCTTTGATTTTCAGTTGCTTGACTATGCTTTGCCTAGGCATGGGGTTCTTTCTTTTTATCCAGCCAGGTATTTTCTGAACTTCTGGAATCTGTCAATTTACGTTGTCTCACCAAATTTGCAAATTTCCTGCCTTTATTCCTGTAAACATTATTTTTCTGCCACACTGTCTTCCCTCTGTCTAAAGGACTTCAGTTATACATGGTTTAGACTGTTTAATGTCGCTTTCAGTACCTTAGTTCTTTATAAAAACTTCTCTCTTTGTGTTCTCCATTTGTAAACTCCATGCCTCTGTTGTCACATGATGTTCTCCTTGTACACCTGTCACTGTCTCTCCTCCTCTTTTTATACCAGAAAGATTGGACTAGGGCCCACCCTGATCCAGAATGACCTCATCTTAAATTGATTATATCAGCAACGACCCTATTTCCAAACAAGGTCCAATTCACAGGTACTTAAGGTTAAGACATCCACATACCTTTTCAGGAGAACACAATTCAACACACAAACCTGGTGTTCCGGGAGGAGAAAAACAGACTAACTAACCAATACTAAGTATATGACCTAGGAAACTACCACAGGAGAGTTCACTGGAGATAGAATTTAATAATCAGCTCTTATTATTAATACCA
Source organism: Grampus griseus (assembly GCF_964374135.1). Taxonomy (NCBI): domain Eukaryota; kingdom Metazoa; phylum Chordata; class Mammalia; order Artiodactyla; family Delphinidae; genus Grampus; species Grampus griseus. Next base: position 2,956,734 of record NC_139015.1, read on the forward strand.
GCAATGACCATAATTATACTAATTAATACTAACAAAAAATGGCTATAAAACAGGACTAAAAGTTTCATAAGATATATTTAAGCAAAATTAAATATTTAGTAAAACAGATAGCCTTTGGATGGAATGTAATGAAAATATATAAAAGGAATGTTAATGTTATTGCTTACTGGATGACTTGATGTCTTGCAAAACAAAGAACATTTCAGGGAATGTGATATAAATGTTTAATGATAAAGTGATTTACTTTAGAAAGAAACTGAAGAAAAGTAATATCAAAATATCCCTTTAAAGAAAACTATAATTATTGCTATAGGTACAACTACTAAATTAACAAGTAAAGCTACTCCCACAGTAAATGTATTAATATGAATATTTTCCAAGATGAACATAAAAGCATCAAAATATTTATTCTTATACACCCAAATAATTAAGAAATGTTTATATTATTAGAGAAGACAGCCCTATTTTTGTAGCTCATAACTGACCCTTATGGTTCTCATATTTAATCAAAATTTTTTTCACCTGAAGCAATACTCATGACTTTGAAGAACATTTTGATTTCTTTTTTTTTTGATCCAAACTTCTGAAAGAATACAATGTTTATCTTCTAAAATTTCAACAGTTACCATAGACATCATAATTTAAAATCTATGTTAAAATGTATGCTCAGAAAAAAAATACTCAGAATTTCTGATCCTGAAGCTATACAGTATTAATTTGAGGGCAGGCTGGATTTTATTAGCCTAACTAGTTTTCTTATATTTTAATATCATTCATTTGAAAGAACTATTTTAGATGTTCTTAATGATATGCTTGGATATCCATATGTCTTGTCTAAAGAATTATGCAGAAATAGGCTATTATTATAACTGAATAAATCCATTTAAGTGTTCTATATCTTATTTACCTTATATTCCCTTAAGGCTGAACAAGGTGTTACAGTCTTTTACATTCTATCAGAAGCTTGCAGAATTTATATAATAATGAAATCTTACTGAGTTTGAGGCAAAAATTACATAACATGATGCAAAATGCAAGTAAGAGTTCCATGGAAGTAGGTACCCAATCAATAAGAGATTTTGGAAGAAGACATTCAAGAAGAGATAAATCTACACCTCCATATCACAGTTTTCTATTTTATTTAACCCAGAAATATGCAAATATACATGTATTTAACTCTGTTTTGAACAATTCTGAGTAACAAGATTTATCAATGGCAATGACCAAGAGTTCGTATTTTTAAATTATATTTAATACTTAATAGTATTTCAAGTTTCACAACTCAGAATAACTTAAAAATTGACACAATTCAGTAAAAAGATTGCCTACACAAAGTTCAATAATTATTCACACGAATCTTTATTTTTATTTTTTAAAAATGTTTTTCATTATGTGTGGCTTTTTTGAAATGAAATTTTATTAACAAGTTGTACCCTATGGCAGTGGATCTTGGAAATAAGAGTTCAATGAGATAAAAACAACAAAGCGGATACCTTCCAAAATAAATTATGTGGCTATCAGGAATGAGAGAGGGAGAAACAGGTGCAAATGACAAGTTGATGTTGAATTAATTGATGCTTTTTATGATAAATTTAAACACAGCAAACCATCATGCTGTAAGGAGAACTGCTAATAACTTTTATCCCACAGATTGTGAAGCTGCGATAAAGTTTAAGAAGAAAGTTGTACGTATAATAAATTAATTATAATCAGGATATAAGAGCTACATTTCTATAGGTTCCCTGTGTAGAATATATAAAAATGGGAATAACACGCCTAACTCCATGCATAACTGTATTACACATAACTGAAGCAGTCAAGTGATATTTAGTCAAACATAACTGGAAACTGACCCTGATTGGGGGGAAAAGAAAGAAAGGAAAAAGGAAGGGGGCATTTTTGCAGTTGGACGGGCTTAAGTTTGAATTTATTTAGCAGAGTGTGTAATCTTACAGCCTAACAGCTGGCAAACAGTGGTCAGACTCAGCCTGTCTTCTGTTTTTGTCAATAAAATTGGTTGGAACACTGCCACACCCACTAGCTGAGACTGTCTACAGCTGATTTCATGGGACAAGAGCAGAACTGAGTAAGCTTAAGTTATTTATTATCTGGCCCTAACCAGAAAACACTTGCAATCCTTGTTCTCTATTTTAAATTAAGCCTGAATTTTGCCTTCTATTCCTTTAAGTGTTGGGAAGTTTTTAGTGGATAAAAAGCTCATGGTCAAAATATTATGTAACTAAGAGTAAAACTCCATTTTTTGCATGGGAAAAATCTGCCTGATTTGATTCAACTCAAGTTTTCAATTATTTCCTTTGTACTTACTGTATAGATGGCATCATGAATAAAAAGTAATTATAAGAATTTACAATCTGGATAAGACACATGCTACATCATTATGAAAAATAAAAGAAACACAAATATATAATCAGTTTTTAAGTAATCAAATATTTATTAATGATATGTAAGAAAAAGCATAAACACACCATTTCACTGTATTTATGGAAAGTGCTCATAAGTAACTTTCTCAAGGAAAGATGACAAAATTATTTTCCAAAAACACTAGGTTGGCCAAACATCTATTTGTGCTTTTACATAATGAAGTAAGTTTGCCTACTTCTGCTTATTTACATGTTCTTCATGGCAATATATACTATAAGATGCTTAATTAATAAAACCCTTTTCTAATACAAAAAAATACCGTGTTGGTTTGTAAGTGTTCCTATTCTAAACATACATTAGAAATGATAAAATCACTCTCTTTGCTCTCAGTGCTGCGTCTGCTTATGTCTCTTTTTATCTTTCTGTTGGTTACCTCTGTTTTGACTTCCTCTGTCATGGTACTAGTACTGGAGTTTTTTGGAAATAGAAGGCAAATCATACATTTCCCTCCTACATTGTCTATAAATACAGGCTGCATCTTTTGGAGGCCTCACGAAGGTTCAAGGAAAGTTCAGTCTATAAGAAAGGGAAGCCTTTTCTATATCCCTTCTATATCAGGCTTCATTCCACATCTGTTATCCATGGGCTATTTCCCATGTTTATGCTTGTGGGAATATATGGAGCCAGGCTCATGAATAAATGGTGTAATTTATCATCTAACCTCTACTGTAGGTATCAGAGAGGTATATAATTAAAAACCACTTCCTTACATAGAAACACACACGCACACACACACTCATATTCTCCCCCACTGATTACGTATAATTTCTGAAATTAAACATTAGGACAATATTCCATTGTCCCTGATAAAATTCAAACACCTATGGAAAAGAAAATGCCAAACGTATCATCCACTTAGATGATATTGTCAAAGAAATTACAAAATTGCTTCCTGGAAGTCCATTTTAGTAGCTGCGAAATTTGAGATAAGTTGATTGCACTAATGTAAGGTACAAAGTTGGAGAGGATGAAATGGGTAAGAAAAGCTGAGGTGTTTGGCAAAAAATTTAAGTCTATAATCACTTGTTTAGCACCTATATTATGCTTGCACAAAATATAAGGAATTTTTTTATTATTAAAAACTCGTCCTTCATTGTCTTAGTCTGTCTGAACTGCTATAACAAGATACCACAGAATAGGTAGCTTCCAAGCAAGACAAATTTTTTTCTCCCAGTTATGGAGGGTGGGAACTCTAAGATCAAGATGTTGGCAGATTTGGTGTCTAGTGAGAGCCTCCTTCTTTGTTCATAGAAAGCCTTCTTTTTGCCGTGTTCTCGCAGGGTGGAACGGAGCTCTCTGGAGCCCTTATTATAAGGGCACTAATCTCATTCAGGAGAGCTTCACCTTCATGACCTAATCATCTTCCAAAGGCCCCACTTTCTGGTACCATCACCTTGGTACATTAACATTTAACACATGAATTTGGGGAGGACACAGATATTCCATCTACAGCTTTCATATTCCACATACTAGACAAACAGGGAACATTTCCTTACTTGCTAAATCAGGCTAGCAAAACTCTGATAAAAATCATGGCAAAGACAGTAGAAGAAAAGGAGGATGATGTTTCTCACAAGAATAAATGCAAAAATCCTAAACAATGAAAACAAAAATATATTAAAGAAAGAAAGAAAAGAAGATGGAAAGAGAGAAATCCACTATGAAACTGATGGTGAGAGCCATGAGTTGAGACAGTTTTCCTGTTATTGCCATTATTGGAATCCTAGCAACTTCCAAGGCTGGGAATATGACAGCAGAGCAGCTACACCCTCTGAAAGCCGTTATAAAGCCTATTCACCTAAAAAAAGAGTCACTTTTCTTTCCTGCAATTTTCTTTTCTTAAATTTGTCAGGTGCTTTCTGCAGGCTCTTGCCCTAGAAACATCACTTTCTTTACATCGCATGATGGAAGAGTGGGGGACCCCCATCCCTAATCCAGGAGACTGGATGGGCCTGGTAACTTGGGGAGGTAGCTACACCCATGATAGTAAACAATCTTCTTCATCTTGGTAAAAGGAAAGAGCAAGAGAGAAAAGCAGAGAAAAATGAGGAGAGGTTGAGAAGGAAGACTTATGGAAAAGCAAATAAATAAAAAATAATTCAGTGACTAATCCTTCCCCTACATTTGGGTCCCCAGAAGAAAAGGGAAACCAACTGAAGTAATAAAATCTACCTATCCTAAAAAGAAATTCTAGGTAACAAAATCCTGAGCTAGTTTCTTAATGTTTGAGTGAGACAGCAGGAAAATATATACCAAATGATTCACTTCACATAGATTTATTATAAAGCTAAAGATGCTTAAGTTTCAGTAATGTTCATGCCAAAGTGAGCCTCTTCCAAAGTCAGTGTGGGGTCCTAATAATGTGTTCACACAGCCATGTGTTTACATGTTTCTGTAAAGAGAGAGATTTTAACGTTTATCTATTAGGAGCATTGTTTCTTTCTATTCTGTCTTCCTTTCCTCCAAAAGAGCATTGCAGTGGAATAAAGACCATTTTAAGGATTTGGCTAAGAGGAAATGGAGCTGAGAACAGATTTAATTCAGGATTATTGGGATTTATTTATGGGATTCAAGATCACTTCTGTGTATAGTTCTGTAGCAACTAGGGATAGGAAGGGGTTTACGAAATACTCCTACCACCACTGTGCCTATTCCCCAGCCTTATGACACAAAGATGCAGGACCAGAGACATATGACCATACAGTCACGTGCTATGGCATCCAGAACGAGAAGTTTGAGGATCAAAGAGAAGCTAGGTTTGAAATATGCAATACAAGAATCTAGTCTGTGGAAAATTCTTCCAATTATCTAGCTTGTAAAATTGAAAAGAGAGTCAAAAGTACAATATTCTCATGTCAAAAATATACTTGATAATGTAACATATATAACTGTAAATCCACCATATGTCTTTGATGGGTATTATGTGAAGGATTTATCAGAATCCCAAGTGTAAAAACCTACACTGATAAAAGTGAGTACATTTATGTGCGAAATTGCATGTTTTGTGTGTCCCAGTTATTAAAATTTTTTAAAATTAATTCATTATTCTAGATGAAAGACTATATTAATTTTCTTTTCTATCCATAGAAAAGTACAAAACTGTCATGTGAAGAGGCAATCAAAGAGTACACAAAATGTAGAGGAGAGAAGTATTATAGTGGTACATAAGGCAGTTGATAAAAATGTTACATTGTTTTTCTGTATTTTGTGTTGTTTGTTATTTGTCAGCTTTTAAAAATATTTAAGCTGCTGGCCTTTCTTTTCTCCTTATAAATACATATTCACTTTCATAAATAAAAATATAGGTCATTCTTCAATAAACATTTATTAAATATCTACTCTATGAAAAAATTGTACTAAGGAAAGGAATTGTAGCAGGGAACAAGACAAAAACAATCCTTGTCCTCTTTAATATAGAAAGCAAGACAAACATTGAATTACTAATGAAGCAATTATTTAATACAGTGCTACAAAGGAGAAATTCAGAGTGTTTTGACCTCAACATGCTTTGAGCCCTGTTCCCCAAGGACAGGTAGGGGACGATGGTGAGGGAAGAGTTTCTTAAGGAAATGAACAGTGAGCAGACTGCAGTATGAGTAGGGATTATGTCAGGGGTTGGATGGGGTAAGAGAAGGGTAGCTGGGGTAGAAGGGTAGCACATGCTAAGGCTCTGACGCAGGAATGACCATGGTGGGTTAAGAACCTGAAAGGTAAAGTAGTAACAAGTTGGTAAAAGACAGAGAATGAGGGAGGGGCAGGCAGGGGGTGGTCAGTGACACATGAGCAGGGTGGGTAAGCCATGTTAATATTTTGTTTTTTATCATCAGAACAAAGATGAACTTTTGAAGAATTTTAAGTACATGAGTGACTTGTACAGTAATAAATATGGTTCTGACTTATCTGTATGTAATGCTTAAAGGAGCATAGGGTGAGGAGAGGATATTGCAGGAGACCAGGTAAAAAGTTAAAAAGTAATAGTAGCTATAAGCAGGATGGTGGCCGAGATGGAAAAGAAGGAAAATCTGTTCTGCGTGGAGGAAAAAAGTGAAAACAAGAAGATAGAGGTCGGAAAATACAGAAGATATCAGGACTTTGAGTCGTCCTATGTGGCCAGAGCATAAATGAATTTCAAAAGATAGGTCACCTCCTTCAAGTCTCTGCTCAGGTGCCTTTCAATATTCTGCATGCCAAAACAAAGATCCCACGTGCCACAACTAATGCTGACGCAGCCAAAAAAACAAACAAACAAACAAACAAACAAACCCAAACTTATGTCCTTCTAGCTCTCTGTAAAGAGTTCTGTTTTGTTCTGTTCTGTTTTCTAAGCTCTCAAAAATATGCTTAGCACACCTAGAACAAAGTCAATACACATTTGTTGAATGAATAAATGAGGACTCCAAACACATCTGTTTAAAACAATGATTTTGTAGGAACTGTGTTTTAAGGGTTAATTCTGGAGAAAAGAGGACCCTTATGGTGACAATAAGTGGCACCTTTAAAATCTTCTCTCGTGTCATATGTCAGTTGCAGGTTTTTGTGAAGATTAGAAATAGTTATATTTCTATTTTTCTTACTCAAATTCTGGTTAATATCTCAAAATAAAAACCCATTTACAGATGGTACTTACCACTTAATCGTTCTTGAGTAGAATTCCCATCTTTTCAAATTATCAACATTTCTAAAATGAGAACTATCCTATATCTTATCAACAATTTATTTATTTGATAAATATTAACTGAATATCTACATTAGACACCATACCATAGTATTTAGCACAGTGCCTAATGTCCTCATTAGGCATCATACACAAATAGGCAAAGTAAAAAGAAACAAATTAAAATAAAAATGTTTTAAAGAAACATGTTAATTTCTTTGGAGGTAACAAGTTACCGAGATAGAGAACAGAAAGATCACTGTCACATGAAATGATTGGGAGGCTTTTCCAAGGAGAGAACATTCAAGCTGTAAAATGAAAGATGAAAAGAAATTTTCCCTGAGAGGAGCAGAGAAAATACAAAGGGAAGAGGAACACTTTAAACCAGGAAAGGGCTTGGCAGGCTGAAGGAAAAAGAAAGAAAATAATAATGACAACAGTCATCTTTATTGATGCTCAACTGTATTCAAACATTATTCCAAGGCTTTACCTTGACTGTATCTTTAAATGCTGACAATCTCACCATCTCAGCATGTTAGAGTTGAGGAAATAGTCATAGAGAGAGCAAGTGATTTGCACTGGATCACGCAGAACAAGGTCACACACAGGTGAAACAATAATCAGGCAATCAAACTCGAGTGGAGATCAGTTATACAAGGGCTTACAAAAGGCTGTGAAGTTGTGTAGCATCAAGATGACCCAGAGCCTCAATTCAAGTATCAATATTAACTATGCACAGGTCTCATCAGCTTACAAATTTGTTAAATATAAAAGTATTTTCATTTCATAATGTTTCTAAATGATATTAATTGAATCATTAGTTGTACACCTGAAACTAATATTGTAAATCAAATGTACTTTGATAAAAATATTATCAGCAAAATAAATAAAATGAATAAATAATAAAATATTAAGAGTTTCCTATTTTCCTCACTAGAGACATTTCTTTGATACACCAATAACCAATTACTTTTAATAGTGTTCTATATTCTGGAAAGCATTCTCACATTTCTGAGAAAAATGAAAGAAGATTTGAACAAATGAAGAGATATACAGTATTCATGGACTAGACAATTCAATTTTATCAAGATTTCAATTCTTCCCTAGTTGATTCAGATACTCACAGTAATTTTAACTATAATCCCAGGGACTTTCTTTAGAAAGAGAAATTGACAAGATTTCTAAAATATATATGGATATGCCAAGGACACTGAAATTGTAAAATATCTTGAATAAGAAAAATAAGAATGTATGCCCTTTGAGTTCGTGGCTTACTATCTAGAATAATCAAAACAGTACTCTACTTTTTGGCATAAGTATCAGAGAACAGAGCAACAGAGAACAATAAATCAGAAACAGATCTACTCTTATAAGAGCATTGGATTTATACAAAAATAAAAAAGCCATGTGATTTGTATAATAATGATTTTCCAACGGTGAGAGAATAACTGAATATCCATACAGAAAAAAATGACCTCCATTCATACCTTACATGCTCTGAATTGATTAGTTCAAATATATAAATATATTTATATTCCTAAATATGAAAGACAAAACCACAAATCTTAAAGAAAAACAGAAGAGAAACTATGACTTGAAGGCAAGAAAAGGTTTCTTGGTCACAGAAAGTTATAACCGTAAAAGGAAAAGTGATTAGACTTTAAAAAATTTAAAATTCTGCTCAAGAGAAATCTTTAAGAAATACATAGACAATTATAGCCTAAAAGAAAATATTCATAAAATATATATCTGACAAAAGACTCATAAAGAAGATTATACTTGTCTCCTACAAGTAGATAATAAAAGAAAAAAAAACACAGATACTTTAAAATAGAAGATATATTAACACAAGTGCGCATTACACAGATGGAAATTGCTTGGATGATTTATCATATGAACATGTAAATTAAAACCACAATGAGATACCCACACCTACCAGAAGGACTAAAAATAAAATAGACTGACCAGTCAATGTTGGGGGAATTTGGAGTAATCAGAACTCTCGTAAATATTGGTGAAAATTTAAAATGATACCATCACTTGAGAAATATTTTAGAAATTTCCTATAAACTAAATTTATTCACTTGCTCCATTATCTAGTAATGCCATTTCTAGATATATATTTAAAAGAGACAAAAAATCTGTTCACAAAAATCTGTAGTAGAATATTCATATTATTTAAATAGTTCAAAACTGCAAACAACCTTAGAATCCATCAATGAAAAGGATTTGTATATTAAAATAACATGTAGTGCCAATACCTTCTCATACAGCTTTCCTTTTTCCATGATTTCCTGACTATTTTTGCATATTTTTCCCTATAAACTTCATTATCAACTTTTTTATTGGAATTACATTACATTTATAACTGAATTTGTGAAAGCTGACATCTTTATGATGCTGAGTCCTTCTAAGCAAAAATAAAAATTCTTTCCATGTTTTTCAATTCTGCTTTAGGGCCTATCAAGAGAAATGCACACATTTTTGAGGTTTTAGAAAATGAGGTGTAATTGGCATTAGCACTCACTTTACTGATGAAAAATCTAATTTCTGGGTTTTTTTTACTTAATCTTACTTTTGAAGCGACAGCATCACCGTAATCATTGTTTCAGGCAAAACTTATCTGGATGCAAGTAGAGTGGATGAAATATGTGTAATGGGATATTTGCATAGTCTCAAAAATATCTCCCCATAATATATTATTAATTACAAAGGGAAAGCAGAAACTTTAAAGTGAAGAAACCAACTTAACCAAATAAAGTTAACCTTACCAACAAAGGGAAAATTAGGCATTATGTGACTGGTGCTATAATGCATTGAGAAGGATCCATGCAACATTAATTTTGTGTATTCCTGCCAAAAATGCATAATGCAATCATGAGGAAACACCAGGGAAGCCAAATGAAGGACATTCAACAAAACAACAGGCCTGTTCTCTTTTTAAAAAGTCAAAGATATGAAAGACAACGAAGATTGAGGAGCTGTTCCAGATTCAAGGGCGTTAATTGGCCATTTGCTACATGTGGGTTGAATTCTGGACCAGAAAAAAAATTATTTTTCCATACTTGTTATAATGGATATTAGTGGAATAATTAGCACAATTTAGATGAGGAATGCAGATTAGATAATACTATTTTTATTAATGTTATTTTTTTGATTTTTATCATTGTACCGGGTTAAGTAACAAAATTGCTCCTATTTTTAGGAAACTCTCATTGAAATATTTAAAGATAAAAGCACATCACAAAAGCAACATACATTTAAAATGTTGCATAACAACTGAGGAGTCTAAGTGAAGGGAGGGATACATAAAAAGTGTTCTTGTGAATCTTCTATAAATCTGAAATTAATTCAAAATTAAAATATTTTAAACATATATTTAAAAACTATATATGTTATATTAATATATAATAAATAATCTATATTATATATAGATTGTATTCAGTTACCTTTAGATACTAATCTGGTAAATACTAAAATTAAAGAATTGCTAAATGGAGATTTTAAAAGATATATTCTATGGGCTCTAAAATATTCCTGGCCACAAACTGAAGGCGTCACAGATTGTACATACCTTCATTTATTGATTTATTTTTTAATATCTCACCTATGTCATCAGCCCTCTGGGAACACTAGAATAATTAAATTCTCACCAGTTAAATGTGTAGAATAATTAAAGCTGTCAGAATCTCCAACATGCACAAATCCTGAGGCTATTCACGTAAACAAAGCCAGGCAACATAGATGGTGTCACTTTAAGGTCACTTTTAACACTTTTGAGTAAAAGAAGAATGACATATGAAACAGTATAAGACATCTAATACAGAACTTATGAAACCTTGGCAGGAATTTTATGTTTAGAATAGAACTACAACAAGTAATAGGTTAACAGGTTAATAACTACTGGATTTTTTCCTGAATGTCATTCTCTAATAACTAGGCTTTACCATCCCACTCTTTTTTTCATAAAAAAGAACAAATATTTAGTGGTAGAAAAAGGTATGAGCAGTAAGAAACAAACTTAATGTTCATTCTTTCCAAATGGTGAGGCTCTTCGAAATAAAGATGCAGGGTCTGAAACACTGTGAAAAGCTGTTTAAGTAATTATGATTTCTATGTAAAGAGCAAAGGCAAAGCTAGTACTGTCACCTTTTTGTATAAAATTTCTATGCTAAGGAAACTCCTAATCTATATGGCATTGCAAGTTCACGCTTTGAGTTCTTTCTCTGTTTCAAATACATAGCAATAATGAATAGAATAAAAATGTACAGTCAAAAAATAAAAATGTATATGAACAAGAAACGGAACAGAAGCAAGCAAACAAAATAAATGAAACTAGATCTGCAGGCTTGTTCTGGGAATCGAAGCAAGGAAAGGTGGCCTGGGGTTTCATCTTCTGAAGGGCTATGAGAACCTAAATCAGCCAATATGACATGTAGAACTGGAGCCAGAGGCTCTGCCTGAATTAGAGACTTATTAATCCCTCTGCCCTCGAAAGGACGCAGAAAAGTTCTCCTCCTGAGTCCTACCTGTAACCAGGGCTTCTGTGAATCCGTTTGTCTGGGATTGTAGGAGGAAGTTGACTAGAGGCTTCATCAATACCAGCCAGCTGACTTAGCTCCTGAGCCCACAATATTGCCACACTTAATAGAACAACTGCAAATATGGCCCAGGGTTGGGGACCCAGGGGAGTCCTAAGGAGGAAAGAAAGAAAGAAACAAACAAAAATTACAAAGGCAGAGAGAGAAAATTCACTCCACTTAAGGAAGCAAACCAAAATTCCAAAATCTATGAGGAAACCTTTGAAAATTAGCCAACAAAATGAACAATTAAGAGACAAATTCACTAAAAGAAGAGTAAAGCAATCTAAAAATGACTGTGAAACCTACATGCTCAAGATTTTCAAAATGTAAGTGAAAATAGCATTTATAAAAAAGGAAAAGAAATTATTTTTAAAAGACAAGAGAAATGAAGCAAGGAAAGTGGATATGAAAAATAATGAATTAGAATTCAACGGGTATAAAGTTTCAGTTATACAAGATGAATAAGTTTATAGATCTGCTGTACAACACTGTGTCTGTAATTAACAATACTGTATTTTATACTTAAAGATTTGTTAAAAGGGCAGATCTCCTGTCAAGTGTTCTTACCAAAATTAAAAAAAAAAAGAAAAATTAATGAATTGGAAATAATTGAAAAATGTTCATAAAGTGAGTTAAATGACCTAGATAGAGACAATAAACTCTACGATGTACACAAAGAGAAGCAGGGCACTGGAGAATAATTCCAGAAATTCACCCAGAACACAGCAGAGAGAGAAGGGGATTTTTAAATGCATATACATAAGGGGATCTCTTTGTTCCAATATGGATTCAGTAGATCCCTGAATTACTTATCAATGGTCATCCTTCTTCAGAGCAAACAGGAAAAGATTTTAAACAGGCTAAGTGTCCTTTAATATATTTTTGATAAGGAGTGACTCTCATTAATTAATTTTTATTTTGTAAGAAGAAGAAAGCATTGTTACATGTTGGTAAACAAAAGGTGATTTAGGACCTGTCAATATATTCTTGAAGACAGAATGTTTAAGTGAAAATCCCTTTGTTTTTATGGTAATAGAATGATTATTTTCTTTTGGGTGTGGTTGTGAAGTATCAGGTTTTGCCTTTCTGCATCAGTCCACCTTTGAAATAACTTCTTTACAACTTAACACAAATTCCTGTGTATTAAACTGGGGCTAAGAAATATTTGGGGTCTGACATTTAAGTCTCCATTCTCTCAAATTAAAGCTTTTCAGAATAAAGAAAAATTTATTTGGCAACACAAGATTATATAAACTCAACATCTGGATAATTGAAATTATTTTCCTTTTTATCCAAAAGATTTGATGCCACGTGGGCACAATCACCATGTCTTCTATAAGGATACAAGCATCTCTAACAATGGGTGAAACCATGTTTGATAGAATAATATCATGATTAGGACAATAAAAATGGAGCATAGCTAAGTGGATACTTTAAAGTGTCTATAATACAGGGAGTAGAAATTGACAATATATTTAGATGTCATTTTGACCTTAAAAAACACGTTGAAGCAATTCAGAAATGAATTAGCTTAAACTTGAACAAATTAGCAGGGCTTGTTGATAAAAAATGACTGGCGAAATGTATTACAGGTTATGGAGCATTATTAAAATGTCTGATACATAATAGACGTTCAATAAACATTTGCTGAATTAAATCAGGGCTAACTGTAACAGGATACCTTGTATGATAGACTATAATAGATATAGAGTTTCATGAACACAGGATTCAAATACAGTTGTATCTCATTTACTTTTCTAAGTAAACACTTAAGCACCACTGACCCTGAAAAATAGTTATACTAATATCACCTCCATCAGTTCCTGTGTATCCAAAAATTGTTTTCTTAGTCTCAAGAGCTCAGTTCTTCCATGTTCTAGGAAGAGAGCAAAATGAAGAACCTAATTTCTTCATGGTGCATTTGCTTTGGTGCTGTTACATACATTGAAAACTGTTCTTGTGCATTCCGATGGATTGATATCCATGGCTTCTGTGATTAATTTTCTCCCTAAGATCAGTGTAATAGTCCTACAGACTTGAACCCCAAGTTTATGCTCTAGGAATCTCCAACCTAGACTCTCCTTCCTCCTTATGGTAGGATTGGTTCCCTTTAAGACTGTCCATGCCTTTTCCTTAATGTGCAGCCACCAAACTTTGACTCCTTGGAGCAGCTTCTCTTCTAGAAAAAAAAATGAGTGTTGCCACCAAAGGCATCCATTAAAAGGTCTACTAATTCTCATATTAGGTTTCACAAAAAATGTTTTAGTCTTGTTAAATATATAGTCTGTGATTAAGAAAAAAAATGTACTTTTCTATTTTATTAACATAAAATCTAATTTGTTTTTAAGAAAATGTCACCAATTTTTACAGCGATAAGATAATTATGCTAACATTTTCCCCTCTTTAATTCATTGTACATTAACTAAATGATGCAGTTAGCCACCTGGGCAGGGATTGTAAGGAAACTGGATCACCCTAATATTTGAAATTGCAAATATGGACAACTGAAATGATAATTAATGAAAAAACAAATATAACCTTCATTTCATTTGATCTTTATCAACAAAATCAACTGGAAGACTAAGGTAACAATATGAATATATCAAGTTAAAAAAAAATCAGTGTAAAACTTTAGCTATCTCTATACCATACGGGTCTTACATAGGTTAACTGAAGATATTTCCTTTTACTTCCACATACTTTTAATAGAATTGATCTCATCTATGTCAAAATATAGAAACATGGGTTCTATGTATCTGATGAACAGTCATTATAATACAATTCTATATTTCCAGGGTAGTATGAGTGTATATTAGGGTATACAGAACACTTAGGGATCCAATGGCAGGAGGTACTTCTTAAGTAGAAGTTATTTTTATTTTTCAATAAGGATGTTTTTACTTTAACTTGTCTCTTCATATTCAGAAATGAAAGCACAATTTATTTTTCTTGTGTGCATATCCAATTTATGTATTATGTAGTTTTTCCTGACCCAGGTGAACCATGAGTATGAAAAATGAAGAGAGGATTTGCAAATAAGGCAATATAGTAAAAAAGGTATTTATGTGATATTTAATAGTATCATATTTCCTCCCACTTAAAACTATATATCCTTGGGGCTTCCCTGGTGGCGCAGTGGTTGAGAGTCCGCCTGCCAATGCAGGGGACATGGGTTCGTGCCCCGGTCCGGGAGGATCCCACATGCCGCGGAGCGGCTGGGCCCGTGAGCCATGTCCGGAGCCTGTGCTCCGCAACGGGAGAGGCCACAACTGTGAGAGGCCCGCGTACAGGGGAAAAAAAAACAAAAAAAAACAAAAAAAAACTATATATCCTCAATGGTTTATATATTCTCTAAGAACTGAGTTAAAAATGCTCCTATAATTGAGGTGATATTCATTTTAAGGTTTTATTTGTAAAGAAACATTTTCTTTTCCTTCTTGTTATATAATCGTGGCACTCACATTTGAAGAATGTGAAGAGTCAGCTAGAAGACACAACTCTGTCATTACTTCATTACAGTCATCCCACCTTTCTTCTGTTCTTTTTTTTTTCTTCTTATAATTGCTTTTTGAAAAAAAATGGGAATATATGAAACGGTCTTAATGTTAATTTACACTTGACAAATATTGTAATTGGTACAATTTAAAATTATTTCATACTCATATTTAAAGTACAGGAATTATACATTAACTTACTATTGACAGGTAGCTCTTAATTCCGTAAATACTAGAAAACCCAGAAATAACCAAAAATAAATCCTAAAGCTATTAAATATGCTAAATCAATGTGATGACAGCCCACAAGTTTGGTTTTTAATTTTTTTGGTCTGAATTACAAAAACAATTTTATTTTACTCATTTTTCATTGAAATAAAATTCAATTATCTAACTAGTTTATTTAAATTGTGTGGTCACTGAGACAGATAGCCATTTCTTCATTTAGTTATCTACTAAGTTGACATGTAACCAAACAGATTTAATCAGTTTAGTTAAATAGCTAGACAAATCAGTCAAAACTTCAGTTATTTATCAAGTGTCAAGTAAATTTACAAATGAGTTATTTTATTTTGTAAAAAGTATTTTCTGTAAAGCTGTTTAATAGTCATATAAACAACCAGAGGAAAAACAAAATCCACTCAATAATAGTAAGAATGGAGTAAGATCCCACTAAAATAGAGGAATTAAAAAGAAAAAAAGATGTGACTATTGCCTTATAAGGTTTTCAAGACACTGTACAGTCTATTGTCTCTAAGGAAACTTTGGACAAAAACAACATAATTGTGACAAAATCACAAAAGTGATTTCTTTTTTTTCTGCAAGAAACTCCTAAACTTTTAACACTGTCCTATTAGATCATTTAAGAAAAACTCCTGCGTGAAGTTAAGTGTGTATTTATATACATGGATAGCGTCGTTAAGATCTCCCAGGTATTTATTCACAAGTGCTCAGAAGAGATTGCTAACACAGTACTGCATAGTACAGCCATATATATATATATATATATATTTTTTTTTTTTTTTAAGGCCTTGGACTTCCAACTGGAGAGAGAGAAAATAGCTTTAAACTAACATTCATCCACATCACAATAGTACATTCTAGGTAATCAAAAAGAGAGAATTCCACAATTGTGGTTGTTTTTAAACTATGTTTTTAAGAAATATAAAATGATCCTTTATTCTTTTTCTAATAAGTTTTAAAACATGTTATTTAAGTTGGCTTACAATACTTTCACAAGCATTTTAGAGCCAAAAATATTTATCTTACGATTTACAAATTACACTACAGTAATCTGTAAGGTAAGTTTATCTGACTTTCAAATGTATAGAAATATCTTAAATACATTTATTTACATATTTTGACTTGAAAACTGTAAGAAAAATAAAGTATGAGTTTTAAGGCATATACTTATTTTTAGTTGTAGATGTTCAGAATGAAAGATAATTTTCCCTACAAATCTCTGGCAAACTCTAACATAATAATCATCAATACAAATAATTATTCTATCGGATTTTCAACCAGATCAGGTAAAATATGGTTCTTCCATATGTATTTTTGAGGAACGTGTTTTAAATCATTAAATGTATATACAGTTGAGTTTGTGTCTACTGGATGCCAGCTTAAGTACTCCGTTTAATCAATCATTTAATGCAGTTTTTTAAAAGCCAAAGGTTTACCCACAAATGACCAATGTGCAAAATCTGCTCAATTTTGAAAATTGGAGATTTTTGTCTCTAAGAATATAATGAAAATCATACTTTCAAGATTGAAATAGTAACAATGAAGTACAAATTATATATATTAAATCCTTAACAGTTTACTCATTACTGTTACAGAGGTGCTTTATCATGGTGAAAAAATAAAGACGTTAAATGGCCCTTTAATTGAATAGGAAAGGAATTATGCATTTCTCATGAGTATGCCATGCCTTCAGCTGACTAAGACATTGAGTTTGGCTAACGGGGGCACTGGAGGTCAGAGAGTGCGGCAAGGAGATGCAGGGCTCTGATTTCCTCCGTTCTTCTATTTCCTCTCTTCCAGCTTTGTTTGGCAGGCCTGTGCTCCTCTACCAAAGCCAGAACAGCTGTCTGGAGGCCATTCCCAGGGCTGCAGTAAGTGCTGAGCTCTCCTAACAGCTTCTTCCTTTTTGCCCCTCAGGACTGATGACGAACGCTTTCTCTCTATTTATATAGTTGCTGGGTTCTTCACTCTCCCTGGTTAGTTCTTCAGTCCTGCCCCAACTTTGTACACACTCCCTTAATTGAACTTTCTTTGATTATGCTTTGTGTGTGCATCTGTTTCTTGCCTCTGGACAGTGACTCATAAACTGTAGAATGCCCAAATTAGATAAACTTAAACTGGCAAAATAAAATGACTAATATTGTGCTCTGTCCATAAAATGATGTATTTTTAGAGTATGCATGTAAGCTCAATTCATTTGATTGAGCTTGCTTTTCTTTTCCCAAAATACAGTTTTACAATCCATTCTGCACTAAATGTTTTTAAATGGTTTATTCAACTCCAAATTCAGAAGTATAAAGTTTTCTAAAGGCAAGCTAAAGTACATAACATTTTATTTACATACAATGGGATTAAATGTAAGGCAACTAGGTTTCAGACGCCCACTTTACCATTTACTCTCTATGTGACTTTGGCAAACCTTCATAAACTTTCTTCATCAAAGGATATTACTCTGTAAAATGGTGATAATAATATGTAACCTCATGGAGTATAGTGTGGATTAAGTAAGAAAGTTAATACAAATTACTTTATGTGTACCCAGTATCAATGTGTTATTTATTTTACTTTATTTCCATTAGTCATGAAATCCAAGGTTATTTTATAAGCAAAAAATATATACAACAATCAGTTAGATAACTATACATTATATTATAGCTATAAATGAATAATTAAGACAAATACTTTTGTAATATGGAGATTTTATGTCAAATTTGAAGGCAAATCTGGCTCCAGTATTAAAATTTTCTTTTAGAAAAAGATACTTCTCAAATCATGAAACAGCCTGCTATTCATTTATTTATTTAGTAGTAGGTCATAGAATTTAAATGGACTTGACAAGTCATTTTTTTAGTAAATGTTTGTGTCTCCTAATTAGTTCTGTGTTGAAGTAAATTTTCTCCACCTCCCTTTCTTTCTTTCTCTCATATCTATTTGTTTTTACATGTGTATGTATGTATGTGTATATATATAATTTTATTTACTTAATCTCTATAAATTTTTTTAAGTAATTTATAAGTAATTGAGTAATTTTTTTTTAAGTAATTGAGAAAAGTATCAAGACTTCTAAATGATATCTCTATATCCAAACTTCTCTATTCCCTATATTGAAGCATGCTAAGAGGTAGCCCTCCAATGATTCTTTCAGACAGGATTTGTTTTACTAATAACAACAGTTTTACTTCTTATATTCCCTAATTCTTACACTAAATCCAATTCAAAAATGATCTGCTTACTTTCTGGAGGCATTTGGATTTTGACACATCCTTTAAATTATCATTGAATAATATCTGTACATAATATTTATAGTACTCTTAAACCAGCCATTGGGTCCATCTGAGGAAATCCAGAAATTAGATAATATTTTATCTCACTTCTATACTAACCTAAAACTCAGAATCGTACTCAACCTCATTTATGACACTAGAAATAAAACCATTGGTTTTTTGAGGAGTTTCAACTCAGAGAGAAAACAAATTGTTTCTATTTTTCTTAATCCCACTTTTTCACCATGTTTTGTTAAATCCCCCCACCCCTTTTCCCTTAACAATATAACTCACAGATCTGACAATTTTAGGGTCCTTTTCCAGGAAATTCCAACTTTTCAGTAAATTCCAATTGAAACTTCTGATTTCAAATGCAAATCAAGCTCTACACTTCCCTTGTCCAAAGGTAGAGCTATGACTTCTGTGCTGGGAGAGCAGGCATGATTGTTGTTTCTACTCTGATATATATGTCTTGGGTCTCTGGATGTTCTACCTATAAATTTGTAAGAACTGGATGGGAATAGATCAGGCAGAGGGAGTGGCTAATACAAAGACCCAGAGGTAAGAGCCTACCTGATGGACACTGTAAACAGTTCAGGGGCAGTAGAGGCCCTTGAGGACATTTTGAATGCACTGGCATTTAATCTGAGACAGGAACCCATTGGAATTTTTGAGCAGAGAAATGAGGGCATCTGTTTTAAGTTATCAAAAGACACCGTAGCTTGTTTTTTGAGAATAATCTACATGCTCAGGGGTGGAGGAGCTGCAGAGCTGGGTCCAATGGTGATGATACAGATGATCTGCTCCCAAGAGGCTGGAGGCTGATAGAAGGACTAACCTGAGAGAGGAGTCCTGGGAGAAAATCAGACCATTCATGTGGGTGGGAGCTCCAAGATTTTAGAGGTGTGAATTGTTGCAGATGTGACACAAATACTCACATGAATGCCCAATCAGGGAAAGTATTACCAAAAAAAAAAAAAAAAAGGGTAAGAAAGAAAAAAAAAGATATATTAACTATCCTAGACTGCAGTCTAATTGAAGACTTCAAAGCCTACATATTAGTGAGAACTAATGAGCTGGTGACTTATAATGGCTCACATATTAAAGTACACCTCATATTGAAATTAGCTAGATTATTTCATCATTAGACATGGTTACCAGCTAACGTTTCAGAAAATCAGATTATCAGTTAATAGGAATTACCTTTCTAGAATTACTTTCCTCTTTGCATTAATACTAACCCCGTCTCTTAAACTTTTTTTCCTATGATCTGTATCCTTGGGATATGCCAAGTGTTTTCCTGCTTTACCCAATTTAAGGCTGTTCTTCTCAGATCTGCGAATCTGGGTCATCTGGTCTCCCAGCAAGTACAATAAATAGTATAAAATTTGCCCCTTTAAGAAAACAATCCAACTTTCTTTCAATTAACTTGATCTCAGATTCACTTATTTTCTTAGCCTTACATCCACACAGTGCTTTCTGGTTTTTGAGTACAGGTTATTAATGAATTCAACATGTAGTATAGGGAAAAAGAAAGTACTGAATATGTTAGGGTGAATTAGGTTGAAACACAAATACAGTATGTAAAGGCACAACACCACAGACATTTATTTCTTGCTTACATAACTTGCTTACATAAAAGTTCAGGGGGGCAGCTCTTCTCTACGTGATCTTTCAGTGACCTAGACTTCACTTATATGAATCTTTGAGCAACTCATTACTGGATGCTTTCAAGAGGCAAAGTGGGAAGATAGCTTGGGCAGCCACTCTTCAATCTTAAACCCTTTGCCTGGGAGAAGCATGCATTACTTTTGCTCATAACCCCTTGAAAAGATTAGTCCCATAGCCACACCTAACTACAAAGTGGTATGAGATGTGGAGGTCTTAGATGGGCATCTACTTCCTGGCTACTATTCTGTTTAATAGAAAAGGTGAAAATAAAATTTGGTGGACCAGCTAATAATAGCCCATCCTCTGGCCCTGAAAAATCTGTGTCCACTTTTATTCTCACACTTAGAACACTTTCCCTCCCTTCCTTAGAGTTACAACCAAAAGTCTATCCAGTTACTTCATACATATCAAAGCCCAGGATTTCTCAGTGATGCACAATCTTCTGAACCTCATGCTGTTGCCACTTAATAACTAAAAATGGAAGTTATTTCGCACATTAGGCCTCCTGGCATGTTCACTAAGATAAACTCACAGAAGCAGGGGGCATAACTGGTATGCAGGTCTCCTAGTACCTACCGCATCCTGATTCAGTGCACAGGGACCCAGCAGGGACAGACATCAGGTCTGGGAGAGGGAGGAGGGACTTCTTAAGTTATGAGATTGGGGAAGCAGTAGACCTGCAGCCAGGGATTCAACAGCAAATACTTGTCTCTAGCCCAGTTTTGCCAGCTTATCATTCGTGGGAGGATGAGCATCATTGCACTTCCTGGAGTGACCGGAGCCTTTCTGTTACAGATGTTTGATCTACTTCCTCAGCATTCCTGTAACTGGGGAGCATAGCCCCTCTCATGGGGTGATTCTGGAGGCTGGAGTCCAAGCCTTGTGGTTGCAGTACATAGCACTTGGCTGACAGGTGAGCTAATTCACCACATTCGGACCCTACCAGAATTGATGGTTTTAAGTGCTCTGCTGTGGCCAGTTTTCATGCTTTGCACGAGACCACTCTGCAACTGGTTATTCCTTACTTCTCGAGATCAGGGATTCATTATACTAAGCATCCCATGATTACCTGTAGGAAGCATGAGGAAACTTACAGAACAGGCATACAGAGGACAGTTAAGAGCTATTATATTTTAAGCCTTTGTTTTGGTTTTGAGCTTCTGACAGATGTCACTTAAAAATTATATTTAATATGAGTAACATGATTCTGTAGGATATTTACACTCAAACCTATGGAAATCTTTTATAGGTAGAAACGCCACAATATTAAATCTTAAAGTAGCTTAAAGTAGCTTAATGCAAATGTAACTTTTCTAAAATAGTTGTTTTAGGATAAGACCAAAGAATTTTTTTGTTGTTGATATAAAATACAATGCCTATCCTTTTATACAATATAGGGCATTAAGTCAGTATGTACTTAAACTAACTTTATACTTTTTACACAATATTGAGTTATTCCTGACTTCGTGGAAAAATTTAAAAATTTATCTAAAGGTCTAATTATTGAATCCTCTGTTAAGGTTTCATCTTTTGTTTTTAGGATCACCTAATCATATACATATATGGTTTTGTGTCTTAATATTAGATAATATCTGATGTAGTTTGAGGGAACATACTTGATGGAGAAGGGAGACTGAGGGAGAATTATAATTTTGTTATGGTATTTAGGGTATGAACTACCTGTGAATTTCTTACCTGGGTCAGATCAGAGATGAGAATTTACCAGATGTAGAAGAAACTCATATTTTATAGATAATGGACTAGTGCCAGAGAAAGGAGAGTAAGGAGAAAGAGCTACATATAATACGAATACATGTACATGTGCAAGTTAGATAGTCTTACCAATAAAAACAGTCAAGTTACAAATTAATGTTTCCTGTTATATCTATAAAGGTACATGCTTAATGTAAATATGTCTTTAAATTTTTTTTATGTATACTAAAATGGAGGTTTTTTTCAATTGACTGAGAAAAGGATGATTTTCCGTATTTTTACTAAGAAGATTAGACACTTTTTCTTCTTTATTTGGATGAATTCTACTTTATATTTTTAAAATACACAATTATTAGTAAAAATCTACTCTATCATCTACCTTAGGAAGTTTCAAAAATACAATTTAAAAAAGTTCAAAGGTAATGGAAGGCTTGGTCTCTTTGGCAACTTACTCTATTGGTTTGATCAAATTGTTAATTTGGTAGCAGAGATCTGAAAGCCTGAGCTATTTTAACATGGTTTGGAAAATATTGATTGGACTAAGTTTGGAGCAGACCAATAGATTTTTATTCTATTAGTTACTCTATCAGATAATATCTAGTATAATTCAATTGTATGGATCAGATTGTATTATATAATTACTAAGATTCCATTCAACTTTAAATTTGTGTTTAAGGTTATTTGTTTTTCTTTCCATTTGCTATATAGTAGTGATGGATTTTCTCAAATTTTACTGATTTTATTGATTAGATATATTTTCCCTTATCATATGAGATTCGACAATAAAAGCAAAATGATCAGGGGATTTGAGAAATAAACCCCTGGGCACCTGAGGGATGTGACACAAAATTGGAGTGCAATGTACTCTTGGCCTTTAATTTTTATGAGATTGCCTCTGTTCGAGGGTTAAGTCTCTAAGATCTGGCACTGAGGAAGATTGGTGAGTTATTAAATATAATAGATCTTACAAAGGAAGAAACACTTCAGCTTCAGCTGTAGAAATATTTTAGATATAAGTTAGTTCCTAGGAATTTAATGAACATGCATTCTCTGATTTTTCTGATTTGATACTAATAAACTAGTTAAATTTAGTTTTAACATTTTATTAAGGCGCATCATAAGCTACATCATAAGTGCATTTGTTAGAGATTTCTTGCCAGTTTTGTTTGTTTGAATATTTAAAGGGCATCAACTGTGAAATTTCAGTTCCACCACTAATTAAGTTCTTACAGAAGACCTTGAAAGATGCCACGCAGGGGACACCTTAGAGTTTATTTTCCTAGGTATCCTTAAGGTAGATTTGGACTCTGTTCAATTGTTGCTTTTAATTAATTCTGAATCCTTTACTGACCTTCACTAGAAATATCTTAAGTCTTCCCTAAATGTTTGCTGTGCTATCATTTAGATGTTTGAGTGTTTTAAGACATGCAAATAGAAATATCGAGTACAGAATTGATCACAATTGACCTGAGTCATGTTGCAGAGCTGCCAGTAAGACTGAGTATCCAAATTCTCCAATAATGCCCAGATTCAAGCCTGGAGGAAGTCTACTCTAGAACTGGTTAATCTAGGTTTTTTTTTTTTTTTTTCTAAAGGAATGTAATGAAAAGACAGAGAGGCCAAGAGGTTAGCTAAAACAGGCAAAAGGTTAGCTAAAATAGGCTCCTGTAATCCAAACTTGATACGGAGGAGGAATACTAACACGACTTTAATAAATGGGAAGATGTTTAGAAGTCAAAAGATTAAAGCTCGTATTTACGTAAGTACATACTCATTCTGGGCACTGCAAAGGTAGAGGGGTTTGCTTTTGAACAGAGAAAAATTATAACAGACATAGGAGGGGAGTTTGGGTCCAGATATAGCTAAGTTTGTATGCTTCCTGGAAGAAAGGGACATGGGTCACTCTGATTAGAGTGTCATGGGTAGAGCCTCCCAAGTTTTCAGCCACACATTCATTCATTTCAACACGTAAGGGGTGGTTCTTACATGTCAGGCACTAGTCTAGGTGCTGGATACTCAGTAGTGAATAAAACAGACAAGAATCCCTGCATTTGAGTGGCCTACATTTCAGTGTAAGAGACAGAGAGAAGAGATGTTCTTGGAAAATAAGTATAATGATAATAAGCTAGATGGTGATAAGGGGCTACAAGGGAAAATAAGGCATGAAGGGGCTAGAGACAGTGGGATGGTGTGCGCGTGTGTGCATACGCATGCAAGAAATTTGAAAGAGTGTAGTGAGGGCTTCAAAAGAGGAAACCATATGTGTAAGGAGGCGAGGGAGTCACATTGGTTTTCTGAAGCAGAAAGACCAAACATTGAAGTAAAAGCAAGTGCATTTCCTAGGGACAGAAAGGAGGTCAGTGAAATTGGAGCAGAGGAAGCCAGGGGCATAATTAATGAGATAAGGCCAGAGTGGTATTGGGGTGGGGCTATCCCACCCCAATGGGAGTGGGATGTGGAGATCCCATAACCTTGTAGACTTTTAGGTTGACTTTTGATGAGCTCTGAGAGAGCTCAGAAGTCATTGTAGGGTTTTGAGCTGAAGGGTTTTGTTTTAATCGTGTCCACTATGCCTGCCAGGTTGAGAATAGATGTCAGGCTGGCAGAAGCAGAAGGAGGGGACTGAGTTATGCGGTTACTGCAAGAATCTGCATAGAAACAACAGTGATTCTCCCCAGAGTGGTAGCAGCAGAGATGGGGAGAAGTGGTCAGAGATTAGACACACTTGAAGGAAGAATTCAGTTGTGGAGTAAAAGAGAAACTGATAGGAGGATATCTGAGGGAGAGGCAGCTTTGCCGATGAAGATCAAAACTTCATTTCTTGTTTCTTATTGTAGTGGCATGGCATACTAAGTTTAGGCCATTTCATACATATTTTAAAGGGTATTTGAGAAAAAGGAATTCTGGCTGTTTGATTCACTTTGTTTGGTTCCCCTCTTCTAAGAAGCAGAGTGATAATATGCAGTGTTTTCAATAAATGCTTAACAGAAATATAATTTACTTTTGTTGGTTCTAGGCAGGATGATTGGTTGATGACAAATAAAAAAGATTGGTTTTGTCATTTTCAAAGCTGTATTTAACAGTATGACAATAATTCATAGCATAAATAACGACCATGGCGGCAGAGCTTGGATAATGAACAGCAAGCAAAACATGAATGAGGCGAGATCACGCTGATGTTGATTTACTCCTTTAAAGCTCCTAATTCTGCAAGTTGCCTTGATTTAAATATTATTCTCTAAGATCTATTTTTCATTTAAAAAGTGATCAAGGATATTTGCCCAGAGTATCAGGTCCTATGAAGCAGCTGAGTTAGAAGTTATTTGGAAAAAGTTATCTGAATTACTATAAACATAAAGTCAGATGCATTCAAATATTTAAAATACCCCAAAAATGCTGATGTTCCTTTTGTTTGTATGACTAAATTGTATCTGTTCTGTATTTTTCATATAATAAAACCTTTTCCTAAATGGAGATGGCTTACATAAATTGAACTTTTAAAGAACAAATTTTATTCTATTTCTGTTATGTTCTATGACCTAAGCTTATTCTTCAATCAAGCAAATCAAGTATAGGATCTGAAAAAATGAAATTTAGGATTATCTTAGAATTGCCAGTTTCTTCATTATATAACCTCTTCCACAAACTCTCAGGATTCTTTCAGGATAAAAAAATATATTTTCACATCATCATCACTACAGTTACTTCTGAAATTTATCTAATTGAAAAAATAATGATTCTAGGGCCAAGTCCAGGATAATGGCAATTTCACAGCCCATATTTTTAAAAGTGCCCCGTTTCTCTCAGGCCATCTTGTAAAAGACAACAATTATAATTTTATATGTATAGAAGGAATTAGTAAGTCACACGAAATAGGAAACTTTGCAAAGGGACTGTAAATATGATCTATGCTATGTCAGTATGATCATAAAGAACCTAGTAGTCACTAGGTAGTAAGCAACTTAGGATTCTTTTATAGCTCCTGCAGGAAACCTTGGAGTTTCATTGTTATTAGATGGTCTAGTTGCCAAAATCCTTTAGGAAAAAAAAAAAAAAGAAAAGGAAAAGAAAAATTATCAACCTATCTATCTATCTATATACATATATATATGTATATATATGTTAAAAATGCATTAATAAAAGACATTTATAATTGTCCACTATATGCTAGACTCTGGGTCACAAATTTTTTATGCATATAATCCTCCTCCTTTATTGCATATAATTCTCAGAACTACTTGCACTTAATACTCATGAAACCCCTTTTTGTTAGTATGCTCATTTCCCTTTATAGAAGAAGAAATTGAAGCTCTGGAGGTTAAATTACTTACCCAAGATTACAAGATTAGGAAACAGCGGAACCAGGATTTTCACCTCACGGTTGTAAATGTAGACTCTTGAGAAAGATTCTTTGTGTTAACGTTCTCTTTCCGCTTTTTGTGTTTGAAGGCAAGGAACTTAAAATCTCTGAGACCAGATTTCCTTATCTGTAACGGTAAATAAGTATATTGTATTTACCTCATAGGGTTGCTCTGAGGATCAAATAGGATAATGTATGTAAAACACTGAGCATATGCCTGACAATTAGAAAATGCCCACCAGAATTGTATCATTCTCATAAGTTTTTATTCCTTACCTTTCACTGGCCCTGCAGGATCTCTACGCCTCACTAACAATATTAATCAAGGTCATTAATAATGAACTCTGTTTCTCTTTAATGTATTAGTCCAAATGACATTCAATAGCCACCTTCCATACGTTTCTTGTCACTCTAAATCCCAAAGATTTTCTTCAACTCCAGAGGGCCGGTAACTACTGCTCTCTTAGTAGTTTAGAGAGCACCTGATTATCTCAGACCTTAAACAGAGTCAAGTCTGGAAGGTCAGCTTGCAGACATCATCTTTAACCATGCCCTTTTCATAGCTGTGACTTCTTCTTAAACACTTGTGTAATACTGTATTAAGGTGATCAACATCTTCCAGCTCTCTTGGTGCTTTCTCCATTTTAGAACAGAAACTCCTTTGTCCAGTAAGCCCCTCTGATACTGGGAAACCAGGAAAACTACATCATATAGTTTATATTATATAGTTTATATTTAATTAATATATTAATATTCCCAAGTAGTTGAAGGGCATGTGCTGGGAACTATCAAATTTATCATTGGAGAGTAATCTTCGACTCCTCTGAAATCTTGGAATAGTTTTTGAAACTACTGTTTTAGTCTGATTTCTCCAGAGAAACAGAACAAATAGGATATATAAAGGCACTTAAGAGGAGATTTACTATAGGGATTGGCTCATATGATTATGAAACTGAGAAAGCCCACAATCTGCCATCCTTAAGCTGTAGAACCAGGAAAGTCAGTGGTGTAATTCAGTCTGAGTCTGAAGGCCTGAGAACTGGGGAGCTGACGCTGTAAGTCCCAGGCTGATTCTGAAAGTGTGAGAGCCAAGAGGGCGGGAGGTGAATGTCTTAGCTCAAGCAGAGAGTGCAAATTCGCCCTTCCTCTCCCTTTTTGTTCTAGTTAGAACAAATTATTTTTATTCTAGTCAGACCCTCAACAGATTGGGTGATGCCCACCTCATTGGTGGGGGCAATTTTCTTTACTCCATCTACTAATTCAGATACTAATCTCTTCTGGAGCCAACCTCACAGACAAACTCAGAAACAATAATTTTTTACCTGCTATCTGGGCATCTCTTAGCCCAGTCGAGTTGACATAGAAACGTACAGATCACGACTACCCTTCTGTTTTACCCTTGGTGTAGTCGTGCCCTCTAATAGCAGTCAATCCAAATGGTGCCCAAGTTTAAGACAGAGGAGAGCTTCTGGTCTAAATCCAAATAAGAGCTGATAAGACCAGCGTTTGAGATGGCCTAGATAGCCATATAAAGTTGCACATTGAATCACATATTCAACTTTTTATATTCTTTTCTGTTTTGTAGGTATATAACTGTTTTTAGTGTAATTTTGTGGTAGAAGGAAGAAAATAAGTAAATATCTCATATTATTTTAAGATAAATTATTTTATGTAAATAGTCCAAAATTTTACGATGGAAAATTTCATTTGTAGGGGATTATCCACAATGAATATATGTCCATGATTGAGGGAAAAAATATATGTATGACTATATATATGAATTGATCAAAATATATGTATAAATATTTCCCTTTGCTGACTCAAGCAAAATCCAAGTTCTGTAAAACTAGATATGTATGTAATTATATTATACATATCTATGCATATAAAAATTTTATTATCTATTTATTTTTTAATGACATTATTGAGTCTTCTCACCCTTTTGTCCTTAGACTATGTGTGTATGCATGCATGTGTATGTGAAGACAAAAAAATTAAAAAATAATAGCAGAAATCTTATACAGAAAGACTTCCGATGAAACTTCTCAGTTTTAAATATAATTACAGGCATTCATGAGTGATCAGGAAAAAAACAGGTAATTCTTAAATTTAAACTGGTATAATAGCTTTAAATGTAATTTTACTCTTACAAAATGTGACATAGATATTTATCCCAGAAATATCAATCTGTTAGTGCTATAAGACGGTGCCACTGATGACAATATTATTTCCCTTCTGGACCTACGGTGTTTATTGTTGGAGTCACCATTCACACTGACTTGACCATATTCAAAAATATTTGTAAAATCTTATTTACTCAGCCGTAGACATGGCTATCAAATTGCTGAGGCTTCAAGGACACCCCGAACTGATAACTTACTTCAATAGGAGAGTTCTTTACCTACACTGGTATGGTTTATTTCCATCAAAAGAACATTCATCATAGGATCAAACTTTTGTCTGAAATTATTCTTGGAAAAATATTCAAA
This sequence comes from Grampus griseus, assembly GCF_964374135.1. Taxonomy (NCBI): domain Eukaryota; kingdom Metazoa; phylum Chordata; class Mammalia; order Artiodactyla; family Delphinidae; genus Grampus; species Grampus griseus. The sequence goes on from NC_139015.1 coordinate 2,985,646, forward strand.
TATTCTTGAACAAGCTATGGATCAGCCAATTTTAAAATCTATATTATATTTTGATAAAGTTTACGGAAATTTTAAATATTGTAGAAAATACCTCACATTATGAAAATGGAATAAAATAAAATAAAAAAATATGGATTTGACACCTCTTTATATTTTAACTCAGAGCCTAAATTAAAGATACAGGTTTCTAAGGCAAGTATAGTTCAATTTAGAAATAATTCACGTTACATACTTGAATTTTTATTACATAAAAGATGCGGGTTTTTTTTTTTTTTTCCCTTTTTGGTAGAGAAATAAGCACAGAAAACAACAAAATTCCACACTGTTTTTAGCTGATTTCCAGCAGGGTAAATAAGAAAACTGCTTTTATCTATAAAAAGTTGACCTAAAAAGACCAAGTTTTTCTCTGGGAATTTTGAACAGAACCCAACAAAATAGAAATAGAATAAAATATACACTTTCTATGTGAATGAACTAGAGCAACAAGTTCTCCAACCATCCCTTTACACATGCATTAAAACAGAATTTAACATGGTTATCTCCACACATTGGTGTCAGTAACTTGGTAATATCCTTGTACATAGAGGAAACAGATGTTGAGTAATGGCCAGTTTTGTTCTTATATTTGTATTCATTCTTATTATAAAACAGTTCAACTGGTTTTACGAAGGTATTATCTGAACAAACTCTTCAATAATTAATCTTATATGTTTGGCTCATCCTAGGAACCAAAGTTATTTAAGTCATTTCAGAATTTCCAGGGTCTAGAGACTTCTGTAAGGCTCTGTTAGACCTCAGAAAAATGTTGGCCTTTATAACCCCTATAAGGAAAATTGTAGACCTGCAATAAATTATGAGCTGGTCGTGGTAACAAAAGGCAGAACTTTATCTTAATAAGGAAAAAAGATTATAATAAGTTCGTACATTCCCTTGAAATGGAACTTCCTCTAAAATTACATGCACCTCTCCTCTTTTCAATCTACACTCCCTCATCTTACCAACTACTCCTATGGTTTGAACAATTTGCCTTACCTATGACTTCCAAATGTTATTTCCAGTTTTATCTTCTAAACTCTAAAATTTACAATTTTTTTTCACAAACAGGATAGAAAATGTGAAACTTATTGTATACCTCTTTCCTAGAAATGTGTTCTTTCTACTCCGTTCCAGATATAGGTTAAGACAATTGATAAAACATACCCTGCCTTCTAGGATAGCATCAGATGATCACCTAGGACATCCCTTACACCTGACTCTTACATTTAATGTATCACAAATTTCTGTCAATTTTCACTTTCTCTTGAGTAATTGCCTATTTTAACTTCTTAATGCCTTAATTCAGAACATTTGTAATTTGGGTCTGAATTACCACAAAAACCTCAAAGTTGGCAACTATACATATTTCAGTTATTTATTGATGTGTTAACAAACAAGAAAAAAAAGACAAAAAAAAATTATCCAAAAATTTAGAGTCATCCAACAACAACCATTTTATCTCACCATTTTGTAGATTAGGAATTTGGGAAATTCTGCTCCTGTGGCTTCATCTGGTATTAATTGGTGGTATTGGATTAGATATTGAGTTATTCTGGAGAGTCCAGGATTGCTTTACTCATATGCCTGACATTTGGGACAGTTGAAAGAATGGGCTCATCTTGTCCACGCTCCCTCTTTAAGGCCATGTCAGGGAATCCTCATGTGGTCTCACTAGCAGAATGGACTTCTGACTTGACAACTCCAAATCCTCCAAGAGAGCAAGGAGGAGCAAATCCTCCAGCCTTCTTAAAGACAAGACTCAGAACTGCCACACCGTCACAGCATCTGCCACACTATTTTGGTCAAAGTAGTTATAGGCCAGCTCAGCTTCTGGTGGAGGGGAATAGACCCCATACTCACAATGGGGAAAATGTCAAAAATGGGCAGCCATCTTCGACCAGCAGTCTACCCTGTGACCATAGAGAATCTATGGCCATCTTTAATCTAACATGTCGGATATAGCTTACATTTCTCCAATTTTTTACTTTTCTACAGAAATTCCATCAGAATTGTCTTCTTAAAATACAAGAGGAGTATTCCATTACTGAAAACCCTTCATTACCATCCTAAGCCCCCCTTCTTAGCATAAGTATTTGCTTTTCTCCTTAATTTGTCAATACATTTTATTATGTGTCATATGTTTTGGGTCCTATTGCAAACTTTCTGATTTAACTAGATAATAAATGACAGTCTGCTTTAATATTCTCTTCAGAAGGAAAAGCTTATATCTCATTATTAGTTTTACTAAGGTCATATGTATCAGGTAGGATGCTTTCCATTGTAAGGCATAGAAAACTCCAATCAACTACCTCAAACAATAAGGAATATTTTTCAGCTCACCAAATAAGGACCACTAAGCAGTGTGGTTTGAGGAGTACTTTAGTTTAGTGAGACCATGTCCTTAACAGCCCAGGTTCCTGCTCTCCTCCTGTTCTTCCATTAGCAGCATATTGGTTGATATGTGACAACTTGTTTGTAGCACTTTTCTTCTTGTGTGTGTGTGGTTTTGTTGTTGTTTTGTTAAAATTGCACTGAATACCTATGCCTAAAAAACCCAAAACCCAAAAAAACCCCACAACTCTAAAGAGGTAGGAGACCTAAATGACTGGCTTATCCAAATGAGGACAAACCTCTGAATCTCAGCGAGAGAGGAAAGCAAATGAAAGAGCATATGTTCTGCCAGCATGGAAGGAAAACTGAATCACTATTGGGGTCCTCTCAGCCATGACTTCTAAAGACACAATTCAGAGAAAATGAGGGCTTAATAATTATCAACTTAAAGCTGACATAATTAAACTGACAAACCTTAATCACATTCAAAATTTTAACATTTCTCATTTTTACAAATTATCTCTGATTTACAGGACGTTATAAACCAAAGATGTCTAGAACCTAACCATATGCCTTCTAATCTCTCCTTTTATCCAAACTAAGTTAATTATAACATGCTGTAGGAAATTCCTCAGCCCCAGTCTATCTGCTCTTCCTTTCCTCATTTCCCAAAGGGAGATGAACCTAATAATACTTTTTAAAAATCTCATGTGAAGAGCTGCATCAGGCGACTCAGTCTGTCCTTACAAGTTAGTGGATGCCTTTTCCATTCCTATTAAATTCTATTCTTGTTTCAAGTCCCAGTTCAAACACTGATTCCCCTTAAAATGTTCTCTAAAGGACCAGTTAGAATTAATCCTTCCCTCAGGGCTAAGTGAACCCTTCTTTACTACTCCTTCAAAAGAACAGCACAGTGCATGCTTTGGAGTGAAAAGATACTCATTCAAATCCTGGATCTGCCATTTTACCAGTTGTGTTACCCTAAACAAGTCAAGTAACCTCCCTCAGCTACTTATTTCTTATTTTTTAAATGCTGAAATCAGAACTCACAAGAATATTATTACGAATCATAAAATGATATTAAAATGCAAATTATTTTTATAATTACATGAACCTTTATTACTTTTAATAGAGAAATCATCATGCTGAACAGTTAAATACCTTGGGTAACAATTTCCTTGGATACTTTGATGAAACTAAGGACCTCCTCCTTCTTATAACAATGAACATAAACTAATATATTTTCATGTTTCATGACCTTGGAAATGCAAAACCTGACTCACAAATGAGTGTTGCTTCAAATATACTCGGAACTTTCATACTTACTTTTCTTCAGATGAAGGTAGAATTGTGTCAAATGCCAGAATTCTTCATGACTATTTTGAACTAAATTAATGTCAGAATGTTTCCTTTTTCCTATATCCTTATTGCTAAAGTCAATTTGGTTAGAGGCTGCATTATGAATGCTGTCTATATTAGCAAGGAAGGTATTACGAATCTACGTTTCAATTCTAAAGTCATCTAAAGGAAATATTTTAAAGTGCTTTTTGTTTTCAGGTATCTGGAGATTTCTGTTCACAGAGAAATTGACAAGACTTTGTAGTTATCAATTCCGTCTTGAAGAAGTGCTTTTTCCAGCTTTGCAAAGTTTGCATAATTGAGTTCTGTAGCTCCTCTTCCAGAGTGGCACCATGGAAAAGACTAGATAGTTCTTTCAACAGCATCTGTAATGGTGACCTCGGGGTCTTAAAAATGTAAAGCTGGATCTCATAAATGTGGCCAAAAAGATCCAAGACAGAGAAACGCTAAAAGAAATCCTTCTTCCTGAATTATTCTGAAATTAAACCATCTTTTTTTTCCACAAAATAAGTAATATTTATCCCCAAAGATAAGTTTTAAAACATGTTCTATTTTGTAAAATACATTGACCATCTGCATACTAGGCAAGAGCATTCATTATATGTTGTCCTTCAGTTTTCTTAGGGATTTCTTTAATCAAGACTTTCTCATGACCCTGATTGTGAAGTTGAGATTTCACAACTGTAGGAAAAACACATTTTGGTCTCACTAGCAGAGGCAATGATGCCAATGGATATTCACACAGAAAGAATGAGTCACAAAGCCGTCTGCAGTTGTACCCTTCATTCACGTAGCAACATTAGATGTAATACACAATGCCACAAGTTTGTCATCTGAGTTCAGAGTGAGGAGACTTTCCTTCCAATCAAAGTTTTACTCAAGAAAGAAATGATTCATGACTTTGAATTTATTGGCTGCCTTTCTTGCTTCCACAAGGGCATCACAAGATAGAAATTCTCCTTTAATATTCAGCATATCCTTAGATGGAGGCTTAGAAACTGGGGTACTGAGAAGTACCAATACTTTTGTGCAGGTACCTACTGAGAAGAAGTGGCACAGCTGAGACATCTACCACGACCTACTTCAAAATATTGAAGAAAGACCAGTGATTCAGAAGTGATGACATCATTTGGCAGAGATACTACTTCCATTTCCTACCCTACTTAAATTACAAAATAGCTAAGTCACTTCCAGGATATATAAATTTGCCATGCTCTCTCCAATATCAAGTGACTTCTTTTGGTTTGCCATCCAACCAGTGACCCTGAAGGATAATTCACATGAAACCTTTTGGGTAAAATTCCAACTTCTTCAAATGGGGCCATTTTCTTCCAGAAAAGTTACTTTTTCTGTTAGCTTTTAGCTTCATGCCTGCCCCCACCAAACAGTACCATAGCTTGTGGTTCCAAGTAAATATGGAAAAAATAAGTATGATTTCTGGTGCTTTTCTTCTACATTTTCCAATATATACATAAAGACATGCCATAGTTATAATGTCTGGTCAGTACATTTTTCTTCAAATTTTTCAAGTGGACACTTAACAGATACTGCTATAAAAATGACTACCACTCACATGATCGTAAACAGTGTCAAAAGTTATTCTATAGTCTGGAGTGAAATAAAACATTTATAATATTATGTGTTTGTTTTCAGAGGAGTAGGAAAGAAACTGGAGAGAAAAAAAAAAACCCACACCTGGTAATTCATGGACCCCATGAATTATATTCCCAGATTCTGTAAGTACAAGATTTGAAATCTGGTTTATTACTCACTGGCTGTGTTCACTTAAGCAAGTTACTTAAAGTTACCAAGCCAGTTTCCTCAAATATAGAATGAGCATAATTATATCTATCTCATTCTCACAAAAATGAAAGGATATAATTAGGTAGAGTGCTTAGCAAATATCCGGTAAAGAGGTACACTATAAAAAACCATTTTCTTCTTTCTGTCTTTCCTTATACATCAACTTACATTTTCCTCTACATTCCCCATTGTTTGAAGTCAGGTCTTTCCTACAAAAACTGGCAAAGCTCAGCATTTAAATATTTTAGATTCTAGGATAGTTTCTGGATTGTAAGCAAGTTGTCACAGTACTGTAATGCCCTTGTGCTTAATAGCACCATTTATTCTTCTGAGATCTCGATCTATTGCTGGTCCATGATCTTCCAAATCCTTCATGCTTTGGTTGAACCTATGCTACATTCTATACTTCTGACTCAGTATTCAGGGTCCTGGGCTCTAGTCTCTAACCTGACTTTGTTCACAGCTCTACCTAAGTCTTTCTCTGGAAGAGTACCCAGTGATATTCCACTGAATAGGAACATTTCCATAGGATCCAATTATTTAATGCACTATGTTTCTTCTATCTTGTTCCCAAACTCTTTTTCGATATTTTATCATATGGTCAATTAAAAATTTTAAAAGCCAATTGTTGTTTTCAAATTATTATTTCAGCATTTATTCTCCTTTCTGTTTTATTCCATCTGCCTATGTCATAATGAATAACTTATTTATCCAAGAAGATTGATCCATTTACCAGTATATCTGCCCCAATAGTTGGATATAAACTGGAAAGAAAGAAGAATTGTATCTGCTAGTCTATGGAGAAAGGGTGCCAGCATGTTCTCTTTCTGCATCACACTGCTGCCTAGACTTCAGTGGCTACTCATGGTCTGCCTGGTTACATCCACTCTGACTTGCGGAAACACTTCCCTTCCTTTAACAGGAGACATAAGACTAACTGAACATTTCTCTAGTTGCTTCTCACTTTGCTTTAAGCAAAGTGAACAAATAATATTACAGACAAAGAATTGAGGATAGGGGAAAAAAGAAAGAAACAGAAGGTACTATTTGGCTGAATTACATGTCTTGGTGCTATCAGGGCCCCAGGATTTCTGTGATGTCAAAAGGGGAAGTATTTGGATTTTCAGTGAATAATTGTGTCCTGACCTCTTAATTCCAAAAATTCAAGAAAAAGAATATTGTTCAATCCCGATACATAGGGATGCTATGGCGTTCTACTGTAATACCACTGCCCTCAACCTTCCAGAATCAAAGCATGCATCCCTCTGGATGCTGGGACCATTGACGATTGTACCACGGCGTTGCCTCTTCTGGTGACCGTTCACTGATGAAGGGATTTCCTGGCTGAAGATGATATCCCTTTTTCTGTGATCATCTGCGTCCTGTTACAGGATGTTGTGAAGTGTAGAGATCCAGCTACCAGGCTGTAACCAGGGACAATTTTATAAGCCATCCTAGCTCCAGAACTACCTAAGTGATCAACTGAGGGATTTGTCGTCACCGTCCAGCAACCGAGCATCTCCCTAGTAATCCTGCTTTCTGTTCTTTGCCTGGGAGTTCATCCTAAGATCACTCCCTATTAAACTTCCAGCACAGAAATCTCCATCTCAGAGTCTGTTTCCTGGGGCAACTGACCTGCAACAATATGTGTATGACATTTCATAGAAATGTAATGAAGTTTCCTACATGGTTGTGTCATATGAAGCTTTTCAGGGGCTTATATTGGATAAACAGTAATAGCCAGGGTTATTGCGATGCCAAAATAACTGTGATCCAAAAAAGCATTTGGTAGAAATTAAGGTAAGATGTAAAACAAGAGGTGATGTTTCATTGTTCTGTTTATTGGACCCTAATAGGAGATAAATATATCAGAATTAGATAACAAGTTCATGATATGACTCCGTAGAACTAAGCAACAGTATTTTATTCTTTGAACTTGTATGATGTTCTCTAGTTCATTACAGGACGATTAAATTTGAAGGTAAGAGGGAATAAATGAGATGATCAAAGATAAATCTTGGACATAAAAGGAAGAGACTCTGAGGAGATCTCCAAGAGTAAATGCCATGTTCTGTTCACTTTTGAGTTAACAGCACAGTATTGTGATGGGCCATAGTAAAAGCTAAACGGATATTTACTAAACCAGAATAAAGCAGGCCCTGCTCTCTCTCTGTCACTCTAATCTTGCTTAGCATTCTGGTTGTACTTATTTATCTGGGTTTTGGGAAATCACTCTTTGATTAAACAGGTACTATTTTCTGGTGCACATGACTGCCAAGAGGCCCTTAGACACATAAAAGGCTCTAACATTTAGAGTGGCCCCTCTAGCAATGTAAACTCTGGTGAGAGTGAGTGGTTGAAAACCCTGACTGCCAGTCTCCCGGCCAGTGTCACTGCCATGGAAAGGAGGGCATATGACCCTGCAGGTTTTAGTGCTTACTTGCTATTATCTCCTGTCTTGAAGGTTCATAAAATAGGACTAAGAACACCTCCATCCCTATTACATCCAATTAAGGTTCCTATTTGATGAAGTACAATTTGTATTGTAAATAGACTGTAAAGTAGAGCAAAATAGGCAGGAAATCATTAAAAATTAGATGCAGTAACAAAGTCAAGTATTTGAGGGAAATTATCTTAGGGAAAAATGAACTGATATTTCACGTTTTTAAAAAGGCAATTGTAAGTTACACAAAATAGCTTGATGAATTTAACATTCCTTCTGGATTGGATATATTTTTATAAGAAATAAACATCCTGTGCCTGGACATATTTTAAAGTAATACTTTAATTTTGATTCATGATAGACATCAGTATGCTTTAAACAGCACATGGACAAGGGTAACTCGACTTCAAAGAGAAGAAATTTAAGTCTCATTTGCACTTGAGAGGAGGCACATGAAGGACTGCAGTCAATACAGAGGAGTTCATTGTACTTCTGTGTTAAGTATTTGATACTCTCTTGAAAGTTTAGTCACATCCTTCATTTGCATGAAGAATTTTTCTTAAATGTCAGAAGTGAGATATGACAATAAGTATTCTCTTTGATTAACATGTCCAAAATTTTGCTTGACTTTAAATGAAGATAAGCAATAGTAACTCACTTCAAAAATGTGAATGTGGTCTTTATAAACTGAAACAAAAAATCCATACTGACAGTTAAGATCAGAGTGCCTTACCTTGTACATAGAGATACAGCGCTAAAATATATATTTTGCCATCTTTCCGACATTTTCTTATACTGCCATTATTGAAATTCATTATTCAAAGTAGAGTGTTGCCTTTTTAAAAAATGTCTTTGTACTTCAGTGAATTCATGAGCCATCTTTGTCTAAGATATAATGTAAGAGACGATTTTCTGGTAGTAATAAAATTTAAATAATATTTATTTTGTAGAAAGCTATTACATAATTGAAGCATTCTTATAAATGTCATAAAGCATCAAATGCCTAGTGACACATTCACACACATATCTGAGTTGTTTCATGTGTGAATGTGTATACACCCACATATGTATAATTACTTTGTAACTATCGACAGCCCCAATGGTTTTTAGTGGAGTAGGTCATTATATCGAGAGACTGTTCATATTCACATGTTTGATAAGAATTCCTAAGACATGTAAACATACGTACAGTTAATATAGAAAACTGTCCTCACTGTTATAGAATATTTCGTGACTATATAAGAATATGCCTATACCCAAGAAATATAAACTAAACTGGGTATGTATAAATATATTCAATATGATCTTAAATTTGCTTAATAATTGAAAATTCATATTTATACTCCAGTATGCATAGCTCTATTTCATCCTTAAATGCATGGTATCACCTCATGTTTCTTACACGCTTAACCCAGTTTGAGTGAATTGGCAATTCACCAGTTAGTTATTATCTAGTCATTAAAAAGGATTCTTTCCTTAGCTTTGTGTTGGGACATAGTTATTGACTGTTCCTAAGAGCAGCTTAAGAAGTGATCAGATGACCCAGCAATCCCACTCCTGGGCATATACCCCGAAAAAAGCATAATTCAAAAAGACACATGCACTCCAATGTTCACTGCAGCACTATTTACAATAGCCAGATCATGGAAGCAACCTAAATGGCCATCAAAAGACGAATGGATAAAGAAGATGTGGCACATATATACAATGGAATAGTACTCAGCCATAAAAAGGAATGAAATTGGGTCATTTGTAGAGACGTGGATGGACCTAGAGACTGTCATACAGAGTGAAGTAAGTCAGAAAGACAAAAACAAATACCGTATATTATCGCATATATGTGTAACCTAGAAAATGGTACAGATGAACCTGTTTGCAGCGCAGAAATAGGGACACAGATGTAGAGAACAAGCGTATGGACACCGAGGGGGGAAAGCGGCAGGGGGGTGGGATGAATTGGAAGATTGGGATTGACATATATACACTAATATGTATAAAACAGATAACTAATAAGAACCTGCTGTATAAAAAATAAAATAAAATTCAAAAAAAAAAGCAGTGATCAGAGGGAAAGAAAATGCTGACCATCATCCTCCACATCTGTCTCCACAGATTAAGTTCTGAATTGCTTCCACTTCAAACATGCATAGAAGAGTCAAGCGACACCGGACTATGTGTAAGTCCTGTGCCGTTTGTTCTAGTAGTTATACTGTACCAACTCCCCCAGATGAATGGTAAAGCATATCTCCCTAGCTTCTCTCTCTGCTCCAAGTATAAATGATATACATTCTTGAATCTCTTTCATTTTCTTAATGATAGGCTAATTAGGTTCAGTGATAATCTCATTAAAAAATGACTTTAAGTCCCACTGGGAATGCTATAGCTCTTTAAAGACTGTGAAGAAAGTAAAAATACTATTTCAATTAATACGAAAGGTATATGTTATTTAAGTCTAACGATAGGTGTTCTTTCATCTTGTCACTTCAGCAACAGCATGACCTGAATTAACCCCTACTAAGCACCCTCCTTCTCCTCAGGTAATCCATCATCCATTTCCTCTTTGTTGTTAAATTACTACTCATCTTACAAGTCTCTTTTCAAATACCACCTCCTTTGCTCAATTTCTTATCCATGCAGTGCTGTCACCTAAAACTTTACCATATCTCTATATTTAAAGTGTGAGCAGAGGAAGAGTAGTAGTACCCGTCCCCAAAACAAGGTTAAAAAATAACATGGATAGGGTGAGAATTGGAGGTACATAGTGTTAAAAATGCTCAGGTTGAAAAGATAACGCTAAAAAGAGAAGCACAAAAAGGCACAGAGAGGTCAACCATACAAGAACCTGTGGTGGGGATCAGGCAAGGCTCTGGTTTCCTACTTTAGTGATAAATAGCCTAGTGGCACTTTTATCAGTTTTACACAGCGGATTCCACACAAGACTACAGGTGAAGAAAAGCTCCCTTGAACTAAAGCAAAGCAAAACAAAAGTTTGTGAAATGGTCACATAGTTAAGAGCATCGTAAAATCAGTCATTAAGATTGGGGATGCTACACTGCACCATCTTCATTAACTTGCTCTTTGATTTTGTGCTTTAACCATATATACTGAGGAATTTGAAATAGACTGGACTTTAGATGTCTTACACTCGTAATTTTGATTATATGAGATTCAGCATAACAGCGGTTAGTTGTACAGGCTCTGGAGAGAGTATACTTGAATAAATAGCTTGGTTTTAAGACTTACTGGCTGTGTGACTTTGCAAAATTTACTTAACCTTTCTGTGTCTCACTTTCTTCTACAGTAAAATGCTGACAATAAAATGACCCAACTTATAGGCTTATTGTGAGAATTAAATGAATATTTTAAAAAAGATTTGGAATATACCGACATGGTAGGTGATATATGTTTGCTGTTAATCATAGCCATATAATTAAAAAATTCAGTAGAAAGGCAGTATAAACTCCAATGCCTAGGGTTAGAAGAGTGAAGGGAGCTTGTTACTACTTCTGTGGATCCCCTCACACTGGAGATCACAGTGATACCCTCACATCTAGACTTGAGGATAGAAGCTCAGCATTAGAGGGAATCTATAAAATCTAGTACAAATTGAGCCAATCCTGGTGCCTTACAACTGTTCCCACCAAGTTCATGCAGACATGCAACTGCAAGTTTGAGCATAGACTGGGAGAATTAAATTACAATTTCCCAAGGGACTGAAATACATTTATGGATACTTTCTCAAACTAGATGGACCATGAAAGGCAAAATTGTGAAATAATTTTGTTTTTCTTCCCACCACCCTTTCTCAAGCCTACCATATTGGATTTCTTGTCTCTGGTGTTGGAGAAAATATGGGGCAGAAGGCAAAGCTTTCCAGTCACTCTCAATCACATTTTCAGAAATTAACAATCTAGCCCAGTGTAAATGAAATATGCATCACTGTTCCAATTAAAAAGTCTCTACTTCCTCAGAGCTCCCTGACAAATCAATGTTCAGAAATCAGCAGTGGAAAAAGAGGTTCCAATTTCTTCCTCTTTTCTTCTTCCACATCAATCCTACTTCCTCTATCCAGGGTCGGGCAGCACAATTTGGGGCAAGGGCATCAAAATGTATCGTTTGAATGCTGCCCTTATCGTCTGATGTTGAAATTCCCTGATTGGTTGATATCCAAATACTGGCTCCTTCTTTTATGGGATGTTTTCTCGATTCTTCAGAGGTGCACCCTTGTGTAATAAAGTATTTGGCTGGCATTTGTTCCAGGTTCCTAGGAGGTAAACTCTAAACCTCTGGAATCTAAGCCCAAGTGATTAGAATGTCTCTGTTTTTCTGAGGGGTCTGTGGGCCCCTCAGACCACAATTGATAATTTATGCTGATGAGGTGATCCATGGTGAGCCCCTCTGGCCATGCCAGAAAGACCACCCATGTGATTAGAGGGTTGGGGCTATGAGTCAAGCGATACCAGCCTGACCTCTCGGGAGGGGACAAAGGTTGGAGATTGAGTTCAATGACAGGGCCCGCATGACTCAATCAATCACTCCTATGCAATGAAGCCTCAGGATAGTTCTTGACACTGAAGCTTGAGGGCACTTCCCTGACTGGCAGTACTCTTTTGAGTATTGTCAAACGTTCAGGCTGGGAAGCTCACACATTCCTGAAGCTGACAGAAGCTTCCTAGAACCCTCCCACACCTCCCTTTATGAGTCTTTCTCTCTGGCTGATTCCAATTTGCATCCTTTTGCTCTAATAAAACTGTAATCACATACTGCTTTTCTGAGTTCCGTGAGTCATTCTGGTAAATTACTGAAACTGAGGGTGGACATGGGAGCCCCACATTTGTGGCCTGCTGGTCAGAAGGGAAAGTGGCCCAGGACCCCTGAGTTTGTAGCTGGTGTCTGAGGTGAGGGCAGTCTTGCGAAGGACTGTGCCTTAACTTGTGAAATTTGGCAAACTCATCTATGGGCACCTTCCATTACCACCATTCCTGGTGCAGGTGATGTCCGCTTAGGGGCCCTGCAGAGCCACTTTATTCTGCGAGTTTTAGACTGCTTGGCTTGTACACATGTCTTTTTACAGGATCAGTTCTGGATGATGTAAGATACCTACTAATTTCAGCCTCCAAACCTTAGAAGTGTGGGCCACCTCCACTCGAGCCCTACTTTCTTCTTCTGTCCTCAGGTAAGCTCCAGAGTCTCACTTTTACACCCTTTTCAGGAGAGCCAGGCACACTTTCTGTGTCTTCTGAACTTAAGGGGACATATGTCAAGTTCCACCAGTTTTATGAAATGCTAGCCTGACAAAGAGCATTCCTCTACACCAGGGGCTGCAGGGAGAAAATGCCCAGAACTCTTATAACACTTTCTAAAGAAATGATCATTCATTCTTATTCTTCCCATTTTCTTGATTTTTCTACATATTGAAAAATGGGGGGTGGGTGATGGACTTTGGTCCATCTGGTACTGACTTGTGCAGCAATCTGGCACATTTCTTTAGGAAGTGAGAGTACCTAACATCTGGTATTCTGATTCCAGATAAGCAAATACGGAGACAAAAGCAGTCATTTAATTTCCTGATGCACATTTGGCTAGGCCCAACTGTGAGAAATAAAGATTTACCTGAAACTTGCTTACTGCTTCTAAGTGCTTCACAAAGTATTTTGGGAGATACTAATTCCAAAGGATGTTCATAGTTATTCTCTAAGTGTAAAAACATTCCATGGCCTCATAAACTTGGAAAATTCTGGGTTAAACATATTAAACAATTTTCATTTTAGCAAGACCGCCTAGATTCTTTAATAATATGTTGGAAATTTCCAAGTGTCTGATATAACATGTTTTCTAAAATTACTTGATTATAAGGACATTTTAAAAAGTAATATCTGATGGGACAGTTCCATGATATATCAGACTGAAAAATGAGGTATACATCCTCTCTTATTCATCTTTTTAAAAAATTCTTTGTGGTTAGGTAGTTTTCGTTTACTCACACTTCTCAATGGCAGCCTTCAGCTGATTGAAAAATTAAGTTATGCCCATTCTTAAATATTTTCTTTCAACAGATGAATAAAGAAAATGTGAGAGATATATATATATAAAATTGAATATTATTCATGAAAAACAATGAAGTAATGCCATTTGCAGCAAAATGGATGGACACAGAGATTATCATAGTAAGTGAAGTAAGTCAAAGACGAATATCATATGATTTCACTTATATGTGGAATCTAAGAAAATGAACGTATTTATAAAACAGAAATAGACATAGAACACAGACATGGAACACAAACTTATGGTTACCAAATGGGAAAGGGGAGGGAGAGGGATAAATTAGGAGTTTGGGATTAACATATGTACACTACTATATATTAAATAGATAAACAAAGACTGTATAGCAGTATAGCACAGGGAACTATATTTGATATCTTGTAATAACCTATAATGGAAAATAATTTGAAAAAGAATATACATTTATGTATAACTGAATCATTTTGCTCTATACCCGAAGCTAACACAACACTGTAAATCAACTATACTTCAATTTAAAAGAAAAAGAAGGACTATCCTGGAAGGATATGGAGTCTCTTCCAGAGTCGATGGAGGCACTGAAGAAGCAGACATCAAGAAGCTGGTAACTACAGCAGGATCCAGGCCAGCTCTTCAGGACCCCCAGTGCAGGTTAATCAGGTGTAGCTGCTGCATTAAGATTCAAGTTTATGGGAGAGAGAGAACGGCCTAGATTGGGTCTCGTTCCTCCTCACGTACCAGTGGTGTTTGGTGCAGACTGACTGACCTTTCCCCCCAATGGAACTAATGAAAGTTCCTCAAAAGAAGTGTGGAGTTCTGTGGTACAGACAGCTCACTGTCTATCAAACATCTTCCCTTTCATTCTTCCTCACCAAAACTGTGTTCTGTGCTAAAAAGATGCTTTACTGCCTCTCTTTCAGATACATACGGGCAGCCGTGCAACCCAAAACTAAATGCTTCTTGAGTGAATGCATGAAAAAATATTTTCTTTGGCCCATTTCTTATTTGAAGTATTTTGAGCATCTTCACTATTAAAGATTTTACCTTTTCTTAAATGAAACACAGATGTTACAGTATTCAAGTGTGCCTTGGCCAGAATAGGGTAGTGTGATATCATCAGATCTTTAATTCTATATAGTCTATACATTAATTTTAGGGTGGGTAATCCCTTTACCTAGTTGACCAGTAATAATTTATAGTTACTGAAAAACACATTAAGTAGAAGACTCTAAGCTCTTTACAGACATTTAGCTCAGCCACTCCTCTTCCGTCCTTATTGGTGCACAGCACTCATGCCAAGAGCACTAATTTGGCAACTGCTTTTGGAGCTTGAAAAATGCAGAGTCAAATTCATTTCACAGATGAGAAAAAATAAGCGGAAAAACTTTCGTTGTCCAAGGCCATTTAATACATCCTGTCTGGCTCAGTGGTGTGGTATTTCACTAGTGTATGGCTTTTCATCTTAATTAAATTTTACATTACTTGAGGTCTAGGAACTATATTTTTCCACTTCGCAATTTTAAATCTCATGATAATTGCCAAATTCACATTTTCTGTATAAATGAACACATGAAAAATATTTTTACTCCAATACAATTTGACCAATTATTAAATACAAATGACAAATGATGCTTTTAAAAGCATAATCATAAATTGAATTGTACATGTGGACAACTGCTAAGTTGTTTAACATATTTTTACGTTTAAACGTATAAGCAGATTAACAGTACATACTGCTTTTAGACTCTGGGGCCTCACACCGCCTACTGCATCAATCAACAGCGGATGTCTAGAGGGGGACCTTCAAGATGGCGGAGGAGTAAGACACGGAGATCACCTTCCTCCCCACAAATACACCAAAATACATCTACACGTGGAACAACTCCTACAGAACACCTACTGAACGCTGGCAGAAGACCTCAGACTTCCCAATAGGCAAGAAATCCCCCACGTAACTGGGTAGGGCAAAAGAAAAAAGAATAAACAGAGACAAAAGAATAGGGACGGTACCTGCACCTCTGGGAGGGAGCCGTGAAGGAGGAAAAGTTTCCATGCACTAGGAAGCCCCTTCACTGGCAGACGGGGAGTTGGGGGGGGGAAGCTTCGGAGCCACAGAGGAGAGTGCAGTAATAGGGGTGCAGAGGGCAAAGTGGAGAGATCCCCGCACAGAGGACTGGTGCCGACCAGCACTCACCAGCCTGAGAGGCTTGTCTGCTCAACTGCCGGGGCGGGAGGGGGCTGGGAGCTGAGGCTCAGGCTTCAGAGGTCAGATCCCAGGGAGAGAACTGGGGTTGGCTGCGTGAACACAGCCTGAAGGGGGGTAGTGCGCCACAGCTAGCCGGGAGGGAGTCCGGGGAAAAGCCCGGACCTCCCAAAGAGGCAAGAGACCATTGTTTCAGGGTGCTCAAGGAGAGGGTATCCAGAACACGGCCTAAATGATGTTCAGAGACGGGCATGAGCTGTGGCTATCAGTGCGGACACCAGAGATGGGCATGAAACGCTAAGGCTGCTGCTGCTGCAGCCACCAAGAAGCCTGTGTGCAAGCACAGATCACTATCCACACCACCCCTCTTGGGAGCCTGTGCAGCCCGCCACTGCCAGGGACAGTGATCCAGGGACAACTTCCCCGGGAGAATACACAGCATGCCTCAGGCTGGTGCAACATCACGCCAGCCTCTGTCGCTGCAGGTTCACCCCGCATTCCAATTATGACTACCATACCCTTCCCTCCCCTTGGCCTGAGTGGGCCAGAGCCCCCTAATCAGCTGCTGTTTTCATCTGCTATCTGCGTGGGGAACAGACACCGGAAGGTGGCTTAAACACAGAGGCAGGGCCAAATCCAAAGCTGAACCCCAGGAGCTGTGCGAACAAAGAATAGAAAGGGAATTCTCTCCATGCAGCCTCGGGAGCAGAGGATGAAAACCCCACAATCAACTTGATATACCCTGCATCTGTGGAATACCTGAATAGAAAATGAATTGTCCCAAAATTGAGGTGGTGGACTTTAGGAGGAAACGTAGATGTGGGGTTTGCTGTAGCGACTGATTTGTTTCTGATGTTTATCTTAGTTTAGTTTTTAGCACTTGTTACCACTGGTGGATTTGCTTATTGGTTTGGTTGCTCTTTTCTTTATTATTATTCTTTTTGTTAATAATTTTTAAAATTTCTTTATTATTTTTTATTTTAATTTTTTTTCTTTCTTTTTTTTCTCCCTTTTCTTCTGAGCTGTGTGGCTGCCAGGGTCTTGGTGCTCTGGCCTGGGGTCAGGCCTGAGCCTCTGAGATGGGAGAGCCGAGTTCAGGACATTGGACAACCAGAGACTTCCCAGCCCTACGAAATATCAATCTGCGAGAGTTCTCCCAGAGATATCTATCTCAATGCTAAGACCCAACTCAACCCAACAGCCAGAAAGCTCCAGAGCTGGAGGCCCCATGCCAAACAACTAGTAAGACAGGAACACAACCCCACCCATTAGCAGAGAAGCTGCCTAAAATCATACTAAGTCACAGTCACCCCAAAGCATACCAGTGGATGCGGCTCTGCCCACCAGAAAGAGAAGATCCAGCCCCATCCACCAGAACACAGGCACCAGTCCCCTCCACCAGGAAGCCTACACAAGCCACTGAACCAACCTTACCCACTGGGGCAGACACCAAAAACAAAGGAAACTACGAACCTGCAGTCTGCAAGAAGGAGACCCCAAACACAGTAAGTTAAACACAATGAGAAGACAGATAAATACGCAGCAGATGAA
The DNA here is from genome assembly GCF_964374135.1 of Grampus griseus. Lineage (NCBI taxonomy): Eukaryota > Metazoa > Chordata > Mammalia > Artiodactyla > Delphinidae > Grampus > Grampus griseus. The sequence continues at coordinate 3,003,393 of NC_139015.1, forward strand.
GGAGCAAGGTAAAAACCCAGCAGACCAAACAAATGAAGAGGAAATAGGCAGTCTACCTGAAAAAGAATTCAGAGTAATGATACTAAAGATGATCCAAAATCTTGGAAATAGAATGGAGAAAATACAAGAAACCTTTAACAAGGACCTAGAAGAACTAAAAACAAACAAACAATGAACAACACAATAAATAAAATTTAAAATTCTCTAGATGGAAACCATAGCAGAATAACTGAGGCAGAAGCAAGGATAAGTGACCTGGAAGATAAAATAGTGGAAATAACTACTGCAGAGAAGAATAAAAAAAAAAAGAATAAAAAGAATTGAAGACAGTCTCAGACACCTCTGGGACAACATGACGCGCACCAACATTCGAATTACAGGGATCCCAGAAGAAGAAAATAAAGGGTCTGAGAAAATATTTGAAGAGATTATAGTTGAAAACTTCCCTAACATGGCAAGGAAATAGTCAATCAAGACCAGGAAGCACAGAGAGTCCCATGCAGGATAAATTCAAGGAGAAACACGCCAAGACACATATTAATCAAAGTATCAAAAATTACATAAAAAGAAAAAATATTAAAAGAAACAAGGGAAAAGCAACAAATAACATATAAGGGAATCCCCATAAGGATAAGAGCTGATCGTTCAGCAGAAACTCTGCAAGCCAGAAGGGAGTGGCAGGACATACTCAGAGTGATGAAAGGGAAAAACCTACACCCAAGATTACTCGACCCAGAAAGGATCTCATTCAGATTCAATGGAGAAATTAAAACCTTTACAGACAAGCAAAAGCTAAGAGAATTCAGCACCACCAAACCAGCTTTACAATATATGCTAAAGGAACTTCTCTAGGCTGGAAACACAAGAGAAGGAAATGACCTACAGTAACAAACCCAAAATAATTAATAAAATGGCAATAGGAACATACATATCGATACTACCTTAAACATAAATGGTGTAATGCTCCAACAAAAAGACATAGACTGGATGAATGGATACAAAAACAAGACCTGTATATATGCTGTCTATAAGAGACCCACTTCAGACCTAGGGACATATACAGACTGAAAGTGAGGGGATGGAAAAAGATATTCCATGCAAATGGAAATCAAAAGAAAGCTGGAGTAGAAATTCTCATATCAGACAAAATAGACTTTAAAATAAAGACTATTACAAGAGACAAAGAAGGACATTACATAATGATCAAGGGATCAATCCAAGCAGAAGATATAACAACTGTAAATATTTATGCACCCAGCATAGGAGCACCTCGATACATAAGGCAAATGCTCACAGCCATAAAAGGGGAAATTGACAGTAACACAATAATAGTAGGGGACTTTAACACACCCCTTCACCAACGGACAGATCATTCAAAATAAAAATAAATAAGAAAACACAAGTTTTAAACGACACATTAGACAAGATGGACTTAATTGATATTTATAGGACATTCCATCCAAAAACAACAGAATATACTTTCTTCTCAAGTGCTCATGGAACATTCTCCAGGATAGATCATATCTTGGGTTACAAATCAGGCCTTGGTAAATTTAAGAAAACTGAAATCGTATCAGATATCTTTTCCAACCACAACACTATGAGACTAGATATCAATTACAGGAAAAAAACTGTAAAAAATATAAACACATGGTGGTTAAACAATACACTACTAAATAACCAAGAGATCGCTGCAGAAATCAAAGAGGAAATAAAAAAATACCTAGAAACAAGTGACAATGAAAACATGATGACCCAAAACCTATGGGATGCAGCAAAAGCAGTTCTAAGAGGGAAGTTTATATCAATACAATCTTACCTCAAGAAACAAGAAAAATCTGAAATAAGCAACCTAAACTTATACCTAAAGCAATTAGAGAAAGAACAACAACAACAACCAAAAAAACCCAAAGTTATCAGAAGGATAGAAATCATAAAGATCAGAGCAGAAATAAATGAAATAGAAACAAAGAAAACAATAGCAAAGATCAATAAAACTAAAACCTGGTTCTTTGAGAAGATAAACAAAATTGATAAACCATTAGCCAGACTTATCAAGAAAAAAAGGGAGAAGCCTCAAATTAACAGAATTAGAAATGTAAAAGGAGAAATAACAACTGACACTGCACAAATACAAAGGATCATGGGAGACTACTACAAGCAACTGTATGCCAATAAAATGGACAACCTGGAAGAAATGGGCAAATTATTAGAAAAGCACAACCTTCCATGACTGAACCAGGAAGAAATAGAAAATATAAACAGACCAATCACAAGCACTGAAATTGAAACTGTGATTAAAAATCTTCCAACAAACAAAAGCATAGGACCAGATGGCTTCACAGGCAAATTCCTCAAACATTTAGAGAAGAGCTAACACCTATCCTTCTCAAACTCTTCCAAAATATAGCAGAGGGAGGAACACTCCCAAAGCTTTCTATGAGGCAACCACCCTGATACCAAAACCAGACAAAGATGTCACAAAGAAAGAAAACTACAGGCTAATATCACTGATGAATATAGATGCAAAAATCCTCAACAAAATACTAGCAAACAGAATCCAACAGCACATTAAAAGGATCATGCACCATGATCAAGTGGGGTTTATCCCAGGGATGCAAGGATTCTTCAATATACGTAAATCAATCAATGTGATACACCATATTAACAAACTGAAGGATAAAAACCATATGATAATCTCAATAGATGCACAAAATGCTTTCTACAAAATTCAACATTCATTTATGATAAAAACTCTCCAGAAAGTAGGCATCAAGGAACCTACCTCAACATAATAATAAACGCCATATATGACAAACCCACAGCCAACATTGTCCTCAATGGTGAAAAACTGAAAACATTTCCTCTAAGATCAGGAACAAGACAAGTTTGCCCACTCTCACCATTATTATTCAATATAGTTTTGGAAGTTTTAGCCACAGCAATCAGAGAAGAAAAGGAAATAAAAGGAATCCAAATTGGAAAAGAAGAGATAAAGCTGTCACTGTTTGCAGATGACATGGTACTATACATAGAGAATCCTAAAGATGCTACCAGAAGACTATTAGAGCTGATCAATGAATCTGATAAAGTAGCAGGATTCAAAATTAACGCACAGATAACTCTTGCATTCCTATACACTAATGATGAAAAATCTGAAAGAGAAATTACAGAACACTCCCATTTACCACTGCAACAAAAAGAATAAAATACCTAGGAATAAACCCACCTAAGGAGACAAAAGACCTGTATGCAGAAAACTATAAAACACTGATGAAAGAAATTAAAGATGATACAAACAGATGGAGAGATATGCCATGTTCTTGGACTGGAAGAATCAACATTGTGAAAGTGTATACTACCCAAAGCAATCTAAAGATTCAATGTAATACCTATCAAACTACCAATGCCATTTTCACAGAACTAGAACAAAAATTTCACAATTTGTATGGAAACACAAAAACCCCAAAGAGCCAAAGCAATCTTGAGAAAGAAAAACAGAGCTGGAGGAATCAGGCTCCATAACTTCAGACTATACTACAAAGCTACAGTAAGCAAAATATATGGTACTGGCACAAAAATAGAAATATAGATCAATGGAACAGGATAGAAAGCCCAGAGATAAACCCACACACATATGGTCACCATATCTTTGATAAAGGAGGCAAGAGTATACAGTGGAGAAAAGACAGCCTCTTCAACAAGTGGTGCTGGGAAAACTGGACAGCTACATGTAGACATAATGTAATTTAGATTTAGACCTAATGTAATTTAGATTTAGACCTAAATGTAATTCCAGACAAACTCTTAGAGGAAAACATAGGCAGAACACTCTATGACAAATCACAGCAAGATCCTTTTTGACCCACCTCCTAGAGAAATGGAAATAAAACCAAAAATAAGCAAATGGAACCTAATGAAACTTAAATGCTTTTGCACAGCAAAGGAAACCATAAACAAGACAAAAAGACAACTCACAGAATGGGAGAAAATATTTGCAAAAGAAGCAACTGACAAAGGATTAATCTCCAAAATATACAAGCAGCTCATGCAGCTCAATATCAAAAAAACAAACAACCCAATCCAAAATGGGCAGGAGACCTAAATAGACATTTCTCCAAAGATGATATACATGAAATAATGCTCAACATCACTAATCAACAAACACATGAAATAATGTTCAACATCACTAATCATTAGAGAAATGCAAATCAAAACTGCAATAAGGTATCATCTCACACCGGTCAGAATGGCCATCAACAAAAAATCTACAAACAATAAATGCTGGAGAGGGTGTGGAGAAAAGGGAACCCTCTTGCATTGTTGGTGGGAATGTAAGTTGATACAGCCACTGTAGAGAACGGTATGGAGGTTCCTTAAAAAACTAAAAATAGAACTACCATACAACCCAGCAATCCCACTACTGGGCATATACCCTGAGAATACCATAATTCAAAAAGATACCATAATTCAAAAAAATTTAACCAAAAAGAATCAGTGGGTGTCTAATTCTCAGTATTTGCACGTACAGTGGTTATACAAGTTCAATTATTTGTAGCAGGTAAAACAACATTTAATATGCTTGGTAACATCAGTATTAATAATGGATATGTTCTTTTAATCTGTTTGGAGGGTATGCTCAGTTTTCGTAATAAAGCCTTTACTACATTCTGCAGCTATTTCTGTTTGGATAAGCAAAGGATGATGAGAACATATATTTAATTTTTATGTACACGTGGAATCTAAAGAAGGATGGTGTTAACCCTTGTTAGCAAAAGGCTCAGAATTGTAATGATTTGTGTGTGCTAGCAAAGGACATAAATGTAGAAACATATTTGTGGTTTTGTCTAATATCTTCCTGACCCAAGGTTTTATAAATTTTCATCAATATGACTGATTTTTTCATCATTTTCATGATCAAATAGGATGAGACATATATCTCTAAAATTGCATGTTTTTAAAATTTCTATTTTGAAGATAATTTTTCAGATAATAATGCACTGGTGATTAAAGCAACCTTTCACTGCAATATACCTAGAAACATTTCTCTCTGGAATGGATACTGTTAATATTTATTAGATTTAGTTCCTTAGTCTTGCAGCCATTTTCCACTAAGTATGACTGATTTTATTTTGTAAAAATATCTTCACTGGAACATAAAAAATAAAATCTTCAGAACTATCTGATTTGTCAGAAATTAAAATTCCTATATTGGGGTTTTCTGCTTCCAACATGACAGGGTATGTTATGTTGGAGTATCTTGGACTATGGACTACCTTTCCTGCTGATTACAACTAAAACAAAATAAAATGCAAAAAAAGCAGTATCTGAGGAGACTGAAAAATAGGTAAGAGCAGGTAGATTATGTCACAAAGGGTTGTTTCCTCCTTTTTGTTGTTGCTGTTCTCTTTTCTCTTATGCTTTGCCCCAAAGACAGAATCCAGTAACACAGGTGCAAAAAGTAGCAGTAAAGTGGGAGGCAAAACACAGTAAAAACCAGTGGAACTGGGGAAAGAGAAGTGTGTGGGTCAAAGAGAGTGTCGAGACAGCTAGCAAAGGGGATTACATACATGAATCTACAGTGATCTCAGCCTCACCTATGACCTCTACATAGCTGCAGTATGCCCAATACAACATTGCAAAGACTCTGAAGAACTGAGGTTAGAAAGGCATTGAACGAAGCCAAGACCAGCCTTATGGTCTGAAACCACCTGGGTTGATTATCTGCAAAAATTTAAAAATATTCTCTACAGGATAAAGGATCCATAATCTAAACATAATATTCAAAATGTCACTGATACAATCTAAAATTACTCATCTCACAAAGAACCAGGACAATCTGGCCAAGTTTCCAGGGAAGTGAAGAATCATCAGATGCTGAGATCAAAGTGACCTGGATGTTGAAATTATCAGGCAAGGACTATTATCTATTGTTATTATGCTCCATAAGGAAAAGACAGAAGTACTTGAAGTGGAAAGACAGTTCTCAGCACAGAAATAAAAAATATAAAAAGAAAAAATTTTAGAACAGAAAAGGAAATAACTGAAGAGTAAAATCATTGGGTGGGCTCAGTAGCAGAATGGGGATGAGAGGGGGTGATCTAGTATATTTGAAGATCAGAGAAAAGATTTAAAACAAAAAGTAAATAGAACCTCAGGGATCTGTGGGACAATAACAGGAGATGTGATATAAAGTCATCAAAGTACTAGAAGGAGAGGTAACAGAGATAGAACAGAAAAATATTTGACAAAATTTCTGAAATTTGGAAAAAATATAAATTTACAGATACAAAAATTTCAAACACCAAACAGGATGAACTTGAAGAAAACCAGCCAAGACCCATCATAATCAAACTTCTAAAAACCAAAGATAAGCAGAAGAAAACTTGAAGGCAGATAGAGGAAAATAGCACTTTACGTACAAGAGGAAAACTATAAAATGACCGGCAAATGTCTCACCAAAACCAAGGAGGCCAGCTGATAGTGGAAAAAAACCTTTAAAGTGCTAAAAGAAGAGAACTGTCAGCCTTGATTTCTATACTCAGCAAAATTACATTTCAGGAATAAAGGTAATATAAAGATATTATAAATTAAAGAAAATTAGGAAAATTTATTGCCAGAAGGCCTGCCCTAAAAGAATGCTAAAGAAATATCTTCAGGCTAAAAGGAGAGAGAAATTTGGATCTTCAGAAATGAAGGAATAGTAACAGAAATGGTTACTGTCTGAGCAAGTTCTTGTGTGTGTGTGTGTGTGTGTGTGTGTGTGTGTGTGTGTGTGTTTTAACTTCACTGTTTTTATTTATTTTTAATTAATTTTTTTAAACTTCTTTATTGGAGTATAATTGCTTTACAATAGTGTGTTAGTTTCTACTTTATAACAAAGTGAATCAGTTATACATATACATATGTTCCCATATCTCTTCCCTCTTGCATCTCCCTCCCTCCCACCCTCCCTATCCCACCCCTCTAGGTGGTCACAAAGCACCAAGCTGATCTCCCTGTGCTATGCGGCTGCTTCCCACTAGCTTTTTATTTTACATTTGGTAGTGTATATATGTACATGCCACTCTCTCACTTTGTCCCAGCTTACCCTTCCCCCTCCCCGTATCCTCAAGTCCATTCTCTAGTAGGTCTGTGTCTTTATTCCCATCTTGACCCTAGGTTCTTCATGACCTTTTTTTTTTTTTTTTAGATTCCATATGTATGTATTAGCATATGGTATTTGTTTTTCTCTTTCTGACTTACTTCACTCTGTATGACAGACTCTAGGTCCAACCACCTCACTACAAATAACTCAATTTCATTTCTTTTTATGGCTGAGTAATATTCCATTGTATATATGTGCCACATATTCTAGTGTGTGGAAACCTTTCCTCCTTCACAGCTCCCTCCCACTGGTGCAGGTCCTGTCCCTATTCTTTGTCTTTGTTTCTTCTGCTTTCTTTTGCCCTACCCAGGTACGTGGGGAGTTTCTTGCCTTTTGGGAGGTCTGAGGTTGTCTGCCAGCATTCAGTAGGTGTTCTGTAGGAGTTGTTCCACATGTAGATGTATTTCTGATGTATTTGTGGGGAGGAAGGTGATCTCCATGTCTTACTCTTCCACCATCTTGAAGTTCCTCCTAAACAAGTTCTTCAAAAGATAATTTTGAAAGTAAAAATGGTAGTATTTTCTAGTAGTAATATACATACATTTATAATACAATGCATATAAATTTCCACGTATAATTTTGACAACTATGACAAACTGGTCATGAGAGTTCGATGGTATCTACACAGTTGCAAGGCTTCTAAATTTTACCTGAAGTGGCATAATTCTAAATCTAAGCAGGAAGTGAAAGTTAAGGTATGTCTATTATAATCTATAGAGGAGCCATAAAGATTAATGAGAACTGAAAAAACATATCAATTAAATAGGTTATAAAAACATTCAAACAAATATAAAGAAGGCAGGAAAAGGAGAAGAACATAATGAAAGTAAAAAGGACGGAGAAAACAAATAATAAAATGATAGGTCTAAATTTAACCATATAAATATTTACTTCTAATGTCAATGGACAGGGGGCTTCTGGTTCCAGTTAAGGTAAAATAAACATACACCATGCTATGTCTCCCATTAATTATACCTAAAAATCCTGGACAGAAAATGTAAAACAACTACTTTATGAATCTACAGAAAATAATTATAGGCAGAACTGGGAAGGGTAATAAAAACTAAAAGAGGAACAACACAGTAGAGAGTTTTCTAGTTTATTTCCCTTCTCTATCTCTAAGTCTCCCAGCAGCCCAAATATCAGAACTGCTAATGAGCACGACCAGAAGAAACTCTCCTCTCTCTCTCCCTCTCCTGGGACTGGGAAGTATTGGGGTGTGTTAAAGATGAAGGAGATTGAGAAGGTGTTGTGAGTTGAATAGCACCCTTCCGAAATTCATGTCCACCCAGAATCTCAAAGTGTGGCCTCATTTGGAAATAGGGCTTTTTCAGATATAACTATATTAAGAAGAGGCTATAGAGGTTTAGAGTGGATTCTAAGTCCAATGACTTTTAAGGAGAGGATATACAGAGAGATTCAGAGCACATACAGTGAAGAAGTCTAGATACAGCTGGAGGTGGAGATTGAGGTCTCATTAGGAAAGAAGAATGATATTGCTGCAGAAAAAGTACTTGATGAAAAGGTATACATTTTAAAAATCAAGAAACACTCAAAACCCAAACAGGATCAGTTTTTTTTTTAAATGCCCAGACCCATCGTACTCAAATGACTAAAATCCAAACATAAATAAGACAATCTTGAAAAGAGAGAAAAATGACATATTAGATATAAGGGAGCAATGATATTAGTCACTGAGAATTTCTCCATAGAAACCACGGAGGTCAGAAGACAAGTAGAGCATTTGTAAAATGCTGAGCCAAAAAAGCTGCTTACTCATAATTCTGTAATAAGTATAAATATCATTTAGGAATGAGGGCAAAATAAAGACATTCTAAGATGAAAGAAAACTAAGAATTCATCACTAGAAGAATTGCTCTAGAAGAAATGCTAAAAGAAGTTGTTTGGGCCAAAGGAAATTATACCACAGGGAAATATAGAACTTTAGAGTGAGAGAAGTCCAGTGGAAATTATAAAATCTGTGTAGATATAATAGACTATTTTCAAAAGCAAAAATGGTAATAGTGTCTGGTGGCATTTTCAATATATATAGGTGTGATGCAACTACTAAAAAAATCTTATTTAAATTGAGAAAATCTTAATTATAAAAACACTGGAAAGTTACATGTGTGTATTTTAAACAGAGCACTAAAAATACCCAAAAGTGTACTAAGAAAATAAATTAAAATGTAATTTAAAATATTGCAGTAGTATGAAAGCTATAAAAGGCAAATCAGAAATGAAAAACAGAGAAAACAAAAAGAAAGTACTCCTACATCTGATAATTTAAACATTTAAATATCTATGTATATATATATAATCATTTAATACATGAGTTGAAAGACGGGTCACCACAGATCACCACTTCTGGGAAGATGGAGTAGACATAATTTTCCCTTTTCCTCTCATTAAGTATAAGTACAAGCTCTGTGTGTTTACATATAAAACAACCACAAAAGGACTCTGAAAAGTGGAGGGAAGATGACAACCCTGAAAGGTGGCAAGCCAGATCCTTGGGACCCAATAAATGGCACGGACAATTCTCTGGGTTTCATTTTTTTTTCATATATCCCAGATTTGGAGGCAAAGCCAGCAAACCAGAAATACCAATGAGCACAGAAAAAATAAAGACCCAACAACAGTCAGCTTCTCTCTAGATAAAGGACTAGGAAAGGGACTTCCTAGGTAGACAGAAAACTTATGCAATAACTGCATTACTCCAGATAAACACTGCGAAGACAGCTGAGTCCCCACCCTAAGCAGAGCCTGCAGCCCTGTGGAGCCTAGACTTCCCCCCTCCCCATGCTGTAATGAGGCAGCCCAATGGGCTAGACTAAAGGGATATGGCTCCTATTAGCCAACACTTCCTAATAAACCACCCCAAATTTAGTATACTAAGATGACAACCATTGTATAGCTTGTGAAATTATGTAGCAGCAATTTTGATTGGGCTCAGCTGAGTGAATCTTCTGCTTCAAGTGGTGCTGACAGGGGCCACCTGGCATTTTCCTGATGGTCTGCAAGATCTGAGATAGCATGTCTTGTGTGGTGACCCCTTTTGCTGATAATGGGGTAGCTGGATTTATCTGAGCCTCTTCACATAAACTCTTCAGCAGGATGGTCAGACATCTTACATGGTGGCTGAGCACCATGAGATAACAAGACAGAAACTACCAGTTCTTTTAAATTTTGGAAAGAGAACTGACAATAATATCACTTCCACAGTGTGTTGTTTCAGGCAACTCCATATTTGAAGAGAGGTGCAATGGATCCTACAGCTTAGAAGAAAACGTGAAGGGCTTTGCTGTACACCTGAAACTAACACAACATTGTAAATCAACTATACTCCAATAAATTTTTTTTTAAATGTGAAGGAAACTGCATCTTACTTTAATCCACCATAAATTAATGCTAAATATTTCATTGTAATATTTGCTTTTAAAAACTGGGCATAATACAAAAGAGATTATCCAAGAACTGTGGGACAACTACAAAATGTTTAACATACGTGTAAGAAGAAAGGAACAGAAGCAATATTTGAAGGCAAAATGATGGAGAATTTCTCCAAATTAATGTCAGACTGCAACCCACAGGTCCAGAAAGTTCAGAGAACATTGAGAATAAATGCCAAAACAAAAACCCAAGGTCTACACCTAGGCATACCATAAACGTCAAAAAAATCAAAGATAAAAAATCTTGAAAGAAGCTAAAGGGGGAAAAAAAACCTTACCCCCAGGAGCCAAGAAAATTACATCCAACCTTCTCCTCAGAAACCATGCAAGCAAGAAGACAGTGGAATGAAACATTTAAAGTGTTCAAAGAAAAACAGAAAACACCAACCTAGAATTCTGTACCCTGTGAAATTATTCTTCAAAACTGAAGGAGAAACAGATTATCTCAGCCAAACAAAAATTGAGGGAATTTGTTGCCAGTAGACCTGCCTTGCAAGAAATATTCAAAGAAGCTGTTCAGAAAATAGGAAAATGACATAGGTCAGAAACTCGGACACACATCAAGAAAGGGAGATCTTAGGAGAATGAATAACTGAAGATGAAATAAATTTATCCACCAAAGGAAATAAAAAGCTATTAAAAGGTTTTCAGCAGGGATGTAACAAGGTCATATTCTCCTTTTGAATAGGTTACCTCGGGGCTCTGTGGAGCTGAGGTTTTGAGATTTGGGATACAGGAGGCAATGTTTAGGACTGCTTTTGTTGTTCAGGTGAGAGAAAGTGCGTGCCGGAGTTAAGACAATAAGCACGGAATAAAGAGAAGGAGGAGCTTGGGGCATTGGTATTTTTTAGAAAGCTTCTCATTTGATCTTTAATGTGCGTCAGAGGTTTAAATCACCATGCAAGATTGATAACAGCAGGTGAAGTTTGCCTGTGGCGAGAGACTCAGACAAGGAGAAATTTCCAAGAGTCTTATTAGTCCAACTAGCATACTTGTGATGGTTTTTTTTTAGACCACTTCCCTTTGTATTAAAAGCTGCAACTCCCAGCCCTACCTTTAGATTATGTCCCTCCTGATATTTACAACAAGGAAGAAACTGGTAAGATGCGACTATGGATTTTAGGTCTGAGTGCAATCTTCCTGCGACTGTAAGCAATGGGTGTGATAACTGCTAGGCTTCCAAAGATAGAGACACAGCTCTAAGCACAAGGTTCCTTCGATTTTACGGAAAAATCTCCTTTGTACAAAGCAAGGAAACAAAAACTGCGCTTCATCTTACTCCCGAAAAATCTACGGAGCATTTCTTCTCCCTCCTCCACTACCAACCCTCTTAAAAGAGCCTACGTTTGCTGCTTCCATTTCTTCATCCCCACGCACTTTCCAGCCCCCCAAATAAGGGGCCAACTCCCACCCTGCAGTCAGCCTCTCCCCTCTCTCTGAGCACATTAATCCATCATATATTTACAACTATAAACAGAGGTGATTCCCTGTCTTTTAATCCCTAGTCTTTTTTTTTTTTTTTTTTTTTTGCGGTACGCGGGCCTCTCACCGTTGTGGCCTCTCCCACTGCTGAGGAACAGGCTCCGGACGCGCAGGCTCAGCGGCCACGGCCCACGGGCGCAGCCACCCCGCGGCATGTGGGATCTTCCCGGACCGGGGCACGAACCCGTGTTCCCTGCATCGGCAGGCGGGCCCCCAACCACTGCGCCACCCGGGAAGCCCTAATACCTAGTCTTGACTTATGAAAACGCGTAGCAGTTAGATTCAGGGGCAGTTGTCCACTTAACTTCCCCTCCTATGTCTCCTTTGGCATTTAAAATTCCGTATTATTTGTCAGTGTGAACTTCAACATCTTTATCTCAGGTCTGCTTTTCCACCTAAGTCCTTTCATCTTGGTTAACTACATCTAGTCGGTCATTCAATCTTGATTACCGCTACTGAACCAGGTCCGTTTGCCTGAACACGCAGCAAAGAAAGGGTTTTACCCGCAAAGGAGCCAAGCCAGGACACAGGAGAAGAGGCCGCACATCTGCGTCCCTGAAAGCCGGGGACCGGGGTATCTATAAGATAAGCAAGCAGGGCGGTCTGAGGCTTGAGGTGTGTGGGGAGGCTGGGGCGAGAGGACCGGAAGACCCTGCGAGGATCTCAGTTCCGCAGGGGTAACTAAGCCACACCCCTCGGCTCGTTAAGAAAGCATGGCGGCGTCAGCCCGAACTGAGGGTGGAGTTTGGGGCCCCCTGACGTCAGAAGGTCACGCCGCGGACGCTCGCGCATGCCCAGTTGGTGGGTGCGCGGTCCTGTCAGGTCTCAGGCTGGCTCAGCTCAAACTGGACGCCGCTGACTCCAAGTTTCTGGAAGACGACTGAGGCAGACGTCTCCTTGTTTAGGTTATGAGCTGCTTGGAGGGCAGGTGAGTTTTTTATAGCAATGATTAAAACCTTGAACAGTGAAGTCAAGTTACAGGTGAAATGGATTTAACTAATGATAACTCACGGTCTCTCTGTGGAAATTTTCAGATTTTTCTGTTACTCCTCTTTGTATTTGGTGCGAGCCTTGGGTTCCCAGCAGAAGGTAAACTAAATTCGTATATTGGTTTGAAAAAACATTTTCCTCTTTTTCGTCACAGTAAAATGAAAACAACTCTACTCCTGTCTCCCTAACCTTCAGTATAAGGCAAATCTACCAATACAGTATTGAGAGGGGAAAAAACTTCTCTGAAATACAATTTTACATTTTCCTCAACTGGGCCCGTATCCTTATCCTGAGCCACGTCATAAAACTAGCATTGGGAGAACTGAGTTACCTGGTGACATGGAGTGATGTGGTCAGAGGTTAAGTCTAGAGGCTCCTACGAGTTTGAACTGAGAGCATCACTGCCCGTTCCTGGGGAGCCTTGCTGAAAACCTACTGTTCTGTGTCTGCGGAGCCATCCTTTCCATACAAAGTAGGAGCGAATGAATAGTTGCTGGTCCATAAAGCTCAACAGCCGAGGAAGGCAATCCCAGGTCTATTTCAGACTCTACGTCCAAGGTGATCTCTGGGAACTGTTGGCGTGTTGTACATCATTTTTATTAATAAGGGAGAAGTCATCTATGTGGCATCAGTAGTGTTTAAGTTGTGAGTTGCTTTAAAACAGTATGTTTTAAAATAATCATAAACATTCAGTTACATATTTATTCAAATTATTTTCTGAAATATGATGGCCCCTCTCATACGAACCATGATATCAAGAATTTTGATGTGTCTCTGCATGATCTTTAAATGGTCAACTCAAATCTGAGAAAGGATGACAATACTTTTTTTCAATCTGTCATAGCTGTCTTTGGTAATAAGGGAATTTTCTCTATAGTTCTTGTTTGAGCTAATATTCTTTTGTGGAGATATTTCAAAAGAATGTAAGATTTATTCTTTTTTACTAAATAATATAATGTATTTAATATATATTATAGTTCTTAAATATGCAAGTATATCGTTTCTTTATTTTTAATTTTTTTTTCTTTTTGGTACGCGGGCCTCTCACCGCTGTGGCCTCTCCCGTTGCGGAGCACAGGCTCTGGACACGCAGGCTCAGCGGCCATGGCTCACGCTCACGGGCCCAGCCGCTCCGCGGCATGTGGGATCCTCCCGGACCGGGGCACGAACCCGTGTCCCCTGCATCGGCAGGCGGACTCTCAACCACTGCGCCACTAGGGAAGCCCTATCATTTCTTTAAATGCAGAGTTTTCTTTGATTTATTCATTGAGGGCATGTACCAGGCAGTTTTAAGGTCTCACTGTAAAAAATCCCTGTACTCATTGAACTTACGCCCTATTGATAGTATGGAGAAAACAAAAAAATAAACAATCTATATCAGGTAGGGATAATTCTTACAGAAAAAAAAAGCAGGATGAGGAAAAAGAACAATGATTATGAAACCCTCTCTGAGTGAATGATATATGAGTAGAGGACGGAAGAAAGTGAGAAAAATCTATGGAAAAACCTCCTGAAAGAGCACTACAGATAGAGGAAACAGCAGATACAAATCCCAGAGACAACCAGGAGGCATGACTTCAAGGAAGGCCACTGAGACTAGAGAAAAAGGAGAGATGGCCGTTGGTAGGAAATGAGCTTGAAAGGTACAGAGGTGTGTCAGTTAGGCATTGCTGCAGAGCACGTCAACTCTAAAATTTTAGTTGCCTGAAAGCACCATGTATTATTTCACAGGAGTCTGTAGGACCAGGTCAGTCTCTGCTGGGCTTGATTACTCATCTGCTGTCACCCGGGGGCTAGTTGGCTCAGGACAGGCTCCACTGGGATGACTCATCTCTTTATGTGGTTTCTTATCCTGCTGTGGGCAAGCGGCTCAGGCTTATGTTTATGCCAGAGGTAGGGGTCCAGGAGAGAGCGGAACTTGCAAGGCCTTTCATGTTGTAGGTGTGACCCTGTCACCCACTCACCCCTGCTGCCTTCAATTTATTGTGTGAAGTAAGTCACAAGGCCAACCCAGGTTTATGGGATGAGGAAACAGACTATCCCTTTCTGGGAGGATTTTCAAAACATATTGCAAAGGGGGAGATAAAGCACTAAGAATATTTCTGTCATCAGTGGACCACAGACGGAACCAATTCATTACGGTCTCATAGGCCATGCAATTAAGATTTTTTAATTCTGTATAAAATAGAAATTATTATGGTTTTGAATAAATAAGGGAATAATTGTATTTCTGTTTTAGTAATATTACCCTGATGAGTGGAGAATTTTACATGAGGTGGGGTGTGGGTGGGAGAAAAGAGATGAGAAGTGAGGTTTTCTTAGTCGTCTAGGTGAAAAATTACAGGAGCATAGACTCTGGTGGTAGCAGTGAAGTAGGAGTGAGACAGACTGTTTCAGCTTGGGTTGTATATAGATATTAGCACTGACATGATTTGTTGAATCATTGGGATAGATTTAGGAATCAAACTGTACCCTCGGTTTTTGGATTGAGAATTTTTTAAAATAATTTTTTTTCAGTTTGGATACTTCTGTTTCTTAATTATAACAGTTTTGCTGCTTATTCCAATCAGCGAGCTGATTCTAATTGAGTTATCCATGCTTTGGAAGGAAAAGTGCCTCCAATTTTAGGAAACTGCCTTATATAGAATCAGCTTTATGGTTTGGGGGTAATCACTGGGTTTAGAGAAGTATACATTTTGAAGATGATATTTAATGGATTTTACATTGATGTTAAGGTGAGAAAATAAAATATATAAAAGGAAAAATTATGCTGGGACAATTCTAAAGCTCCCATCCCTGATATCTCTTTGTGTCCCCAGATTTCCTCTCCTAATAAGAACACCAGTCTTATTTTATTAGATCTACCCTAACAGCCAAATTTTAACTTAATTACCTCTTTAAAGGGCCTATCTGCACATACAGTCACATTCTGAGGTAATGGAGCTCAGGACTTCAGTGTATGAATTTGGGGGCAGGACACAATTCAGCCCCATAGCACCACCTTGTCTCCAGTCTTCAGGTGGCTCTCACCCACCTGCCTCCACCCATTACATCCATAGTGCTTTACTTGGTTTAAAAATACGGAAGAAAAGAGAAATTGTTCTATATTTCGTACAAGGAAAAATTATAGTATTCAAGATGTGCATTGCAACTACAGCATGACATTCAACCAATTGAAGCATATCTTTTGAGTAAAAAATGATAAAGCAACAAATGTCTAGTAAAAAACTAATTCTACTTGCATAAAGTTTAGTACTTGATGCTGTTAATATTTATGATGCATATTGAATTCCTAAACAATTATATAGGTAAAAAGTAAAATTCATTTATTCATAGTATGTTTGCTGAAATTCAGCTGTAAATCTGTCTGAATTCCAAGTGCTGGTGTCTGTTTATAAGTAAAATCAGCAAGGTCCCTATCAAATAGCACTAGTGGTCTAATGAAGGAGACACTCCATTAAAAAATATAAACAAATACAAGTTGTCATATGTGCTATACAGATACTAACTGTATGCCATTAAGCATTGTTTCCTACAAAATTTCAACTAACAAAAGATTTGATGTCTTTATGTTTAATGGATTTTTATATATTTATACCTGCTAGAAAGTTCAACAAAATACTGCTTTATTATAAACTAATAAAGGTGTGAGATCTCTCACACTTTTAGGTGAGTGTTGAAGGTAGCATGAAAAGAACATAATGGAGGCAAAGAAAGAATGGATGATTACCAACCAAAAAAATCTGTCTTTTCAACTTAAACCTCCCCCCTTTTTTTTGATTTCCTCTTACTATTTTTTATTTTGATGTTTGGAACTCTTTTTTGTTGTTGGTTTTTTTTTTTTTTTTTTTTAACATCTTTATTAGAGTATAATTGCTTTACAATGGTGTGTTACTTTCTGCTTTATAACAAAGTGAATTAGTTATAGATATACATATACATATGTTCCCATATCACTTCCCTCTTGCGTCTCCCTCCGTCCCACCCTCCCTATCCCACCCATCTAGGTGGTTACAAAGCACCGAGCTGATCTCCCTGTGCTATGCGGCTGCTTCCCACTAGCTATCTATTTTATGTTTGGTAGTGTATATATGTCCATTCCACTCTCTCACTTTGTCCCAGCTAACGCTTCCCCCTCCCCGTATCCTCAAGTCCATTCTCTAGTAGGTCTGTGTCTTTATTCCTGTCTTACCCCTAGGTTCTTCATGACATTTTTTTCCCCTTAAATTCCATATATATGTGTTAGCATACAGTATTTGTCTTTCTCTTTCTGACTTACTTCACTCTGTATGACAGACTCTAGGTCTATCCACCTCATTACAAATAGCTCAATTTCGTTTCTTTTTATGGCAGAGTAATATTCCATTGTATATATGTGCCACATCTTCTTTATCCATTCATCCGATGATGGACACTTAGGTTGTTTCCATCTCCGGGCTATTGTAAATAGAGCTGCAATGAACATTTTGGTACATGACTCTTTTTGAATTATGGTTTTCTCAGGGTATATGCCCAGTAGTGGGATTGCTGGGTCATATGGTAGTTCTATTTGTAGTTTTTTAAGGAACCTCCATAGTGTTCTCCATAGTGGCTGTACCAATTCACATTCCCACCAGCAGTGAAAGAGTGTTCCCTTCTCCACACCATCTCCAGCATTTATTTTTCTAGATTTTTTGATGATGGCCATTCTGACTGGTGTGAGATGATATCTCATTGTAGTTTTGATTTGCATTTCTCTAATGATTAATGATGTTGA
The DNA here is from genome assembly GCF_964374135.1 of Grampus griseus. Classification (NCBI taxonomy): domain Eukaryota; kingdom Metazoa; phylum Chordata; class Mammalia; order Artiodactyla; family Delphinidae; genus Grampus; species Grampus griseus. The sequence goes on from NC_139015.1 coordinate 3,021,220, forward strand.
GCATTCTTTCATGTGTTTGTTGGCAGTCTGTATATCTTCTTTGGAGAAATGTCTACTTAGGTCTTCTGCCCATTTTTGGATTGGATTGTTTGTTTTTTGTTACTGAGCTGCATGAGCTGCTTATAAATTTTGGAAATTAATCCTTTGTCGGTTGCTTCATTTGCAAATGTTTTCTCCCATTCTGAGGGTGGTCTTCTGGTCTTGTTTATGGTTTCCTTTGCTGTGCAAAAGCTTTGACGTTTCATTAGGTCCCACTTGTTTAGTTTTGTCTTTATTTCCATTTCTCTAGGAGGTGGGTCAAAAAGGATCTTGCTGTGATTTATGTCATAGAGTGTTCTGCCTGTGTTGTCCTCTAAGAGTTTGATAGTTTCTGGCCTTACATTTCGGTCTTTAATCCATTTTGAGCTTATTTTTGTGTATGGTGTTAGGGAGTGATCTAATCTCATACTTTTACAGGTACCTGTCCAGTTTTCCCAGCACCACTTATTGAAGAGGCTGTCCTTTCTCCACTGTATATTCCTGCCTCCTTTATCAAAGATAAGGTGACCATATGTGCGTGGGTTTATCTCTGGGCTTTCTATCCTATTCCATTGATCTATCTTTCTGTTTTTGTGCCAGTACCATACTGTCTTGATTACTGTAGCTTTGTAATATAGTCTGAAGTCAGGGAGCCTGATTCCTCCAGCTCCGTTTTTTGTTCTGAAGATTGCTTTGGCTATTCAGGGTCTTTTGTGTTTCCACACAAATTGTGAATTTTTTTGTTCTAGTTCTGTGAAAAATGCCAGTGGTAGTTTGATAGGGATTGCATTGAATCTGTAGATTGCTTTGGGTAGTAGAGTCATTTTCACAATGTTCATTCTTCCAATCCAAGAACATGGTATATCTCTCCATCTGTTTGTATCATCTTTAATTTCTTTCATCAGTGTCTTATAATTTTCTGCATACAGGTCTTTTGTCTCCTTAGGTAGGTTTATTCCTAGATATTTTATTCTTTTTTTTGCAATGGTAAATGGGAGTGTTTTCTTGCTTTCACTTTCAGATTTCTTTTCATTAGTGTATAGGAATGCCAGAGATTTCTGTGCGTTAATTTTGTATCTTGCTACTTTACCGAATTCATTGATTAGCTCTAGTAGTTTTCTGGTAGCATCTTTAGGATTCTCTATGTATAGTACCATGTCATCTGCAAACAGTGACAGCTTTACTTCTTCTTTTCCAATTTGGATTCCTTTTATTTCCTTTTCTTCTCTGATTGCTGTGGCTAAAACTTCCAAAACTATGTTGAATAAGAGTGGTGAGAGTGGGCAACCTTGTCTTGTTTCTGATCTTAGTGGAAATGCTTTCAGTTTTTCACCATTGTGGACGATATTGGCTGCGGGTTTGTCATATATGGCCTTTATTATGTTGAGGAAAGTTCCCTCTATGCCTACACTCTGCAGGGTTTTTATCATAAATTGGTGTTGAATTTTTCAAAAGCTTTTTCTGCATCTATTGAGATGATCATATGGTTTTTCTCCCTCATTTTGTTAATATGGTTTATCACATTGATTGATTTGCGTATATTGAAGAATCCTTGCATTCCTGGAATAAACCCCACTTGATCATGGTGTATGATCCTTTTAATGTGCTGTTGGATTCTGTTTGCTAGTATTTTGTGGAGGATTTTTGCATCTATGTTCATCAGTGATATTGGCCTGTAGTTTCTTTCTTTGTGACATCTTTGTCTGGTTTTGGTATCAAGGTGTCGGTGGCCTCGTAGAATAAGTTTGGGAGTGTTCCCCCCTCTGCTATATTTTGGAAGAGTTTGAGAAGGATAGGTGTTAGCTCTTCTCTAAATGTTTGATAGAATTCGCCTGTGAAGCCATCTGGTCCTGGGCTTTTGTTTGTTGGAAGATTTTTCATCACAGTTTCAATTTCAGTGGTTGTGATTGGTCTGTTCATATTTTCTATTTCTTCCTGATTCAGTCTTGGCAGGTTGTGCATTTCTAAGAATTTGTCCATTTCTTCCAGGTTGTCCATTTTATTGGCATAGAGTTGCTTGTAGTAAGCTCTCATGACCTTTTGTATTTCTGTAGTGTCATTTGTTACTTCTCCTTTTTCATTTCTAATTCTGTTGATTTGCGTCTTCTCCCTTTTTTTCTTGAAGAGTCTGGCTAATGGTTTATCAATTTTGTTTATCTTCTCAAAGAACCCTTTTAGTTTTATTGATCTTTGCTATCCTTTCCTTCATTTCTTTTTCATTTATTTCTGATCTGATTTTTATGATTTCTTTCCTTCTGCTAACTTTGGGGGTTTTTTTGTTCTTCTTTCTCTAAATGCTTTAGGTGCAAGTTTAGGTTGTTTATTAGAGATGTTTCCTGTTTCTTAAGGTAGGATTGTATTGCTATAAACTTCCCTCTTAGAACTGCTTTTGCTGCATCCCATAGGTTTTGGGTCATCGTGTCTCCATTGTCATTTGTTTCTAGGTATTTTTTAATTTCCTCTTGATTTCTTCAGTGATCACCTTGTTATTAAGTAGTGTATTGTTTAGCCTCCATGTGTTTGTATTTTTTACAGATCTTTTCCTGTAATTGATATCTAGTCTCATAACATTGTGGTTGGAAAAGATACTTGATACAATTTCAATTTTCTTAAATTTACCAAGGCGTGATTTGTAATCCAAGATATGATCTATCCTGGAGAATGTTCCATGAGCACTTGAGAAAAATGTGTATTCTGTTTTTGGATGGAATGTCCTATAAATATCAATGAAGTCCACCTTGTTTAATGTATCAATTAAAGCTTGTGTTTCCTTATTTATTTTCATTTTGGATGATCTGTCCATTGGTGAAAGTGGGGTGTTAAAGTCCCCTACTATGAATGTGTTACTGTCGGTTTCCCCTTTTATGGCTGTTAGTGTTTGCCTTGTGTACTGAGGTGCTCCTATGTTGGGTGCATAAATATTTACAATCGTTATATCTTTTTCTTGGATCGATCCCTTGATTGTTATGTAGTGTCCTTCTTTGTCTCTTCTAACAGTCTTTATTTTAAAGTCTATTTTGTCTGATATGAGAATTGTTACTGCAGCTTTCTTTTGGTTTCCATTTGCATGGAATAACTTTTTCCATCCCCTTACTTTCAGTCTGTATGTGTCTCTAGGTCTGAAGTGGGTCTTTTGTAGACATCAAATATATGGGTCTTATTTTTGTATCCATCCAGCCAATCTGTGTCTTTTGGTGGGAACATTTAGTCCATTTACATTTAAGGTAATTATCGATATGTATGTTCCTATTCCCATTTTCTTAATTGTTTTGGGTTCATTATTGTAGGTCTTTTCCCTCTCTTTGTTTCTTGCCTAGAGAAGTTCCTTTAGCATTTGTTGTAAAGCTGGTTTGGTGGTGCTGAACTCTCTCAGCTTTTGCTTGTCTGTAAAGGTTTTAATTTCTCCATCAAATCTGAATGAGATCCTTGCTGGGAAGAGTAATCTTGGTTGCAGGTTTTTATCCTTCATCACTTTGAATATGTCCTGCCAGTCCCTTCTGGCTTGCAGAGTTTCTGATGAAAGATCAGCTTTTAACCTTATGGGGATTCCCTTGTGTGTTATTTGTTGTTTTTCCCTTGCTGCTTTTAATATGTTTTCTTTGTATTTAATTTTTGACAGTTTGATTAATATGTGTCTTGGCGTGTTTTTCCTTGGATTTATCCTGTATGGGACTCTCTGTGCTTCCTGGACTTGATTAACTATTTCCTTTCCCATATTAGGGAAGTTTTCAACTATTATCTCTTCAAATATTTTCTCAGTCCCTTTCTTTTTCTCTTCTTCTTCTGGAACCCCTATAATTCGAATGTTGGTGCATTTAATATTGTCCCAGAGGTCTCTGAGACTGTCCTCAGTTCTTTTCATTCTTTTTTCTTTATTCTGCTCTGCAGTAGTTATTTTCACTATTTTATCTTCCAGGTCACTTATCCGTTCTTCTGCCTCAGTTATTCTGCTATTCATCCCATCTAGAGTATTTTTAATTTCATTTATTGCGTTGTTCATCATTGTTTGTTTCATCTTTAGTTCTTTTAGGTCCTTGTTAAATGTTTCTTGCATTTTGTCTATTCTATTTCCAAGATTTTGGATCATCTTTACTATCATTATTCTGAATTCTTTTTCAGGTAGACTGCCTATTTCCTCTTCATTTGTTAGGTCTGGTGGTTTTTTATCTTGCTCCTTCATCTGCTGTGTGATTTTCTGTCTTCTCATTTTGCTTATCTTACTGTGTTCGGGGTCTCTTTTTTTGCAGGCTGCAGGTTCATAGGTCCCATTGTTTTTGGTGTCTGTCCCCAGTGCCTAAGGTTGGTTCAGTGGGTTGTGTAGGCTTCCTGGTGGAGGGGACTGGTGCCTGTGTTCTGGTAGACGAGGCTGGATCTTGCCTTTGTGGTGGGCAGGTCTACATCTGGTGGTGTGTTTTGGGGTGTCTGTGGACTTATTAAGATTTTAGGCAGTCTCTCTCTTAATGGGTGGGGTTGTGTTCCTGTCTTGCTAGTTGTTTGGCATAGGGTGTCCAGCACTGTAGCTTGCTGGCCGTTGAGTGAAGCTGGGTGCTGGTGTTGAGATGGAGATCTCTGGGAGATTTTTGACGTTTGATATTATGTGGAGCTGGGAGATCTCTTGTGGACCAGTGTCCTGAAGTTGGCTCTCCCACCTCAGAGGCACAGCCCTGATGCCTTGCTGGAGCACCAAGAGCCTTTCATCCACATGGCTCAGAATAAAAAGGAGAAAAAGTAGAAAGAATGAATTAGTAGAAGAAGGAAGGAAGGAAGGAAGAAAGAAAGAAAGAAAGAAAAGAAAGAAGGGAGGGAGGGAGGGCGGGAGGAAGGAAGGAAGGAGGGAAGGAAGGAAAGAAAGAAAGAAAGAAGATAAAGTAAATGAAAGTAAGATAAAATATAATAAAGTTATTAAAATAGAAAATAATTATTAAGAAAAAAATTAAGAAAACATAATGGACAGATAGAACCCTAGGACAAATGGTGGAAGCAAAGCTATACAGACAATATCTCACACAGAAGCATACACATACACACTCACAAAAAGAGGAAAAGGGGAAAAAATCATAGATCTTGCTCTCAAAGTCCACCTCCTCAATTTCGGATGATTCATTGTCTATTCATGGATTCCACAGATGCAGGTACATCAAGTTAATTGTGGAGGTTTAATCCACTGCTTCTGAGGCTGCTGGGAGAGATTTCCCTTTCCCTTCTTGGTTCGCACTGCTCCTGGGGTTCAGCTTTGGATTTGGCCCTGCCTCTTTGTGTAGGTCGCCGGAGGGTGTCTGTTCTTCGCTCAGACAGGACGAGGTTAAAGGAGCCGCTGATTCTGGGGCTCTGGCTCACTCAGGCCGGGGGAAGGGAGGGGCACGGAGTGCGGGGCAAGCCTGCGGCGTCAGAGGTGGCAGCAGCAGTAGCCTTAGCGTCTCATGCATGTCTCTGGGGTCTGCGCTTTTAGCTGCGGCTCGCGCCCATCTCTGGAGCTCCTTAAAGCAGCGCTCTTAATCCCATCTCCCTACGCACCAGGAAACAAAGAGGGAAGAAAAAGTCTCTTGCCTCTTCGGCAAGTCCAGACTTTTTCCTGGACTCCCTACCGGCCAGCCGTGGCGCACTAACCCCCTGCAGGCTATGTTCACGCTGCCAACCCCAGTCCTCTGCGCTCCGACCAAAGCCCGAGCCTCGGCTTCCAGCCCCGCCCGCCCCGGCGGGTGAGCAGACAAGCCTCTCGGGCTGGTGAGTGCTGGTTGGCACTGATCCTCTGTGCGGGAATCTCCCCGCTTTGCCTTCTGCACCCCTGTGGCTGCACTCTCCTCTGTAGCGCCAAAGCTTACCCCCTGCCACCTGCCATCTCTGCCTGCAAAGGGGCTTCCTAGTTTGTGGAAACCTTTCCTCCTTCACGGCTCCCTCCCACTGGTGCAGGTCCCGTCCCTATCCTTTGTCTCTGTTTATTCTTTTTTCTTTTGCCCTACCCAGGTACGTGGGGAGTTTCTTGCCTTTTGGGAGGTCTGAGGTCTTCTGCCAGCGTTCAGGAGGTATTCTGTAGGAATTGTTCCACGTGTAGTTGTATTTCTGGTGTATCTGTGGGGAGGAAGGTGATCTCTGTGTCTTACTCTTCCGCCATCTTCCCCTCGTCCCTCCCTAAACCTCCCACTTTTGGGAACTTCTCATTTTTCTAATGATCCACATATATAGATATAAGGGCAAAATCAGGATGGACAATCAGATTGGTCAACTTAAATAAATGTATATCATGCTGACAGTATAAATAATCCTTGAATAAGAAATATTATGTGTTCATTTAAAAGTGTGAAATATAAAATGAAAGTATGATATTATATATTGTTTTAGTCTTTTATTATGATAACAACTATACTTAATTTTTTATTAGGAAAGAATACCAAATAACTGAGAGCACATGGAGTGAATACTAAGAAATTTATCCAACACAGAACAATTGGAAACACACATCTGTGTATGCATTTTATTGAATCTAAAAATGTAATTTTCATAATATTACCCAATTTCCAATTCATATATTTAAAAATTAATATGTCGTCTTTGCATATGTAAATACTGCAATAGCTGTTTCAAAGATTTCTGCTGAAGCATTTTTGTTTCCATGCAAATCACATTAATTGGAGAAATAGGAGTAGAAAGAAATGCCCTTGAGTTATAGTGCAACTTTTCTATGTCATAATGTTTGAAGGTAGATTAAAAAAAGGTTATGAATCACATTTAATTATGGATCAATACATATGCTCAGGTGAGAAAACATGAGCAAAACTGACTGTAGTCCACTCAACCTGAAGGAAAATAGTTTACCTTTCTCTAGCCCCCTGGTTAAAGAAAACACTAGTGTGATAAAAATACCTCTCAGAAATATTTAAATACAAATGTAGAAATCAAGGGAAACTCAGTGTTATCTTATAGAAATTGGATTTATTGGTTTTTATGAGAGTAATATGCTTTTTTTTATAGAAAGCAGATTAATTAGTTAATTTTTGCTGTGTTGCATCTTTGTTTCTGTGCAAGGGCTTTCTCTAGTTGTGGCAAGTGGGGGCCACTCTTCATCGCGGTGTGCGGGTCTCTCACTATTGTGGCCTCTCTTGTTGCGGAGCACAGGCTCCAGACACGCAGGCTCAGTAGTTGTGGCTCTCGGGCCTAGTTGCTCCGCGGCATGTGGGATCTTCCCAGACCAGGGCTCGATCCTGTGTCCCCTGCATTAGCAGACAGATTCTCAACCACTGTGCCACTAGGGAAGCCCAATGATAGTAATATGCTTTTAATGAACATTTCTAGTGAGAAATATTATGAAATTATAATATTAGTGTAGTAAATACTTAATTTTAAAATGTCAGTTATATAAGACAATATTTCATTCCAATCTCTACTACTTACTAACTAGAGTATCCTTAACAGATTATTTGACCACTTTGAATTCAGTTTGTTTTTCATTTTTAATCTGAAATATTGAGGGTAATCTTCCTTAAGAGTTGTTTTGTAGCTTATTTTCAGTTCATGAAATGAAAAAACTATATTATTGGACTTTTATTAAAATCTAACTCTAAATGTACAAGCGCACTGTACACTTTATGTACTTTAAGATCACTGTAGGTGATATAATGATTAGGTTTCCCTCAGTACTTGTCGGTACAGCTATCAGTGTGTGTGATGTGAACGATGTGTGTGCACTGTGTGTGTGGGTGGAGGGGGTTGTTTGTCAGAAGAGCAGATTGGCCATCTCTTCAGAGCATTCCTCCGCACTGAAGCACGCTGGCACTTCATTTCAAAGGCTGACATGAAATCACAGCATTTCTCTTGATTGCAGAGCAGAAGACACCCAGACAGGGGCAGGTACATCCTAAGACGGAGACATAGTGGAAAGGTGATACGTAAATCATGGTGATACTGTTTATTTTTGATGGTTTCATGATCTGAAAGAATCTATCAGGGGCCCTGAACCAAGATGGCAGAGTAGAAGGACGTGCTCTCACTCCCTCTTATGAGAACACCAGAATCACAGCTAGCTGCTGGATAATTGTCGAAAGGAAGACACTGGAACTCACCAAAAAAGATACCCCACATCCGAAGACAAAGAAGAAGCCACAGTGAGATGGTAGGAGGGGCACAATCACAGTAAAATCAAATCCCATAACTGCTGGGTGGATAACTCACAGACTGGAGAACACTTATACCACAGAAGTCCACCCACTGGAGTGAAGGTTCTGAGCCCCACGTCAGGCTTCCCAACCTGGAGACCCGGCAACGGGAGGAGGAATTCCTAGAGAACCAGACTTTGAAAGCTAGTCGGATTTGATTGCAGGACTTTCACAGGACTGGGGGAAACAGAGACTGCACTCTTGGAGGGCACACACAAAGTAGTGTGCACATCAGGACCCCAGGGGAGACTGAGCCAGACCTACCTGCTAGTCTTGGAGTCTCCTGCAGAGGCAGGTGGTGGCTGTGGCTCACCACGGGGACAAGGACACTGACCAGAAGTTCTGGGAAGTACTCCTTGGTGTGAGCCCTCCCGGAGTCCGCCATCAGCCCCACCAAAGAGCCCAGGTAGGCTCCAGTGTTGGGTCACCTCAGGCCAAACAACCAACAGGGAGGGAACCCAGCCCCACCCATCAGCAGTCAAGCAGATTAAAATTTTACTGAGCACTGCCCACAGAGCAACGGTCAGCTCTACCCACCACCAGTCCCTACCATCATGAAACTTGCACAAGCCTCTTAGATAGCCTCAGCCACCAGAAAGCAGACAACAGAAGCAAGAAGAACTACAATCCTGCAGCCTGTGGAACAAAAAACCACATTCACAGAAAAATAGACAAGATGAAAAGGCAGAGGGCTATGTACCAGATGAAGGAACAAGATAAAATCCCGGAAAAACAACTAAATGAAGTGGAGATAGGCAACCCTGCAGAAAAAGAATTCAGAATAATGATAGTGAAGATGATCCAGGACCTCGGAAAAAGAATGGAGGCAAAGATCGAGAAGATGCAAGAAATGTTTTACAAAGACCTAGAAGGATTAAAAAACAAACAACAGAGATGAACAATACAATAACTGAAATGAAAACTACACTAGAAGGAATCAATAGCAGAATAACTGAGGCAGAAGAAAGGATAAGTGACCTGGAAGACAGAATGGTGAAATTCACTGCTGCGGAACAGAATAAAGAAAAAAGAATGAAAAGAAATGAAGACAGCCTAAGAGACCTCTGGGACAACATTAAACACAACAACATTCACATCATAGGGGTCCCAGAAGGGGAAGAGAGAGAAAGGACCAGAGAAAATATTTGAAGAGATTATAGTCAAAAACTTCCTTAACATGGGAAAGGAAATAGCCACCCAAGTTCAGGAAGCGCAGCGAGTCCCATACAGGATAAACCCAAGGAGAAACATGCCAAGACACATAGTAATCAAATTTTCAAAAATCAAAGACAAAGAAAAATTATTGAAAGCAGCAAGGGAAAAACAACAACTAATATACAAGGGAACTCCCATAAGGTTAACAGCTGATTTCTCAGCAGAAGCTCTACAAGCCAGAAGGGAGTGAGTGGCATGATATACTTAAAGTGATGAAAGGGAAGAACCTACAACCAAGGTTACTCTATCCAGCAAGGGTCTCATTCAGATTCGATGGAGAAATCAAAAGCTTTACAGACAAGCAAAAGCTAAGAGAATTCAGCACCACCAAACCAGCTCTACAACAAATGCTAAAGGAACTTCTCTAAGTGGGAAACACAAGAGAAGAAAAGGACCTACAAAAACAAACCCAAAACAATTAACAAAATGGTCATAGGAGCATACATATCGATAATTACCTTAAACATGAATGGATTAAATGCTCCAACCAAAAGACACATGCTTTCTGAATGGATACAAAAACAAGACCCATATATATGCTGTCTTCAAGATACCCACTTCAGACCTAGGGACACATACAGACTGAAAGTGAGGGGATGGGAAAAGATATCCATGCAAATGGAAATCAAAAGAAAGCTGGAGTAGCAATACTCATATCAGATAAAATAGACTTTAAATTAAAGAATTTTAAAAGAGACAAGGAAGGACAGTACATAATGATCAAGGGATCAATCCAAGAAGAAGATATAACAAATATAAATATATATGCACCCAACATAGGAGCACCTCAATACATAAGGCAATAGCTAACAGCTATAAAGGAGGAAATCGACAGCACAAAAATAGTGGGGGACTTTAACACCTCGTTTACACCAATGGACAGATCATTCAAAATGAAAATAAATAAGGAAACACAAGCTTTAAATGACACCATAGACCTGAGAGATTTAATTGATATTTATAGGACATTCCATCCAAAAACAGCAGATTACACTTTCTTCCCAAGTGTGCACAGAACATTCTCCAGGATAGTTCACATCTTGGGTCACAAATCAGGCCTCAGCAAATTTAAGAAAATTGAAATCATATCAGTCATCTTTTCTGACCACAACAGTATGAGATTAGAAATGAATTACAGGGAAAGAAATGTAAAAACCACAAATACATGGAGGCTAAACAATACATTACTAAATAACCAAGAGATCGCTCAAGAAATCAAAGAGGAAATAAAAAAATACCTAGAGACAAATGACAATGAAAACATGATGATCCAAAACCTATGGGATGCAGCAAAAGCAGTTCTAAGAGGGAAGTTTATAGCTATACAAGCCTACCTCAAGAAAGAAGAAAAATCTCATATAAACAATGTAACCTTACACCTAAAGGAACTAGAGAAAGAAGAACAAAAAAACCCCAAAGTTAGCAGAAGGAAATAAATCATAAAGATCAGAGCAGAAGTAAATGAAATAGAAACAAAGAAAACAATAGCAAAGATCAATAAAACTAAAAGCTGGTTCTTTGAGAAGATAAACAAAATTGATAAACCGTTAGCCAGATTCATGAAGAAAAAGAGGGAGAGGATTTAAATCAATAAAATTAGAAACGAAAAAGGAGAAGTTATAACGGACACCGCAGAAGTACAAAGCATCCTAAGAGACTACTACATGGAGGCAACTCCATGCCAATAAAATGGACAACCTGGAAGAAATGGACAAATTCTTAGAAAGGTATAACCTTCCAAGACTGAACCAGAAAGAAATAGAAAATATGAACAGACCAATCACAAGTAATGAAATTGAAAATGTGATTAAAAATCTTCCAGCAAACAAAAGGCCAGGAGCAGATGGCTTCACAGGTGAATTCTATCAAACATTTAGAGACAAGCTAACACCCATCCTTCTCAAACGCTTCCAAAATTTGCAGAGGAAGGAAAACTCCCAAACTCATTCTATGAGGCCACTATCACCCTGATACCAAAACCAGACAAAGATACTACAAAAAAAGAAAATTACAGACCAATATCACTGATGAATATAGATGCAAACATCCTCAACAAAATACTATGAAACAGAATCCAACAACACATTAAAAGGATCATACACCATGATCAAGTGGGATTTATCCCAGGGATGCAATGATTCTTCAATATACGCAAATCAATCAATGTGATACACCATATTAACAAATTGAAGAATAAAAACCATATGATCATCTCAATAGATGCAGAAAAAGCTTTTGACAGAATGCAACACCCATTTATGATAAAAACTCTCCAGAAAGTGGGCATAGAGGGAACCTACCTCAACATAATAAAGGCCATATATGACAAACCCACAGCAAACATCATTCTCAATGGTGAAAAACTGAAAGCATTTTCTCTAAGATCAGGAACAAGACAAGGATGTCCACTCTCACCACTGATACTCAACATAGTTGTGGAAGTCCTAGCCATGGCATTCAGAGAAGGTAAAGAAATAAAAGGAATACAAATTGGAAAAGAAGTAGAACTGTCACTGTTTGCAGATGACATGATACTATACATAGAGTATCCTAAAGATGCTACCAGAAAACTACTAGAGCTAATCAATGAATTTGGTAAAGTTGCAGGATACAAAATTAATGCACAGAAATCTCTAGCATTCCTATACACTAATGATGAAAAATCTGAAACAGAAATTGAGGAAACACTCCCATTTACCATTGCAAGGAAAAGAATATAATACCTAGGAATAAACCTACCTAGGGAGACAAAAGTCCTGTATGCAGAAAACTGTAAGACACTGATGAAAGAAATTAAAGATGATACCAACAGACGGAGAGATATACCATGTTCTTGGATTGGAAGAATCAATATTGTGAAAATGACTGTACTGCCCAAAGCAATCTACAGATTCAATGCAATCCCTATCAAATTACCAATGGCATTTTTTACAGAACTAGAACAAAAAATCTTAAAAATTGTATGGAGACACAAAAGACCCCGAATAGGCAAAGCAGTCTTGAGGGAAAAACACGGAGCTGGAGGAATCAGGCTCCCTGACTTCAGACTATACTACAAAGCTACAGTCATCAAGACAATATGATACTGGCACAAAAACAGAAACATAGATCAATGGAACAAGATAGAAAGCCCAGCAATAAACCCACACACCTATGGTCAACTAATCTGTGACAGAGGAGGCAAGGATATACAGTGGAGAAAAGACAGTCTCTTCAGTAAATGGTGCTGGGACTACTGGACAGCTACATGTAAAAGAATGAAATTAGAACACTCCCTAACACCATACAGAAAAATAAGCTCAAAATGGATTAGAGCCCTAAATGTAAGACCAGACACTGTAAAACTCTTAGAGGAAAACATAAGAAGAACACTCTTTGACATAAATCACAGCAAGATCTTTTTTGATCCACCTCCTAGAGTAATGGAAATAAAAACAAAAATAAACAAATGGGACCTAATGAAACTTCAAAGCTTTTGCACAGCAAAGGAAACCATAAACAAGACGAAAAGACAACCCTGAGAATGGGAGAAAATATTTGCAAATGAAGCAACTGACAAAGGATTAATCTCCAAAATTTATAAGCAGCTCATGCAGCTTAATAACAAAAAAACAAACAACCCAATCCAAAAATGGGCAGAAGACCTAAATAGACATTTCTCCAAAGAAGATATACAGACTGCCAACAAACACATGAAAGAATGCTCAACATCACTAATCATTAGAGAAATGCAGATCAAAACTATAGTGATGTATCACCTCGTGCCAGTTAGAATGGGCATCATCAGAAAATCTACAAACAACAAATGCTGGAGAGGGTGTGGAGAAAAGGGAACCCTCTTGCACTGTTGGGAATGTAAATTGATACAGCCACTATGGAGAACGGTATGGAAGTTCCTTAAAAAACTAAAAATAGAATTACCATATGCTCCTGCAATTCCACTACTGGGCATATACCCAGAGAAAACCATAATTCAAAAAGACACATGCACCCCCATGTTCATTGCAGCACTATTTACTATAGCCAGGTCATGTAAGCAACCTAAATGCCCATCGACAGACGAATGGATAAAGAAGATGTGATACATATATGCAATGGAATATTACTCAGCCCTAAAAAGGAACGAAATTGGGTCATTTGCTGAGACGTGGATGGATCTAGAGACTGTCATACAGAGTGAAGTAAGTCAGAAAGAGAAAAACAAATATCGTATATTAACGCATATATGTGGAACCTAGAAAAATGGTACAGATGAAGTGGTTTGCAGGGCAGAAGTTGAGACACAGAAGTAGAGAACAAACGTATGGACACCAAGGGGGGAAAGCCGCGGGGGGGTGGGGATGGTGGTGTCCTGAATTGGGCAATTGGGATTGACATGTATACACTGATGTGTAAAATTGATGACTAATAAGAACCTGCTGTATAGAAAAATAAATAAAATAAAATTCAAAAAAAAATCTCAATTGACCTTAATAAACAAACAAACAAAAAAAAGAATCTATCAGACTGGGTTTGAAATTCGCACTGACAAATGGATTCAATTATGAGAACCTTTTCTTTAAGACCGCAGACTGAGCATGTATTTCATTATTATGAGAGCTCTGGGGAGGGAAATGGCCAGTCAAGCTTTGGATGGTTGTGGGCGTGAGCGATGCTCTGTTTTGTGGTCTGCAGCTTCCATGAGCTCCTCTCTACCTGTAACACCTTCCCCTGCAGCCCTTCTCAGGCAAACCTTGGGACAGGAAGGAGGTAGTTGGCTACTTTGGGGATGGAAGAGAAACTGAACTAAATAACGCAGCTGTTTCAGAGATTTAGTTAAATTACCATAATTACTAGGTCATAGTCTACCATTTCTTCAAGCCAAGTTCATGTTCGTAGAGGTCCTTCTCTCAGAAATATAAAGACTACTAGAATGGGTACTTCAACCTGTTAGAAGGAATAATATGAGAAAGAAAATCCTCCGTTAAATTTCAGGGTAAGGGTTACTGTTGTTATTATTACTATTCCCATCACCTGAACTTCTTCCTGTTATTAACCTGTCAGCATTTTTTGCTTTGGTATCATTTTTCTTGAGCACAGTTATTTCTTGGGCTGAAGAAAATTGATTAAAAGTGAAACTCAAACCAAGACTTGATGTTTAGAAGAGTCTGTCCCAGAAAAGATGGGAAAGTTGGGAATGATGTCAAGGAAAATTTATCATTATTTTTCAATGAAAGTAAAATGTCTAAACCCATAATAGGATGAAAGAGGGAGAGAGAGACAGAGGAAGTGTGTGAAATGTGCAAAATGCAGCTGAGAAATCTAATCAGGAAGAGAAAGTGTAATTCAAGGAACAGAAGCAGACTTCCCAGTTGTGATTTATTTCATAGACAAATTGAATTTAATATGTATTCAGTAAACCATTTTGTTCAAATACAAACTGATAAAACAAAAGAATGTGTTGAAATAAGATTGCAGAGCTATGAAAGCAAAATGAGAACCAACCTAATACCATTATAGTACTAATGGACAATTTAGAAAAGAGGGGCAATATATAATGTGTTTAAAGTAAAACTAATGGGATGGAAGAAATGACTGATATGATATGATCATATTAAAATCAAGGAATAAAAGACAATTTGATTATAGCCATTAGAGGTAACATAGTATATATGGAGGACAGAAAAGACACTTCAACTTTTCCTGAAGGGGAGAATCACCCCCCCTAAAAAAATGGCCTCAAAAATCTATTTAGAGCAAATAAGTCTATCCATGAGATAACTAGCATCTGGGAATAATTGCTACAAACCATTGACCTTGAGGCTTATTACTTGTAAGGTACTGACGCACAGTGAGAAAGACAAACGAATTTAAACATCTCATATAAAATGCAGCAAGGGAAAAGGGAATAAGGAACATGGAATTCAGGCAGGAGTAGGTAAGTCACGGCACTGGAATGGTGAGGGGGTGGGATGATTAGATATATGTTATTTTCAAGAACCTAGCTTTGTTTTGGATGTTGCATTTTTGGGTACTTAATTCAGAATTATGGTTATTACCATTATCATTATGTTTTTAATTGAGGTATAACAATGCAGGGAAGTACACTAAAATCTTAAAGTTGAATATTATATATATGTATATATAATATACAAGTATATATATATATCTGTGCCCACCCCTTAGATGAAGATAAAGAACATTTCTAGCATCAGAGAAGGTTTTTTGTGTGCCTGAAAATGTTATTCTCCTTTGCTGTGTTAGGCAGAAAGAATGATTGAAGTTAAATCCAATTTGGCATTGAACCGAGTCAAGCAGCTGTAGTTATAGTTTAGGCTCACTTCATGCTTGCCTTGTTCCTATTTCTTGGATGTAGTCTTCTTGAAGTTTTGATTGGTGTGTCCTTGGACCCTGTGTGAGATTCAGTTGGGTGCTTTGGGAGCTTAGAATCTAGCTCTTCTGCCTCCCACCTCAAGAAACTTCAAAATCTGGCAAGTGTCTTGAGTTGGAGATCTGGTGCATTTAATGCAGGCCTGTCCTCCAGAGGGACTTTCCTCCTAAGTATCGTAAGATTGAGCAGTTTGTACCTTTCTGGCCTAGAAGAGGCTCTTCCTGGCAGGTCTTTTGTCTTCTGGGCTCTGAAAATTCTAATCCTGGGAGATTTCAAGCTTAACCGGTTTATGTAGATTTATGTTGCTCCAGGTTCAAAATCTGGCAGATATCTTTCATTTGTTTGCTGGAACTCCCACACTCTAAAGGGGCTTTGCTTTTAAGACCCCCCATCTGCCCCAGTGCACGTCAGAAGCTTCCCTGGTTTCTCTGTCTTGTATAGATTCCACCTACCTAGACTAGTGGTTCTCAACTGGGTAGGATTTTGTACCCCACCGCTTTTCCCCATCCCCACATTTAACAACGCCTGTTGTGTTTTAGGGCCATCTTCCTCTTGTGGCTTTCTAATCGCGCATTTGGATAAATATGATTATGCTTATTCTATCTGTAATCTAGTAGCTTCCAGCCATTAATTGGGAAAATTATAACTAGAAAACTGCAAGTTACTTATCTTCGTGGCAACATAGGAAAGGTGTTTCATAGCTAAGCAACAAACTCATATTAATGAAGATCTTTAATGTTGTGAGTAAAGCAGATGACAGCTCAGGTCCTAAAGCATCATTTCCATGTATATATTTTGCAGTGACAGGACAGTCTATGGATTAGCTTTTCCTTGACTTAGATTTGAATTGTATAAGAGTTGATAAGAAAAGGTGACAGGATGCTACGAATAGATTTCTGGATAAATCAAATTTTTGGTTTAAAGAATTTCTTTTTCATTAGAACGCTGCACATGTAAGATTGTGATATGGCTGCTTTGCTGAATGAGTTTGGGGAACTTTATTCTTGCCATGAGAAAAATCTGAACACCTGACATTTGAGTGAACCAGCTCACACTTTACTTTTATTACTCAATATAAACTATAAACTAATAAATATTATTATATTTAAAATATTAGGCAAGGATTAAAATATTAAGCAAATTATTTCTTTTGGAAAAGAATTTCTTTTAGACAAGATGAATTTCTAACTTTAAGCCAGTGATTAATTGGTGCTTTAGTTTCATGTAATACATTGTTAAATATTGTTTGAAGATTTGCATGTATTAAACTAACAAGAAAATAATAGAGTATGCTGTAGCTTTACACTGTGTCTAAGAGCTGAACGCTTTTAATTACTTGCTGGCCGTTCATTGGAGATGTGGAGATGAGGGCATTCAGTTTGTGCTTTGCAATAATTACACCCAAAAGGTAGTGTAGAGAGTGATAAAATAGGTATTTTCTTATTAAAAGCTGTATTAGCTAAAACACATTAATATTACATTATTCTTATATTACAGGAAATATAGAAGGAATATTACAGAGAATATAAGGGTTGAGTGATGAGTTTTTTGTTTCTTTATTTTGGAGTTAGAAGCATATGAAATGGTCTTACTTTAAGACCAACATGAGACCATTTTACTGTTCACTCTGCTTTTCTGTTTTTAGACTCACCACACATATCTATCTTTGTTCCCCCATCAAGTATGGAATTGCATTAGAAAATAATAGCACAAATTATCAAAAAGGAAAAATATTGAAGCACCTGGAAATATATTTTAAAATACTGGTTGAATGAAATCCATCAATGTAAATTTAAATACTCAAAATGTGCTATCTTATGTGCCTTACTGTTTTTATGGATTATAGATGCACACAAAGTTGAATTATGCTACAAACTTCATGATCTCGATAATCAATAAGATTTTTCATTGTATTATCTATCAGCATTTTTGTAGTTTGGAGATTTTGCGGAACTCCTGCTTTAAGAACATGGTAGCACCCTGCCCTCTGGGAGCTTTCTAAGGCTTTCAGATTTCCCTCTCCAGCTATAGAGTCATTTTTATAGAGGGTGGGACTCCTTCCTGACTCAACTCCGCTTAGGAAGAATTCATCCAGTTATTTATTCATACACTATATTCCTGTCATGGGACTGGGGTGAGGTCTAAAATTATCTGTGCCACATAAAAGCCACGAGAGTTCTTGAGACATGCAAGTATATCTTCCTGCAACTGATCAGAAACTGATGACATTTTGAAATGATATGAAAACACACAACCAGACTTGTAGGTAGAATCGTGATATTTATTTTGTGGGCATCACTGCTGTTGAGATGAAGATGTCATTCAAGTTTGGTTTTGTGCCCTAAAATTAGCCATGTGCCTCCTGGGCATTTTCATCCCCAAAGATGTTAATTGTTCTTCCAGCACTTTGTTTAATTTCGGTGGCATTTGCTATTTTGTATATCATCCATCTTCTTGAGGTTCTGTCAGTGATCGATGAGGCGACTGATTGTTCCTGTCAGCCTACCTTAAAGAGCCCACGAAAACGAGCACCTCAGAAGCTGCTCTCAAGCAGCCTGGCTTCTGATGTGTTTATTTTCACGCCCCTCTTTGGCTATACTCTATTACTTTCATCTTATGTGCTATTTTATAATGTGACCTTAGTAATAAAAAAAAAAAACCTACTTGAATTTTAAGTGGTAGTTGAGAGAAAGCAATGTTGTACAAAAGAAGAAAAGAGGAAAAGAGGTTTTCATTTTAAGGCATTGCTTGTTGTGGACTTTAAGAAAGCTGGAATGAGGCTTTCAAATCCCAACAACATGATACATTAGGGCCCCTGAGTCTCTGGTGAGGGAAATATGGTTTCTTTATTTTATACAAAACATAACTTCTTTGATAATCTTGTTTTTCTTCGTTGTATAAAATATGATTTTATATAGTTTCTGGTTGACTTAGCTTACTATAGTGTTATGGCGTTTTACATGAAATGAGCACATGATATTAAGAATATTGTCACCTGTAAATACGGGCGCATATGAGAACAGGTGTTCAAAATGTTCCAATTAACTTCCTGAATTTTTTGGAGGATTTACTACTGACTGAGGTGTGCATTAAAAAATTGAAAATTCTCTTTTATTTATGCCTCTCTGTGTTAAATGTATACCCAGCTAATATCCACTTCAAAAATTTTATAAAGATAAAATGCTTACAGAGTAATTAATTAAAACAGTAGTTTGTATTTTTGTCTTTGTATTTTCCTCTCTGGCATTCTACAATTAGAGTTGTTTTTAGGCTTCACTGCTTCAGGAATATTTTTTGGCAGGACAGAATGCAGGTGTAGTACAAAGTCAAGGTTTGACCTCTATTTTGTAAAAGCCAAATCGCATTGAGAAAATGAAGCCAGCTGGGTCTAAGAATGAAGGCAGAAGGAGAAAATAGTTGAGGTCAAGGAGATGGAAAGAAAGGGATTCTATTTTAAGAAACCTGGGAGAGGAAAGTCTTCTAGGATCTAGCCCCACTTCCTCATAGAGGTGGGAAAATCAAGACTTTAGATGCACGTGGAGGACAGAAGCACTCAGCACGCACTAGGCAAAGGGTGCCCAGCTACATCCAAGAATCCCACGTTCCCAGATGGCAGGAGGCCAACTTGAAGGGGCCTCACTAATAACCCAAGAGCACAGGACCTCCCCCACTGAACTGGAATTGTGCCAGGACTTTTACAATCCTGGTGGGATGTGGAAGGCAGATATGGCTGTCTAGTCTGTTCAGGCTGCTGTCACAAAGTGCTGTAGACAGAGTAGCTTATCGGCAACATTTATTTCTCACAGTTCTGGAGGCTGGGAAGTCTCCAGATCAAGCCACCAGCAGATTTGGTGTCTGGTGATGGCCTGGTTGGCCAGCCTCCTTCCTGTAACCTCACAAGGTGGAAGGGCCAGGAGAGTTCTCTGGAACCTCTTTTCTATGGGTACTAAACCCATTTCTCAAGGTCCCATCTCCTAATATCATCACTTTGGGGGTTAGGATTTCAACATAGGAAATAGTGAGAGAGGGGCACAAACATGCAGACCTGAACCATGGTCTTTGATTCTGAATCAGGTGGATTTAAAGATACTAATGAAATGCAGTATTTCTCACACCTAAACATAGCTAGAGATAAAGATGTTGGGAGAAAAGTGGTTTATATTCAGATATATTTCTACACCACTTTTCATTTCAATGACATGTAATACCTGAAGGTAATGCAAACGAATGACCAAGAAAGCTTTGGATGCTCTGAAAACCCAAAGCAATAAGATACCACAATTTTAGTTACTTTTGCAATTGTTAACCAATGTTTGAATTTTCTTTTTTAAATAAACATTTATCGTGGAAATGTATGAGGCTAGTAATCAATTTTCCAGAGAGAAACTGTTGCTATGTCAAAAAAAGTCCTTGAGATAAGGCTCAAAAGGAAGTTAGGGTGGGAGCTGGTCTACTTTCCCTCTCTCAGCTACCATATCTTCCCTGATCCCACCAGCATTAGCTACAGCTGATACCATCCTGTTATCACTTTCCTTAGAGAACATTTCCTTACCTGACTTTAGACTCAGCACAGAGTATAGAAGTTGTTCAGTGTATATTATCAATGCACTAAGGTGGTCTTTGGTTTGTGTTTGTCAACCTACAAGGGAGTAAGTGGTACACACGCAAATTATAATAATCTGCCTGCATAGATAAATTAAGTTCTGTTCCTGTTTCCTGGTTTTTCTATTATTTCTCTTCCATTAACTCTGCTGGAAGGTTCAGACCAAGTTTTGTTGCTATATCCATAGGTGACATTCTGCATTTCTGTCCTTCCATCCTGCTAGGATTGTTTTATCTTATAGCTGTATCAAAAACACTGAACCTCTCTACTCCTTTCAGTATTCAAGAATTTAGCCTAAAATCAAATGGCATTAGGTCTGGTGCAAGTTTAAGGCAAAGCAGAACATGACTGTGGGTTGACTTTGAAAAATGACTTTGAACTTGGAAACCTGGTGTTTGTTGTCACACAAAGGTTGTCAACTTGAACACAAGCCTGAAACCCATCATAAGGGTCAGTTTAATCCTAGAAATTGGACCCAAGGTAAGGGATCAGACAAGAAAATTCTTATGGACAGGAAATGTTAAGAGGCGGTGACTAACAGACTGTAGCTTGTATATATTTAGAAATAACTCAGAAAGTATAATGAGTCATACTACTGTCATTTTTTTTTATTTTGTGTGTCTTTTATGTGTTTCCTCCCACCACGAAATCATTGTTAAGATACCTGGGAAGAGATCCATTATAATCATATGAACATATTTAAAATACTGTAAATGGTAGTTACTGTAAAATGTTCCATAATGCTATGATTTAGGTTGTGTTTTGGCGCTATTATGTCAGTAACATAATTCCTAGGGCCCAGTATCTAGGAATGTCAGAATTCCATACTGTAATCTCTTTCTAGGGCTTTCCAAGATATGATACGTAGAGACATGCAGGAAAATAAAACTTCTATCAAAGAGTTGTTTGTTACAATTAACAAGAATGCCATTTACTTCAATTTATAAAAAGCTTTTTACTAAGTCTGATAAAACCCCCATTCAGGGCTGCCAACTAAAAGATCTATCAGAGTGTAAAAGAAAGAAGGAAGGAGAGAAAAAGAGGTGGGGAAGGGATAGGAAGGGATGAGCATCCTCTCATCTACCCATCTGCATGGACCGAAAGGAAGAAGAAAAGCAGCCATGCTGCATTAAGAGGCTGGACCTTGCCTACGTCTGAATCAGGACTGCAAAGAGCAAGATTATCCACTGAAGCCCTGTGTTAAATAGTGTCTTGAGCTCAGACCCATTAGATAAGTAACTGGGAAGAGTTGGGCTTCTCTTTACCTTATATTTAAGAATTAGGTAACAAGTGAAACAAAATTCTCCCTTTAAATTGACAAAAATCTAACTGTAAGTAAAGTGGTTTGTTAATTAAGGGCAACACATAGGGGATTGCAAATCTCTATAGATTAAGAACATCCTGTATACACAAAATATACTAAGTAGAAGCCTCATTGTATGCATTTTTACCTTGTTTGTTCAAGTTCTGCAGAGAGGGATGAGGACAGATTCCCTATGGACACAAGGAAAGGAAACACAACAGACAGAAAAAGGCACAACTTCCCAAGCACTATTAATGTAACTCAGTGATCAAGTCAACACAGCACTTGAACCTTTGTGATAGACATACCTCTCCTCTGAGTCTATTGATTTTAAAAGAAAAGAAAACATTTTCGTGGCCTTCTGAACTGGGGTACATCAGCCTGGCAGAGAGCAGAATCCTAGAGTCGTAGGCAGGTGGGTCCTGAGATGGAGGAGAGGGGACTCGAGCTGAAAGTGCCAATAATGAACAGTGTTACTCTCATAGGGTCCACCCGTGGAACATGACTGGTTGTCCCTCCAACAAAGTACACTAGGATCCAAATAAATGTTCTCATCCTGCATGACCAGATTTGCGTGCTAGCAGATTCCGGTTCCCGGGGATCTATGTACCAAGCTGCTTTAAGAAATACAGTCCGGGGCTTCCCTGGTGGCGCAGTGGTTGAGAGTCCGCCTGCCGATGCAGGGGACACGGGTTCGTGCCCCAGTCCGGGAAGATCCCACATGCCGCGGAGCGGCTGGGCCCGTGAGCCATGGCCACTGAGCCTGCGCGTCCGGAGCCTGTGCTCCGCAACGGGAGAGGCCACAACAGTGAGAGGCCCGCGTACCGCAAAAAAAAAAAAAAAATTAATAAATGAAAACCTCAATTAAATACAATTGGGAGACCAGAAGGGGGAGCTCTCACACCCTGTGACTAAAGCAGAGCCCAACAGGAAAAAGAAAGATGCCTCCTTTCCTGGCAAGGACTCAGTCAGTGCAGAGCTACACACTACACCGTAGCCCTCCCAACTTACTTGTCCCCCCTAGGAGGGTGTTCTCCTTCCCTTGCTGTGCAGGGACTTGCACGTGGCTCGCCATGGTTGCAAACCCCAAACTGCAATTCTCTACAGATTCCAAATAAACCCGTCATTGCTGGAGAATATCTGGCTGTTTGTTTCAGGTCAACACTCTCGATTCCATTCTGTGTTTACAATACAGTCTTTTGATTCTTTAATTACAATTTTCTATAGTGGAAGGATATTCCCCTTATATGTTTTTTTCTATGTTCACATTCCCTTACTTTTTCTTTTTTTTTTTTTGCGGTACGCGGGCCTCTCACTGTTGTGGCCTCTCCCGTTGCAGAGCACAAGCTCTGGACGCGCAAGCTCAGCGGCCATGGCTCACGGGCCCAGCCGCTCCGCGGCATGTGGGATCTTCCCGGACCGGGACATGAACCCGTGTCCCCTGCATCGGCAGGCGGACTCTCAACCACTGCGCCACCAGAGAAGCCCATCCCCTACTTTTGGTTTCCTTTTTTTTTTTTTTTACATCTTTATTGCAATATAATTGCTTTACAATGGTGTGTTAGTTTCTGCTTTATAACAAAGTGAATCAGTTATGCATATGCATACGTTCCCATATCTCTTCCCTTATGCGTCTCCCTCCGTCCCACCCTCCCTATCCCACCCCTCTAGGTGGTTACAAAGCACCAAGCTGATCTCCCTGTGCTATGTGGCTGCTTCCCACTAGCTATCTATTTGACGTTTGGTAGTGTATATATGTCCATGCCACTCTCTCATTTTGTCACAGCTTACCCTTCCCCCTCCCTGTATCCTCAAGTCCTTTCTCTAGTAGGTCTGTGTCTTTATTCCCGTCTTGCCCCTAGGTTCTTCAGAACCTTTTTTTTCTTAGATTCCATATATATGTGTTAGCATACGGTATTTGTCTTTCTCTTTCTGACTTACTTCATTCTGTATGACAGACTCTAGGTCCATCCACCTCACTACAAATAACTCAATTTCGTTTCTTCTTATGGCTGAGTAATATTCCATTGTATATATGTGCCACATCTTCTTTATCCATTCATCCGATGATGGACACTTAGGTTGCTTCCATCTCCTGGCTATTGTAAATAGAGCTGCAATGAACATTTTGGTACATGACTCTTTTTGAATTATGGTTTTCTCAGGATATATGCCCAGTAGTGGGATTGCTGGGTCATATGGTAGTTCTACTTGTAGTTTTTTAAAGAACCTCCATACTGTTCTCCATAGTGGCTGTACCAATTCACATTCCCACCAGCAGTGCAAGAGTGTTCCCTTTTCTCCACACCCTCTCCAGCATTTATTGTTTCTAGATTTTTTGATGATGGCCATTCTGACTGGTGTGAGATGATATCTCATTGTAGTTTTGATTTGCATTTCTCTAATGATTAATGATGTTGAGCATTCATGTGTTTGTTGGCAATCTGTATATGTTCTTTGGAGAAGTTTCTATTTAGGTCTTCTGCCCATTTTTGGATTGGGTTGTTTGTTTTTTTGTTATTGAGTTGCATGAGCTGCTTGTAAATTTTGGAGATTAATCCTTTGTCAGTTGCTTCATTTGCAAATGTTTTCTCCCATTCTGAGGGTTGTCTTTTGGTCTTGTTTATGGTTTCCTTTGCTGTGCAAAAGCTTTGAAGTTTCATTAGGTCCCATTTGTTTATTTTTGTTTTTATTTCCATTTCTCTAGGAGGTGGGTCAAAAAGGATCTTGCTGTCATTTATGTCATAGAGTGTTCTGCCTGTGTTTTCCTCTAAGAGTTTGATAGTTTCTGGCCTTACATTTAGGTCTTTAATCCATTTTGAGCTTCTTTTTGTGTATGGTGTTAGGGAGTGATCTAATCTCATACTTTTACATGTACCTGTCCAGTTTTCCCAGCACCACTTATTGAAGAGGCTGTCCTTTCTCCACTGTACATTCATGCCTCCTTTATCAAAGATAAGGTGACCATATGTGCTTGGGTTTATCTCCACATTCCCCTACTTTTAAATGTATTTTGTTTTCTGTTTTGCTAACACCATGAGGGACAAAAATGGAAGTATATTGTCCAGCTGGCAGTGGAAATTCTTATTTTAAGGAAAGGTTTTATTTACACTTAGATAGGGATCTTTGTAAGCTTTTTTTTTTCCTACCTGAAAATGAAATCTTGCCATTTGCAGCAACATGGATGGACTTTGAGGGCATTATGCTAAGTGATATAAGTCAGACAAGGACAAATATCGTATGGTTTCACTTATGTGTGGAATAAAATAAACAAACAAAAACAAACACATAGATGCAGAGAACAGAGTAATGGTTACCAGAAGGGAAGGGGATGGAGAAGGGCAAAACAGGTAAAGGGGGTCAACTGTATGATGACAGTTGGAAACTGAACTTTTGGTGGTGAGCATGCTGTGGTGTATACAGAAGTTGCAGTTGTACATATGACACTTGTATAATGCTGTAAACCCGTTAAAAAAAAGCAAACAGACTATGAGTTAAGGCTCCTCAATTGCGATTCACAGATGATTTTTCCTGGACCTGTGTGTTAGGCCATTTGAACGCTGAAAAGAGCATCTAGTCAAATATGGACATATTTAATAGTCCATCATTTGTACGTACAGTCAAGGTTGGGTGAGGTGGAAGGGTGCGAAAAAGATGGATTCCAAATGTGATTTTCATTTACATTTGGGAAAAAGACCCAGAGAGAGAATGCCCATTTATTGGAAGCTTCTCTTCAATATGCCTCAATGGCCAGACATGTGGGTTGTCTTTTGTTTTTTTATTCTGAATAAATCAAACTTTGGGGAACTTTAAAAAAAAAAAAGTGAATGATGAGTAAGAGAGAGTAAGAGAGAGACAGAAGAGAAGACTGAAAAGTAGATTAAAAAAATTAAAAGGAAAGTATCTCTAAGTAAGTTATGAGTATAAAAACCATCAGGTGATAGATGCTAATGATCTGGGAGCATCACTGGCATCACCTGGGAGTCTGTGGAAAATGCAGAATCTCAGGAGCCACCCAATACCTACTGAATAACAATCTGCATGTTAACATATGGAAGTGATGTGCGATGTTAACAGTTCAGAAACCGAGGCCTAGGTAACAAAAAATGTTGCTCTTTCTGGATTAAAGGATACCTAACTTCAAATCCATCTTTGCCACCTATGAGGAGTTTCTTAGCTTCCCCGTGCCTGTCACCTCGTACGTAAAACAGGCTTATTAATTACCTACTTCTATGGATAGTTGAAAGAATTAAACGTAGAAATACATGCAAAGTGATTATAACACCCAGTAACTGTCAGTAATTTGTATTATTACTTCTGTAGAGGAACCATGGTGTAGCTGAAAGTGGGTGAATCCAGGATTTAGATTCTTGGACTCCTGTTTTAGAAGCTTACTGGCTGTGGGACTTTTGGTAAACTGAATACCCATTCTGAGCCTGTGTTTTCTCAAGTGTTAAAATGGAATATTAATGCTTATGTGAGGAACATTCTAAAGTGTTCTTAAAATGATACTTTTTAAAGTACTTTAAAATGATTAATAATGTAAATGCAAGCTATTATTATTATCATTCATCCTAATGATAGCTACTAGGGTCCAATCTGGTTTGTATCAGATGGAGATTGACTCCATCTATAGCTGGGTCAAATGACATATTAGTGTAAGTTTAAATATAGAAAAGTGCAGGCACTTTAGACAAGTCTAAACCTTGCCTTTACTCTCTCTGATACCCTGAGGAATCTGCACATGGCCATGGCCTACTGAATGCCAACATGGGGTACTTCCACAGTACAAAGTCCAGACATCTGGCTCATAATATTCAGAGTCCTCAATGGGTAGACTGTCCTAGAGCAGGTAATAATATAAACAATTTATGTTTTTTCACGCATGAGAGGAAATGACCTTCATAACTTACTTGTAGCTTCATTTCTTATTACTTATGAGTCATTCAGTAAATAATAGAAATAGATTATATTGTTCAACTGCCCTTTGTTATATATTCCCATTGTAAATGGATATTTTTCATTGTCCTGACATATTTGCAACAATAATGTGTTTTCAGGCTATAAATATTGATGGAGCAAAGATGTGTGTTTGCACTTTGAATACTTGATAAGTTTCACAAGCACCTATAGAATGAACATTAGCAGTTCTGGGAAGCTTTACTTATCCCCCAAAGGACAATTCATGCTGCAGGGGCTTAAAAAATATCTTTCATTAAATGAGTTGTTTCCACTAAGCAATTACTTAATTTTAACTGATTTTTAACTAAGGTTGAACTTTATCGTTAATATTAATCACTGCAGGGAAACTTACAGATATGCCACATTATCTGATCCCCTGAGTGAGTAAAATGTTTTAAAATTTAATCTAGAATTATATAAAGGCAATTTTTATTTAGAATGATCTTGACTAATTGACGTTTGTCTTTAATCAAAACCTGATGGAAAGGTAGATATATAATCTAAATGCAGAAGGATTTGGTCATGTGATATATGCAAGAAATAGGCAGGTTGGAATGGAGGAGAGGTTTGACAAGAAAAGCTGAAGTAGGTCTCTTCACACAATAATTGCTGTCATTTATTTTTAAACAAAAGCAACGTTTCTTTAAAAATAAAATTCTGGGGCTTCCCTGGTGGCGCGGTGGTTAAGAGTCCGCCTGCCGATGCAGGGGACACGGGTTCGTGCCCCGGTCTGGGAAGATCCCACATGCCATGGAGCGCTGGGCCCGAGGGCCATGGCCGCTAAAGCCTGCGCATCCGGGGCCTGTGCTCCGCAACGGGAGAGGCCACAGCAGTGAGAGGCCCGTGCACCGCAAAAAAAATAAAATAAAAATAAAATAAAATAAAATAAAATTCTGTAAACTTCAGTCTGTTAATTTAAATGGCCTAAGACTAGAGCTTATTAAAAAGCAGATGCACATCTTTCCTTGGTTAAACTTTTAATTTTTTAGGGCTCTGGACCACTCATCTTTCTAACACATTTAATCTCCTTCTTATGTTTCTTTTCTTCCCTCCGTTTACAACTGTAGCTTAAACATGCAAACAACTTATTTGCATTTTAGCCCCTTCTTGAGCTCACTGTAGCTCCCTAACTTTCCGAGGTTTTTCCTGACAGAAACATCATTTAGGGAAAGATTCTTGAAGGATGGTCAGTCCAACTATTTCTCTGGGTAACCTAAAAATCCACCTCTAAATTGAGCAGACTCTCAAGGCATGCATATGTAGAATATTTTAAATTGGCGCCCTATAGAATTACTTGTCATACATTTTGATTTTAGCCTGGTACTTCTTTTCATTGGAGCTTTGCTTGAGAGATTCTGTGTGTTGTCCCTGGAAAACTGTGATGTGTGAACTACAGCCTTCCATGATTCTTCACATATTTAACTGAGAGAAGTGGTGTTATTAATAGTCCTATTTGAGGAAGCTAGCCCTGAGGTGTACTTCCAAGACAAATATCATTTTAGGTTCTGTTCATCATGGCGTAGGGGCCACTGGATGAAACTGTAATAGGACCAGCTCTGCCTCCAACTAGGACCTTCCCTTCCCCACTTCCCCACTGGAGGGGGTTTAGTTTCATTATCTTCCAAGAGCAGCTGCTGTTACATCCAGGGGTTCATCATCATGCCGTCAAAGGTAACACTGGAAGCTTTAAAGGGAACCCAGCAAGTACTTTCCCCAATAATAGCGCTTTGTGGAGAAAGGTAGAAAATTTTAGTTCCTGCCGTGAGCTTTTTCACATCCCAAAGTCAGAAAAGGTGACTCTAAGTTACAGTTTCACACTATGGTCCCTGAATTGAAGAACTAGAAAGTGTCCCAGTGGAGGCACTGAAGAACAGGACTGTGTTTGATAAAGGATGACTTATGACTCAAGCCAGAAAAACATAGGGTGTGAGAATGTTAAGATACCAATAATCGGGGCTCTCTGTTCTTATCACCCAATCTTGGCCTCTGGTCGAAGTGTGAAGGAATATTACAAAACTAGATACCCGAATGGCTTAAAGGACAACATCTAGGTCTGGGCTCTTGGAACTCTGAATTAACATTAAGTAATGAGATAACTAATAGGAATAGAATTGGTCCAGATATTAAATTAAACAAAGAAGAAGAAGAAAAAAACCTGACTGTATATTTAGTTCCTGTCCTAGCAGTTGTGCCCCCAGATATCCCTTAAATCACTCTTTCCTCTCCATTCCCACTGACATTGTCTGTAGTAAACTACCCATCAGCTTTTACCTGACGGTTGAAAGTCTTTCTAAATGGGTTCCTTGCTTGGAATCATTTTCATTGTTCCAATTTATTGTCCCTACTATTTCGAGTCAGAATAATCTAAAACAAATTTCTTACAGTTTCATCCTCAGTTTGGAGACATTCTTTGATGTCTCCCCACAGCTTTTTACAGAGCTGGCAAGAAGTTTCTTGACCTGGACTTTCTCTACCTCCTCAAGTTCATTGGAAGGCTACTGTAGCACAGGGGTTGTGAACACATCCCACAACCCAACTGCCGGAGTTTGAAGCTCTTGTGCTCGTGAAGCTGCCTGTCCTTGTCGCTTAGTTTTATAATAGGTGACGCAGGGACGTAATCTTAGTAAGTGTCTCATAATGTTGCTATGAGGATTAGAGGGAACTAAGATAATGTGTGTAAATGCCAAGAGCAGTGTTTGGTACACAGGGAGCACCCTTCCACCCTTTTCTTCCCTACTGCACATGTCCAGTCTTCCGAAGCTCAAGTCCCACTGGATTATGTTTGGTTCCCCAGAGGAGGCGTGCTGTTTCTCTGCAGGTGCCTGTGCACTCCCTCCTCCTTGCATGTCGGTGCCATACCTTCCCCGCCTCAGGACCACTGCCAGTTCTCTTCTGGCCCTGATGCTCCCAGGGTCCACATACACAGCACATACCCTGGGGCATTTTCTGTTCATCTTACAGAATTCATCTCAAGCATTATTGAATATCCCAAATCTTCATAGAAACTCTTTGGCTTAAATAACAAACATGGAAGGTACAAGAAGGAAACTGACTTCAGGGAAATCTGAAGCCAGGAATCATCAAAGCCTTCTCTCTTCCTCTTCATTCTCTGCCATTGCAGATGGGCTTTTCACTGAGGACAGCTTAGAACTGATGGTATCCTTCAAGTTTAGGAGCCCTAGGAGAACAGAGAACATCAAAAAACAAAAATGACAGTGGCATTATTGCAGGAATCCACCGCTATTGCCATCTTGGATCTAGCTTTAAGCAGAGAGGAAAACAGTCTATATGTAATGAAACAGAGTTCATTTAAACTTATCAACACTTGTATTGAAGCATTAACTTTTTTGCAGGTCAGTAGCCTAGGAATCAAAGGATGGAGAACTTTTTTTTTTAAACATTTAAAAAATTTTACTTATTTATTTATTTATGGCTGCGTTGGGTATTTGTTGCTGCATGCGGGCTTTCTCTAGTTGCGGCGAGTGAGAGCTACTCTTCGTTGTGGTGCGCGGGTTTCTCATTGAGGTGGCTTCTCTTGTTGTGGAGCATGGACTCTAGGCACGCGAACTTCAGTAGTTGTGGTTCGTGGGCTCAGTAGTTGTGGCTCGCGGGCTCTAGAGCGCAGGCTCAGTAGTGGTGGCCCACGGGCTTAGTTGCTCTGCAGCATGTGGGACCTTCCCAGAACAGGGCACGAACCCGTGTCCCCTGCATTGGCGGGCGGATTCTTAGCCACTGTGCCACCAGGGAAGCCCGAAATGGTTAACTCTTGTCCTAGAAAGGGAGCACATTCACAAAACACTTATACACAAGATATAAAGTGCGGTTGATTGGGAAAAACTTTACAAGCAGAGATGTAGCAAAGTGCATGCACTTCCTTGAGATTCCTTTATTTCACACAGATGTGTGCTCAGGCCAGGCTTGACCCTGCAGACCAGTGGCCAGTGGCCAGTGGAAAGAGGTTTTACTCCAAAGTTTTCTGTGCATAGAGCAAAGACTTTCTGTATGACCAGGTAGCAATGAAAGCTCCTTGTTCCAGGAGGTTAGACCTTGTTCAATGAAGCAACCATGGCTCAGGGTCTGTGCTTCTGGAAGCTATCTTTGACCAGCTGCCTCTGCTAAGCTGCTGAAATGGGACAGAAATGAGCATTCAGAGTTATCCTGATCTCTCTCTCTCTCTTCAGTTTTCCACAGAGCCCAAGGTGAGTTTGAGTTCTTTTCACCCAAACTATTCTTAAAACAATAGACTTGAACATACTCAAAGGGGTATAAGCTTACCTAAAGTTGATCTAAAAGTTAAAAATTGTTGTTGCTTAAACTCCTACTTAAGATTGCAAGAGAACTATTTCATTTGATTATCTTCACAATTAATCAATCATTAATTCAAGTTGGACTCTTGGAAGTTTGCTTCCATTCGTGTATTTTCTGTCATTTTTGTATTTATTCTTTTATTGCATTTGTATGTTTCAATACCTAAAATCCTATCATCACTTAACTTTATTTAGCAATGGCAGTTTTACACTTATTTCAGCAGTTGCAATCATGACACTCAAATGACCTTTCCTTGAGAGATTGTATATCAAATTCAGTATGCTCAACTGACAATATAGTTTCCATATTGTACACTACAGTATATCAGATTTAAGCTCTTGTTCTCAAAGACGAAAAGGTTCTGTTTCCCTTGCAGCCATTTGCATCTAATTAATACAGTCTTTGTAAAATCCATTGCTATGGTGATAGAAGTTCCATACTAAAAAAGAAACTTTTAAAATGCCAGCTCAGTATGTCACATATTTACAACTCTTTGATAATGTCTCCATCTTATCATTCTAATCTTGTTATCATCCCTAGATAGAAACAAGTATATCTTTTACTTTGAACTTTGCTGTAGTTGCCCTAAACAACAGATTTTATAATGAACTGCATTGATTACTTTTGATGTGACTTGTACCTGTGCACTTCAGTTTTAGCAAGGGCTCTGTCATGTCATGTTTGTACCTTTGACAAGCTGACCCAGTTTTCAAAATGCTTTCAAATCTATGGTTGAGTTATTAACCTAAATCCCTGTCTTGATGGGTTTGTGCGTTTGACATCTTTCTCATAGGAGCAGGGAGCTGTGATGGCTGGACATTATTCATAACTCCCTACCCTTACTAGGAACTTAACTGAAGCATGCTTTGCGTATGAGAACAAGAAATCAATTGAACAATTCAGTTTTCTCTTAAGATGTATTCATGGAAGTTTAACTGTAAAGTTTACTCCAAACTATAACTTAGCACACATCAATTTATCTTAGAAGCAAATTACTTACAAATTAAAATGCATCCAAGTTCTTTAGCTGTGTTTAAATTGTAGAGGATCTGGGCATGTGTGCAATGCTACCAGTTGTATCACTGTGCTGTCATAAGGATCTTTAGCATACAGAATTACAATGAATGTGGTGGTTCAGGGATTAAAATCTCCTTAAATACTCATTCACATGACAGACTGGAGCAATTAGTGTATAGTAACAATGGTGCATGGATAACAAGAATGTCTCATATATTTCCACGGAGAGTCATCTTCCATTATAATCATCCTAATGAAAAAATCACAGTGGTTGAATGGAACTGCCATTGGTATAGCATTAAAAAAATAAAAAGAGGTGAACACTCAAAAACATCATTAAAGTCACATTAAGGAACTGATTGAAATTGACCAGAAAGGGAATAGTCATGGAGCTGTCATTACTACCCCTTTCTTACAGCTTTCAGTCCAGGTGTTACGGAAATCTCATGTCAGTGGGTGCCTGTACTGTAATATCTTCACAGAGTACTGTGTGTGGAGAATGAAATGACAGACCTAATGATTCTAATAGCTTTTATTCATCAGCTAAGGTTTAGTCTTTACCATGGAATCTATTCTCCATGTAGCTTCCATCCATGTCTGGCAAGTTACATGAAGGAATTGAATAAAAAGCAAATTATGCCACAGTGGCTATATCAACTTTGTTTTGCTTTTAATTTCACTTAGAACCTAGCTGTATCACATTCCTGTTTTCAGTTGATTTCTCTTCCTGCGCCTTTTCATTTTCTGTTTTTGTCAAAAGAAGAAGTAAAAAAAAATCCATGCCCAAAGTGAAGATAAAAAGTCAGAAGGAGAGACTTTACAGAGATTGATCTCTAAAGAAACAGAGTATAAAATAGATGGAGTGGAATTGGTTTGTTGTAACATCAGTATGCCGTGCTAGCAGATGGAAGAAGAATGTGTGTGTGGACTTGGGATGAGAGGGTTCAAGCCAGGAAGGCTGATGATGCTGCAGTGAGAGAACATGTTGATAGGTAGGCTCACTGAGCACCACTTCCCCCTGGTCCTTGAATAACAGGCCCAGTATTGAGCCCGTTAATAAGTAGTTGGCAGGTAACTTGGCAGGTAACAAATCGAAAGTAGCTCATTTGCAAGTGAAATAGTCTCTCTGAATTAGCCAGTCTGAGATGTTCTTTCCAAGTGTATTCCTATAGTATGTTGAAAACCTGCTATTGATTGTTAGAATGTGAAGATGGTATTTCAATTGGGATTCTAAGTTTGGGCAGAGGGAAAAGTGGGGATAAGTTATGGCACGTTAATAAGCCACAGCATATTTAACATAAATACAATGGCTGCTCATTTCATGTATTGTGATTGCTGAATGGAATATTTGAAATACTCAGCAATTCTGCCAAAAATGCTTTGAGTACATGCACAGGGGCCTTGGTGTATCATTTTTTTTTTTTTTTTTTCGCGGTACGCGGGCCTCTCACTGTTGTGGCCTCTCCCGTTGCGGAGCACAGGCTCCGGACGCACAGGCTCAGCGGCCATGGCTCACGGGCCCAGCCGCACCGCAGCATGTGGGATCTTCCCGGACCGGGGCACAAACCCGTGTCCCCTGCATCGGCAGGCGGACTCTCAACCACTGCGCCACCAAGGAAGCCCGGTGTATCATTTTTGATATTCACTTTCTCTTCTTTCATCAGGTTTTGGAACAACCCTCAGGACATTTCTGTGTTCCTCAAACCCTTTATAAAACAGAGCAAAGTAAAGATTTTGATGGAAAGTTTCTTACAAGCTCTGACTTCTTTGTTCATTGGTACATAATTTCCTTTTGCACAGAACTCCAGTTCCACCTTCATTTGACACAACTGAGTGGTGTATAACCTTGGAATGTGCAAACGATGTCAGCATATATCAGACAAACAAGAGAATTCATGTTACAGAAAATTAGAAAATGCTTGCATATAAAATCAAGGATCTTAATGTGAATCCAGTGAGAGGTCTAGAAATCAAAATACTTTCCTGCCCTTCAAAAGGATATATGATTCCTATTTGATGCCCTGCTCTTTGGCTGCCTATTTATAACAATGCAGCTGAAATTGCCAGATGATTACTATGTTGATGATCACTAATATGAAGCAGCCAGAGATTTTACAAGGTTTCTTTAAAATGTTTGGTATCAATCTTGTTATTTGTCAGCATGTCAGTTTCCTAGGGCTGTCATCACAAACTGAGAGGCTTAAAACAACAGAAATGTATTGTCTTACAGTTCTTGAGGCTAGATATCCACCATCAAGGTGCTGGCAGGGCCCTGCTCCCTCTGCAGCCTCTAGGGGAGGATCTCTTCTTGCCTTTTCCAGTTTCTGGTGGCCCCAGGTGTTCCTTGGTTTGTAGGGTAACTTCAGTCTTTGCCTCTGTCTTCACATGATTATCTTCCTTCTGTGTTTGTCTCCTTCTTGCGTGTCTGTGTCCAAATTGCTCTCTTCTTATACCGACATGGTCATATTGACCTCATCCTAATATGATGGCATCTGTAACAACTCGTATTTCCAAATAAGGTCCCTTTCACAGTTTCCAGGGTTAGAACTTCCACATATCTTTTGGGGGGACACACTTAATAATAGTATTGATTTTAGGTAGGGACAGGCTCTAATTTTTGCATAGACAAGCTCATCTGTTAGCTTAGGTAATAAACAGATAAACTGTGGGAAAAGTCTTTGTAAACATATTAAGGAGATAGTTTCATCCATGAACTGAGGGCACCTACCATTCTGTACTGAAAAATTCATGGTGAGATCATATGGACTCTGGGCACAAGAAATCTCCGTAGATAGGAGTCATTGTCTTTATATTAGAATTGCCTGCTTTATCTAAAGCCAGATCCTTCAGTTTTCACCTTTTATGTCTAATAAAATAATTTTGATAATCTTATTGATTTTAATTTTTCATAAGTTTTAAGCACTTTAAGTCTGTTAGCCTGAGCTCCAAAATATTGTCCCAACTGCATTTTTTCAAGTAAATTAAAAAGAAATGTGGGATGATCTTTCAATATTAAATATAAAAATCATTTTTCTAGTTGTAACAAATCTTTTGATTTTATGTTATATGGACTTTTGCATGGATATAACTAAAAGAATGTAGTAACAATATGGTATATTTTTATTCAGAGAACTAGAAAAATTTTAATTCTGAATTTCACTTAGAAGAATTTTTCTCAATATTGCTAAAGAAAGAAAAGTTATAGCTTTACTTTTTGCATGCAGCCATGTCTAAGAAATGTAATAGAGCTCCCTTAAGGATACACACAGGTGAGGGAATGGATTTAACATCTATTATCAAATCTTGGGTAT
Organism: Grampus griseus; assembly: GCF_964374135.1. Classification (NCBI taxonomy): domain Eukaryota; kingdom Metazoa; phylum Chordata; class Mammalia; order Artiodactyla; family Delphinidae; genus Grampus; species Grampus griseus. Next base: position 3,056,477 of record NC_139015.1, read on the forward strand.
ATTCTGTTTCTTATATTCTGCCTAATGGTGAGAATTATGAGTGTCTCTCATAAATGGTACTCACTTAAGAAGACTTTAATTTGTTAATAGGGTATCTATTTTATTAAAGTGGCATTGAATAGGGTTTAAGAGCATGGATTCTAAAGTCAGTCTACCTGTTTCTGCATATCACCTCCATCACTGACTAACTCTGTGAACTTGGCCTAATCAATTATCTTTTCTGGGCTTTAGTTCTATAAACTGGTAATAACAATACTAATTTGTTATTAAGAGTTGATAAGAAAATTAAGTGATTTAATAGAGTCAAACACTTAGAATAATTCTTGGTATGTAGAAAGCAGTGTGGTAATCTTAGCTATTCCTATTCCTGTTTATATTGTTGCTAATGTTATTACGATGATAAAATTACTAGAGGATAAAGCTACAGTGACGATAGCAGTCAGCCAAAAAGTCCAAGTTACTGCTTCAACCACTCTCTTCTCTTTACTGTCCCCATTTCCTCCACAATCCCCACCACGTAATTAAGTAAAGGATACAGTAAGAATATTCTTGAATGATGTCCTCTGACTGCATTGCTGACATACCTCGCCCACACACAGAAATAAGGGTCCTCTTTTGGTTTCCCTCCAGTGTTTTTCTGTAATCTATGCATTATTTTCTAAGCTGCACTTTTCCACATTAAAAAATCAAAAATGTCTGCCTAGAGACCTTACATGAATGTTCCTAACAGCTTTATTCCTAATACTCTCAAGCTTGGAAAAACCCCAAATGCTTGTCAGCTGGTGAACGGATAAATAAATTGTGGCATACTATACAATGGAATACTACTCAGCAGTGAAAAAGGACCAGACTACTGATAAATGCAATATGATGGATGAATCTCAAGAGCATTATACTAAGTAAAGGAAACCAGACACAGAAGAGTGCATACTGTGTGATTTTATTTATTTGAAGGCCTCTAGGAGGGAAAGCTGTAGGGACAGAAACAGGGTAGCATCTGTGTGGGGCTGGGGAAGAGTGGTGGGGGAGATAGACCTTGAAAGGTCATGGGGAGATGTTGGTGGTGATGGAATTGATCTGAATTTTGATTATGATGATGGTTTTGAGGTGGTATACATTTGACAAAACTCATCAAACTGTCCACTTTAAAAGAATGACTTTTCCTCTGTGAAAATTATACCTTAAACTACATGCAGCCCAATGATCATAGCAACATTATTGACAATTGCCAAGATATGGAAGCAACCTAAGTGTCCATCAACAGATGAATGGATAAAGAAGATGTGGTGTAGAGTGGAATATTATGCAGCCATAAAAATATGAAATTTTGCCATTTGCAGCAACATGGATGAACTTGGAGGGCATTATGCTAAGTGAAATAAGTCAGAGAAAGGCAAATACTGTATATCACTTATATGTGGAAGCTAAAAAATACAATGAACTAGTGAATATAACCAAAAAGAAGCAAACTCACAAACACAGAGAACAAATTAGTGGATCCCAGTGGGGCGGGGGAATATAAGGGTAAGGGCGTGGGAGGTCCAAACTAGTGGGTGTAGTATAGGCTACAAGAGTGTATTGTACAGCATGGGAAATATAGCCAATATTTTTTAATAATGGTAAATGGAATGTAGCCTTTAAAAATTGTATAAATTAATAAAAATAAAGACTTCCCCCCCCCCAGAAAAAAAGGGAAAAGAAGTTCACATTTACTGAACACTTAGGATGAATTAGATGCTTAGTTGGCCAGTCAGGTGGGGACTGGATTTATCCCTGAGTTGATGGAGAACACATGAAAGTGAGTTCATAGATAAAGATATAATATTGAAGGCTTTCGTAGCTCCATACAACTTTGAGTTTTACTGGTTTTATAGTTCAAAACCTAAATACTTTACAAAATATATATAATAAGTTTAAAGCAACACTCTCAAGCGTTTATGAGAATCACTAATGTCTCTGCAAATCTATTTAACTTACCATTGCAGTTTTGAATTTTCAATTACCCATTTTTCTTATTCTGCTACTACTAAATATTTCACTTTAAAATTTAATAGTGTTTGTTAATTTAAAAGTCATTGTGTAGTACTTTGGGAGGGCAGAGTGTAGGTGTGTGTTTGTTTTTATAAAATAAATGTGTATTGTTTCCTTTATATTGCAACAGATGTTTATTTCAAAACTCCCAAATTCCTCTTTAGCTTGACTTTCTAGAAACAGTGTGCATTGAGGACCACGGACAGTGAGCGCTGTGCCTGAAGTCGGACATCACCTCGGACCCCTTCCTTGGCCCCATCGAGGTGGTTTTGTGACGGTGTGAAGGCTATGTGGCTGGTGGTTATGACTGCCACGATTTAAACACTTTCAAGTGATGGTTTTATACTGCATATTTTCCAGACAAGAAAGAAAGCAAAATGAAATTTGACAGAATCTAAGAAAGCAGAAATCTTCATACAGTCTTGCAATTTTTCCCCATTTCCTTCTATGATAAATACATAAAAGACCTTTTTTAAAAAAATCTTTTTTGGGATGTTACTTTTAGAATACTTTGGTTTTTAGTCTCTCATACTCTTAAGTCTCTAAGTCAGGTAGTTAATATTCTGTAAAACAATTATGTGCATTGAGGAAGTTGCTTACCAGGAAAACAAATGCGTTGAAACTTAACTCACAGAGGAATAGCAGGTTTAGCCAGGGGTTGGAAGTCCTTTATTCTTGTCGTATTTCTTTCACTGCTAATGTTTGAGTTTTTGGGCAAAGTCTTCAAGTTATGTGTGTCCCTGTTTGTTCACTTGAAAAATTAAAGGATTGAGTTATATGACCTCTACTGGCCCTTCCAGCTCTAAAATGACTATATATTTGGTTTGGGATAAATATATATTTTGTACTTGAACCTGTCAGATAAATAGTAGATTATAGAGATTTTTTTTAATGATGGTTAAATATCATTTTTAAAATAATTTACAAAGGAAATGGCAATTTTGAAAGTTGGTGATAGTTTGTAAGAATATATCATCTCTCCATACCTCCTCTATAATTTTTGGATATTGAGACAAGCATGTTAAAGTGTTTATTTTCTTGTTTTAGGCTATCACCACTTTTGTCATTTAAATATTTAGCATTTTCCCTTTTGATTAAACCTGCTATGGCTTTCTTTACTTCTGCTTCTTTGTTCCTTATTTTTATTGCTTTCTTTTTGCCCATTCTTCCATCTTTTCTCTCTCTATTTTACCCATTCCCTAAAGTCTTTTGCTATCTGTGATTTGTGTTTCTAAACACTGAGATACCCTTAGGACACAAATCCTTTCATTTCTGTATTTTGCATATTTTGTAGACTATAGGAAGAATTTTGGGGCTTTAGCACTGGAGGGAACCCTGAGAAGTTAACTCATCTATTCTGATGTGCACCATTTGACCACGGTGTCATTGTCTTCTACATTTTGTAAAACTGTGTGTCACAGTCTTGAGCCTGGCGCAATGTCCTCCAGAGGGAAATCGTGCTGTGGCATCAACTTGCCAATCCCTGCCCACATTAAATGAAATCTAATATTCTGTTATGCACACAGTAAGCTGTTAAAGTATATGAAGAGTCCATGATGTTACTTGCAAGTGAATCAAGGTTTTATTTTATAAGGACTTCTGTTGTTCTGCAACTAATATTCCCATACAGTTATTTCCCCACTATCTAACAAGGCAGTAGAGATTTCTTGAGTAAGAAATGAACCAGAAGGTTAAGGCTGAGCCTTAAGGCCAGGTGTGGAATCTACAGAATGATGCCCTCCAAATTCCATTAGTTCTCTTTTTGGTTACACAGCAACCAAGAGAAAAAAGAGGTTTACAATCAGAGGAAACTCTCACTGTCCTAACCCTGGGCTGTAAAAGGATGTAAATATTTCATATAATCATATTATCTTAGAAATGCAGCACATTTCATGTACTTACAGAGGATTTTCATACATCCATAAATAATAAAACAATGTAAAAGAAAAATACTAAAACCTAAATATTATCTTCAAAACAGAGATGTGCCATTTCTGATTACTAATAAAACCAGAGTAAAACTGGAACTTAGATTCACATAGTAATGCTTTAGCTACAATGTTATAATGTCTTTCATGCAATCCGAGATTGGCTTACTGCAAAGGATTTTTTTTTTTTTCTGGGTTTCTGAGTATTCTTTTAGAGTAAGCATGTTAGGAGTCTTCTTTTTCTCAAATTTGATTATTCTGTGAATTCACAGAATAATCAAATTTGGACAATTTTAATTTTTAGAGAATCCCACTGTGAAATTTTTTTATCTAGTGACTTTGCCACATTAAAATTTGCCTAACATATTTTGACCAAGACGTAAACCTTGTTCTGAGAATTACTGTTTGGTCCATTGTTCTTTTCCAAATGATATTGGTTCAGATGTTAGAGTCTCAATGAAGCTCTTTTCAAAATTATGTTTAAAGGAGAATTTCAGCTATACTTTGTTTAGATTTGTAGGACATAGAACATGACCAAGAAGCCTTCACTTTCTATTTGTTTTTGTTTGTTTTTTGTGTTTTGTTTTTGCCCCCAAAGCATTCACTATTTTTTTTTTAAAGACAGCGTATGAGAGTCACTTTTTTTAAAATTAATTAATTTATTTGTTTTTGGCTGTGTTGGGTCTTCGTTTCTGTGCGAGGGCTTTCTCTAGTTGTGGCAAGCGGGGGCCCCTCTTCATCGCGGTGCGCGGGCCTCTCACTATCGCGGCCTCTCCCGTTGCGAAGCACAGGCTCCAGACGCGCAGGCTCAGTAATTGTGGCTCACGGGCCCAGTTGCTCCGCGGCATGTGGGATCTTCCCAGACCAGGGCTCGAACCCGTGTCCCCTGCATCGGCAGGCAGATTCTCAACCACTGCGCCACCAGGGAAGCCCAGCATTCACTATTGAAATGAGACTTTCACAGATTTATTGAAAAGACAATCATGGCAATGAGATATTTTGAGACTTGAAAAAAATTTGCGTAATAGTAGTAATGTCCAGAGAAACAATGGTGAAGAAGATACAGAAATGTTTGGCACAAAGAAAACATTTCAGTGTTTCTCACCTAGTATGCCTGTCTTCCCAGCCTGTAACTGTCAAAGTTCAGTTAGAGATGAAGCTGCCAGCTCTGGGACTGCAGCCTGCCTCGCTGCATAATGTCCGTGATGGGTAGTGAGCATCTAGGCTGAGAGCTACAAATGGGGAGGCCAAAGGCAATGCCTCTGCTTTGTTACCCCTTCAGTAGCCTGCTGGGCAGGAGTTAACATGTAGTTTGAACTGAGCCTTTCCCGCCTTGGCCACGACACCCAGTCTTCTCGTTTTGAATCCTTGCCTTTTTCGCTGTAAATTTCATTACATGAAAGGGGCGTGTTAAGTGATGCCCTCGACGGTCCGACCGCTCTGTTGTATGATAAACCAATAGTGTGTGCTGCTTCGGGGCGACCTGTAATCACATATATGAAAATGTGCGCTTACCACATGCCGCTGAGCACGATAGCTCTAAATAAGTCTTCTCTGGACTTACATCAAATCCCGTATTTCTCCCAGGAACACAAAAGGCCTTAAAACATACACACACATGCACATACAACATAACTGACGTTCTTAAAAAAGCCTAGCTTGGTAAGTGGTGCAAGAAAACATCCATTTCTGTTTTTGTTGTTTGCCTTTCCTTTTTGTGATTTATCAGCAAGATACGCCCACAATAATTCATAGCAAGATTTTCCCAATCATTAGAATATTTTTTATAACCATATTTGAAAGCATTTTTCAAATGTCCATTGTGGAAAGACTGCTGGTTTGTTACCTACGCTGGAATCTTTAATATTAAGTAAATTAATGGTATGTTTTATAATAGTAATAGTGATGATAAAACTTGAAATCGCCTACCTAGCTAGCGTAGTGGTTTAAGCAATCAGGCTCTGAATTCATACTGCTTAATTTAAACTCTTTGCTTAGCAGTATGCTCGTTATGCAGTCCTGGGCATGTTATTAAACCTTGTTGTATTCACTTTCTTTATCTGTAAGTGAGAATAATACATGACCTAACTTTCGTGGTGTCCTCTGAGCCAATAGAAGGAGACGGAGTTTGCTTCGGAAGCAAAGGAAAGCTTAGTTTTTGATCAGCGAACGGAGACGTGCAGGCTCAGCTCCGGAGGGCAGGGCTCCTCCTCGGGGTCCCGGCGGCCGCGAGGGGGCAGTGTTCCCGCAGGGCCGGCGCAGCTGTGCCGCTCAGGCTGCCGAGCTCGGTGCCGGGCGCAGCGTTTGTGCGTACGGCCAGCCCTGCCGAGGCGGCTGCGTAGCTGCTTCGCGCCAGGAGCCCTGGGCTGAGGGGCCGGGTGCAAGGGCTCTGCCCGCGGCGCCCCGTGAGGAAGTGGCGCTAGACGAAGCTCCGAAGTAAAAGGTTAGACGTTACCTTATCGCCCAGATTCCATGTTTTCATTTCTCCGCAGTTGTTAATGGGCTTTGCCTGTGACGATATGGCGTCGTATAAGATGTTAGACAAATTGTGAGGGCTCAGGAGATACTCACTGATTCTTACCCCGACGGTTTTATAATTACATAAGAGAGAGTCTCATATAATGGCGTGGTCAGAACTACTTGTTTTCAAACTCTCTCACTTCAGTGCTTTTGCTTTATGTTCCGTTCTTAACAGACCTACCTTACCTCATTCTCTGGGTAGCCTGGAAGACACTCGTTTAATGACTCGAACCCCAAATGCCCTGTCCTGAGCTTCCTTTGGGGCTGCTCAGCAGATGAACTTGACCTCCCTCCTCAGTGCCCGTCCTTCTTGGCGGGGTCGCTGTCGTAGAGCGCAGCGCCTTATCTCCCTGGCGGACCTAGTCCCCTTCCTTTCCTCACTAGTTTCCGGTAAGCTCCTTGACCCCCTCCTTCCCCACCCAGAGGGCTCGGTTAGTGAGAACGAAAGTAAGGCAGGAGGGAGGACTGCATATGAGCGCCATCTTTAGTAACTCTGTGACTTTAGGCAGATTACTTAATTTCTTTTAGTTCCCGTAGAAAAACGGGCACTGCATTGCGATGTTGTTCCACATCCAGAAACAGGATATTCACCAATTGGTTAGTAATATTTCATACCCAGAATTACTCAGCAAAGTGGATTCCACTTGTGTTTTCTTTTAGTAACTAAATATGTAAAGAATCTTCGTTAGATACTCAACAGACTAAATTCATGCTGCAAATAATGCAGACATGAATCTAATTGTTAGCTAGATTAAACAGGCGCTAGTAGCTACTGGTAAAACATCAGCTAGATAAGCCAATACTGAGAGCAGAGAAACAAGCAATTTGGGGGTGCTCTAGCGAGTTATCTGCTGATTGCCGTTATTGTGTTTGTGTATGTGTATGTGTGTGTCACACACAGACACACACATTCCCATTAAGTCAATGCGGTAAATCCTCAGCCGTGCAGAATTTAAGGATTTCTTCCTCCCTTCACCCCAAATCCCCTTTGGAGCTGACGGAGCAGCTCCAGGGCACTTAGCAGTAAGAGACCACCGACAGGGATCACCAAGGAGTCAGAAGTCCCGAAGCAAAGTGTGTTCTGATGGACCCTATCTGTGTACAGTGCCTGTGCTCCTCAGAGGTTCTCCCATAGATACTGTTCTGACTCGGTTTTGTCCTTTGAGCCTTTTCACATGGAATGCAAAATGTCTGTAAAAAGCAGCCGGCTGTTTAAAAGAAAAGAAAAACAATGGAGCAGAGTAAACATAAGCATTAACAGAAATTGAAAGCTGTGTAGAATTAGTAAGCAGCAGCCACTCCGAAAGCAAAAAGGAAAACCAGCTATTATGAGAAAAAATAGAGGAGAGATCTGGGAGGCAAAATACCTGAAATAGTCTTCATGTCATGGGACCTGAGTAAATCCTGCTTCCGTAAAATAAATAAATTGGTAGACAAATAGCTGATACATAGATAGGTAGGCGCAGATACTGCGTACTACACGTTAACAATCAGTATTGAAGAATACTGTATGATTTAGAAAATATCTCCGCACATGTTATCTCATTTTATATTAATGACAACATGGTAAGCATATCAATTTAGGCTTAATAAACCTATTTTATGGATGGAGAACTAACATTCAGTTATGTGAAACGGCTTGCTTAGTAAGTGTCAGGCAAAGATTCTGTTTACATTTTTTTTTCTTTTGGAGTATAGTTGTTTTACAGTGTTCTGTCAGTTTCTGTTGTACGATGAAGTGAATCAGCTATATGTTGTTTACATCTTCTTATTCCACAAAATATTCTTTCCAGAGAAACCTTTGAAAAATTTTACTTAACACTTAGAAACAGTATTAGCAGCCCTCAAAATTTATGGAATTACAATAATTAACAAATTCTAATTGTTCAGCCGGAGACAGTTCCTAATCTGTGCTGTTAAAACCTAGTGAACAATTACGATAGAATTGGGTAGTTACGAACAATATACTGGATCTTCATATACACACATCTTTTCAGGGTTGCGCACAGTATATTTGGTTCAAATGTGGTCAACCTTGCCAAATAGAGCAAGCACCTAGATGAGCCAGTGAGTACTAGCTGATACATTTTTGGATCAAAAGGATGTTGATCCTTTTTGTGGTCATTGTCAACTTCCACTGCTGATGTGCAAAAATCATGAGTGGAAAATATTTCCTTCCACTTACCCTCATTGTCAGAATTTAAAGAAAATAAACTTGTTTTGATACAAGCACTGATTGTATGTTAAACGTGTATTGCTTCACGAAATTTGGCAAAATCCTGTTTATTCTCTGCCTGGTTTGCAGTAAGAAGAGAAATTTAGGTGGATGTATAGAAGGAATTGAGTGAAATTAAATATGTGTGTGCTTGGAGATACAGGGGAAAACTGCTGAAAATGTGAAATTATTGTTATTCCAAGTTCAGGAACAAGTCAGGTCATTAATAACAAACCCTATGTAAATACTGTTTGTTTTTTCTACTGTATTCAGTAGTAGGTGGAAGGTAGTTTGGAAATTAATTCCTAGACCTTAAATATATGTTTAAAAGGTTGTGAAGTATTTTCTTTAGTTCCTATTTTATTTTAATACCTGAGAGTTTAATAAATGTTAAGCCCTGGTGCTTATGGTACAGAGTCCTAAGGCACCAGACTCAGATTTTCCTTTCTACCCCAAGGATGTGTGGTTTTCTCCCTCCCTTCTTTCCCTCCTTCCTTCCTCCCTTCCTTCCATCCCTCCTCCTCCTCCTTTTCTTCTTCTTCTTTTATAATTTAAGATTCTTTCAGTTTCAGGAATAGGCAGCTTAAGGCTTAGGTATCATTACTGCCTTTTCCTAGATAACCTGTAAACCTTAAGCAAGTTATTTATTCCATCTGGATCTCAATTACTTCAACTGTAAAATGGAGCTAATACCGATCTCTTTCTTAGGGTTATTTTGAGAGTCAGATGAGATCATACGTGTATAAACATCCTGCAAATTCCAAAGCAACGATTACTTTTTAAATAATATTAGAACAAAATATCTTATTTCAAAAAAATGAGCAAAATAGCATGTGCTAGGCTTGGGCCAACAAGATGCAGATTACCAGTGGTTCTGACTTGTAGGTACAGGTGTGCCCGTAATCTGGCACTGCCTAGTTTGAATTAACAGCTTGAGCTCTGGTATGTAAGGAAGCCCTGGATCAGACTCTAGTATTTTACAGCACCTCTCAGAATGTATGACAGTTTGAATATAAGAAATGGAAATTTTAAAGTATTGTACTTCTGTTCAGTGACCAAGAGAGTTCTTAAAATTTAAGTTAACTTCATACATTTAAAATGAATGTCTTCTTTAACCTTTCTTTGTACTTTTGCCTTCCTAAAAATTTATTTTTTAAAATTTCTTATAGGATTGTCTTTATTTTTGATCACTCTGTCACCTTCTTTTACTTTCTTTTCCTCATACCTTATATCCAGGGATTCCTTAGAACATATTCAAATGTTTCTAAATCGATGTCTCATAGCGTAATCGTAAAAGGCTTCATTGCCAGTAAATGGGTAAAATCCATAAATGTAGAGAGTATACTGGTGGGAGCACATGCCTTGAGTTGTTTCGCAGGTAATAATGCTGGATTAAGCTTGGTACACCTGGTTAGCCTTTGTGATGCTCCGCTGACACTTTTCCCTGGTTTCTGTCTTGGTTCAAGAACAAACATGTCTACAGATGTGTAACATGCTATTTATATACCCCAAATAACTGGCCCATATCATGGTAGAATTTGTGTCACCGTTGTTAGTATGATTGTAAAATACATCACATACTATCTTCTTTAAACTTCTTTCCACTCTCACCCCCAAATACCTTAAAGCTACTCTTTGGACTTAAAGCATCCCGATGAATTTTTCTTTTATCCCTCTAAATACCAGTTTAATTTACTAGGAAATCTCCATTTTTATATTCGGTATCTTTGGGGACAGACAACGTTAACCAGTTGGTAGAGAATAGTATTTGACATGCATTTGACATCTGCCGTTTTTCGTGGATCCAGCAAACTGTTACTGCATCATGGGTTCTGTTCGCTCGCCAGCTGCTCCTGCTTGAAGCACTCAGCAGTTGAGGAGGGAGTGTTCACATCCAGCCTCTGGTGGATTGCAGCTGTGATCTGTGAGCTCATTGTTCTCCGTTGTGAAGTTAGTTATGGCCCTCACACTATGCCTATTAATTAGAACATATGAGCACTTACTGGCGTTTTATGAGGAGTATAACAATAGATATTGAATATTAAATGTGGGACTGCGAGGAAATGCTATAGTGCTAAAGTACTAAAAGGACAGACATGTGAAGCACATTTTTAGCTCTGATTTAAAAGAAACTGAACAAAAAGACTTCTTAAAGCATTAGTAGGCAACATACATACAGAAAGTGTGGTGCAATTTTAAGAGGAGAAAGGAATAAAATTAATATCTATAATGGAATCAAAAATTGAGAACAGTAAACATTATTATTAGAAATATGTGACTCAGGTTTGTAATCCTAATGGATCGAGAATATAATATGAATTTATAATGTGATTGGCAAGCTTGGCAAGGGCTTGACAAGAAGTCTCTCTGTACATTTTGTTACAATAAAATATAGCTCAAACTTTGAAGTTCATATGATTTTAGTGAGCAGCAGCTAAAATAATAATGTACAGTTAATACAGTGACTGCAGTAGGACTGGATCATGAATACATAGCTTATATATGGCAATTTATCCAAACCTTACAGAATTCTGTTGGGTAGAAGAAATTGGGTTTTGATAAACACCGAGTTCTTTAAACCCAGAGGTTTAATCTGAGTCTTAACAGTGGCCCAGCAGTCCATGAAATATTTACACTGTTTTTCTAAGTATATACATTATTTACTGAATAGTCTATAAAGTATTTACGTTGTTTTTCTAAATACAGTGTACATTATTTACATTCCACTGTACTTTTTCCTGATTCAGGTAGAATAGAATGTTTGGAAATCACTGTAACTGAAGAGGCTCAGCCGGAAATTAGAATATGGGTGTTTCAAAACATTCATTATCATTCTTTGCCTCTATTTCTTGTTACCAGCCAAGCATTGGGTTTTCCACTTGCTTGTAGGTCCTGGACAAAATAATATTTGAATTAGACCGTGTAAGAATAATGCCGTAAGCCAACCTAATTAAATACCATAGAGTTAATACAACTTTATAGAACATGTGGCGTGACTTCTCAGTTTTAATAAAATGTCTGTTCTCCCTTATCCGAACCAGGAATTACAGGCGTAGCTTCACTTAAAAACCCTTTCAAATATTTAATACTAAAAATTGATATTTTTAATTAAATAAAATTATCTCTACATAGTTTTTTGTTATTTAGTATTCCCAAGAATGACTAGGTACCCACAGTAATTATATGGCGAAAGTTGTAATTTAATAACATGCTTACATATAGACACATATTCATAAACACACAAGTATGCAGCGCAATCAAAATATATACATATATTTATACACAATTACTAATTTTATGTATTCTACGAAATGGTATAATTTGAAAGCCCTCAGGATTACAGAGACTTTTCTGAATTCCTGAAACTAAGTATTTTTAAGGCTAACATAATAGTTTGAAAGTGAAGTGAGAAAATGTGAACTCGGCCGTTTTAGAATGTAACTCCACAGCCAGACTGCTCTAGGCCACACTGATGTTCTCCTTTAGAAATACAGGTTTAGGAACTTTTTTTTCTGTTTGAATGTATTTAAAAGAGTGAGATCGAATAGAATATGGATTGTTGAAATACACAGAATACATGTGGAATAATTTCACAATTAAAATGATTACATTTTAGTTTGCTTTAGGAGCTCAGGTACTTAAACATGTAGATTCTCGGGACTCACTGGAGAGAAAACACAGACAATTCTGGTATAGTTAATGTGGGGTGCAGCTGAGAATCTACGTGTTTTACGAACACCCCTTATAATTCTCATTCAAGTAGAGTTGGGGCCAGAAATGCCGGAAAACACATTTTTGACATTATGGATATTAAGCCATAAGTTATTCCTCATTACAATAATCTGTGATTCTGAAATCTATTGCCAACTGATATCAGCCAAACAGATTTTGAGCTCTAAAAGACCAGTAAGTACCAGGCATCTCAGGAATGGATCTATTCCTCTGACCCTTGAATGGTGACTTCCAGGAACTAGAGGGAGGGAGGGAAGAATGAGCAGGGCGAGTTGTTGTTAATGGATGTAGAGTTTTGTTTTGCAGGATGGAAAGGGTTCTAGAGATGGGTTGTGCAGCAGTGTGAATGTTCTTAACATGTCTGAACCGTACAGTTACAGATGGTTAAGGTGGGAAATTTACGTTACATGTATTTCACCATAATTAAAAAAACTATAGTGCATACATATCAGTACTCTGCAATGTAGGTCAGTGTTTCTCAAAAATACTATAACAGATGTAGAAAATAAAATCAGACAAAGGAAAGGAAAGTATCAAAAAGAATGTAGAATTAAAATAACCTAAAATAAGGCAACAAAAGATAAAATAAATAGTGGGACTACATCAAACTAAAATGCTTCTGCACAGGAAACCATCAACAGAATGGAAAGGCAATCTACTGAACCGGAGAAAATATTTTCCAATCATATATCTGATAAGGCGTTAATATCAGAAACACATAAAAACTCATATTACTCAATAACAAAACAACAATACAATTAAAAAACGTGAAGAAAGATCTGAAGAGACATTTTTTTCAAAAAAGAAATGCAGATGGACAACAGATACGTGAAAAGATGCTCAGCATCACTCATTATCAGGGAAATGCAAATCTAAACCATGAGAGAGATCACCTCACATCTGTTAGAATGGCTACCAACAAAAAGACAAGAGAGGGCTTCCCTGGTGGCGCAGTGGTTGGGAGTCCGCCTGCCGATGCAGGGGATGCGGGTTCGTGCCCCGGTCAGGGAAGATCCCACATGCTGCGGAGCGGCTGGGCCTGTGAGCCATGGCCGCTGAGCCTGCACGTCCGGAGCCTGTGCTCCACAATGGGAGAGACCACAACAGTGAGAGGCCCGTGTACAGCAAAACAAAAAACAAACAAAAAAAAAAAACACAAGAGATAAGGTTATTGAGGATGTGGCGAAAAGGAGAATTTTGTGCACTGTTGGTGGGACCATAAGTTGTTGCAGCCACTATGAAAAACAGTACGGAAGTTCTTCAAAAAATTAAAAATAGAACTACCATATGATCCAGGAATCCCACTTATGGATATTTATCTGAAGAAAACGAAAACACTTAACTGGAAAAGATATATGCACCCCCACGTTTATTGAAGAATTGTTTATAGTAGCCAGATATGGAAACAACCTTGTCCACTGATGGATGATTGATAAAGAAACTGTATATAAATAAAATGTGTATATATTACTCAACCACAAAAAAAGAAGAATATCTTGCCATTTGTGACAACATGGATGGACCTTGAGGGCATTATGCTAGGAGAATGATAAAGTCAGATAAAGAAAGACAAGTACCATATGATCTCACTTACATATGAATCCTAAAACAAACCAAAACCAAAACACAAGCTCCTAGATACAGAGGAAAGGTGAGTGGTTGCCAGAAGCAGAGAGTAGGGGTTGGGCAAAATGGCTGAAGAGAGTCAAAAGTACAAACTTAGATTATAAAATAAGCAAGTCATGGGGATGTAATGTTCAGCATGGTGGGAAAAAACTAAAGTTAAAAATAAAAAATGTTCCAATGGTAGGTTTGATCGATATTTTTAAAATCTTGAAGGTTGGAGTAAAATGATCATAAGTTTACTAACTATGTTAGAATTTATAATTTAGATAGTAAACAGTAAATCAGTGTAATTTTTGTGGAATGGTTGGATCTGATAGAATATTCAGACTTTATATCCTAGGACTGACAGTGGGACCGGCCACACTGAAGTATATGGACAGAATGAGAAGGGATAACTGAAAAGCAGTTTATCATTATCATTATTATCATCATTATTTTTATCAAGAAAGAGGATAAAGGCAGTGAATATTAGATTGATAGCCAAAGAATCTGTGCTGTTATCTCTCATGCATAATTTGAGCAGACTACGAAAAGCTGAAGGGCACAGTGTCTGCCCTAAGCCTGGGGATTAATCAGAGAGAGAGATGTGCCTGTGGAGCTGGATTTTCCAAACTGTTGTTGACCCACTGAACCAAACTTATTAGCTATTATTAGCTACCCATTATCAATTATTCATTTATGAAGTTGGGCCTTCATGCCACTTAGGTACTAGTAAAAAAGTCTAAGACCACATATTTTCATGGACTGATCACAGTTTTCCTTTGTAGGTAAAATAGTCTGTCGAAGCTGAGGATGCAGTGCTTTTCTTGATGCCTATTTGATGCCTTTGAACCAACCTTGGAACTTTTTTTTTTTTTTTTTTTTGCCTTAAGAACCTTTGACACAGCTTTCCGTCACCCTCAATGCTGGCAGATCTTGGGTCGCTCAGGCACTAGGCAGAAGTCATTTGCCTTGTGTCCTTTCTTTTTCTCATACCTGTATCTTCCCAGGTTTATTGCTGGTCTATTTCATTTATAGAAACCCATTTTTTCCCATAAATGTATAGAAATGTCGAATGTATAATAGTAGAATCCTTTTCTATCTTGCCCTCAGCTGCTGAAAGCTGTCATTAGGTGGATTTCAGGCTATTGATATTGCTAGTAAAATAGTATTAATACTTACTTAACATTTCCTATATCCTTAACAAGGACTTCACAAAGATCATCTCATTTAATCTTAACAACCTTACTAGGTAAGAAGTAATGTCTCTGCTTTAAGGAGGAAACTAAAATTTACAAAGTAAAACACACTTGGTTAAGGTCACCCAGATGGTGTGTACTGGGGGCTGAGGTTTGAAATCAAAATGTTAATTCCAGTTCACATGCTCTTTAACATAATACTGCAGCTGGTGGCCAAATCTTTGTGTGAGGAATTCCTGTTCCCCCTGCCAACCTCCCTGCCTATCAGGCTGGATATCTGTTATGCTTTGATCACCACGGGGTACTCAGGCAAGTCTAAATTATAGCCATAGTACTATTCTTCAGCTTCAGGAAGCCCAGTCATAAGGGCTAGAACTCTGGAGTAATTTCCTCTCCTCAGTCCTAACAAATTCCCAAACTACACTACAGTTCCAGGTTCTCTGCCTTTGACCCCTAAGCTGTATAATGAGATATGGTATCATCACCACCACTTCCTATCCAGACCTAGCCTTCTGAAATGTCGTTTCAGATTGTTGCTACAATTTGAAGACATTTTTCCATTGGTTTTCTAAGGTAACCTATGGAACCGAGACAGTTTTTGCCGTCTTCATTCTAAGTTATTTAATGAATTTCTGCTCGTCTTAATTTATTCATCCCCACAGAGATTTAAAAAAATCAAACTCGAGGATTTGAGTCATTCATACCAGTGAACTTGCGAAGTTGAATGGAAATGGACAATATTTAAAAGAAAATTATAAACTAGCAAATTTTACTCAAGAGAAATTTAAAACCTGGAATAAACTAATAATAAAAAACAAAACAATTAACCAAAATATCCACTCCTGTGCATATCCAGTTTTCATAACACAGTGAGCTATTTTTCCTTTGCATTTCCTTCAAGGGCTGGATGTTCACGTCTGCATGTCAGGATTTCTCTCTCTTTTCTTAGTTATTTTATGTGTTGAACAACATCTTTAGTCCATGTTATTTGATATTTATCTGTCTGTGGATCAGAAAGCTGTAAAATTTTCATATTAGTCCAGTCCACTCACTTTAGGGACATCAAATCATTGGACATATTTTTTTAGTCTAAGGTTTCTGAATGTTTTTAATATGCTAAATCTTGATTAGGGCTCTCCAATATTGTCTGCATTAAGTAAATTCATTTCATCGCAGATCTTCTTGGTTTTGGAGTATTTATTGACAGCTCCCAAAGTAATATTTATATATTTATTTAAGAAATGCTGATGCAGACCTTTTCTATACATAAGAATTTCCCAAAATTTTGCACAGCAGGATTCCAGTAGAACTTAGCACAGAATGAAGGGTTCATAGTCAAGTGTGTGTATATAACATAGCTTCCTATAGAGATTCACGATGTACACCAGTATACTGAAGGCTAGAGGATGTCTTCCAGTAAAGAGACCTGTTTAATTTTGCTTAATCATTTACTGCTTCTCTGGCCAAGGATTTCTCCATTTATTTTGAGTAACTCTTTTAAAATATTATGTGGGAAATACTGTTATCTTTACAATGTACTCAACGCACATGAGACTGGCTTACTTTAATGTAGCTTCATCTATGAATGGATTTCCTTCTGCTCTTTTCCCAGTTTCATTAAAATACTGTTTATTCAGAAATCTCGGATCATGTAACCATCCATGAGGATATTACATATAGTGAGAGTATGCATCACTTCTGTACTGCTAAGGGCCTATTTTAAGAGATATTATTAAAACACCATGCAACCAAGACATGGAATATTAAAAATGCTGGTTTCCAGGTGTGTACATACATAGTACAAGATGGTTATTGATATTTTTGATGCATTGTGTTATGCCTTATCTTTTCCACAGGAATAATGAGTGTTGTTGGAAGATATTTCCTTTTTACAGATTTTAGTTACTTTCTTTTGAGAAGATATCCTAAAACTTAGGGTAATACGATATAAAGACTATGAGAAGCCTTAAAAGATTTTGTTCTCAGTCTGGCATAAGTTAACTCTTAAATTCTTCAGTATGAAATAGTCTCTAAATCTGGCGCAGTAATTGCTTTTAGTGCTTAGATAAAATGGTGACTGATGAAACTGTTCCTCACAGATAAATAATGCTGGAGGTACTGGTACTGTATGCCACCTGAGGGGCTTGGCCCAAACAGCTATGCGGAGACAGAACTTCCAGTTAGGGAAAAACTACGTATGAGTAACTACACATCACACGGGCCGTTTCACCAGCACGAGTGCAGAACACGGCAAGCTTTCCTTTCAAATGCTATTTTCCTTGACCTTGATCATCATTGCAGATGTCTACCACAATGTCGACAATCTTCGTATTTTATTAGTAGCAAAATGTTGCTTATTAAAGTAGCTAAATAGACTCTTATTATATTTAAACCAATTTGTATCAGTGCCAGATCCACCCCCTGGTCATAGAGTGAGAATACTTGGAGAGCTGCCTGGCTGCAAAGCAAACTTACGTATATCATTGGTTCTCAAATGGACTGAAAATGTGCAAAAGTTGCTTAGAACCAAAGGTTTGCCAAGAGAAATGGTGTCTTTGAGGAAAAGACTGCACAGATAGCCTCTTAGCAGCCAGAAGTATTACATACCCAGAGGAAACTGTAAGCTTTTTGTACAGATGCTACGTAAGCTTGCCAAGGAAGCATATGCTGCCGCTGGAAGAAAGTTTTTGCAGTTTGGCATCTGGATTGTGGACTTACCATTCAACAGGGAAAATGAGAAGCGTATGAAGAGGAGGCATAAGATAGTGTCCGCACTGCAGGAAAGTCCAAGTTGTGCAAAGGTGAATCTCATATGTCATTTTAATGGAGATGAAATTTAATTAATTTCTACGACTATGGCTTACAAGTTTTAAGTGGTTACAGATATTCTGCCCTGTGGAGAAGAAGGAAGTACATTAGAGGTATTCATGTTATTAATAAACTTTTTTTTACTTAGGAGATTTTTTTAATCTGAGAGCAGAGACTGCAAGACAGAGAAATTTAGTACAGTAGAGGATTTTTTTTTCCTATTGACTTTACTGCTTTCCTTTAATTATTTCTGTACTCCATCCTATTATTTTAATACAAAATAAACCTAATGAAAAAACTAATTTTTCACTTGTTTTTTGTATCCAGGTTAACTGATATGAAATGTGGCCTATCAGGTCACTGTACTGACAAACTCTGATACCCATTTTAAAATGGCATTCAAGTAAATGTAAATCAAAAGGAGTTGATTTGCACTGATACGCTGAGCAGCAAAATGACATGTAAAGACTCCATCAGTATTTGAATGTGAGATTGACAAGACACATTCAAACTGGCAGCAAAGAAACAGCACATAAAAAATTGCACTGTGGGGCTTCCCTGGTGGCGCACTGGTTGAGAATCTGCCTGCTAATGCAGGGGACACGGGTTCGAGCCCTGGTCTGGGAAGATCCCACATGCCGCGGAGCAACTAGGCCGGTGAGCCACAACTACTGAGCCTGCGCGTCTGGAGCCTGTGCTCCGCAACAAGAGAGGCCGTGATAGTGAGAGGCCCGCGCACTGCCATGAAGAGTGGCCCGCTCGCCGCAGCTAGAGAAAGCCCTTGCACAGAAACGAAGACCCAACACAGCCAAAAATAAATAAATAAATAATTTTTTTTAAAAAAGGAATTCCCTTAAAAAAAATTGCACTGTGGATTTAATTTAGTCACATTATATTGGTATAAGTGGGTCCATTTGAAAGAGAATGCTTAAGTTTATGCACTTTTGTAAGAGGAATCTGCAGATACTCTAGAATTTATTCTAATTTTCACCTTTTGACTATTGTACTCCAGTGGGTAATTAATAGCACTTAGAATTTTCTGTCATAGTTGTATTAGCTAGTCAGTCATAGTTCAGTGTATCTGCTGGAAACAGCTGAAAAATTTTCACGTTGAGAAATCTTGGGATAATGCATGGAGAGGGTCAGACATTTCTTTGCCCTTTGCCTGACCTCTACTTTAGAAATAGATCCCATGTTTTTTAATTATGATAGAGGTTGTCACTCAATAATGAGTTCTCCATCTGCATTTGGTTTCAAATTCAGGTAGATAATGGAGGTTAGAGAAGGTTAAATTTTTCTCTGGCTGTGTTGACATGTTGCCAAAACAACTCATCTTTTCAGTGAATTTATGGGTAAAAAATCAGCTAGATAATTTATTTGTTGTTGGGTAGCAGCCAATTGACAAATTTTCCACCTCTCACTGGTTTAATATTGTGAAAAACAAAATTACATTAGGTGGATTATTTCAGTTTACTCTCTCCCTTTCTTTCCATTACTATTCTTCATCTGTCTTGTTCATATCTGATTCTAAAAGCAGCTAATTAATTACAAAACACTCTGTAATTTTCATTTTGCCTTCACATATATCTTATCACTATGACTTTGTGTGGCAAGTCAGATCTTGGTGTCCCCATTTTTCAGATTAAAAATATTGACCCAGAGGGAAGGTAACTGACTTACACAAAATCATTTAACTAGAAGCAGAACATGGGTCATCTGATTTTTAGTCCAACACACACACAGACACACACACATCTGCCTTACACACACTCACTTAACTTTATCCTTTAAGTAATTTTATACAACTCTTTCCATAGTGGAAAATTCAATCAGATTATCAATTCACCTAAATGGTACTGAACACACATCTTGTTGATGTAGTCTTTTAAATTTAATTGACCAGTTTTTTAATTATATTAACCTAATATGCCTACTTTAAAAAGCCGTTGCTTTGTTAAGTGTGTGAAAATGCAGAATTTTTCCTGATAAAATACTTTTATAGAGTAGGTATTTTACAGTTCTGTGATGTTATTAGTTATGGGTGTTAGATACTACAATTAAAGAGGCTCTAAATAGCTCTACATCTAGTCATTATTAAGGTTAAATGATTATTAATAGTTAATAACATTAAAACTTTGTTTAGTGCTTATGTAAAGAGTAGGAATATAAGGATAGAAGGTTTAAAGAAAATGAGTTAAAAAAAAAGGATAAACAAAATCTACAGAAAATAAACACATCTGATTTCACCAAGTTAACGATCTGTTCTTCCCACAAAGTCTTTAACTACAGGAACGAGACATTTAAATCATTTTTCTGCTATAAATCTCCCATCTGATTCACATTCTGGTTTACAGAAGTCACGTAGGTAACAGCACAGATTGGTGAATCCTGCTCAACTTTGACGTCTGCATCAGACAGTAGATACCTAAGTTTTTTTGTTATTATTATTGTTATCATTTTTGTTATTTGAGACTCTATTCATACTGACCCAAAACCAACCCCTAAATAGTCAGTGTTTAGGTATTTTTCTAGGGGTAGGGTAGAAAACACTTGTGTCTAAGGTCAGAGATCAGTCCACTATTAAAACAAAGTTTCCAAGTTTAATTTTGTTTCTCTCTCAGTATTTCTACTTTGCAGCATACAGCAACCATGCAGTGTATCTCTCTGTTCTATGCAGTGATGCTTGTGTCTTACACTCGAGGCTCATTGACTTCTGTCGCCAGGAGTAAGTTTAAAGTTGTGCTCAGGGGTCTTTTACTCTATTTTCCCTTTGTAGGCCTTTGCTGCACAAACATGTATTATTATATGTAAAGGATATATGTTGTGAGCAATACATGTTTCACGTATGTTGCCAAAGACTATTGCCAAAGAAAAATGTTAAAGCTCTGTAAAAATGTGAATGTGTGGTATATTACTGTTATCTGCCTAATAACTTTCTTAATCTCCTAGCTTCAAGGAAGAAGTTTGGTCATTTACAATAATACAACACATCTTTATTGTCAAAATTCAATTTTGGAAATCCATATACATAAAAAGCAACAAAATAGAAACTCCAATTTATCCCCAATACTCTTATTATTTTCTTATTATATTACAATTAAATTCCCTGAAGAAAGGACGTGACTCTTCACCTTGTGACAATGTACTTGCATCTTCTCATCTAAGCTATGTCACCTTCATTTGTTGTAGGCATTTGAGATATGAAGTTTGCTGGGAGATTTGCCTGGCAAAGGCAGGCAACTCATGGTCCCTCCCTATAGCTATCCTTGAAAACCATTTTTTAGAAAAATGTTAAATGCATTAACCTTGTTCTGATCTTGGGCACATCGCTGAAAAGTCATGTACCAAAATGTTCATTGCAGCACTATTTACAATAGCCAGGACATGGAAGCAACCTAAGTGTCCATCAACAGATGAATGGATAAAGAAGATGTGGCACATATATACAATGGAATAGTACTCAGCCATAAAAAGAAACGAAATTGAGTTATTTGTAGTGAGGTGGATGGACCTAGAGTCTGTCATACAGAGTGAAGTAAGTCAGAAAGAGAAAAACAAATACCCTATGCTAACACATATATATATAGAATCTAAGAAAAAAAAAAGTCATGAAGAACCTAGAGTAAGACAGGAATAAAGACACAGACCTACTAGAGCATGGACTTGAGCATATGGGGAGGGGGAAGGAAGGGTAAGCTGTGACAAAGTGAGAGAGTGGCATGGACATATATATACTACCAAACGTAAAGTAGGTAGCTAGGGGGAAGCAGCTGCATAGCACAGGGAGATCAGCTCGGTGCTTTGTGACCGCCTGGAGGGGTGGGATAGGGAGGGTGGGAGGGAGGGAGACACAAGAGGGAAGAGATGTGGGAACATATGTATATGTATAACTGATTCACTTTGTTATAAAGCAGAAACTAACACAACCATTGTAAAGCAATTATAATCCAATAAAGATGTTAAAAAAAAAAGCCATTCTCAGGCAGGGATAATTGAAAGGTGTGGATTTTTATATAGATTTAGCTGTTAAAGTATTTTTCCAGAGGCGAAGCCAGAGGCTACATCTGGGCTCCAGGATCAGCTACCGGAACTGTGGTCTAGCTCCCCTGCCTCAGTACAGCAGCCCAGTGATGAGCGAAGGGCTCCTGACCTAGTTCTTGGTATCATTTATATGTCTTTTTCTCCCCTTCATTTTTACCTATTTTGCACATGTTCCTGGTTATGAAAATTGTGACTGCTCTAAACTTCAGTTTTAAGCCAGGAATAAATCGAAGATGTTGTGAACTTGATCTTTTTCAGAATATTTCCTTTTATATATCAACACTGCAGTTTTGGGTTACTGGTAATACACAACATGGCAAAATACTGCTCGTGTAGAATTAAATTATACTCCTAACAGGTACTGTCAAGGGAACAAACATAGAATGGGACAACTGCATGTTCTTTTCTACTTTAAATGAAAATGTGTATTCAGCAGAAGGATCATTAATATTCCAAGGCCATTTGTTTGTGGTTTGATTGACTGGAAATGTCAGTGGACTTTACCTAAGAAGCCTATTACAGCAAATGCCTATTGTGTTTCATTCACACATGCAGGGAATGGAATGCCAAGGCAGGCTTCGGAGACAGGAAGCCGCCTGTGCCTCATGACTCTCAAAAGGGCAATGCCATCGACAGAACCCACAAGAGGTGTTCCTGTCTTTAATGAGGTTTTGGTTCAGGAACCATTAATAAAGTTTTATTGATCATAACAACATCCTCATCTGAAATTTGACTCCTTGAAAGCTCTATCTCATCATATAAGAGGTATTTTTTTCTGGGGTAGATAGAGCCACTGCATTTCCTCTTTAAAAAATCAAAAACAAAAAACAAAACGCCATCTTCTTGCCCATATTCTTTCTTAATATCCTGTGTGCTTTGTCAAAGGGTACATTTTCAAGAATGAAAAACTGGCTTGTGTGTGCAGCAACTCTAATAGTTACACTATTCTTTAAAAAATAAGGACATGTGTTTTAAATACTGTTTTGAATAATCATTAGCTACATGGCATAGACATATATAATCACTTTAAAATTAAAGTGACAAGCTGCTAAATAATTTTTAAGTTGAAAAAAAGTTCTCTAAGATTTCAATAGGGCTACTGAAAACAAATCCATTGAAAAGGCAATGAATTGCGAATTAGTAATAACCACATTTTCGTAATGAAACCTGTGTTTCTGTTGCTTGTACTGAAGGATAAATTTAGGGTTGAGGTTTGGCATAATTTGTGTTGAGTATTTCGTGATGGAAAATGGGCTCTTGGGTTGGCTAATGTTTTCACGTTCTCAAAACATTTTAGGAGTTATGTAAAAAGAGTTCTCACAGAATAAACTCTAAATGTATTTTGAGAAGAAAGCAGAAATTGTGTTGCTGTAAGTCCAAATTTTCTATTTGACTAGTAAGATGCAAATACCTTTAAAACTGAGAAGGCATTGTATTTTAGTGCCATTTGTATTTTGATTTATTGAAAGAAATTAAGTTCTAAGAAGAATAAAAATATTATTTTAGTAAAAATTCCCATGTTCCTCAATTGAGTAATATAATGGAAAACTGTATTAATTATACCTATTTCATAGCATCCTCTTATATCTTATGCAAAGAGCATACTACCTGATTTCTTTTCTTATTCTAAACCTTTGGGATTGGTTTTAATCCTAAATCTGTGAATAAGCAAAATAATACTCCCCAAAGTAACCAGGGCAAGATTTAGTGGCTCCAGTCGAGAACCAGGGATTAGAACAGACTAGGTGATATAGCACAGCTGAGTAGAGGCTTTGCACAGTTGAAGGTGTAGTAAGAATCTCCTTCTTAACCAGGCACTGCTTTTTCTAAAAACTGGGGGCTGATACTGCATTGACCAGGTTTTTCTCATCGTCCTACAATTATTGACGTACTAAAGTTGTTGAAAATTCTATGAAAACCCAAAGGTGTTTCACTGTATTTCAGTCCAACATTGATTGGTGCTATCTTCAAGGAATATTTCCTCTGATGAGATTACTTATGGTTCTGTTAGCTCCCTAGGGCTTCTGTAAGAAAGTTTCACAAACAAGATTGCTTAAAGCTATAGAAATGTATATTCTCTCCCATTTCCATGTGTTTCCCCTAGCTTCTAGCGGTCATCTTTGGAGTTCGTTGGCTTGTACCTGCATTTTTTTTTTTAATTTATTTATTTTTGGCTGCGTTGGGTTTTCGTTGCGGTGTGCAGGCTTCTCACTGTGGTGGCTTCTCTTGTTACAGAGCCCGGGCTCTAAGCCCATGGGCTTCAGTAGTTGTGGCCCGAGGGGTATAGAGCGCAGGCTCAGTAGTTGTGGCGCACGGGCTTAGTTGCCCCGCGGCATGCGGGATCTTTCCGGACCAGGGCTCGAACCCTTGTCCCCTGCATTGGCAGGCGGATTCTTAACCACTGTGCCACCAGGGAAGCCCCCTATACCCGCCGTTCTACACCTGGACTTCTCTTCATGTGTGTCTGAGACTTGACTTGGCCTTCTTATAAGGACACCTTCTTGTAAGTACACCAGGTGTTGAATTTAGGGCCCACCCTATCCAGTGTAACATCATCTTAACTAATTACATATGCTAAGACACAATTTCCACAATATTAAGAATCCAGGCAGACATGAATTTTGGGGGGACAATATTCAACCCAATACAATGGTCTGTATCCAATTACAAAACCATGTTGTCTTAAAGAGAAAAAGTTTCGTAAAAGAAAGAGATCACTGGTTATATATTTTTCCTTCCTTGGCTGGAACTTCCAGCGTAAGGAGAGAAGCCAACCAATCTAGGATTTAGATTGGACGTTTCTGCAGGGCTGATCACAGATTCTTCTGAACTCAGTCTATGTCCGTGAGTTAACAGGTGCAGTGATTTTCAGTGGTCCACAAGAAGTCTGAGGAATAATCCCTGACAGCACCACAATGGGCAGAATTACACCCTAGATTTTCTGTATCAGAAGGATTTAGGCCAACAAGGTGATTGAAAGGAGCTTGAGTTGGATAAGAAGTGTTGGTGCTTCACTGGGACATGCATACAATTTTCTCTTCTAACATATTTCTGGTCAGTAGAGGGAAGTATCATCACTGGGCAATATAAGCGCGTTAACTGGCGATAAGTATCCAGTGGATATTTAGAATCCATCCTGATGGCCTCCTTACTATGACAGCTATATCACTTTTGCTCTTCAGAATGTAAGGGTAATGAACTTTAAAAACAATAACAACAAAACTTACAAGCCGATCTATAACTGAAGAGTAACCAGGCATTGAGAATTGAGTCTAACAAGGAGGAGAAATGTTTTCTAAGTTGGAGGACCACCTGAATTTACTTGAAGTTCTGGTGAGTATACTTTGTCCAGGTACATCTGCGTTTCCAGAGATATAGGTTTGCGGGGGGCTGGGGGGTGGGGGGAGGTAGGAGAATCACTTGGATTCTCTTATATCAGCAAAGTAGCTGTTAATCAGGGATGTACTGACTTTTTTTTTTTTTTTTTTTTTGCGGTACGCGGGCCTCTCACTGTCGTGACCTCTCCCGTTGCCGAGCACAGGCTCCGGATGCGCAGGCTCAGCGGCCATGGCTCACGGGCCCAGCCGCTCTGCGGCATTTGGGATCTTCCCGGACCGGGGCACGAACCCGTGTCCCCTGCATCGGCAGGCGGACTCTCAACCACTGCGCCACCAGGGAAGCCCCTGACTGGTTTTTTGAAATACAGACTTGGACTGAAAAACAGATCAACAAATCATTAAATATTCACCTTATAAAATTATAAAATAAGGCAGTCAATATAGAATACTACCTTTACTTATTAATTAGTTCTACCCAATTCTAATGTTTTGTCTCAGGAATAGAGTGTGTTCCACGTTAATTCTTGGTTATTTTAGTTTGCCACCAGTCATTTTGTATCAAATCCTGACTGGAGCTGATGAGACATTCTTTGTATTTTATGTTTCAACTTTAGTAGGAATATTCACACATTTCTCTGCAGAATCCTCATGAGGTTGATCACATGCTATTACCCCCAGTCCACTGCTGGTGATTGACATGATAAATGGCACACGTTCTAAATTATTTTTAAATCTTTTAAATGTCCAATTCCGAGAATTTTGAAAATAGAAAGGATTGTGGACCAGTACCTCCGTTTCAGAGGCAAGTATTGGAAGTATATTAGTTTGCCAGGGCTTCCGTACCAAAATACCACATACTGGGAAATTTAAACAACAGAATTCAATTTTCTTATCATTCTGGAAGCTAGAACTCTGAGATCAAGGTATCGGCAGACTTGGTTTCTTCTGAGTCCTCCTTCCTTTGCTTGCAGGTGGCTGCCTTCTGACTGTGCCTTTCTGTTATCTTCCGTGTGTGTGTGTGTGTGTCCTAATCTCCTCTTCTTATAAGGGTACCAATCATACTGGAGTAGGGTCCACTTCAGGGATCCCATTTTAACGTAATCATCTCTTTAAAGGCTGTGTCTCCAAATACGGTTCCAACTTTAAGGTCCTGGGAGTTAGGACTTCAACGCATGGACTTTGTAGGGCATGTGCCTTCATTTCTGCTCGTATGTCTTTTGATTTGTCTATTAGGAGTATTTTCCATGCGCTCACCACGATGTAGGAAACTATAATGATATGTTTCAGAAATTGTTTTTTTTAAGGTACTTAAATAGCTCAGGCCAATATGAGAAAAAGAAAGAATACTCATTTTTATTCTGCTTTTATTTTGCCAATGCAGATATTCTACAGCTGGAGAAGATGGGAAAAAGTCAAGTATGGATTTTTCCAGACAGTTGCAGAAATAAGTTCTGATGTCACATCAGAGCTTCCCCCAGGTAGCTGAAGTCGTGCTCACGTACCTTGCCTGCCGTGGTCACCGTGATGGAGAGCCAGTCAACGCAATGGTGAGTAGTGCTTGAGGGGCCCGGCTGCTAAGAAATGCACTGTACCATTTCTAACTGAACTTCTACCTGTGTTGCCATTGGTTTTAGATCCGCTGGTGAAATCTTGATATTACCCCCATCTACCCTGCATCTATCCTCCCCCTTCGCTCAGTCAGCTTAGAGCATGAGTGGAGTCTGCCCAGATTTCTTTTATTTACCACCCAGGCAGGATCTTGCTTTACGAAAGGAAGGCGTCATTCAAGTCTGCTCTTTATTCATTTCAGGTGGTTCTGGGTTAAACAGCAAGAAGAGATTCCTCTAAGTTTTTAAAATGCAGGTGCCATGCTTTTCGACTTTTCTGGTGTTGAAGCAGATTTTACTAAACAGCCATACACTCATTTATTAACCTAAACGGCAAACGTATAACGAGTCCATTATGTGTGGGGCACTATTAAGCGTTGGGGAGCTTGCTGTGAAGCACAGGATCTTTATATTGACAATATGTCCCCTCTTACTGAGCCATATAATTGGGATCACTTTAGGAGAAATAGAGCTTTGCTGTCATAATTTGTCTTGTGAAAAATTAGGGGGGAGAAGCGGGTATTTAAGGCCCTTTCTCAATCATGATCGTTCTCTGTGACTTTTTTGCTATATAATTGGAGCCTAAGGGTTGAGGGGAGGAGTTTAGCTATTGTGGTTACTATTATTATTTACGAATTGTAGGCATTTTGTTGAATAATGATCCAAGCTAAATAGTGGGTAGAGTCAATAAAAAGAATCAGAATAATAATAACAAATGGCTTAAAATGGAATTACTTAGAGATTTAGTGAATGTTTGAGGAGGTGGGTGCTACGTTCGTGATGAGGGATGGCTTGATGATGGTCTTACACCGTACACACAAACCATCACCATAAGTGTATATTAGTTCTGCTTATTTGCCAAAAGATACCAAACTTGTTGGGGAGTGGGATAGCCCTCCCAGAGCAGGTCCTGACAAAGCACAATTTCATCCAGCTTCTTGCAACTGAAGTATGCACTGTGTTGGGGGGATGGCATCTTACTCAGGCTGGTACCCTGGAGTCATCTGAGTTGTTTGATGAAACCCAGACACTAACTCGGCTCTTAACCATCTACCCTCAAGGGAAGATTGTGGCTTTGCTGTGTTTCAGGACGTGATAGAGCAACACTTGTAAATTTATCTGAAAATAAATTATATAAGTTTTATATAAAAAAATATGTACTTGGAACGGCATCCTGAGGAACTCTGCAAGATCACTCCTCAGTGAAACAACCATAACTGGTGGAAATTATAAAAACAAAAACCATCTGAAGTGTCTGGAGATTGTCCTGAGGGCATCCAGCAAGTGCAGAAGCGTTTTTTCAAGAAAACCTAATAAATCTCAATAAAAACAGTGCGATTCTGGCACTTGAGACACAACGTGTTGCCTTGCCCACCAACCCCTAGCTCAGACTGGTGGAAACTCCACTCTGGACACATGTGGCCCAGAAGATGGGGCTCCCTCTCTCCCCAGCTCATAGTCAGTAGCTATAGTATACTCCCTCTAGGGGCATGTACCCAGTAGTGTTTGCAAAGAGCGCCAGGTTTAATCAGACTGTGGAGTAATGTATACCACAAGGCATTGTTGAAAACAAGAGTCAGTATTATTTATGGACACCCCAGTTGAAGTAGGAGCTTGGGGTCAGACTTAATATCTTGATATGAATAAAAGCTGAATCAGTGCTACTGTAGTACCGTTCGCTCTCCATATCCACGGTTTCCAAGTCTGCGGATATGCAGGGCCCTCTGTAAGGGACTTGAGCATCCAGGAATTTTGGTATCCACGGGGGTCCTGAAACCAATCTGCTGCAGATACAGAGGGAGGACTATAATCTGTTCAATATTAAACAGGCTGAGGTACCTCTGTGACAGTTTTTAGAAATAAACAGTTGACTCAACACCAAAGACATAGGTTCTCTTACAACTTCATTTACAATTTAAAAAGAATTAGAAAACATAAAATGATGAGTGTTTCTTTTAGCATTTTGTGAATCTTTTTTGTTAACTTTCAGTTCATCATTGACAATTTTTGTTACCACTGAAATCTAACTGAAAATGTTCACTGTTGAGGGAATTTTGAAAATGAGAGCACATTAAGAAGACCATAGTGGGAAAAAAGATTATTCTGTAAAAATAATTGAAATGACTGTAGTGTTAGCATACTTTGTGGGATATAAATAAGAAGAGTAGAGCTACACCCATGAAAAAAGTGGCATTAAAGAGACAAGGGAAGCGATTATATTTCCTTAATCTCTAAATTAAGAAAGAAGCAAAAAAGATAGATCAACTGACTATATTTGGGAAAATAAATAGTATTACTTTAATCATAACAGTCTGTGGATAAGAGTCACTTATCATGTGTATATATTTCATGTTTTATACCTTGACCTTGGATAAATTGCCTAAGCTGTTTTTATCATAATGTCATCTTTAATAAAATTGTAGTAACTTTTACCTCGCAGAATTGCACTGAAAATTTTCCTTTGAATGTAAGTCTTTCCAGTCTGTTTACAACTAATACCAAAATAACAGATTGATTGATTTAGTCATTGCAAAAAAATACCTGTCAATTCAATAAAATGATAAAAATTGCTATGTTAGCTTGTCACTATTGAAAGCTCATTGCTTTTACTATCGCCCTAACAAACTGTAATGCTAGATAGCACTTGGAGTGTGTATTTAACGCATCCATACTCGACACTATATATGTGTATTAAGTTTCTGTGTCTTTAAGTTCTTTGAGATTGAAACTAACTGGTGATTTTTGGTTTTAATCACATTTCAGTTTCTGTCTCAATTAATTCCTTACTAAAGACATTGAATGTGTTTTCTTGCTTCGGAGACAGAAGTTTCACAGTAGAGGGGCCAGAGTCACTGTATCATGCAGGAACATCATTTTGGACTAGACGTGAAAGAGAAGGAAATCTTAATCCTATTAAGATAAAGAATTTGGCATTTATCTTAACCAGTACGCACAGCAAAAGATTAGTAGATTTATGAGAGTTAAATGTGTAAAACAAGAAGGCTGGACTCACAAAGAACAATTAAAATTTCAATATTGCTTATAATATAATACGCTTGGCAAAAATTATTTACCAATTCTGATTCTAATATAAATCAGAATAAAACTGTGTAATTAATTTAATCCATAAGAAATGAACTTTAACTTTTCAATTATACCTATACAGACATGATCAGGTTTTACTGAGACTTTGTAAATACCGGTGATTTCAAATTACCTTGAAAAAAAATGATCACTAAATTCATGTATATTTGAAATAACTTTTGTAGGCCCTAATATTTGACATACATGTTTTTCCACCTATTTACATTACTAATGTCACTTGTCCCTACAAATGTATACTGCTTTAAAAAAAAAATCTATTTTATGTGACTTGAATGAATCTATCTTACTGAAATATTTTATTCATTTAAATTTAAATAATACAAAACCAACCTCATAGACACAGTGGACAGTTTGGTAGTTGCAAGAGGCAGGGGATGAAGGGATGGGAGAAATGGGTGAACTGTCTTTTTGTTTATTTTAAAAAAATGAACGAAAAGTAAAAAAAAAAAAATAATAATACAGCACTACCTTAAAAATCAGAGTATCGAATGCCCCATTTGGATAATCTAGGATTATCTTGCTCTCTCAAGATACTTATTTAATTACATCACAAACTCCTTTTTGCCACGTACATGTTCCAGGAATTAGGACACGGCCATCTTGTGGGGGCGGGCACTGTTCTGCCATCCATAAGTTCCTGGCAGGTTTTCTCCTGTGTATTGGGTTTGACTCCCATATGTTGCAAGCCTTTTGGCTTCTTTTTTCTAATGTCCTATTCATACTTTTACAAACTCCATTTTGGTTTTGTGCCCCCTTTCCACGGACCTCTTCACCCTAAAATCCCTCATGACTTTCTTTTACTAACTATAATTTAATAAAAGTGTCAGTGGCCATCCTACTTGACCTCTTATTAATTTTTAGCACAGTCAATTACTCCCATCTTTTAAAAAATTTCTTCCATTATTTCCATAACACTAAAGCTTTGACTGGGTAGATAGCTTTTCAGTTTTCATTGCTAGGTCTTCCTCCTCTCCCAATACCAAAATATCTGTTCTCCTCAGAACTTGTTCTTGGTCCCTTTTCAGTTGTTATCACATACATACCCCCTGAGGAAATATTCTCTGACCCCTATATTTAAATGTCATTCTAGAACTTAGGTTGGTGGCATACCTCACTGTCATTTTCCTTTCTCTCTGTAAGAACCCTTTTTAAAAATTTAAATTTTTAACATCTTTCATGAATGGATGGCCTCTTTCCCAGCCAGAAGGTGCGTGGATCCCTGTTAGCATGAAACAAACATGACAATTCCGGTACCCTTGGCACCGGCTGGCTTGTTATGAACACATAACAATTCTGGGCAATGCAAAATGAAGGGAAGTTGGATTGAAAATGTCATGGTAAGTTTTCTGCTTTAAGACAGGGCATACGGAAGGAGACATCCCCTTTTCTATGTGAGGAAGAGATGGGTAGAGCAACAACATCTCAAGAACTGCTTTCTTGTGGATGGCATAGTAGACAGATAAAAGAACTTTGAGCCTATGATTTACATGCTCATGCTGCCCTACTTCCAGATGTCACATATGTGAGATTATTTCCTTTCTTGTTTAAATTTGGTATGTGTACCCAGAAGGATTGTACCAGGACAAAAAATGGTCTTAGAATCCATGATTTTGTGTTAATATCATCAGATGCATAATATCTTCATAATAGAAGTTATGACTATATTGGCATGGTCATTTAGTGTATGTGCGTGTTTCTTAAACAAGAGGAGGATTTTTTTTAATCCATAGAGAAAATATTTCTTGGGAAGAAATAACCTTGAGCAGTGTATCTCAAAATATCTGTGATGGAGTACCAGTTTTTTTTTTTTTCCAATTCTTTACAGCCTATAATTTTGGTAATATAAGAAACCACATGCCTGGGTGTCACTGCAAGGTCAGATTGCTTTAAAAGTTTTTAAATGATTACTCTCCATTTCCGTCCATATTTTGTAGTAGACCAGTGATAGTTTGTGGACTACACTCTAAGAAGAGCTGATCTAGTGGGAGTTCCATGTTCAAAGCAATTATTGTATGCTTGGGATTTAAACTCTTTTAAAATTTCTTCTGTAGTTTTGGGGTTTTGTTTTGTTTTTGATTTGCCCAATAAATAAATCATTTTCTCTAGGAACATGAGTTTTTGATGTGAACAAATTTACATGAGAAATACAAGTATTTTATTTTTTAATCTCAAAAGCTAATGCTGATATATAAACAAGTATTATTTTTTGTGGTTCATATATACAGTTGTATTTTATGATTATTTATTTTTTCAGAAACATTTTACTGGGAAAGAGGTGTACCTCATTTACTCTGATTCCCAGCGTGAAACAATGTCACAGTTCTTAAATAGCCCTAAGTTATAGTTTATATCTCTAAAGAAGCCAGTTTAAAAATGTTTATGCGGTAAGTGTTATTCCAACAGTGCACTGAAACGGTCCCCCATGTATCTTTTACCTTGTTTTGATAGTGCAGGTTAAGTTTCGCAGTT
Source organism: Grampus griseus (assembly GCF_964374135.1). Lineage (NCBI taxonomy): Eukaryota > Metazoa > Chordata > Mammalia > Artiodactyla > Delphinidae > Grampus > Grampus griseus. The sequence goes on from NC_139015.1 coordinate 3,089,075, forward strand.
GGTCTAAGGGTCAGTTCACCCTTAGGCAACTTGAGACATCTCAGTAAATGACCTCTGTTCTAGCTCAGCAGCTCCAGGTTGAGGAAAGCACTTGAGCCTTGACTGTGTTCATGTGGGGCGGTTGATAAGGGAGTATTTGTGTATTGGTGTCTGAATGTTCTGTGTTGTCTGTCCCTCTGTAGTCACGTTCTAAATTTGTAAGATTAAGTTCATAAAATTCTTCCTGGTTCAGATGAGAGCTAGCAACCCATATCCGAATTAGACCAAGTGCATAACTTTTCCAGCCAGATATGTGACAGGATGGATGTTAGGGGGCCAGTGGAGCTTTCCAAAGATCTGATGTGACTCTTACCTGTTCAGACTTTATCATCTGAATCTGTTCATTCCTGTGTGCCGTCCTGTCTCCCAGAAGATATAGTCTCCCTGCTGAAGCACTGACTTTCCTCTGTATCTTTATTTGATTTACATAGATGATATTTCTTTCTGGTCCTTTTGAGGGGCTTTGCAATGTGTATTTACTTATATTTATTCATATTTGAAAAAGCATGTATTGTGCTAATTAGAAAGTCAGGAAGATAAGTTAACTATATTTCCCATGTGATTTCCATACAACTGAAGGCACAGAGTATCAAGGAAGGATTCACTTGAAGAGCAGTTTCATGAAAGGTAGACTTCTGTCGGTAAAATAAAATATGACATTTACTATCTTGCTCATTTGGTCAACTGTTTACCCCTTTATGTTGGGGCAATGTGGAATAGAGAGGTCTGTAGGACATCCTAGAATTTGTTCACAGGTCTGGAGGAGGAGGAGGCATGATCTCAGATCCTTAGGATGCGTGACATAGAAAGCATTTTTTAATTAAAAAGTGAATTAAGATGATTTAACATTTTTTTCTCAACACTGTAAATGTTTGTTTTAAGGTGAACTAAGCCAATTACTTTAAATTCTCAAAGTATATATGAAAAAATAGTTGATTGGGAATATGATTGCTCTTTTCATTGTTTCGTTTATGCCTGTTATTGAATTTTTTTGGTATGGCAAGTATTATTAAATACTGGAATGAGTTAATGAGTGGGAATTTATAATCCTGTCTTCGATCCCGCCTGCCTTGAATGATAACACCACCACTCAACAATTACTGTTGAGTAATTTTCAGTAAAACTTTTCCTACTAATCCTCCAGGCCTGCCCTAAATCTTGCTCAATTCAATAAATTATTATGACCATGGATAATGTTTTTTCCTCACATAATCTTAATTGCCATGACCTTTCTTTTCGTGACACACTTTATCAATTAACTTAAGCTGCTATTTAATACCATGTCTTTTTTTTTCCAATGAGTTTATGGATTCCTTGTATCAAGGGCCCAGATTTTATATTTCCCTACATCCCGTGCTTGCCAGAAGATGGAACGCATAGCAAATGCTCAAGCGTAGTTTCTGAATGCACAGAAGTAAGATCCTCTTAGCCAGCTTTGAGGAATATCATCAGTATTTGAAAGCTACGTGCTCTCTTGAGTGGCAATGGTAGGAAATGGGAACAACTGGAGGTTGATGAATCCACGTATGTCTGTTTAGTTACATTCCTGTATGATCAATTATTATGTAGACGTAGGCATTTGTTATTTTTAAGATCTCAGAATTCAAATCTTTCATTATTGGTAATATTCAAGAAGATATATGTATTTTTGATATATAAATTAGCACAATACTTTGAATTATTGTGGGCTCTCCTGCAAAAGCCTGGATATATCTTTCATCCAATAGGTCAAAAAAGCAACAAAGCAACATCAAAACGGAAGAGTCCCTATTAAATGCAATATGTTAGTTTGGCTGACATTCTTATCCCATATTTTACAGACCCAAGTCAGTTTTAAGCAAAATATTGAAAGCAATTTGACTTGGAGGGTTTTTCAACTCTGAGGTTAGCTGTGCGGTAAGGCATGGGGGTGAACTGTGTGCTGGGCTTTTATTCTGATTCTGTTGCAAAATACGCCTGGAAATTTGCCACAGTGCTGTTACTGGGTAGGAGCGAGTGATTTCACTGAAAACTGTATGTCCATTTCAATGCATGACGGGTTTAGCTATAAAAATCGTAATTGGTGATCTATCAATTAGTAGTAGACTTTTAGGAAGTGAGATAACACAAATATGTACATTTTATGAATCCAATGCTTAAAAAATAAGTTCACCCCTGACCTGAATTTTACTAGAAACAATTAGGGTAACATGTTTTGCTTACACGCTCTTTTGGTCATTAGAGCTGATCGCTTGCAGTTGTCTCGTGGTTTCAAGTACTGTGCTTCCCAGATGGGTTATGACCTCGCCCATCAGAATGGGGGCGCTGTTATGATGAAAGCAGTGGGCGGTGTGTGCTCTGCCTCCCTCTTCAACTGCTGCTGGGAGCCGTCTATTTACTTCTAAAATGGCAAGCAGCGAATGCAGACGCTTGTGAAGATGGGGCCACAGCATCGAACATTGCCGTGGATTCTTTCTAACCCACGTAATTGGTGGTTTTACCACTCTTCCGCTTCATTTTACTTATCTCTTTGTCCTACTTAGAGAAACAAAAATATTTCCCTTGCGTCTGCACCCACTCTTTCACGTAGGATAGTTGCTTCTTCTGGATGCACTGGTGAAGGTATCAGCCACAACAGAGTTTGAAGGAGTCTTACTTTTTTGTGTGTGTGGTACGCGGCCCTCTCACTTTCGTGGCCTCTCCCGCTGCGGAGCACAGGCTCTGGACGTGCAGGCTCAGCGGCCATGGCTCACGGGCCCAGCCGCTCCGCGGCATGTGGGATCTTCCCGGACCGGGGCACGAACCTGTGTCCCCTGCATCGGCAGGCGGACTCTCAACCACTGTGCCACCAGGGAAGCCCCAGGAGTCTTACTTTTTAGTTAGAAGCATTTACATCACTCTTTTAAAAAAAATCCCTATGAAAATCTATCCTGTAGGAGATTCAAAGGTCCCTCCAAGTTTTCTTTCAGACTGATAGGTAAAACATACGTAGGCCAAATATTAGCTCCTCCTTCTTCCACAGTTTTTGAAACGAGATCACCTACTGCTTTTTTTATTGTAATTTAAGTATTTTTAGGATGTTTTATATGAAAGCAATGATTTTTTTGTCACTCTACTCAAATGGAGTAATCTCTGGTAGAAAGTAAACTAGATAAATAAGTTCCAAAGTCTGTGCATTAAGATCATCATTATAATTCTGTAGTTAGGCAGCAGGAACACCCATAGTAATCATGTACATGTTAATTTGTTTTGGGACATATAGTACATATCACACTCCACTGGATATATGGTGATATCTTTAATCAATTAATTCCTTTTTGTGTTTATGCTACATTAGAACATTCTGCCAAAATTGAAAACATAGGACTTTGTTTCTCTTTCCACCCCTTAACAGATCAATCATACTGATAATTGATAACAAGTATTTATTGAATGGCTATCCTGTGTTAAGAACTGTTTTAGATGCAGTAGGGGTTCGCCTAGATCCCCTTTCTCCAGGTACCGCGAGCATTGGCTAGCTGAGGCTCACTGCCCACCTCTTCTGGGGTACGTGCTTATTTAGCCTGGGAGGATACAGACCTTGCTCTCTCCACCCCTCCTCAACTGATGGGGGGGGCAGCCTATGAGGTACTGAGAGGAGGAGGTTAAAAAAAACCCACCAACCTGCACCTCCTTGCCCTAGGTGTGGGGATGAGGGTAGGGGTGAGCATGTCAAATCTCAGGGGATGATTTCTGCTCCTGATCTGCCTGTAGTTCAGACTAAAGCTACGTTTTACCCGGGACCACACCTTAGCTCTATGTCCTCATCCAGCCCACTTTCCTCCCTGGCTCACAGGTTTTTCCTGGAGTGTCCCATCAGTAACCCATGTGCCCCTGACTCTGCTCCTAGGTGCCCCACCTAAGGAAGACACTAGCATGCAGGAACTGGACTGTGTCCCTAGCAGTTAGGCGACTAGCTGTAATCTCATTTTATAGATGAAGGTGACTGTATGTACAGTGAAGCCAAATCAGTGGGCAGAGACTGTGCTTGATTCTGGACTTTGCCACTTACTAGGTGTATGACCTCGACATGTAACTTAACTCCACATGCCTCGGTTTCCTCAATTGTAGAATGGAGGTGAAAATCTTTACATATGTTAATTTATGTCAGTATTTCCTTAGAGTAGTACCTGGAACATAGGAAATGCTGTTTATTGCTTAACATTAGGATTATAATAATGAAGGTTCAGAGGAGTAAAACAAATTGCCTCCAATTATACAGATAGTAGCACGATTTTCTCCCAAATGATGGCATGCTTCCTTCCAGACTGTTCCCTTTTCATTCTCCACCATGTTTGTGAGTTGAAGCTTCTGCAGAGTTGCTCCTTTCTGTCTGTCTTGCTTATTCAAGTCTGCCTTCAGATCTCTTGTGTTAGTATCACACACGCCACTGGAAGGAAACTGCTGGCTGTGAAACTATAGTTGAACTCCCGCTCATGCCAGGCCCGACCTGATGGTAGCTGTCACAGATTTCATGAATTTACAAAGCTCAAGTTTCAAAGTGGCTTGCAAGAGCCCTTCCTGGGATGGCCATGGACTTTCCTGTATTCATAATTTTTTACTATAATTCTTAAAGAATCTACTCCCCAATTTTATAAGCTTCAGGAGTCACAAGACCTAGATGCACACCTGAGTACTACTAGAGAACATTTTAGAGGCTGGTTATTGTGATGTCTTCATTGACTTACTACTAGTGACAGTCTTCAACTCCTTGCAGGAAAGCCACCCAATGTTTTGTCAGGTCTCCTCTGGTGGAGCTCTGCTGTCTTTGTGTGTACTTCACTGATTTTTGAAAGCTCAAACCATTTAGTGGTGCCTTACCATGTAAGTGTCAGAGTGTGCTGGACAAGAGGCGACACAAAAATGACAGTAAGTCATCTGGGAGTGTAGTGGAACACAAAGGACAGATGACAACGGTAAGATGTGTTCAATAATGAGGTTACTTTCAAGGAACAGTGAAAATGGGGGAAAGTGTGCTTAAAGGATCTTGGTGGGTACAGGAAAGGGTGTGCTGAAGTAGCGGGAGCACGAGAAGGAAGCTTGAGTTAGTGGAAAAATAGAGTATTTTGTTTAAAGGAGAGAGCAGGTATAAATCATGAAGAGAGAGGGGGAAAATAAGGTGCAGCATTCCCGGCCTCTTTCACTTTGGTGTTCCTGGGACACGGAGCCGGGGTCCCTGTGTCCTGTTGCCCAGGTAACTGCAGCAGCTGGAGAAAATGAGCATGTGTTTGGTGTTAACACAGCCTGGTTCTGTCTGGGTGGGTGTGAAGACCTGTAGAGGATGGGGGCCGTGGGCTCCTGGATGGAGAAAGGAGAGTAGGGCAGATGGGTCCCACCAACTGGAGTTGGTAACACTCTTTTGTTCTGACATGTAAACTTCCATCTCCTGTTCAGAGGTGCACTTATTGTGAAAATGACTGAACTGAGGACCCGAAATGCCCTGTCAAATTTCTAAGCTTGTTTTTTCTTAACTTATTTATAAACTATATTAAATTCTATTTTGAATTATTTTGATATATTATAATTTGAATTTCTTCAGTAAAGAACTATCTACCGTCCTAATATTCTGTTAGAGGAGGTGAGTGCCGCCTTTTATTTTATCAACAGCGTAGGTAATGATAATCTGCCCAGCCTGGAACCTTTCACGAAGGTAAAACCCGCAATTAATTTTCCTTCTCAGCGTTACTTTATAACACAGCAAATAAGCGCTAAGTTGCTCTAATAATTTAACAAGCATCTGAGCTTACTTTAAAAGTAAAATATTATTATGTATGTGTACATCTGTGTGTGTCTGTGTGGGGTGTGTGTGTGTACATATGTATTATATACACACAGTTCTCGGTAACAAAGGTAATTTTTGAGACTTGCTTGCTGAACATCTTCACAAGAAGATGTGCATCATCTTTGTGGGTGGCACGGGAGATGTCACGTATGGAGCTGAGGCGCGTTTTTCTCTTATTTGGAGAATAGAAAACTGTCTGACTCTGGGGAAATGAGCAACCCACAATCTCTGCCTTTTGTCAGAGATTTGAACAGAATTAGTAGATTACGAAATGATCCCAAAAAACTGTTTAGAATAAGTTTGACTGCATATATATGTGAATATGATATAAGTGTGTATATACCTCTATCATTTACCTATCCACATCTACCTGTCTAGACACGTTACATAATAACTAGGAGTAAGTAATTTTTCTCTCTTCCAAACTGCATATATTAGTTTTATCTTTTCATGAAATGCACAAAACGAGAGGATACTGGTCACTTTCTATTTAAAAAGATCATAATTTTTCTTTGTATTTTACTCTATTCTCTATTATTTTTGATATTTTATACCATGCTGTTAGTAACTTCTGTCTTTCTCCATGGCTTCACCAGTTGCAAATTCTTACATTATAGGTTACAAGACACATGCAATAGGAGGATAAATTAATGGAATTAAATGCCGAACAGTTGGAAATATGTAGTCACATATATATTTCCTTCTACCACTACACGTTACCTGTATTTATGCTTCTCATTGTGCTTCATCTGAGAATGCACTGAAGGCTTTTTTTCCTTCCACTGAGGAATTAGAGTGAATTACATGAAAGCAAAGAACTGCATTTTGACCTATGAGAAGGCTTCAGGGAATGTGGAGAATTATGTCTTGGAGTTAGTTTAACAATTCCCTTTTTCGTACCTAATCATACTTCATTCATTCATATGTACATCACTTCACTGTGTAGAAGTAAAAATACATAGATAAATAGAATACTCAGATTAAGGGTCATTGACCTTGAAAGGAGAAAGCTGAAGGAACGAAGCTGGGGAATTTGTCATAAATTAAGCCTTGTTCCTCACATGGCTCCAGAAGGAAACATACTGTGCTCACTTGAAGTAAAAAAGAAGTATCAGGCTGATTGTTTCCATTGTTATAATATTGATGTCCTGGGTAATCTCAGACAATGGAAGAGTTTACAAAACGTAAGTGCAAGACAGAGTGATTAAATTCCCTCTTTATCCTTCTTTTGTTGTTCATGGGATGTTAACTGTAACTTCCTAAATGTGATACAAGCTGAGTAGGGAACTTCTCCTATATATCTGTGCTAAGACACTTTCCTAATTTTGATGAGTCAGTTTTTTAAAGGACTTAAAAATATGTTTATAATAGATGTCATATCTACTGAGTGAAACATCACCAAAACTAATGCTCTTTTAATATTATGCTTGGGATTACATTGTTTCCTTTGTATAAATCTGACATCTGAAAGAGGGAGTTGTACATCTGTTTTATTCCCCATAATAAAGGTGATTTGTGGAAATTGTTTGCCGAATATCTCTATAAGAAGATGTACATCACTTTTATGGATGATATGGGAGATGTCATGTATGGAGCTTAGGTACATCGTTTTCTTATTTGGAAAATGTAAACCTGTTAGACTCCAGAAAAAAGAAAACAGACTTTCGTCAGAGACTTAAATAGAATAGGTAGAAGATTATGAAATGATTCGAAAAACGATTTTTTAACAAAGGGTTGATTGTATCTGTACCAAGATAAACATTTAGGTCTTCTCAGCACAGAGAGTAACTCCATTCGCTCTAATAAAGACACCAGAGCCCGAGTACCATTTGGTTAATGAACTCTTAAGAAAAAAAAAAAAAAAAGATTTGTCTACAAATACCTCACTTGTTTTGTGGCCCATGCAGTTTTTTTTAACCTCCAGGACAAATTAGTAATTGAATGTATAATACAGTCATATTGTACAGCTGTAGAACCTAAGAGTTAATGTTTAAAAATATTACATTTCATCAGGTTGCTACATGTCAAATTATGCAATTAGTTTAATTCATATTAACAAACTTGTTTTGAGTTCATATCTAAGTATAAGCATCTTTGCCACAGTGTCCCATAAATTTAACTTTCACACAACAGATACTGAGTTCCTAGTTTTGAAGAACTTACATTAATATAAATTAGCATGTGCTCGTATGCATTTGTTAACACTGTAAATTATACCATTAAGATATAAAGCACCCATCAATTAAAATCTGTTCCTACCTCCATGAACTTATTTAATGGTAGCAAATCTATATATATGAACCAAGAGAATATCACATGATTTTTTAAAATTTACAATCTCTGACACCTGTGTGGTACCAGGAATACTGGCTATAAATAATTAGTTTAAAACACTATGCTTCAGGCTAAATTACTGTAGATGTTTAAAATATCAATTATTAGAAGTGATAATAACTGACATATAAATATAACATTGTCAAGTGGGCCAATTGAGAAAAAAAATGTTAATTTGTTTCTGGCAAATGTATCAATAACCTTAATTTTAAAAATGCCAGAAGAGTTTTAGTGTGTTCTCCCTCCCTGCTCCCTTCTCTCTCGTCCCTCTTTCATGAACACTCACAGGCACACACGTGTGTGAGAACACTTGCTTGTGCACATAGATGTATGCACACAACTGTACCCAGAACAAAGGTTGAGGAATGGCTTTCAACAAATACTGCTGGAGCAATCTTAAGACATCTGTCCAGAGAAGTGTTCCCTCAATGCAGCTGATAGGTCCAGATGTTACTTTGTATTTACAGTTGCTCACAGTTCACTGTCTAAAGGACATGGAAATTAAATTACATATAAGACGTACCTAATTCATAAAGTCAGTAAATTTTGGCTTTTCCCTGTACGTCAAGCCTTATGTTCACCAATTTAAAATTCTAGTGCTTTAGACTGTATTTGTGATAATGAAATGTAATTTCTTCATTTAATAAAATATTAAATTTAGAGATATATTATTAAAAATTTCAGTACAGCTAGATATCATAGCAATAGAAAACTTCCCACCATTTTCCAAATATTCCTAGTAATATGGCCTATTTGTTCTTACATAATGATTGTCATTTGAGAAGAAAATTATCATATAATTTAATACATTATTTGATGGAAACCAGATCCAGAAAAAACAAGTTAATGCATAACCTAATATTACAATAAAAGTGACATGGCTAATGTCCTGTATTTTAAGAGATTTTAACACTGTTCTAAAATTTGGATGGAAGTGCCCATTTTAAATTAAATTTTGTAACCAAGATTCACAAAGGACCTCATAAATAATTCTTAGTAGCAAAGGTGCTGTTGACACGTTTGGGAACAGGTGTTTTTATTTGATTACACACATTAGTTAGGTCAAAAATATTTCAAGTTTCTTTAGTAGTTTTGAGAGTTCACAATGTGCTAGATGCAACAAAACTAAATCTGACGTTGAAGATCTCCGATCTGGGATAGCTCTGTATCACAAGTCAAAGGCTCTCCTTCTCCCTCAGGTTCTCTTTAGATTCTTGTCTGTTTCTCCTGACCTCGTCCAGTATCCGCCTGGGATGTTCCTTGTCTTCTACAAGCTCTAGCGGTTGGTAGTTTTTCCAACCTCTATGTTCTGTGTTATTAACCTAACATTGAAAAATTCAAGTGAATTTGATTGTCATAGTTAAACATTTTAGCAGTGTATAAAACATATGAAGTACTTGTGATATGGAATGGATGTTATTAAATAATTGTGTTTAAAAGTTATTTACTAATTTTAAGGATGACACTGTATCATTAAGTATGACAGAATCTGGGCTTATTTTAAATCGTGGTTTCTGACCGTAATAAAAATTTGATGTCTTCTTTTTCACTAGAGAATTTAATTCAGCTGTCTATTTGTAGCTGGTTTTACTTTTCATGTGTCTTTCATCTACTTTCTACAATAATTTAAAATGCAGTTTTCCTGGGCTCATGTCTCTGGAGGATGGTTGTCATCTGACAGAAGAGCAGGGAACTAACATTTGTTGAAAGCCTATTATGTGCTAGGCATTTTGGTACACGATTTCATCATTAATGTCACTTTCAAAGACAAGTATTCCTATTACTCTTTACACATGAAAAAAATTGCAGCTCTACAATGTTGAGTAAATTAATCCATGTCATACAATCAGTCATTCAAGAGATGAGGGTCATGGTTAGGGAAGGTAGGTGAATGATTTAAGAAAGAACGTTACCACTAAAAAAGTATACCTAATTCATGGAAAGTCACAATTTATTTATTTGGATGGCTTTGCTATTGTGATTCTAGAGCTAGAAAAAAATGTAATTAAAAGCTTAGTTTCTTGAAAAATGCAGGATACGTTTTTTTTAAATAAATCTATTTATTTTTGGCTGTGTTGGGTCTCCGTTGCTGCGCATGGGCTTTCTCTAGTTGCAGCGTGCGGGGGCTACTCTTCATTGCGGTGCGCGGGCTTCTCATTGCGGTGGCTTCTCTTGTTGCAGAGCATGGGCTCTAGGCGCGCGGCCTTCAGTAGTTGTGGCGCGTGGGCTCAGTAGTTGTGGCTCGCGGGCTCTAGAGCACAGGCTCAGTAGTTGTGGCACACGGGCTTAGATGCTCCGCGGCATGTGGGATCTTCCCGGACCAGGGCTCGAACCCGTGTTCCCTGCATTGGCAGGAGGATTCTTAACCGTTGCGCCACCAGGGAAGTCCCCAGGATATGTTTTTTAATAAAAACTTGAGAAAATGAAAAATATTTGACAGAAAAACGGACTTTATGCCATAGACCTTTATAATGGGCAAATAGAAAAACCTACCTCTCTAAGTCTCAAATCCCTCATGTATAAAATAAGCAGTAAAGTAAACTATCAGTTTAAAAATAATGTCTGCATAGTACTTGCTATGTGCCTATCAGTGTTCTAAATCCAATACAAACGCTAACTCATGTAATCCACAATAACTCCATTTTATAGATGACAAAACTGAAGTTAGGTCAGTAAGTTCACTGAAATCCCAGTATTCTGAGCAACTGTTGAGAGTTGGATAAGAAACTCTCACTGTACAAACTCACCTCCATCTGGTTAGCACCAGAGATAGGATTTGAACCCCAAAACTCAAGCCCAGGAGTCAAGGCTTTAACAGGCTTTAACTCAAGGCTTTAACGGGCACGTGGAGCTGCCACTCCTGGATCTGTGTGGAGAACACCTGAGAGCATATGTCAGAGTTCCACACACTTAGTTTCTTCTCTGAGCCTCCTGCAAAGAGCATTCAGGCTACGAATTTTGTTCACAGTATTACTTTATTTCTCTACTGATGGGTTGTAACTCATTTAAATGCAGTCTTCCTGTTTAATTGCTCATATGTAAATAATAGTATTCATATTTAAATTCAAAAATAAGTTTGTGTCTTTTATTCAAATACTCTCTGTGGTACACATTATTCAATAAGTACATAAAGTCTGAAGAAGATTCATAGAGCATTGATCTATGTATATAGATCAATATATGATCCCCACCAGGGAAGCCCTACACTCTTTTTTTTTAAAGGCAAATACTTATAAACTATTATAACTCTCACCCCGCCACTCCTCCCCTAAGCACTCCCCCAGAAGTTTTAACAGGTGGTTAAGAGCACAGAGTACATTGGAGTAAGAATTACAACTTAAAAAATGACTCTATTCTTAAATCATGTTATTTTGCACAGAATATGCAGTTGCATTAATTTTTTTCAATCAATTATTGACTTTATAAAGATAAAGAAAAAGAATAATTCAGCTTTGACTGCTCCATAAAGCTCAGTAGTTTATGACCTTACATCTCTGCATCATTTTCCAGAAAATGCTCCTAGAACACTTCAGTGGTGTTTCACTATCCAGTTTCCCACTGTCACATGAGACAAACATTTTCAGGTAATGGAGGCATCATCTCCTGGAAGGATAAAAACTAGTGTCTTAACATCATTTTTTAAATGCAACTGTATCCTTTACTCTCAACTGCCATGAGTCCGAGATGAAGGATCTTGCAGACCATTAAGTTCCATGTATTTTCTCTGAATCAGCACAAACCCTTAAGCACAGGTGTTTCTGTAATTATGATACATTGGGAAAATTCTCTGTGTTCAATGGCCCTCCGACTCACACTTCCACCTCATCAGTCACATGTCAGTCTGACTCCACCCTGTGCTCTAAATCTCTGGTGTCATTAAGAAGCTGAAAACTTCAGAGGGCAGATTTGCAACTGTGATGTATAATATAGAACTTTTCATGAAAAATGTATGCGCATGAGATTTTTTTCTAATATTTCCTCTGTAGTGATCTGCCAGAACCATGACCATCTAGGCATGTTTATTATACAGATTTTTTTTTAAAGATGCTTTCATTGCTCTTTGCGATGTGATGTTCCCTTGTTATTTCATAAACACTCTATTGATATTCTTTCTGCAACAAAGTGCTGTAACCTCAGGAGCACAGCTCCTGCTTCTTTCCAATGAAATCTGTATTTTCAATCATAGAGAGTCTTCACCTTGATATAACTGTAGTCTTTAGTACAGTATCTGACTTGCTAACCAAATTCCAGGAGCTTGTATATATTTTAAGAGGACATTGATATCCTTTAGCAAATACTTGATGCTTGGACAATCAGACATTTTTTGTAAATTATATTAGTGAAGAATGTGATAGTATCATGGGACTCCATAATAAAATAACAAATATATATGAAATATTCAACATTCTTGGCTATTTTCTCTGAAATCCAGTAGTATTTATATATAGCCTTTTCAGCTTTTGATGATTGACTTACTTTGTTTTAGTATTTATTCTTTCACACATACTTACAAACTTACTACTTGTATTCTCATCTCTTTGGGGGCATCAAATATGTCATTTACACTTCTTTTGTTTTGCAAATATTACAGTATGTACTCAAATCCTTCCTTCCTTCCTTCCTTCCTTCCTTCCTTCCTTCCTTCCTTCCTTCCTTCCTTCCTTCCTTCCTTCCTTCCTTCCCTCCCTCCCTCCCTCCCTCTCTTTCTCTTCTTTCTTTTTTTCCTTCTTTTCTTTCTCTCCTCTTTCATACATTTATTCATTAACTACTTCTTGACAACTCTAATGACCTGGGCACTTTGCACAGTTATACTAATAATATAGTTGTTGACAGAATTTTGGTACTTTTGTATTCATCATTGGCATTTGAGATTACAAGGGAGATCCAGACGCTTTGACAACCCCTGACACGAGAAAAAAAGTGTACCTTGCAGAAAACTGGAATATAATAGTAGCTCACCACTGATAACTGCTATCAAAGACTTGTCCATTCAAGTGAAAAATTTGTATTCAACGAGAATTAAAAATTTCAAGATTTATACAATTAGCAATTATTTCCATGATAAATAGTAATATGCAAGGTTTATTTTTTGTTTGTTTCTTTATATTTGGCTTTTCATTTTTTTGCAAAGGAAACACAAAATCTAAGAGTAGCTTTGATAGTGAGAATCAGCAGTAAACAACACAGACAGAAAAATACAGATGCTGTCTTTTAAGGCATATCCCAACCTGTTCTAATTCACTTCCTGCAGCACACAGCAACATAGTCTTCACACACAATTTTAAGAACTATCTCACTAGTTCTAAAGGGCAATCCTTAAGTGGTAAATGGAGCCATATTGCCATTGAGTAGGAGCAAAATAAACAATTATTTCCGAGGAAAAGAAATATCTAGTGCTTTTTTTTGAAATACTGATTTTTTAGGTAAAAATATTGATGGAATTAGCAAAGAAATGTGACATTTCAGCATATGCAATGGAAATGCTAAAAGAAGTTTTTGGCACTGATTACAGCACATTGATTCATCAAGAAAGGGTCTTAAGGAGGACTACCTTTATAGGTACATTCCTTTATTGCATTCAACCTTTGGACTGGAAAGTGCTAACCCAGTGGTCTCTAGGTACTTAAATTCAATCAATATTGATTCATAGAAGAAAATCTTTTGCTGAATTTTACTGTCAGTTTAAATAACAATATAATATAAAAACAGTTGAGAATGCTGGAGTGTTTATTTTGATTTATGATCTTGTAACTGCTTTTTCTTGGGCTCTTACTATGAACCAAGTCTTATGCTTAGTACTTTACATGCCTCACTGTGTTGAATCCTCTAAAGAAACCTGTGAGATGGAGTTTTTAATCCCAGTTTTAAATACAACCAAACTGAAATTTAGAGCTACTTATTTTACAATGCAATTCTTTATTGGCAAACTTGTGAGAAATTCTTGAATGGCCATAATATCAAGAATAGGTAGATTTCTCCTAGGAATTCAGTATATTTTTTTAGGAATTCAATAACATATTTTATTTATTAGATTATTTGCATAGGAGGTTCAGTTTTCTTTTATATAGAGTTGCTAAAATAAATGAAGCCAGTGTTGTGGCTTATCTGGGAAACATACATATTATTTCAGAATATATATTTAGTTTCATCTCAGTGTTCATTTCAGCAGTTTCCCAAACTTAGTTGTCTCCATTATTTTTAATTTAAGCTACCTTAAAGTATAGCACTTAATGTAAACAAATAAATATTATTAAATTTCATAAGTAATTGTATGAATACATTGACCTCAGTGGGCTTTTCTGCTGTCTGAGATTATCTTTCATTTTAAATCATCAACTAAGTATTGCAGTTTAAATTAGCAACCTAAATGTCCATCAACAGAAGGATCGATAAAGAAGATGTGGCACATATATACAATGGAATATTACTCAGCCATAAAAAGGAACAAAATAGTGCCATTTGCAGAGACATGGATAGACCTAGAGACTGTCATACAGAGTGAAGTAAGTCAGAAAGAGAAAAACAAGTATTGTATAATATCGCTTATATGTGGAAATCTAGAAAGATGTTACTGATGAACTTATTTGCAAAGCAGAAATAGAGACATAGATATAGAGACCAAACTTATGGATACCAAGGGGAGACTGGTGTGGGATGAATTGGGTGATTGGGATTGATATATATACACTACTATGTATAAAATAGATAACTAATGAGAACCTACTGTATAGCACAGGGAACTCTACTCAGTGCCCTGTGGTGACCTAAATGGGAAGGAAATCCAAAACAGAGGGGATATATGTATACGTATAACTGATTCACTTTGCTGGACAGCAGAAACTGGCACAGTAGTGTAAAGCCACTGTACTCCAATAAAAATTTAAAATAAACAAACAAATAAATTAGCTTCATTTTATCTGGAGTGGGCTGAGCCAGTTTCTTCACTTCTTCAGAGGAGTTTGATCTCTCCCTGGATGGAGTGAGAGAAGGAAGTGTCTGGAAGACACTGGATGGAGTGAGAGAAGGAGTGTGGCAAACTATGACGTGTTGTGAACCAGCTACTTTTTATCTTGAATAGCTCCGAAGATATTCACCAGAGACTTTACTTCCTATGCTGATAGAGTACTTGCCATCAAAGATAAGACATGGTCTTTTTGCTCTCATGGCCCACATGAAATGAAAACCAGGTTTATGAAAAGTATGAGGTGGTGCACGTTTATCTTGGTCAACACGTTATTGCTGCTCAACTTGAGGCATTTTTAGTTTTGACTCTGCTACTTCTTAGTATGACCCTGGTCAAGTTGCTTAGCCCTCCTGTGCCTCAGACTTCTCACTGACCAGTGGGGAATAATAGTAGCTAATCGCAGAGTTACTGTAAGG
Organism: Grampus griseus; assembly: GCF_964374135.1. NCBI lineage: Eukaryota > Metazoa > Chordata > Mammalia > Artiodactyla > Delphinidae > Grampus > Grampus griseus. Next base: position 3,104,628 of record NC_139015.1, read on the forward strand.
ATTAACGTGAGATATCCCATATAAAATACCTGGCAAGTAGAAAAGACTGACTAAATATAATTTGTTGTGCTTGTCATTAGTATTACTATGCTATAATTATTATGGAGTTTAGAGACGTATTCTATTTTTAAAAACATAGTGGTAGGTTTGTTCTCTTCTGGAGGGACATTAGTTCTTCAGGAAGTGTGGGAGAGACACCAAGTATTCCTAATCAAGGTTCTCTGAGGGTACTATTTTGTTTTTAAATATGAGTTATCACAAAATGTGATTTATAAGAGTGTTTGTGAAAGTTATGGAATCCAATATTCAGTAGGTACTGTTTGGCTGACTGCCTTGAATCTATTAGAATTCCACTAATTAATGAAAATAAACATGAAAATAAAATTTATGTAAAATGAGTATACATTTATTCAACAAATTATTTTTGAATTTTTGAATTCAAAATAATATATTATTAATAACACAAATCTGGGTTGATTGTTGATTTCCAGCTAAAGTTTTGCTATCTCAATATATGGAGTTATTGGTTTGTTTTAGTGACATTTTTCTTTGAGTATAGATTTGGGGTAAGACTCTGATATGGCTCACTTGGCCTGCAGTGCCTTGTGTATTTGTCATTACTTTTTTTCCTTTCAGCTATAATCAACTATGTATACATCTGAGTTCATTTTTATTTCTTTATTTTTGCCTTTAAATATGCAAAACTACACAAATTGTTGCAGTACTTAACACTTTGTATGAATTATGTTTTTATTTACATAATTTGATATTTTAAATTCAGTTTTGAAAGAAATGAACTTCCTACTTAAAACAATAATTTTACAAAATAATTTTACAATACAGATATTCTACCACTAAGTTATTACTTCATAAGTTTGAATTTTCACACATCCAGTTTTTTAATGTTAAATGTTTCTGAACTGTAAGGTCTGTTTGAAAGAGAACTAAGAAAAAGAGAGCTCCAAGAAACAATATTAACACTGCAGAAATTTCATATTTAACATAATTGTCTTAAAGGCAATATATAGCAAATGAATAATTTTCTTCATTCATGAAGAAATGATTTTTTTAAAAGAAAGTTGATCTAGAGAATTTTACCAGAAAGAAATAGCATAACTTGCTTTCCTTGTTACTGGAAGTGCTACTTATGGAGTGAAATTAGTCATTTGCTACATAAGAGGTAAGCAGATCACACAACTTCTGTCATTTATATGTTCTTGTTGGGAAGTAAAGTTAGGCGTATTTAAAGGAACAAATTCAATAATACTTTATAAGAGAAACTTGCTAACTTTCCTAGAATACCAGAACTGATACAAGAGCTTTGATGTTCATAAGACTATTAATAAGATCACGAGTTTAAAAAAAACATTATTATTTATATGATACTATATATGCTTATTTTTTAAACTTAGCAAAGCAATTTTATTTATTGATAAATGTCTAGTGAATACATCCCACCATAACTTATTCGTTATTGAACTGTTAGCAAGATGTTACAGGAGAAAATAAGGAAATAATTGTCAAACTACAAAGTATTGCTTAATCTCAGGTATAAACTATTATTTGTGTTTTTGCTTACTACTTCAGTGGGAAGTGGAAACTACTTGAAATTATGTGACATAGAACTCCTAAGAAGTCAGTCCTCGTAGGAACATTACATTTGTAGTATCAATAGGATTGTTACTGTATTCAGCAATGACGTAAACAAAGTTGAGTAGATATCACTTATTATTACTGACTTTTAAAGTAAATTATTAAATTTACCTCAAGTCCATTGGCAGAGGTATTATTTTACCAATATCATGGGCAGAAAAATTAAGTTTCAGGAAGATTGAGTAATTTGCCAAAGTAATAGAAATAAACACCTTTCAAAGCTGAGATTTGAACTCAGTTCCTTCTGGCTTTGAAGTCTATGTAATCAGTACAGACATTTCCTTTCATTGCTCCGCAAATCAGGTGTTTTAAAGGAAGCATTGCTACAGTATTAGTACACTGTAGAAGAAATGGAGAATATGGGAGTAGATTCAGTAAATATAGCAAAGTCTCATAATATATTGGCTTGGTAATAAAATAAACCTTATTAAGGTGAATGAAATAATGGTACATATAATATATTTTTGTTGTTTCTAAAGGGCAAATGGATATTTCCTTAAATATTACAGAACCAAATTAGTATTGAGTGCCATTTTAAAAGTCAGTATTTTGTTGGTAAATTTAATGTTATACTAATCATTTTCTGTAGTTCAGTACATGTTGCTGATCACTGCCAGGTTCTTTTTAATGTTTCTGTGAGTTTTTATAGCTTAAATTACCTGTTTTGAGTGAGCTCCAGGTGGGTCAAAATTAAAATTTTAATAAAAGTTATGTTCTTTATTTCAACTTTTATTTTGAATATGTTTTTAATCCATTCAGTATTCTTGAGGATAATAATAATTAGTACTATAATTAAGAAAAAATTGATTGACCACATAACTATGAAATTGTATTTCTAGGCATGTAGGTTTAGTGACATACCTTTGCACCTAAAATGCAATGATGATCTTCCAGACTGAAGATTCGTATTTATAAACTAATATTTGACTGGCCCGGGGTAGCCATGTAACCTGACACCTGAAAACATGATAAGGCAATTGCTCCTTACGCTTCTCTCACTCCAGTAGGTACGAAGTCACCTGCGGGGACTTGGTCTGACATTATTTTTAAAATTTCTAGAACAGTACCTGACAATTGTTTGTTATACCATAAATACTTATTAATTAAAATGGATGTCTCCTATAAACAGTAGCAATATGTAACATATCCTGTAACAAACAAATTCTATAAACTTTAGAAAAACATAATATAGTTATTTATATAAAAACACAAACTACTTTAAAGAAAAAAATATTTAAATTCATGGTCTCTGGCTGTTTGGAACAATGCTGAGCTAAAGTACTGTGCTAGGAAGGCACAGGAGAGCTTTCTTTTGTCACTCTTGGAAGGGCTCATTATGTAACGGGCTCAGTCATTTGCTACCGACAGTCTTTCTATATGAGATATAGAGATGCTGAACATGTGAACATTTCATAGTGCAAAAGCCCATTTGTCAGTTAGTTAATAATTCAGAATATTTTTTTCCATTGAATTAAATTCTGTTTCGGCTCCTAGGACATTCCACAAAAGCCTATTGTGACAATGTAGCTGAAATGTATTATGTACTGTGTTTTACATAGGCCAGTGTTTGAGGTCAAGAAATGCTTGGTTCTAGACTGGTACCAATCAAGCCAACAAGGGAAGAATCCCCTTAGTAGTTAATTATCATGAACAAAACAGGCACTTATTCACATGCGCCGGCAGAAGTGCAGCAGCTCTAACAAATACAGGCAGTTCACGCTCTACGTGGATACTGCAAGGGCTCTAAAAACAACTGTGCGAAAGAGAAACCACACAAAGTGATCCTAGTCATGGGAAAATTTACATTCGTTATTGACCTTTAAATGTTTTGTCAAAGCACTAAAAACTCCCTTTTTCTAGATTATAAATGCATTGGCAAATGAAAAAAAAAGTAAAATATATAGCGCACTAATTTATAGCATTAGAAGCATTGAGAACTAAAGTTTTTTTCTTTGTAGAAATCTTATCAAGAGTAATTTGAATAATAATTGCCTTTTTCTTCTTGTTATAGAGCTTAAAATGTGAGTGTGAATCATTTCTACACTTGACAAATTGTCATACCCCTTTCTAAGTATGGGTCAGCTCAGAACATTTTATCCTTTGCAATTTTCAGTGTCATGAAATATTTCTGAGAATTCCTTTAATGTGGAGGCTTTTGTCAGCATCACTTCCTCTGGGACATCTTCATCCTTTTTGTTATACCACTTTTCTCATTTATGTTGATCTTTGCCTTACTGAGTTCCTCTGGCTGCAAATCCAGTGTCCCTTGAATGGCAGTGGCGCCAATGTTCCAGGGTCAGCAATTTCTTTTATAACTCCATTTAAGTCCAATTAGAATCTTACTTCCAGCATTATTACTTGTCATTTCTTTGCTGCACTTTCAGCTCTGTGGGTCAAATTCCCTCTTTCGATTATCCGTTTCTGTAAAATATATGTGGGAGACAAGGAGACAATACAATTACAATCTTTGCTGTTTGTGTGATTGGATAACAAATGCAGGGTGACTAATTATAGATTTATTTGGAAAGATGTGATGTCACTCTTCATTTATCATGGTGCATATCTGTTGTATATGTCGTGATTTGAGGACTGAAGAGCTAGCAGTGATGTTTGCACTTTATGCAATTCTAATAGTTCATATATCATGGTAACTGAAATTTGAACCATGTTGCCGGGGGCACTAGTTTTGCCTAACTAGACCATGGCAACTGAAATACATGCGTATTGAAACTATTCAAAGCAAGGGCTGTCTGTAATTATTGTGTGAATATATGGAAGCTACTGATTTTGTATGTCAATTCTATATCCTGTTACTTTATTGTTTGTTTAGTATAAGATTTTCTCCTAGTTAACCTTGGGTTTCCCAGATAACTAGTATATTATCTGCATATAGAGATGATACTGATTTTAAGCATTTCAAGATGTTCTATTGTTCAACTATGCTGATTAAGTCCTTCAATAGAATATTAAACAGTGACAAAGAATGGACATCTTTTGCTCATTTTTTCACCCTAGCAAGGATGCCAATTTTTTTCCTCATTAAAAAAAGATGTTGGCATAGCATCTGCTAAGGAAGAATCCGTCAGTTTAAGTATTATTATTGTTTTATTGGGGATGAGTGATGAATTTGTTAAGTACCATACTTTCAGTAACTGAGATGATCATATGGCTTCTGTCCTTAGATATTTTCACGATGTAAGTTATGGTAAAGCCTATTATCATATCAAACTATCCTTGTATTCCAGGAAAAAAAGAGCATTTGGTTGTGATTATTTTTTTCACATGCTAATAAATTACTTTTGCTAATATTTATTTCAAATTTTTATTTCAGTGTTTCTAAGAGGAAATATTCTATAGCTTACTTTCTGTGTGTGTGTAGTAGTATCAGGTTTAGACGTCAGTGTATACTCATATCGTAAAATTTTTGGAAGATGTTTTTCTCTATGCTGTGCAAAGTTTAGTTAGCATTGGAATTATCTGTGCCTTAAAAAGTAGAATAATTCCCATTTGAAGGGAATTTCTGGGTCTAGGATAACTTTGCAAAGATTCTTTGACATTTTGGTCTATATTTTTTCGTCACTGGTTTGTTTAGACTTCCCATTACTCATAGGGACATGTTTGGGGAATTATAATTTTTGAGACTATTACACATGGCAACTATGGTTTCAGATTTGTTTGCTTTGTAAAAAATAGGGTCATAAGCTTTGTCATATTTCATTTTCTATACTTCAGTAGTTTTCTCCCTTACTGTTTTTCATATCTTACTGGGTTTGTCTGTCTTTTTGGTGCTTCACTTTTACTCTTTTTTTTCACCTTTTGGTACTATTCTAATATGAAAGCCTATCCAAGTTACCTTTTTTTCCCATTTTTTAAAAATTGTGGTAAAATACAGATAACATAAAATTTTCTATCCTTACCATTTTTAGGTAGACAGTTCAGTGGTATTAAGTACAGTCACATTGTTGTGCAACTGTCACCACCACTCATCTTGAGAACTCTTTTTGTATTTCAAAGCTGAAACTCTATACCCATTAAACAATAACTCCCTATTCCCTCATGCTCCGAGCCCCTGACAAGGACCATTCTACTTTCTGTCTCTATGATTTTGACTAATCTAAGTACTTTATATAAGTGGAATCATACCGTATTTCTCTTTTGTGATTGGCTTGTTTCACTTAGCATAATGTCCTCTAGGTTCATCCAATGTTGTAGCATGTGTCAGAATTTCCTTGCTTTTTAAAAGCTGAATAATATCCAATTGCATGTATGTTACATTTTCCAAAAATTCTGCTCTTTTAGAAGCCCCATCCCCATTCCTATCATTTGTTGATGTGAGAAGATTACACGTGTTTTTGTGTGTCCAAAAACATAAACTAGGGACTTCCCTGGTGGTCCGTGGTGCGGGTAAGACTCCACACTCCCAATGCAGGGGGCCTGGGTTCGATCCCTGGTCAGGGAACTAGATCCCACATGTATGCCGCAACTAAGAAGCCCGCATGCTGCAACTAAAACAAGATCCTGTATGCAGCAACTAAAGATCCCATGTGCTGCAACTAAGACCTGGTGCAGCCTAAATAAATAAATAAAAACATAAACTAATAAAATTTTTAGCGCATTATTCTCTTAAATCTTGTAGCAAACAAAAAGTGGAGTCACATACCATTGTTATAATAATACTAGCTTTTATAATTGCCCATGTATTTATTTTTACTGAGATCTTTATTTTTTCATATGGCTTTGAGTCACTGTCTAAGGTCTTTTCATTTCAACCTGCCAGACTGACTTTAGTATTTATTGCAGGATAGGTCTAGTTGTAGCAAATGCTCTAAGCTTGTGTTTATCTGAAAATGTCTTAATTTCTTCCTCACTTTTGAAGGACTGTTTGGCCAGACATAGCATTCTTGGTTGGCATATTCTTTCTTTTTAGTACTTTGAATATATCAGCCCACTGCCTTCTGACCTCTGAAATTTCTGCAGAGAAATCTGTCAGTAATTTTATTGAGCATCCCTTGTATGTGAGGAGCAGCTTCTCTCTTGCTACTTTCAGAATTCTCTTTGTCTTTGTCTTTTGACAGTTTAATTATAATGTGTATCACTGTGGGTCTCTCAGAGTTCATCCTACATGGAGTGTGTTGAGCTTCCTGGATGATTATATTTATTACTTTCATCAAATTTATGGAGTCTCTGGTCATTATTTCTCTACGTATTCTCTGTGCCCCTTTCTTTTTCTTGTCTCCTTCTGGAATTCCCACAATCCTATGTTGGTCTGCTTGATAGTGTTCTCCATATCTTTCAGGTTCTGTTCACTTTTCTTCAATATTATTTTCCTGTTCCTCAGTTTAGATAATTTCCATTGTCCTATCTTCAAGTTTATGGATTCTTTTTTCTATCTGCTTCCATCTGCCTTTGAATCCCTCTAGTGAAATTTCATTTCAGTTTTTGTAATTTTCAGCTCCAGAATTCTCTTTTTTAAAATTTTCTATCTCCTTATTGATATTTCATTAAATGACTCTTTCCATGTCTTCCTTTAGTTCTTTAAGTAACTTTAAGACATTGTTTTAAAGTCTTTGTTTAGTAGATCTGCCATCAGGTCTTTTTCAGAGACAGTTGTAGTTTATTCATTTTTTTCCTTTGAATGGGCTTGACTTTCCTGTTTCTCTGTGTACGCCTTGTCATTTTTTTAAATTGAAAACTGGACATTTGAATCTAATAGTGTGGTGACTCTGGGAAATCAGATTCTCCCCTTCCACAGAGTTTGTTTGTTGTTTTTGTTCTTTTGATGGTTGTAGGTTGTCTCTGTGATGAGGATCAGACTGGTGTGTAAACTTAAAGTCTTGTCAGGTCTTTTCTGAGCCTGCTCCTTCCTCTTGACATGTGCAGTGACCTTCTAATTTTCCTGGTATACACAGTTGCTTTTTAGTGTCCTAGTCTTCGATGTCTGGCTCCCAAAAGGAGAAAAACAGAATAATGAAGGAGGGAGGGAATGGTTCCGGTCTTTTCAATACCTTGGAGGTCACTTTGACCAGAGGGGGGACTTGCAGCAATGGGGGGAAGTGCAATAACAACGGCCTTCTCTGATAAGAAGCAACACTCAATGACCACAGCACAGGTCCCTAGTATTTGGAGGACAGGGTTCTTTTTGCTCACCCTGGCCCTGTAAGCTGTGTGTAAACTGCTCCAGGTACAGTACACAGCTGTCTGACTGAGGGGTAGAGGACGATGCAGATCTGTGCAAGAGCTGCAGCTGACCAGACTTAATAGTAATTTACTCTGAGAGGCTTCTGCTGGAAGTTACAAGCCTTCAGGAGACTCCAGAGTTCCAAACTAGTTGCTTCAGACGGATTCTGTCAGCACAATTGCTGGTAGGTGCTTCCTACTCTGCCATCTGCCCAGAATCCTCTATGCAAAGTTATCTTTTAAATACAATGCAAAATATCAACTAGTATGTGTGTTTAATCGCATTCTTTGTATTATGAAACTTCGTAAAATGTCATGACGTTGAGAAATACTGTAGGTAGTTGACGCTTGGTTGTAAATGGGTTATTTGCACCCTTTTGAACAGTTACGTTATTATATAATGTTAGGTTGGCGTACTGTTGCCCTAGATAGTTCCAAATAAAATGTTGTGGGTGAGAATGGTTATATTCCCTAATATCATTCCATATTATCAACCAGGTGGGTTCTCCTGGGTTGTTTGGAGACTATTTTAAAAAGTAATTCTGTGCTGCTATTCATCCTGGGACCCTATAAAGAATTGTGTGTATTATAATTGCACAAAATTGCAGATAAACACCTGCAGCTACTCAAAAGGAGGTGCCCCTGAGGATCCCCTAAAGTGAATTTCTTTAATGCTATATACCTCATATATTAAATTAACTCAACCCAAACACATCCTTTAAACTTGGCAAAAATAAGCTAAGTTTTCACTTTATGTAGATAAAGTATTCCTGCCAGCATAGAAAGTATACTTACTGCAATGTGGAACTAAGGTGGCTCAGTATGTATGTAAAATATAAAAAAGAGTCATAGTCAATCATGTGATTTTGTAAAGACATGAAATGAGGTTAATAGAACTTGGAGAAAGTTGATGTTAAAAAAACAGCCTTGTATGACCTAAAATTCTGTGTAAAATATTTGAAAACACCCTCAGCTGCCAGTTTATTGGACAGGCAGTGATTACACGTAAGATGGTTTCTTCTCTTGGGGGAAAAACGTTTTCAGTCATTTGCCTGGCTTTTCTTTACTTCTTACTCTTTCCAGGTGTTATATATGTTAGGTGCTATGTAGGGTAATAAAATTACAATAGCATTCTACTATCTTGCAAAATAATTTTTGTACACATTTCATATGCTTATCCAAATAATTATTTCGTAGATGATGATAATGATTAATTTTACAAATGAGAGAACTGTTGCTTGGCTGGCTTGTCAACTGTCTCAAGGTCATCCTTAATATATAGACATCACCAACATAATTATGTAAACACTACTTTCTGTCCTCAGTAAAATTACAAACTAGTACTTAGGACATGAAGAGAAAATGTATACAATTCAGAAGAACGAATGAGTCTATTAAAATTTAGTTTTGCCTGTGAGACAGAAGGCCAAACTTATGTGTCAGCAGTCTCTGCCACAATTCCTCAATGAATAACAGCCATCAGCAGCATCGTCTTCGGGTGACATAACCACGCAGTGTGTTGGTGTTGTCAGGTATTGCCCGAGTCACAGCCCGACCTCCCTGTGGATGTGTAAATATGTAGAAGTGTGAAGACGAACGTCTCTCCCAGTGGGACTGAAACATTTTGCAGATACCAAGGCAGTTGTGCCCGGTGCTGTTAGGGTTTTTCCCCCTGTGAAATTCTGTCACTTTGCTTCAGTCTCCTATGGCCTTTTCTTAAGCTTACGTATCTCTGCTGCAAGTCAGCATAGCTTGTCCAGCAGCTGTCACTTTGCAGCAATCAGTGCCCATGTTTTATTGCTTTAGGTTGTATTTCCTTGCAACCATTATCTCTCAATTCAACCTTCAGAAGAATCTTTTAGGTCTCTTGACAGAACATTATCTTGTTGAAATTAACTGAGGAATAGCAAAATAAAATCCAAACCTGCCCATCTCAGGGCAATGTATGATTATATGGCAAAAGTGAATTAAAAGAGTCAATGAATAGCATTGGTAGATAGAAGACATATGTTATAATACACAGGGTTCATTTTTTCAATCAATTCATGAGATCATACAGATTATGTAATATTTTTATCAAAATAATGTTCAATACCAATTTGGGGAACAGTCATTAAAATTATGACTGATTATGTTCAACCAATTTGTTTTATAAGTAGCATAATGTAAATAATAAGCCAGAATTATATGGTTTTAAAATTTCTTTTAATGTTTATTTTTATTTTTTATTTAAAAAAGGATAAGCCAGTCATTTCTTAGAGGTGTTGGTTCCTCAGGTTGGAACTGGCAGGTATCTGCACTGTTGGTGAGTTCACTTGATGGGCCCAGCTGTCAGGGTTCCAAGATCAAAAATTCAGTTTCATCTGTGACCTCGGAGTTAGTAAAGTGCTTAGGCACAAACAAAAATCTGCACATATATCTGTATCTCCAGCTACATCCTCTCTACATCTCCATTTCTTTCTGTCTGTATTACAACATCAAATTTAAATTTACAGCAGATGTCTAAATTTCATGGACCAAGGATGCCCACACCAACATATCAGAGGTCCTCCTACCCGGTAGCCGAGTGCCTGAATGGCCAAATCAGAAATCAGAAGACTATTTAGTAGGTATGGGGGCAGTAATAGGAGTGACATAGGTTTCATAAACAGTTGAGGCCGTGAGAAGTGGCATAAATCATTCTGTCTGTCCGCCTTTTGTTCTTCACAGTATTCACACTTCCCTTACACAGTGCTATGTAAACACAGTAGGCCACAGACCCCACTTCCTAGATTCACAAAGAAATCCTGCTTCATAAACATTTTTTTTCTGCAGTCATTTTAATCTTACTGAATCGGCTCTAGGTGTGGCTTTTTTCACATGAATCAGCTCTCAGATATGCCTCCCTAAGATGTGTATTCCATTCACGTGTTTCTTAATTTCTTCCTGATTTCCTCTACTGCATGGCTTGATGTGTTCTAGTTCTGTATTCTAGGGTCTCTTTGTCTTTTCAGTTCCATGTTTCTAGTTAAGAAGTGTAAATTATTCTAGATTAACCAGGCCGTATTTGGAATTCAGATGGCTTTAGAGATACCATGTTTATGTTTATCAGGGTTTTACATGTTAGCTCTGGAATGAAAAGAGAAATAACGTAGGGTAAATTTAATTACAGTATGTTAAAAGGCAGTATCCATGACATATTTTCACAGATAGGTGAGGTGTTGGACTATGTGATGAAAGGTTTACAAAAATGGAGATTTTCCCCCCATATGCCCTTTTGTAATATGTCCCGGGAGCTCCTCCTACAGTAGATGAAAACTATTTCCCACGCTCTTGACTTGGGCTCACCGTGTGACTTGCTTTGGCCAATTGTGCAAATTCTGAGCCTAGGCCTCCAAAAGCCTTTCACAATTTTGCTCTCCCTTTTGAAAACTTGCCCAGTCACCATGTAAAAATTTCTGGGCTAGTCTGTTGGATTATGAAAGACTTGCGGCCCAATTGTTCTCCTTTTTCTAGCTGACAACCAGCCAGACCCCAAAGCAGAGCTGCATAGCTGACGGGCTGCTGGGTAGATGCATGAATGAGCTCATCTGAGGATGAAAGAACTGTCCAGCCAATCCCAGCCAATATTGCTGACTCACAGAACCGTGAGCCAGATCAACAGTTGCTGTTTCAAGCCACCAAGGTTTGCATGGCTTGTTATTGTCATGGGTTGAATTGTGGCCCCTAAACCAATACATATGTTGAAGTCCTAACTCCTAGTAACTCAGTATGTGACCGTGTTTAGATACAGAGTCATTGCTGATATAATTTGTTAAGGTTGGATGAGGTCATGCCAGAGTAGGATGGGCCCCAATCCAATAATCCAGTATGACTTGTGTCCTTATAAAAAGGGAAAATGTGGACACTGACATGTACATAGGGACAGCACCATGTGAAGATTAAGGCAAAATGGGGGTGATGCCTCTACAAGCCAAAGAGTGCCATATGTTGACAGCACATCACCAGCAGCCAGGGGAGGGGCATGGAACATCTCTCTTGGAGTCCTCAGAAAGGATTAGACCTGCCAAGACTTTCATCTTGAGCTTCTAGCTTTCAGAACTGAGGCATTTAACTTCTGTTGTTTAAGCCACTCAGCTACTGTTATTTGTTTTGGCATCCTTAGCAAACTAATAGTTACGTAGCCAAGGATAACTAATCCAAGCCATGTACTTGTCTGTTAGGAAACATAGGATAAGACCTTTGTTCTCAAGGCGATTGCATATATTTTGACATCAGATTCTATTCAGAAAATTAAAAATATCTTGAGCTGTCTTGTATTGCTGGTGACAAATGAATGATAAGGGCCATGCATTTGCCATTATTTCGAGGAGGGAAGGCTTGACTGGATGTGTCATGCAAGTCTTCATGGGAGGAAGATGCTTGCATGCTTGTACCTTAAGGAATAGACAGATCATGAAAACTGGACGGGGGTGGAAGAAATAGTAGAAATAAAGAATCAGGAGCTCGAATGAAGGGATGTTTATGGAAAAAAAGGCAAAAGCCAAATCAGCTGAGTTTAGAAGTGGATCATTTTATGAATTTGTAAAAAATGAATATGCAGTGTGTAGGTAGACTAGAAAGGGTCAAGTTCCCATAAAGCCTAGTCACACCATTTGGACATAATTTATGAATACTCAACATTTATAAAACTTTTATGCATGGAAACTTCATACCAGAAATTTCAAGTTGTGGGTAAAATGCATGGGAGTGGTAGAGATTAGAGGAAGAAAGACCACTTGGAAGCTTCTCACCATATTCTTGCTGATGAAATCCTGAGCAAAATGTCAGTAACCTATGAAAAGGAAAGGCTGACATAAATATTCATCGAGAGAAATTGTCACAAGGCTTAATAAGTACTAAATGTGTTTTAATCCTGGACATGTGGTTGAATTTTACCAACATTGATTTTTTTTTTTAAAGGGGCCATTTGGAGGGAGTTCTGGTTTTCTTGAAAGATTTTAGTTCGGATTTTAATTATGCTGAAGTTAAAGTGTTTACAGAACATGTGAATGAAAATATTCAGCCTTTAGTAACATAGGCTAAAGAATGAAGTCATAATTGATTATGCATCTCTTATATCTTTAAATTTAACTGTTTCTGTTTCCCCCAGGCAAAGTTTAGGTGGTTAAAGGTAAAAGTGCTACAGAAGAGTTCATATAGAAATTGGCACTAGAATTTAGGTCGCCTCTGCTCACATGTGCATGTCCAAGCAAGATGGTGCCCTGAGCAGCCAGGCATATTCTCATATGTTATAAACTAGTGGACCCACTAGCATTGTTCATGAGAATTCTAAGTACCTTAAAATAAATATAAATAGTTATTTATTGTCATAACCTGGAGAATGATGGATATAGTTGCCAATCAGAAAAGCAGGTTTATCAAAAACCAGCATTTACCTTTTGTAATGCAGAAACTAGTGGAAACAGCCATTTATTTTGCATGTCTCTCGGAGTTGGAAGTCACTTGTATTTTCTATTTTACCTTGATTTTATCTACTCTGAAGTATGCCTTCCTTTAAAAAAAAAAATAACTTCTGCGGCTTTCCAGTGTTAATTTGAATATAGGATAAGTAGTATGATCCTAAAGAATTCTTTCAAATTTAACTTCAGAAATCAGCTAGTATATTCATATTATGCAGTAACAAACATTCTGGCAGAGTCTTAGTTTTACATCATCAGTGTAGTTCAAAAATGGTTTGGATTTTGCTGTACCTCCTTTCCTCAATAGTAATGAATGATGAACAAAAAGATACACAGCACAGCTGGAGAAACCAGTCATCTTGTTCAAATAAACTGACTTAAAAAATGCATGAATACTATATAAAACTATATTCTGAGAATTCCAACTGATGTAATTCTCTCAAAAATAAAAGCTGAAGTGCTAAGAACGTAGAGATTTCCAGAGAAAGAGGAGAGAGCAGAAAACAGTACTGCAGGTAAATATAGGGTCAGAAAGGAGAAATGTTAGCAAAGGAAAAGATAAAATGATGTTTTTAGAAACAAAATATGCTTCTAAATGTTATGGAAGGCAAATGTGGAATTATTCATACTCTATAAATTTTAAGACAAAGAGGCTTATGTTAAAGTTTTCTAGATTCTAAATTGTCATACATTAGAATGTAGAAGAATATAGGTGCATGCATCAATGTTCTGTCAGAGACGAATTTGCAGGAAACATATACACACACACACGCACACACACACTAGAATAAAGCCATATCAGATACACGTGTAATAATGTTAATCTTTTAGGATTCTTTTTTTAATTGCAAAGCCCAAAAAGCAGAAAATAAAGAACACATATGTGTTTGTTATACATAATGGATGCTTTCTGTTTTTAACAGTTGATATATAAAGATAAGTTTTAAAATGCTCCAGAATATTATCAACCCGTGTCATTTGTTATCACTAGTGCTGAATTCTTTCTCGTGATTCACACACACTGTGTGCTCTCAAAGAAAGGCATTTCACAGCGACCCATTTATCCTCTATTTTTGTGTATACCAGTGTCTAATGCAAGGCTAAATTTATGCTTAATAAGCTATGCATAAAGATTTTAAATTGTAACCATTACTATTCTGAATAAGGAGGAAATAAAAATTGAACTGTAGAAATCAAAACAACTATAGATTTTAGTTTAAATCGGATATATTCATCATAGTACCCTAAATAACACGAAAATATTCTGATGGATATTCATGAACATGCTTTTAAAACAAGTGATTTTCTGTAGAATTTATGGGAGTTTATGGAAATACAATCAAATGTTTCATCTCTTTGTTGAAAGGCATGTGATCTTACAGGTTTCTTTCACTGGCTTATAAAAACAAGAGTTTAAATGAGGCCTGTCTCTCATGATAACTTAGGCAAGGATTGTGCCAATAGGGTACCAAAAAAAAAAAAAAAAGTTGATGAGCAAGCGAACCTCGTAATGTTTGTATCAGGATCTAATTATGAGTATCTTTTACCTGTCATATTCTATCTCTGACATGTTTATTAGAAATTAAGAAATTATATCTGAATGCATAAAAATACAACAGAAGTTATGGATGTTATGTTTTTATTGATATGAAATAAAGAAAATTATGGTAATTATGTCTTGAAAGGATTCCTTTGCCTATCCATAGGTTTAAATACCTAAGAAGTTTAATACCGTAAGAGGGTCTGGAAAATAAGCAGTTCAGTTTTAATTGAGTCAAGCCACTAATTATCAACCAGTTTTTTCTTTTTAATGAGTTTAATATCTGTTTCCACCTCTGCTCCCCCCGCGAAAAATAACCAGGTTTTACAAATGTAGATGCAGATCCAGGCGGCAAGAACCTGCTGTTTAATATGCATGTTATTTTTACATGATTGTTTTGTATCAACATCTCATTGCCAAAGTCATGCTGAGCACTAGGGTCATTAAGCTTACAATGTACAAAATTAAAAACAAATCTAGAAAATAGCTTCAGTTTCCATGTGGCTTTGGCATAAGAAACCTGGATAATTTGTGGTTTTTTGTGCCAGTAACATTTTAGAGCTGGATTCACATCAAGACCATTAAACATCTTTCATAAAAATGAAGAAAAACTGATCCTGTACCCTTTCTTTCTCTACTGTAGCTTTCAGAGCTTGATGTTCAGAGGTGCCAACTTGGATGTCAGACATTCAGCTGAATGTTCCTCTGTTACAGTAGTCTCCAACATGTGTTGAAATTTGGCTGTATTAGAAATATGCCTACAGTTAAACATCTTGAGTCCTTTTCATACTGAGTTCCTGGCATTTAATTGTGATTCCTCAGTCACGTGCCAGTCTCTAGCCATGACTATAGGAATTTTCATTTGTCAACATTTTGTGGTTTGATTTTGTACACGTTTTTATTCATTAGCTTACTGGTTGTTTCATCCTTTTCTCTAAGCCTGTAAATGCCAGAAGGACATACGGATAGTTCTGTGGGAAAAAATCACCTTTTCTCTTATGACTAGATATGTTTGTTTTAGAATAGAAACAAACCCTAACTGGTGGTTTTTAACTCATAATTATTATTTGTCCTTGGGGAAACTTGCTGTGAAACACTATCATTTTCCCAAGGTTCAAACTTTAAACTGAATCTTCTCCTATCCAATTACTATTCTTTTGCAAAAGGAGCATCCTCAAGATGATAGTAATGGATAAATTACCATAACATTTAAATTCCAATAAAAACATTTATTAATGGAATTTAAACAGTTCTTTCAGGAAAAATAAGGTAATTTAACAATTCATTTTGCCTTAAGTAACATTATATTATGTCATCTAATTTTTTCATATGTATATGTCATCAGCTTTATTGTAAGTTCCCTGACGACAATTATGAAATTTTAAAAAGTGTCAGACTCAACCTAGGAATCAGAAAAACTTGAGTATAAATTATTACTTTTTTCCTATAGGAACTTTATAACTTGTTATATAATTTACTATAATAATTAACTCAAAAGTCTTTAAGCTTCTTTCATGTCTCTTATTAATTTTTAAGGTATATAATTTAGTGATGTGAGTGATATAATAATTGGCAGAATGTACTTTGGGGGTCACTAAGGGTTTGTTCCCTTCCTTGAGTTAATCAGAGATCTATAAGAAATAGTTTAAAAAGCAGAATAGCTCACTTTGTATTAAAAGGTTATTTAAGGTGGGAGGAACCAAGATGGTGGAGTAGAAGGACATGCTCTCACTCTCTCTTATGAGAACACCAGAATCACAGCTAGCTGCTGGACAATCATCAACAGGAAGACACTGGAACTCACCAAAAAAGATACCCCCACATCCAAAGACAAAGGAGAAGCCACAGTGAGATGGTAGGGGGGCGCAATCACAGTAAAATCAAATCCCATAACTGCTGGGTGGATGACTCACAGACTGGAGAACACTTATACCACAGAAGTCCACCCAATGAAGTGAAGGTTCTGAGCCCCACGTCAGGCTTCCAAAGCTGGAGGTCCCGCAACGGGAGGAGGAATTCCTAGAGAATCAGACTTTGAAGGCTAGTGAGATTTGATTGCAGGACTTTGACAGGACTGGGGGAAACAGAGACTCCACTCTTAGAAGGCACACACAAAGTGGTGTGCGCATCCAGACACAGGGGAAGGAGCAGTGACCTCAGGGGAGACTGAGCCAGACCTACCTGCTAGTCTTGGAGGGTCTCCTGCAGAGGCGGGGGTGGCTGTGGCTCACCATGAGGATAAGGACACTGGCAGCAGAAGTTCTGGGAAGTACTCCTTGGTGTGAGCTCTCCCAGAGTCTGCCATTAGCCCCACCAAAGAGCCTGGTTAGGCTCCAGTGTTGGGTCGCCTCAGGCCAAACAACCAACAGGGAGGGAACCCAGCCCCACCCATCAACAGTCAAGTGGATTAAAGTTTTACTGAGCTCTGTCCACCAGAGCAACAGTCAGCTCTACCCACCACCAGTTCCTCCCATCAGGAAACTTACACAAGCCTCTTAGATAGCCTCATCCACCAGAGGGCAGACAGCAGAAGCAAGAAGAACGAGAGTCCGGCAGCCTGTGAAACAAAAACCACATTCACAGAAAAATAGACAAGATGAAAAGGCAGAGGGCTATGTACCAGATGAAGGAACAAGGTAAAATCCCAGAAAAACAACTAAATGAAGTGGAGATAGGCAACCTTGCAGAAAAAGAATTCAGAATAATGATAGTGAAGATGATCCAGGACCTCGGAAAAAGAATGGAGGCAAAGATTGAGAAGATGTGAGAAATGCTTAACAAAGACAGAAGAATTAAAGAACAAACAAACAGAGATGAACAATACAATAACTGAAATGAAAACTACACTAGAAGGAATCAATAGCAGAATAACTGAGGCAGAATAAAGGATAAGTGACCTGGAAGACAGAATGGTGAAATTCACTGCTGTGGAACAGAATAAAGAAAAAAGAATGAAAAGAAATGAAGACAGCCTAGGAGACCTCTGGGACAACATGAAACGCAACAACATTCTCATTACAAGGGTCCCAGAAGGAGAAGAGAGGGAGAGAGGACCAGAGAAAATACTTGAAGAGATTATAGTCGAAAACTTCCCTAACATGGAAAAGGAAATAGACACCCAAATCCAGGAAGTGCAGTGAGTCCCATACAGGATAAACCCAAGGAGGAACATGCCGAGACACATAGTAATCAAATTGGCAAAGATCAAAGACAAAAATTATTCAAAGCAGCAAGGGAAAAATGACAAATAACATACAAGGGAACTCCCATAAGGTTAACAGATGATTTTTCAGCAAAAACTTTACAAGCCAGAAAGGAATGGCATGATATACTTAAAGTGATGAAAGGGAAGAGCTTACATCCAAGCTTACTCTACCTGGCAAGGATCTCATTCAGATTTGATGGACAAATCAAAAGCTTTACAGAGAAGCAAAAGCTAAGAGAATTCAGCACCACCAGTCCAGCGCTACAACAAATGCTAAAGGAACTTCTCTAAGTGGGAAACACAAGAGAAGAAAAGGACCTACAAAAACAAACCCAAAACAATTAAGAAAATGGTCGTAGGAACATACATATAAATAATTACCTTAAACGTGAATGGATTAAATGCTCCAACCAAAACACACAGGCTTGCTGAATGGATACAAAAACAATACCCATCTATATGCTGTCTTCAAGAGACCCACTTCAGACCTAGGGACACCTACAGACTGAAAGTGAGGGGATGGGAAAAGATATTCCATGCAAATGGAAATCAAAAGGAAGCTGGAGTAGCAATACTCATATCAGATAAAATAGACTTTAAAATAAAAAATGTTAGAAGAGACAAGGAAGGACACTACATAATGATCAAGAGATCAATCCAAGAAGAAGATATAACAAATATAAATATATATGCACCCAACATAGGAGCACCTCGATACATAAGGCAACTGCTAACAGCTATAAAACAGGAAATAGACAGTAACACAATAATAGTGGGGAACTTTAACACCTCACTTACACCAATGGACAGATCATCCAAAATGAATATAAATAAGGAAACACAAGCTTTAAATGACACAATAGACCAGAGAGATTTAATTGATATTTATAGGACATTCCATCCAAAAACAGCAGATTACACTTTCTTCTCAACTGCACACGGAGCATTCTCAAGGAGAGATCACATCTTGGGTCAGAAATCAAGCCTCAGTAAATTTAAGAAAATTGAAATCATATCAAGCAACTTTTCTGACCACAATGCTATGAGATTAGAAATGAATTACAGGGAAAACACATATTTAAAAAACACATGGAGGCTAAACAATACATTACTAATCAACCAAGAGATCACTGAAGAAATCAAAAAGGAAATCAAAATATACCTAGAGACAAATTACAATGAAAACACGACGGTCCAAAACCTATGGGATGCAGCAAAAGCAGTTCTCAGACGGAAGTTTATAGGTATACAAGCCTACCTGAAGAAACAAGAAAAATCTCAAGTAAACAATCTAACCTTATACCTAAAGGAACCATAGAAAGAAGAACAAACAAAACCCAAAGTAGGCAGATGGAAAGAAATCATAAAGATCAGAGCAGAAATAAATGAAATAGAAACAAAGAAAACAATAGCAAAGATCAATAAAACTAAAAGCTGGTTCTTTGAGAACATAAAGAAAATTGATAAGCCATTAGCCAGACTCATCAAGAAAAAAGAGGGAGAGGACTCAAATCAATAAAGTTAGAAATGAAAAGGGAGAAGTTACAACAGACACCGCAGAAGTATGAAGCATCCTAAGAGACTACTACAGGCAACTCTATGCCAATAAAATGGACAACCTGGAAGAAATGGACAAATGCTTAGAAAGGTATAAGCTTCCAAGACTGAACCAGGAAGAAACAGAAAATATGAACAGACCAATCACAAGTAATGAAATTGAAACTGTGATTAAAAATCTTCCAACAAACAAAAGTCCAGGACCAGATGGCTTCACAGGTGAATTCTATCAAACATTTAGAGAAGAGCTAACACCCATCCTTCTCAAACTCTTCTAAAAAATTGCAGAGGAAGGAACACTCCCAAACTCATTGTATGAGGCCACCATCACTCTGATACCAAAACCAGACAAAGATACTACAAAAAAAGAAAATTACAGACCAATATCACTGATGAATATAGATGCAAAAATACTCAACAAAATACTACCAAACAGAATCCAACAACACATTAAAAGGATCATACACCATGATCAAGTGGGATTTATCCCAGGGGTGCAAAGATTCTTCAATATACACAAATCAATCAATGTTATACACCATATTAACAAACTGAAGGAGAAAAACCACATGATCATCTCAATATATGCAGAAAAAGCTTTTGACAAAATTCAACACCGATTTATGATAAAAAAACTCCAGGAAGTGTGCCTAGACGGAATCTACCTCAACATAATAAAGGCCATATACGACAAACCCACAGCAAACATCATTCGCAATGGTGAAAAACTGAAAGCATTTCCTCTAAGATCATGAATGAGACAAGGATGTTGACTCCCACCAATATTATTCAACATAGTTTTGGAAGTCCTAGCCATGGCAATCAGAGAAGGAAAAGAAATAAAAGGAATCCAAATTGGAAAAGAAGAAGTAAAACTGTCACTGTTTGCAGATGACATGATACGATACATAGAGAATCTTAAAAATGCCACCAGAACCCTACTAGAGCTAATCAATGAATTTGGTAAAGTTGCAGGATACAAAATTAATGCACAGAAATCTCTTGCATTCCTATACACTAATAATGAAAAATCTGAAAGAGAAATTAAGGAAACACTCCCATTTACCATTGCAACAAAAAGAATAAAATACCTAGGAATAAACCTACCTAAAGAGAAAAAAGACCAGTATATGGAAAACTATAAGACACTGATGAAAGAAATTAAAGATGATACAAACAGATGGAGAGATATACCATGTTCTTGGATTGGAAGAATCAACGTTGTGAAAATGACTCTACTACCCAAAGCAATCTACGGATTCAATGCAATCCCTATCAAATGACCAATGGCGTTTTTCACAGAACCAGAACAAAAAATTTCACAATTTGTATGGAAACATGAAGACCCCCGAATAATCAAAGCGAACTTGAGAAAGAAAAACGGAGCTGGAGGAATCAGGTTCCTGGACTTCAGACTATATTACAAAGCTACAGTAATCAAGACAATATGGTACTGGCAAAAAACAGAAATATGGATCAATGGAACAGGATAGAAAGCCCAGAGATAAACCCATGCACATATGGTCATATGGCCACCTTATTTTTGATAAAGGAGGCAAGAATATACAAAGGAGAAAAGACAGCCTCTTTAGTAAGTGGTGCTGGGAAAATTGGACAGCTACATGTAAAAGAATGAAATTAGAACACTCCCTAACACCATACACAAAAATAAACCCAAAATGGGTTAAAGACCTAAATGTAAGGCCAGACACTATAAAACTCTTAGAGGAAAACATAGGCAGAACACTCTATGACATACATCATAGCAAGATCCTTTTTGACCCACCTCCTAGGGAAATGGAAATAAAAACAAAAATAAACAAGTGGGACCTAATGAAACTTGAAAGCTTTTGCACAGCAAAGGAAACCATAAACAAGACGAAAAGACAACCCTCAGAATGGGAGAAAATATTTGCAAACAAAGCAACTGACAAAGGATTAATCTCCAAAATTTACAAGCAGCTCATGCAGCTCAATATCAAAAAAACAAACAACCCAATCCAAAAATGGGCAGAAGACCTAAATAGAAACTTCTCCAAAGAACATATACAGATTGCCAACAAATGCATGAAAGGATGCTCAACATCAGTAATCATTAGAGAAATGCAAATCAAAACTACAATGAGGTATCACCTCACACCTGTCAGAATGGCCATCATCAAAAAATCTAGAAACAATAAATGCTGGAGAGGGTGTGGAGAAAAGGGAACCCTCTTGCACTGTTGGTGGGAATGTAAATTGATACAGCCACTATGGAGAATAGTATGGAGGTTCCTTAAAAAATTAAAAATAGAACTACCATATGACCCAGCAATCACACTACTGAGAAAATCATACTTCAAAAAGGGTCACGTACCACAATGTTCATTGCAGCTCTATTTACAATAGCCTGTTCATGGAAGCTACCTAAGTGTCCATCGACAGATGAATCGATAAAGAAGATGTGGCACATATATACAATGGAATATTACTGAGCCATAAAAAGAAACGAAATTGAGTTATTTGTAGTGAGGTGGATGGACCTAGAGTCTGTCATACAGAGTGAAGTAAGTCAGAAAGAGAAAAATGAATACCATATTCTAACACATATATATGGAACCTTAAAAATAAAATAAAATCATTCTGATGAACCTAGGGGCAGGACAGGAATAAAGACGCAGACCTACTAGAGAATGGACTTGAGGACATGGGGAGGGGGAAGGGTAAGCTGGGACGAAGTGAGAGAGTGGCATGGACATATATACACTACCAAATGTAAAATAGATGGCTAGTGGGAAGCAGCTGCATAGCACAGGGAGATCAGCTCAGTGCTTTGTGTCTACCTAGAGGGGTGGGATAGGGAGAGTGGGAGGGAGGTGCAAGAGGGAGGGGATATGGGGATGATATATGTATACATATAGGTGATTCACTTTGTTATACAACAAAAACTAATGCAACATTGTAAAGCAGTTATACTCCAATAAAGATGTTAAAAAAATGCTGTATGATTATATTAGTCAGGATACTCCAGGGAAACAGAACCAGTAGAATTTCTTTCTTCCTATCTATCTATCTATCTATCTATCTATCTATCTATCTATCCAACTATCTAACCGTCTGGGGAGATTTATTGTACGTATTGGCTCACACAATAATGGAGGCCAAGAAGTAACACAATCTGCTGTCTTGCAGATGGAGAATAGTAAAAGCCAGTGGTAATTCAGTCTGAGTCTAAAGGCCTGAGAACCAAGGGAGGCCAGTGGTTTTAAGTCTTGATCTGAGTCTGTAGGGCAGGAAACCAGGAATGCTGATGTCAGAGGGCAGGGTAAGATGGATGTCCTAGTTCAGAGAGAGAGCATATTCACTCTTCCTCTGCAGTTTTGTTCTATCCAGGCTCTCAACAGATTGGGTGATGTCCACTCACATTGGGGAGGGTCATTTGCCTTACTCAGTCAGCAGTTTAAATGCTGATCTCCTCTGGGAACACCCTTGCAGACACACCCAGAGATAATGTTTTGCCAGCTACCTGGGCAGCCTTCAAGTTCACACATAAAATTAGCCATCACAGTGATGTTTGAATAGTGACTAATTTTACTAATTTATGAGTGGAAATGATCTGGTTAAGGTAAGTTTTCTTACTTACATAAATTTTATAACTGGGGAGACTCAAATATTGTATAACAAGGAACCTTCATACTATTCAATTATAGCCAAGCACTAAGTTATAACTACAGACGTGGAAGCACTGAGGAGTTGTTTCAACTTGATTTAAACTACTCTGGGAACGCGGGAGAACTGGCATTGATGAAATAATGATAAAAGTTCGATGCTTGCCAACATGCACGTAATTTCACAATGGGATGCACATCTTTGGACTGAAATCTTAAACCTTACCATGTGTTGAACACAACAACAATATATTTTACTTATTAAATAACTTCAGCTCATTTAAAATTTTATTTTTACCTAAAGAAAGTAAATAGGTGGCACTCTGATCAGTCAACAATAAATGTTTTCACAAAACAAGGATGGACATTGCTCTCATGGGTCATACAGAATCAGGGATGGAGAGCCTCCATTCCAGTGCCAGTTTGATGTCATTTACTGACTCTGCTGTAATCTTTTTATGGTTTCCCATCTGCCTACCAAGATGTGCCCCATCCCTACCCACACCCCACTGCTGTCTAATCTCCTGTCCGGTTATTTCCTCCCTGTTTTATGATCCCCAGTTCATGGAGTTT
This sequence comes from Grampus griseus, assembly GCF_964374135.1. NCBI lineage: Eukaryota > Metazoa > Chordata > Mammalia > Artiodactyla > Delphinidae > Grampus > Grampus griseus. Next base: position 3,128,421 of record NC_139015.1, read on the forward strand.
TCTTGTTATTCCCAAATACACAGCCATGCTCCTTCTGCAGGGATGGGATTCTAGCAGCTTCCTCTGCCTAAAATATTCTTCCCATACAATATGCAGATGTCTCAGTCAGTCACCTCCTTCAGTTTCTACTAAAATAGCACCTCACTAAGTGTTTACCTGACCACCTTATTTAATATTGCAAATACTCCCCTTTTCCTTAATCCTTGTTTTATTTTTCTCCATAACGCATAGAACTTTTAATATGCTTTATGTTATACATCTCTTTTTTTCAGTAGTCTGTTTTCCCCAACTATACTACAAGCCCTATTAAGGCAACAGTTTCAACTCTTCGTTGACTAATGCATCCACAGCACCTAGAATGGTACCTGACACTTAATAGGTGCTCAGCAAAGAAAAGTAGACAGACTGACTGAATGAATCAAATATCCATTGTCAGAATCACTTTAATTTTGAGCGTTTAAATTAATAGACATCATCAGGAGTTTACAGAAATGAGAAAAATTGCGAGTTTTTTCTTATGTATTTGAAGTAAAAGAGAACTATAGATTTCATCTTAAATGAAGAAAATGGTTATTCTGCTCTATCAGGAGATAGCACAAGAGATTTGGTAATTGATGCCTAAAGGATCCTATCACATCAGAAGGGTGTGTTGTTAGCATACAGAATAGAACATGATTAGAGAACACTTCCCAACATCAGACTTATTCCTCCATTTCCTTGTGATTTGCTGTTTCAGGTCCTGTTTCCCTCTCATGAACCAACCCAGGAAGCAGTGTTTATGCGCTCTGTGAATGTGCAGAGGTTTATGTATATCAAATTAGTTGTTATTTGATTTAGAGGATGATGTGGCTCAATACAGTGGCAGAGGCAGCCGTTAGCTATTGTCTAGAACACAGGGGGGCACAGGGGCCATCAATACAGACTGAAGAAGCAGTATAGATCTATTGCTTCCTGGAAAAGACAAGAGTAGACATAGATGTCTGGTATTGGCCCTAAGTATTTCTCTTTTTAAGGAATGTTTATCCCTAGTAATAGACGTGGGTTGAATACACACACACACACACACACACACACACACACACGCACGTGCCCCTTTAGAATATTATGTGCGTATACATATTATACAGTCTATAGGAAAATAAAATATACGTATAAAATAAATGAAAATGAAAATACAAAATTATATGTGCTATAGAAGCATGGCCAAAGAGCAATGCCTTTGCCTACCCACTTAAACCTGATTACTGAATATTAGAAGAGACGAATGCCCATTATAATTAAGTGAATTAAAAAGCAATTTGCAAATGAGGGAAAACCTAAACAAGATATTTGCATAATTCTTTAAGGCTGATTGTACACAAAGTGGGCAGGAGAAATACTGGAAGGATACATTGAAATGTAATTTAAAGCATGCAATTATAGCATAATTATCTGGGAAGCAGCAATAGCAGAGTGACAGCTTGTTTGAAAAATCTGAAAGGGGCACGTGGGGAAGACTGTCTGCCTCTGATCCAGGACACTCAGTTTCTCTCCCTGACTGTGCTGCTCGTTAGCTGTGTTCCTCCTTCGATAGAGAATTTTAGTGTTACCTCTGTTGGTTTAGTAGCACAATCTATAAAATAAGAATAATTAAACCCATTGTCTATCTTAAAACTAAAGCAGCTCAAAGTATAATGTGTATGTATTACTGCCCTGACTCTGGGATATCCTGGATTTCAGTCCTTTCATTTACCACATGTGTAACGTTAAACTGGATTGAAATCTATATCCTAAAATTGCTGCAGATAACTCATAAGGTTTAGTGAGAACTGAGGAAGATAAAAATCTTACTTATACACTTAAATATTTAGAAAGGACTTGGCACTTTCTAAGTATTCAAATATGTTAAATATTTTTATTATCTGTATTTGAGCATTTATAGTTACATTTTCTTACCTATTTTCTTACCTATTCTATTTCTTACACATACATATACTGTATATGCTAATTTTATTGCATAGTAATGGACATATAACAATATGTTATTACTATTAACAATTTGATTTATAAAGATATTGATAGAGTAAATCCAGATGAGAGGATCTGTACTAGTTTTCCTTCATTTGCTTCCCCAGATCTCTTCTCCACCTTCGTTTGCTCTACTCTGTCCTCAGTTGGCCTCTGGGTAATTTGGTAAAGGGAGAAACAGCGGACAATCAGAGGGTAGGAGTTTGTATTTATTCTACACTTAGCTGAGTATCTCTAAGACAGCACTGACTCTGGTTAGAGCCTCCTCAGGTTCTCGTGTCTCACTGGGTTCTGGCAACACTAGTTCTTCCTTTTATCTCCTTATTCCTGGAGGTGCTGACAGCTTCATACAGTTGACAGTCATCTCTCGGAGCCACGCCTAAGCAACTCTTGTTCCATCCATTAATTCTTCCCAGAATTGTGTGTGCAGTCCCCTCATTAATTTATCTTTATTTGAACCACGTGGGGTCAATTCCGTTTCCTGGGGAATGCTGACTGACAATGCTCTGTTCTAGAACTTGCCTTCAAGGTCGGTTTAGAGCTGGGTTGGGGAATACATAGATGGCACTGACTCCTTGGTAGGCTTTATTACCATAATTATTCAAGTTATCCTCATCATAAGGTAGAAGAGAAGGATTTTGGAGATTAAATGCCTGTTGTCCTGGATTGCAATTGAGATTATAAATACTGTGAGTTAGACTAGCTGTCTCTGACTGCCCTGGAGAGTTTTTCACACAATAACAGCATCAACAACAAAATGGCCCTTAAATTCCCAACTAAGGCACTAAGTGGAACAGAAAACTTCTATAGTGATCTTGAAAATAATTCTTATTGTTTCTTATATGTGCAGGACAGACATTACTGAAGATCAGGTCTAAGATATAACTCGGTGATTTGCAATATCACATGGCCAACTAAATGCAGGACTTCACAAGTCTTCTGTTAAAGTTAAGCCACTGATGGGGAGAAAATGGAGCCTTGAGATTTGTAATAGGAATATTTGGATATTGCAGACAAAACAAAGAATCTCAAATAACCTAATATCCCTGAACCTTCCTTGCCAAACATAGCTACCTATTCTTTCCTGTCTGATGACTGCATTAAGATCTTCAGTGACCGCACAGGGGGCACGTACCACCCCCACTTCATGTACCAGATTTTCCCAGTCAAGGTTCATCAAGAGAATTAAACTTTACAGAAAGTTATTTTGGTAACTATTTTATAAGTTTCCCTAAGAATTGTACCTAGCTAGTGCCATTCTAGATGGATGGACAATAAGTTAAATCATCATGTACAACAAATTGCTTTGGTTATTGGAGCTTAGTTTTCTCATGGAGCCCCAGATGTGAAGGACTGGTTTTTGATCCTAATGAGTGTTAATAATAGCCCAGAGGAGAAAGGCAAGGTCTTTTCTGGTGGGAAATAGTATGCACGCAAAACGAATTGCAAGGCCGTGCTTCTTTGTTTCAGCAAGAACTGGAAGAACGGGGGAGCATTTGTAGGAATGAATTCCAAGTGTAGTAAACAAAAAGTTGCAATATAAGGTTGGATTGAACCAAATTTACTGATATGGTGCATTAATTCTGAATTTTCAGTGTAATTTTTCAGCTCTAACTTAGATATCTAACATTTGTTTTGAGATTTCCTTGAAGCTTAGACTTCAGTCTACTTTCAGTAAGATCCAGATGCTAGAATTCTTTTGGAATAATGTAGAGTAAGGAATAAAAAGTTTAAGGAAATTGTAATGTTGGGATAAATTTAATGTGCAACTTTTTCACCCTTCCTACAAGCTGTGATGTTTAAGAATAGCACTGAATGCTCTATTTATCATAGTATTCAATGTATCAATAGCCTTGAAAACTTTGATTTCAATGACTTAATGATCAAAGACCTGGTGGGTACAATTATTGCCATAGAGTACAGGGATAATGTAACAGTGAGAATGTTTTAACCCACGGGGACCTGTGGAGGTGGCACACTGATCATGGCTTCTCTAAGAAAGAAATATATTAGCAGCCTACCATGGTACTCTCTACATAATTCTGTTTCGTGGAAACCTACACCTGGTTCACGCTGGTGTAGTGGAATTTTTAGACTTCTATACATTTTATATACTTAAAGCAGTTCTTAGACTTGAGTCCCCTTAGTGGGGTAAATCTGGGTCAGTTGGAGAAGAATCGTACACAGTGGACACAAGCATATACTGTAAACTTTGCTTTATGCCTTCACCGGAGGGAGCTGTGCCTATTTTTCATGGTGACTCTGCACTTGGAAAGGATAATACTGAGATCTTTGAGGGACTATTAGATATTGCTGCCGTGTTCCACTGGTCAGAATGGAGGTTTATGGAGGACAGGTGATAAATGAAAACCTAGCCTAAATTCCTCAGGGATCCCGGTATACCTCAAGCACAATTTATGGTTGTGTTCCTAGTTCTTGAATGTGTATTTGTAGTAGACACCCTTAGCAACTTGCAGAATATGCACTTTGGATTCTTTATGTGCTGAGTGAGGGCTACTATAATAGCAAATGCTAAGCGGAACCCCATGGAATGGCCCCTCCCCCAACACACACACACACACACACACACACGCACGCACGCACAGCACCATACAGTGAACCATAGCAATACTGCATCACTGGAAAAATTGCAAAGATCAGTCTGCTATCAAATCTTGAAAGATGAAGAAATGGTGATCCCTTTTGCATTCCCAGTCTACCTGGTAGTTTGTCTGGTGTAAAAGGACATGAATGGAGTGATAATACCAAAAGTGGCTGCCATTTCAGATGGAATGGAATGGAAAGAAAGCAACACAGCCTCTGGTCCCTGGTATGCAACTCTTAAGTAGGCACATGCGTCTTCCTAAATCCCAGTTTGTAAGAACAAAAAGAAGCCGTTCACTGTAGCCTGGCAGGGAAATGGATATAGCTTCGTTGCCTTTGCTCTGGACTATGTCAAGGTCCCATGCTGATGGGATCTAGTGAGTAGGGCATATAAAGTACCCTAAATAGTTTATTAAAATGTCTGTGTGTAGAGAGTGGAGAAAAATTCCATTAAAAATAACCAGGTGCCTGCCATATTGTTTCTAGAGAACTAGCATTCTATATCCTAATACGTTATCGACTCTGAAGTTACAGGCAAAGGATTGCACCTCACACTGCCCGTCACAATGAACAAGACCTTTTTGGTGGGTGTTTTGAGTGTGCCAAACTAACCCATCTGCTAGGTGCTTGGAAGGCTGACAGTTCTGCGTAGAATCCAGGGGAAGGGGAGAAATCTGCAGCAGACCTGGGGCCAATTACTCTGGTTTTTGACCCTGAAAATCCAGTGGTAACTGAGGCCAGGTCATTTTTCCCTTACTTTCACACTGAACTGTTATGGTTCTGGCCGGCGCTGGGAACATGCAAGACTATAGTGGCTGAAGGGAAGTCCCTGCGTGTGATGGTTAATTTCATGTATCAATTTGGCTGGACCATGGTGCCCAGATATTTCATCACACATTATTCTAGCTGTTTCTGTGAGGTGTCTTTGGATGAGATTTACATTTAAATTGGTGAACTTTAAAGTAGATTACCCTCCATAATGCGGGTGAGATTCATCCAATTAGTTGAAGGCCTGGCTAGAACAAAAAGCTAACCTTCCACACGCAAGAGGCAATTCTGCCAGCAGAAAGCCTTTGGATGTGAACTGCACCTCTCTCCTGAGTTTCTAGCCTGCCAAAATACCCCATTAGATTTTGGGCTCACCAGCCATCTGCAATCACATGGACCAACTCCTTAAAATAAATCATATATACATACATATACATATATAATTATATTAAAATATGTAGAATTGTATTAAACATATAATATACATTATATGCATTATATTAATATAATTAATTATATTAAACACATTATATTAATATAATTAATTATATGATATATTACATTAAATATGTGTGTATGTGTGTGTGTGTGTGTGTGTATATATATATACACCCTACTGGTTTTGTTTTCTGACCCCAATACACTCCTCTATTGTTCCTGTTCTCATTGGGTTCAGTAACACCATTTCCTTCTCTTGTCCCTTAAGCCTACATAGTCATAATAGCTTCTTGCTCTGTGTGGTCTGGATGTCTCACTATTCCTTATTTGTTCCCTTAACCTTGCCCCAATATGTAAGCTATCCCTTCACTAGCATCTCTTTTGAACTACCTGGGACGCATTCATGTACACATGGAGACTCTGACTTACAAATACCTCATTTTTCTATTATTATTATTTTTTAAGTTTCAAAGTGTTCTGTGTTGGGTTCCTAACACAATGATGCTTTGGGTCTTTTATAAATTTTTGGTGTAAAGCATCATATCTTAAAATTAATCTCTTTGCAGAGATATAAAAATTCCTTTGTGAGCCAATTAAAATTCCTCTAGGTAACATGTGCCAACCATTATGTTCACTATCATAAAACTTGTGCAGTAAGAGCTGAATTAAGTTAATTTGTTAATTTTCCATTTGCAAATTGGACAATTGATTTGGCAGTTTCAGGTAGATGAGTAATAAATTCAGCAGTTAAAATTCATAATACCATTTTATAAATAATTAAAATGTTAAACTAAGCATGCTTAGGATATGAAATTTGTGTATATATTTTGTTATAAACTTTTATTCTCCTCATTGAATAATAATTTTATTTAGAGAAAAAGAAACACACGACTTCAAATAGTGCTACTTGAAACTGTAAGATGACAAGAATACGTGAAAATACACTGCAGAAGCATACCTTTTTTTTGCCATGTGCTTAAAAATAATTACAAGAACATAAAATACATCTGGGAACTTGTCTCAACTTGAAGTCTTGCTCCTCAGGGAAAAATGATAACTTAGAAAGCAGGAGTTTCTTATAAACTGAAAAGATTTACATGATTTATTAATGTCCGTTACTTCACGAGTAAAGAAAATAGATCTTTAGGATCTCTAATTGAATGGGGAATGATAGATTTCCAGGACAAAAACAATAATCTTTTTAAAGAATTATGATCATGATCAGCTTTTAGTGATAAAATTTGATGATTAACTCTACCTATAGGTAGAGTATGTTGAAGTCTGGAATGTCCTTTTATCTCTGCTAAATCTGCGTGCCTTCCAGGTCAATCTTCAAATATCAAAAACAAATGTAATTTTTCTCTGTATGTACATACATATGTACGTACGAACTTAGCTTTATAATGTAAAGTAAGGATAGTCAAGGTGGTTGTTTATCATTTAGCATAAAACATTAATCCGGTGTGCAAAATGGCCCTATAATTTTTATTTCTATAGGCCAAAATTCTCTCTCCTTGAAGAGATAAGAATTATTGGACAAGATAAAAGGTATCTAATGGCAACACTGAGTACTCCTGGCTCTCAGCCTTAAAGTCCAGGAGTATTAAATGCAAAAAGGAGAAAAAAAAAAAAAAAAGCAGTATCTTACAGACAACTTTAAGAACTCGTTTCCATCTAATTTCCCAAATAGAAAACCACAAGTATACTTTCAATGTGGATGATTCTGAACCATTTTGCTCACAAACCCAGGTCCTGTGCATTCTGTCTCCATCTGTCTTTTTTATTTTCTATTGAACTTTTGCATTTTATTCTCCATATCTGTATTTTTTTTGTATTTGTTCACTTGTATTTTTTTACTATTTTTCCAGCTTTGTTGAGATATAATTGACATATAACATCCTGTAAGTTTAGGGTGTCCAGTGTGTTGGTCTGATACACTTGTATTTTGCAAAATGATGACCACCTTAACATTAGCTAACACCTCCATCACATCACATGATTACTATTTTTTTTTTGTGGTGAGAACATTTAAGATTCTCTCTTAGCAACTTTCAGTAATACAGTATTATTAACTATATATGGTCACCATGGTGTACATTAGATCCCTGGAACTTATTCATCTTACAACTGAAAGTTTGTACCCTCTGACCAGCATCTCTCCGTTTTCCCCATTCCTCAGTCCATCTGTCTTTATTAATCTTCGTTCTCATCATCTCTGAGTCCAGGTACCATCATTTCTGATTTGAACCATTTCAGTAATCTCATAACTGATATCTTTTGTCAAGTAAAGCTTCCATATAATCTACTTTCTGCTCTAGCAGATTATCTTTTCCAAAATTGTGACTAGTTCTGACTTTAAAAACTCTTTAATTCCCTCCTAGTATCCCTATGATTAAGAGTAAAATCTTCATAGACCCAAAATGCCTTATCCATTCAAACACTTTAACCTTTCCCGCACCAGTTACCCTTACTCTTCACCCTCAAGCACATGCACTTGTACCTCGCTTTAGAGTCTTTACACAAATTGTCCCCTTAGTCTGGAGAACTCTAACTTATTTTTCAGCCTTAGCTTAAATGTCATTTCCTCCAGCAGGTTCCCCTGACCTTCAGCCTAGGATAAAATGTCTTGATATACGCTTATATAGCATCCTGAAAATTTTAAATTTCACTTTCTGGGTGCTTGTTTGATGTGAGTCTTCCTTCCTGCACTGTTCTGTGAGTACCAGGGCCCTTTGAGATTTCTCTATTACTGCATCCCTTGCCTCAGTTCCTTGCATGACATGTAGTAGGTATTAAATTTCTTTTTTAATCAACAAAGCTTTCACCAGTTCCTCTTAGAGCTGCATCACAGAACTCAGATATAATGAGTACTCAGCTTTTGATGAAAATTAATGTAAGAAATAAGCTTTTGAGGAATACCTTTTTACATCTGTGAAAGACTGATTTTGTATAAAATACCCAGTGAGGTTTTCCATGCCCTTCATATAAGATCTTCAAAATATTTAAAATATTGTATTATTTATTGTATGTCTAGGTTATTTTGCTCTCTTTGCTAGTAAGCTCAGATATGCTTATCATTCAGAAATAATAGCTCTTCTTAGTCAAGACTTTTTAGCACAAATGTATTTCTCCTTTTTCTTCCCCTCTACCCATTTAATTATTACTCACTTATTTTAATGGGCCTTTGAATTTGTGTCTTGTACTAGCCTCAGCTCCTTTTTGGAATTAAGCACAATATAAATAGTAAATTAAGAACAGTTGAAAACCTATTTCAGTATAAAACAATTCCTCCAGCAATTATCTCTCATATTTTATAGTCTTCTTTGGAAGTGATCCTTTAACAATTGAAATAAAAGAATTTCTCAGGTTTTTCAGTGTTATCAAAATTTACAAAAAATAATGGATTCAGGTATGTCTGCTCACCCATATAAGATTTCTGTAAAATGGTACATACTACAAAGTTACTAACAATTCAAGGCTTAAGGCAAAGCGAAATAAAGTTAGAGGCTGTGTAATCAGACAGTGAACAGAGACGATAGCATTGCTAACAGTAATGCTGGTGCTCTTCAGATGACAGGTAAAGTTCTCATAAATAAATGAATTCAACAATCATGACATGATTTAACTTTAGAAATAATATGAGAGTAATTTGATGAAAGAGGGGATAAGGAAGGGTTGAAGATACTGATTCTGAAAAAAAAGGAAAATTTACAAAGATCAGGGAGAACTCTCCAGTAAATTTTTCCCAAGACAAATCACTGGGCTTCACTGAGACAAAGGGGAAATTCAGAGTGAAATGGCATTCTATAGCCCTGGGTCCCCATGCAGCTTGCTGAGTTTAGTACTATTAGGATACGTGGTGCTAATCTGCTGTACCAGTAACAAACGAGCAGCTATGTGACAAAAATGTTAATGTTAAGGGACTGGGAAAAATTGTGTTATTCAACCAACTCCCATGTTAAACAGATATCATTTCCTTATTTACCAAATTCTCATTTTCATGAGTTTGAAGCCTTTATTTTCATTACGAAGCCATGTTTTGAGACAGGCAGTACAGACTACGTTTGATCTTTAAAGGAAGTGATGAATATGAAAGTAGTTACAAGCAGTGCTTCTCAAACTATGATATTCATATGGATCACCTGGAGATCTTGTTAAAAAGCAAATTCAGATTCAAATTCAGTTTGTCTGGGAAGGACTTCAGCTTATGCATCAAGGTGATGCCTATGCTATTAGTCCACAGAACAGAACTAGACTAGCAAGTGGCTAGAGCAGCCGTGCCCAATAGAAGTGTGAGCCATGTATGTAATCTTAAACTTTTCAGTAGCCACATTAAAAGTAAAAATAAGTAGGTAAAATTGATTTTAGTAATATATTTTATTTAACCTAATATATCCAAAATAGTATGATTTCACCAGGGAATCAATATAAAAATTTTAATGAGGTATTTTACATTCTCTTTTTCATACACCTCTATTTGAATGTTGCATTTTCATCAGAAATACCTGATGTTATTTAGACTTCATAAAATTTACATTGAAATAGTAGATGCACATCTCCAGTTGTTCCAAACATACTTAAAACATTTCCAACTGACTTCAAGTGTCAGATTTTAAAATTAAATTTAAATTAATTACAATCAAAGAAAAGTAAAATTTTGGCATCCAAATTGTCCCATTTCTGTGCTAAGCTGCCACACATAGCTAGTGCCTACCACGGGGGACAGCACAGATATATAGAATATTTTAACAGAACAGTTTATGGCAATTTTCAGAAAATAGCATGCAATTTCTCCTTCAGTAAATATTGCTTGGAGTTTTAATATGTGCCAGATATTTTGCTGAGTGTTTTAGCTAGATAAAGTAAAGGGAAAAAACTTAATTTTAAGGATATAAAATGCCTTATAAAATACAAGAGCAGGAATTCAACTGGGTGTCCCTGGTTGGAACTTGGAAATGTAAAACCAAGAAGAAATACATTTACATTTGCTCTGTGTCCCTTTGGAAAGAACACGTTTCTTCTCATTCCCCGCAGGACAACATCTGTCTCTTCATCCACATCCTGTGTGAAGGATGTTTACCCCCAAACTCCTCAGGTTACATACTGTGCTGGTTATTTACTTGTTCTTCAGTGCCAAGCCCACCCTCTTTCTCTTCTCTATGATACTGGAGCTGGAGCCTGCGTGTTAGAGACATCAGACTCACTTGCTGGTGGCGCTAGGTTTTTGTCTAGAAACTGGATGGAGAGCGAAAGGCAGGCAGCTGGGAGAAGGGGTTTTTTATTGCCATGTCCTGTCCCTTTCACTTTGATAACAGAAGGTAACTACGGCTCTACCTATCCCTGGAATGTGTTAGCATCCTCATCACCAGGTATGCTCTGAATAGATGCTAGTACCAGCCAGAGGCTCCCTTCTTCTTTTGAGAATCGGAGATGTGGTACCCTCCTCAGAGGTCTGAGGTTCTTTGAGCCCTTAGATTCTGGTAACGTCATCTCTTCACTTTGGTCTGTGGGTGGTGGCTTCAGGGTTAACTCAGTCCTACTGGTGGTGATTCCTTCCTGGTTAGTAATATAAGAGCTAGCTCAGCTCCACAGGCGGTATGTTTTATTCAGTGGATAATATCTAAGTTACCTCAGGGTTTTGTTTTTTGCTCTCTTATTCTTTTAATATCTGAATAATCAATCTGTTTTATTAAATTCCCTCTTTTCAAAAAACATTGCATGGTTTCTATTTTCCTGTCTGACACTGACTGATACACTTGGTACAGAGAGAAACTCACTGCAATCCCTCAATTTCAATTCCAAATGGTAGGAGAGAATCCTACTAGTCTATATTGTGTCTGGGCAAGGGGAAGGGAGTTCATCCTTGATCTAAACAACTACAGAAAAGGGAATAGTTCCATGTATTTTAAAAAAAGTGGCTGCTGGAATCCTCCTGCATGATGTTGTGGCTTGAGAGAAATTGTTCCCAGAGAAAAGAAATAACGAGATGTGCAGATATCTCAAAATATTTCTACCTAAAAGATAATCATAAAGTAAAAGCTCAATATACATGGCTATATTAATTTGATAGCCTTGATTCACTTGACCATCCTTCCAGTTAATTAAATAAGTTTAGCAACTCTTACCTGTTGAAGTACTGTACTCCAAAAATTATTCCACTTTTCCCATGCATCATCATCAATTAAAAAATCTCTACTGGATATTTTCTGATAGCATAAAATCATGTTATTTTTATGTGAATAAAATATTATTTAGTTCACTTCCCTCTTCAACTAATATTCCTTTTCTTTTTGTCTCTGTCTTTTTTTAAAGTCTTTACTGAATTCGTTACAATATTGCTTCTGTTTTATGATTTGTTTTTTTTTGGCTGCAAGGCATGTGGGATCTTAGCTCCTAGACCAGGAATCGAACCCTCACCCCCTGCATTGGAAGGCGAAGTCTTAACCACTGGACCGCCAGGGAAGTCCCTCTTTTTGTCTTTACATAAATATTCCTCAAAGGAGTTTCCAGTATGCATGATTTCTTACCCTTTTCTTTACATTTGCTATGGAAATCACTACTTTTAGGAATTCATCCCCATATTTATGTAGAAATTGCTCACGTCAAAGTCTAACAATGATGCATCTGTTGTTAAACCCACAGCCCAGTCTCATTTGGTCTATCAGCAACATGTACACTTGATCACAACTTCCTGTTGAATTACTCTCTTCACTTGACATATAGGCCATCACATTCTTCTGCTTTTTCCTTTCCCTTTGGGTACCCTCTTTGTCTCCCTGACATCTAAATACTGGAGTGTCCCAGAATTTAGTCCTTGGACTGTTTCTCTCTCTACAGCCACTTGGTAACTTCATCAATTCTCTTGGCTTTAGATAAGCTAACAAGTCCGAAGTCTATACCTTGGCTCTGAACTCTTCCCTGAATTTCAGGCTCATATAGCTACCCAGTCTTTGACACCTCCACTTGAATGTCTAACAGGAATCTCAAACTTTTAAAGTTTGAGAAAAAAATCTTGCAGCAAAGTTCAAATAAGCTTAAAAAATATCTGTCCTACTCAATCCCAAACATGCCCCTTCACCTCATTGCCTTCCCCGTTTTAAAATATGCCAACTTCGATTTCCAAATGCTTGCCCTAAAACCTGTCATTCGACCTTCCCTCTTATTTATCTTTCACACTTCACATCTAAGCTAAAGGAATTCTTTTGGCTCTACCATCAAAATATATGCAGAAACTGATCACTTCTTTTCACCACTTGTGGTTCTATTGCCCTAGTCAAAAGCCCACATGATAACTCTAAAAGAGCTTATTTTAATAGCTTCCTAATTGGTGTTTTGGCCTGATCCTTTGACCTTCACTGTCCATTTTCAACACAGGAGACATATTGACTATTTTTTTAACACACAGTTGATACTCCTTACCCTGTGCTTTACAAAAATTAAATAATACTTATCATTATCATACTTCTATGAAGTAGATACAACTATCATCCCCAGTATACCCATGAGAAAGATGAGTCACCGTGAGGCTAAGCAAATTGACCAAAACCCCATAGTTGATTAATGTCAGATAGTTCCCTAGGCTATTGGGTACCAGAATCCATTCTCTTAGTCTCTATGCCCTACTACAATTCTTATTTCAGCAAAACTCACATCATGTCACTCATCTACTCAAAACGTTCAAATGAATTTCCACCTTTATTCAGATTACATGTCAAAGCTTTGAACATTGCTTAAAAGGCCTTGTATAAGTTGGCCTCTGGTCATCTCTGATCTCACTTCCTGTCACCTCCTAATTCCAGTTACCTGACCTCCTTGAAGATCTTGGGACACATAAAACACACTTATGTTTCAGGGCCTTTGAACTTGCTACTCTCTCTGCCTGGATCCTTTCCCAAATGTCCATATGGCCTGTCCACTCACTTCTATCAGATCTGTATTTGAGTATCATTTCCTCAGTGGGTCCTGATTTATCAGCATATCTAAAATCTCCTATCCTCAACTGTGTCCTGCTTCACTTGTTTATTTTTATTTTGGGCACTTTTCTAAAACATAATATGTTTTACTTATTTATTTTATTTTTTGTCTTCCCCCACTCCCTACTCATCAGAATGCATGTTTCATGGAGAGAATTTGCTCAGTTTTGTTAATTGTTATGTTCCCAGAGCCTGGCAAATAATTGCTCAATTTGCTGAATAAATAAATGAACTTTTAAAAAGAAGTTGGGATTTATTTAACTGACAACTGTCATTTGAACATATCAAATTCAGGTTTGCATTTGGGTATGACTTCTATCATTATGTTTTATGCTTTGAATTCTGATTAATTTATTGAAGAGAGGGCTTTATAAGCACAAAAAGAGTTGTGCATTTGGACACAAAATACTGTTCAAAACAGTGGGGATGTAGGGAGGAAATAAGTGGAAGTGGAAGGATTATATAGGCAGAGGCTAATATGCATATGGGCTAGTCTGGATTCCACATGAGATTGATTTAAAATGTCAAAACAGTACATGGATGGGGGTTATTATTACTATTGTAGTTTATTATTTTCCTTAAATGATGAGATTCTGATAGGGGGACTATGTGTCTCCAGCAAATATTTTAAAGCAAATATATAAAGGCTTTGGATGATCCAAACATGGTCATGTCTCTGTTACTACATCTCTGTGGCTCTATACTGTTCCTCTGTGTCACTGTTACTCTACCATGTAAGTAGTGGGTGATAAATCAATATTTTTAAATTCAATAACCAACAAAAAGGGGGGAAAATGAGCAAAAGAGGTAAGAAAACAGGGAAAGATAGTGAGAGGATGAGAAGAAAAGAGGACTCTATTTCTCTATTTGTGGAGTCCTGGAAAGAGACATCTTTAGGGATTCGTGGGAGTTTATATAAACAAAAACAAGTAAACATAAATCCTTTTATTTTAATGATTAACTCAGTGGTTTTCCAGGTGAAAAAATTGCAGTGGAGTTTGACTAAGTCCAAAATCCCCTATTTGTTTTCTAGTTCTAGAAAGTACTCTTGAGTACTTTTACACAGGAAGTAAGTAGGACAAAAGATAATCTGAGCTATTCAGCTAAAAGGAGTGCCCTTGCAATTAGCTCCCAGGCTTGTGCTGGCTTCCCTGGAGCAAGTTCTCTCATGGGTCTGTGTTCCCTCGCATGAAGAAAAAGGAATTTTAACTCATTTAGTACTTGCCATGATCCCAGAATATATGTTTTTATTTTGGTGAAGCTAAAAAATTAAATATAAACACATTTAGAAAAAGAAAATTAAAACCATAATACACAGGAGTAATTATGACAGGAGAACACCATTATATTTCATTAACATAAGGCAATAGGTAATTAGTTAATAAGTGCATTTTCTGAATGTTGGCTAGTGTCCACTTGTGGATGAAAATACATCAGACATCATAATATTTTTTTAAAAGTCACTTTGCTCCTCTGTCATTTCCTATTTAATAAGCCAATATAATTAAACTAGCTGGGATAAGTAAATTTGGTCGCTGTTTTTGGAAGTTTACAGCAACCATTTAAAGGCTGGAATAACAGCACATTTATGGTTTCCTTTACAGATAACAGATGTGCAATCACGCCAGAGTTGTATATTTTTACTTTAAATAGTAAATTTAATTCTTTCTCTTCCTTAAAACACAAAACAAAATACAGTCCTATACCAAATTCTCTGGCAGTTTCAAGAGTAATGTGCTGTATCTCCCATCAGTGTGTGTTTGCTGTCACTGTGGAGGAACTCAGAATAAAACAAAGGTGTGTAAATAGCTAGACAGATGTATATTTGACACTTCTGAAAGCAAACAGGATTTGTTTGGCACACAATTTCTATTTTCTCTAGGGATTTGAGAGCAGTGGAAGAATTTAATTTTGTAGGCCAGAGTAAAAGTTTCTAAAATATGTTTTATACAATATATATAAGACAGTCATTGATTCACTGAAATCAGAAAATGGGATTCACAACCAAATTACCTATGAGGCGGTTGTCCATTTTCAGGCCGACTCTTAAGGCATCAAAGAATGTAAAAATACAACAATCTTCTATAAACTAACTGAGGACATTCTTCATTCTGTTGGGATGACATTTTTGACAGTTGTTGGAGCTACAAGATCTATGAAAGTATTGTCCACAAGTTCAAGAGCATAAAAAAATTGTACAGCAAAGAAGCTGCAAGAGAAAAATGCAATCCTTAACTTCAAGTGAAATGAAAAAGCCACTTTCTTCTGAACCGTGCCTTTTTAACTAAATTTTAGTGAAAACTATGCATGCCTAAATGTAGTAAAATCTTATGGCATATCAAAAGATTCATCATTTAAAAGTGATACTTGAAAGTTTAGTTGTTAAAGAAAGTAAACAGTATTTTGGTGGAAATTTTTATAATATTTCGTAACTACTTACACAGCATCATTATCTAATGTTTTTTTTAATTTATTTATTTAATTTTGGCTGCGTTGGGTCTTCATTGCTGCGCGCGGGCTTTCTCTAGGTGCGGCGTGCGGGGGCTGCTCTTCGTTGTGATGTGTGGACTTCTCATTGTGGTGGCTTCTCTTGTTGTGGAGCATGGGCACTAGTTGCGTGGGCTCAGTAGCTGTGGCTCGTGGGCTCTAGAGCACAGGCTCAGTAGTTGTGGCGCACGGGCTTAGCTGCTCCGTGGCATGTGGGATCTTCCCAGACCAGGGCTTGAACCCGCGTCCCCTGCATTGGCAGGCAGATTCTTAACCACTGCGCCACCGGGGAAGCCCTCATTATCTACTGTTGCTAATAGATTCTATTTTCCAGACACAGCTATTTATCTAGAAACCTTAAGCAAAACACCTCCAGCATTTCAAGAGTTGACAGATAAAGGGCAAGGATCAGATGAGAACATTTTCAAACTTTAAAATTCAGCTTTTAAAATGACATAATAAGTAAGACCTAAAGGGGTGTCTCATATCTATCAGATAGAGTTGGAAAACACTTTATCTCAGATTCAGTAATTCAGACAGTTGGTTTTTCATAATGTAGGTTTTGCTTTAATACTTGGTAGTACCTCTGTGGCTATATAGGATTTTCTTCCCATTCCCTATTCTGACTGATGAAAGAAAGAGAGGGAGTTTGGGATGAGGGAGAGGGAAAGAGGCTTTTACTAAAAATACCACTTGGACTTGCTCTGAATAGTGGTCACAACTGGAAAGATGATTTCTTTTTATAGATAAAGAGTCTGTAAAACTTTTAAGTATTTCTTTAATGCAGAGTAAGTACCTGCACCATCCTGCAAGATGATTTTATTTTTGGTAGCTGACTGTGGGCATAATTAGGGTTTCATTATATTTCAGCATAGTAATTACCTTCTCATATGTAATGTTGAGGAGCAATATCCACTCTCAACTTCTTGCAATTGGCAATTAAACACTTTTTTTTGGTATAATTTGTCATAAGAAATAAGTGTTTCAGTCACCAAATACCTATGGATTTTAAGTAAGATGTCATGGTAAGATGTGTATTTTAAAGAACAGTTTTGACTCATAAGCAGGAAAACAAACTTGAAAAAAATTTTTAAATAATTTTAAAAAGGCAAACTTGAAAACCTTTGGGAAAAGACAATAATATTGTCCTAAATTTGTTTATCTACTACATTATATATATCATTTTTCTGTAAGCAGAACAAAGAAGACGTTTTAGGAATTGAGTATATTATAGAATAATGTTTCACATACTGCATAAAGTATCTATGTGCTTTAAAAATAAACAAAAAAAACCCACTTAGCACTTCTGTTTTTTCTCTATCATGCTTGATAACCAAATATGTATATCATTTGGTTGAGAGAATTGTGTATTGTTTTTGTGTGTGTCTTCTATAGGGCAAATGCATCAGTAATAATGACAATAGGCCAAGAGAATTTCACTTTCAAAAAGGCAAAACCATTGACTTCACACACAAACAAGTCCATATATCTATGTCTGTCTGTTTTAGTGTTTATCTCTTCTCCAGAAGGATAGGAATGTCTAGAGAAAATCTATTTTGGTAAACCAAAAGAGTAAAAATATATAAACCTAAATAGTTAGACACTTAAAGTTGAAAATAATGTGGCTTCAACAAGGAGAGATACTCAACTTACAGTATTGTGAGATTTACCTCACTTAGTACAAAAGACATATTAGTAATTTTAGTAATGGACTGTAAACAAATGCCTCTAAATGTACCCAATTTTTACAAAACAGATTTTCACCTTAAAATGTATAATTTTAAAAATATCCCAGAATTAAAGTATTCTTTACAACAGCAGTCCCCAATCTTTTTGCACCAGGGACCGGTTTTGTGAAAGACAATTTCTCCATGGACTGGGGGGCAGGGTATGGTTTCGGGATGATTCAAGCTCATTACATTTATTGTGCACTTTATTTCTATTATTATTACATTGTATATATAATGAAATAATTATACAACTCACCATAATGCAGGATCAGTGAGAGCCCTGAGCTTGTTTTCCTGCAGCTAGATGGTCCCATCTGGGGGTGATGGGAGACAGGGACACCTGAAGTGTGTTGCTTATGTCCAGTTTACCCCGTAAGATGCAGCTTAATTGTCACTTGCCACTCACTGATAGGGTTTTTTGTTTGTTTTTTTAGCGGTATGCGGGCCTCTCACTGTTGTGGCCTCTTCTGTTGCGGAGCACAGGCTCCGGACGTGCAGGCTCAGCGGCCATGGCTCACGGGCCCAGCCGCTCCGCAGCATATGGGATCTTCCCAGACTGGGGCACGAACCCGTGTCCCCTGCATTGGCAGGCGGACTCTCAACCACTGCGCCACCAGGGCAGCCCAACTGATAGGGTTTTGATATGAGTCTGCAAGCAATTGATTTATTATGGTCTCTGTGCAGTCAAACCCTCTCCTGTTGATAATCTGTATTTGCAGCCGCTGCCCAGCGCTAGCATCACCGCCTCAGCTCCACCTCAGATCATCAGGCATTAGATTCTCATAAGGAGCACGCAACGTAGATCCCTTGCATACGCAGTTCACAGTAGGGTTCGCCCTCCTATGAGAATCTGATGCCTCCACTGATCTGACAGGTGGTGGAGCTCAGGCGGTGATACAAGTGATGGGGAGCGGCTGTAAACACAGATGAAGCTTCGCTTGCTTGCCCACCACTCACCTCCTGCTGCGCGGCCCAGTTCCTAGCGGTCCATGGACCAGTACTGGTCCGTGGCCCAGGGGTTGGGGACCCCTGCTTTAGAAGACCCACTGTGATAATATGATTATGTTTAGACAGTAATTGTTTTTCATAGTTTTGACCCCACCTCAGAGTGTCCCAAAGATTATTATGTTATTAAAAGAAGACTTACTTTAACCATTATGGATTTCATTTCAAGGTTAGTATATCATAACTGAAAGTGAAACAACTTTCTGACTTCAGTATATTTTTTCTTTGGAACATTTTTTTCATTTTGTCCATCAAGTAAGAATTATTAATGGTAGGACTCTAGAAATTGATTACAAGAAAACTGGAAAATACACAAATATGTGGAGATTAAAAAACATGTTCCTGAATAACCAGTGGGTCAAAGAAATCAAAAAAATATCTTGAGTCAAATGAAAATAGAAATACAACATACCAAAACTTATGAGATGCAGCAAAAGCATTTCTAATAAGTTTATCCTGATAAATACCTACGTTAAGAAAAAAGATCTCAAATAAACAACCTAATTTTACACCTCAAGGAAATAGAAAAAAAAGAACAAACTAAGTCTAAAATTAGTAAAAAGAAAAAAATAATAAGGATCAGAGAAAAAAAATGAGAATGATCTTCCAAAAAAGCAGAAGAGGAAGGAACATATTTAAATTCATTTTATGAAGGTCAGGATTACCAGGATACCAAAGCCAGACAAGGACACTAGGAAAAAAAAAAAGTTAAAGACCAATATCCCTGATGAGCCTAGATGCAAAAATCCTCTACAAAATATTAACAAACCAACAATACATTAAAAGGATCATATACCATGATCAAGTGGGATTTATTCCAGGGATGCAAAAATGCTTCAACACCCACAAATCAATCAGCGTGATACACCACATTAGCAAAATGAAGTATAAAAATCATATGATCATCTCATTAGATGCAGAAGAAGCATTTGACAAAATTCAACATCTTTTCATAATAAAAATTCTCAACAAGCTCGTTACAGAGGGAACGTACCTCAACATAATAAAGGCCATATATGACAAGCCCTCAGCTAAAATCATACTCAGTGGTGAAATGCTGAAGCTTTTCCCTCTAAGGTGAGGAATGAAACAAGGGTGTCCACTTTCACCACTTTTATTCAACATAGTAGTGGAAGTCTTAGCCAGAGCAATTATGCAGGAAAAAGAAATAAAAGACATCCAAATTGGAAAGGAAGAAGTAAAACTGTCTCTATTCTCAGATGGAATTATATTATATGTAGAAACTCTAAAGACTCCACCAAAAAACTCTCAGAAGTAATAAACAAATTCAGTAGTGTTACAGGATACAAAATCAATGTACAAAAATAAATTGTGTTTCCATATGCCAACAAACCATCAGAAAGAAAAATTAAGATAACAATTCCATTTACAATAGCATCAAAAACAATAAAATATTTAGAAATAAATTTAAGCAAAGAGATGAAAGATCTCTATACTAAAAACTATATGACCCTGATGAAAGAAATTGAAGAAGACACAAATAAATGGAAAGATACTCCATGTTCCTAGATCAGAAGAATAATATTGTTAAAATAGCCATACTACCCAAACCCATTTACAGATGCAATGAAATCCCTATCAAAATTCCAAAGGTATTTTTTACAGAAATAAAACAATCTTAAAATGTGTATGGAACCACAAAACACCCCAAATAGCCAAAACAATCTCAAGAAAGAACAAAGATGGATGTATAAAACTTCCTGATTTCAAACTATATTACAAAGCTATAGTAAACAGGAAAGTTTGGTATTCACAAAACCAACCAACAAACAAAAAAACAAAAAAAAACAGATATAGATGAATGGTGCAGAATAAGGAGCCCAGAAATAAACCTACACAGATATGGTCAATTAATTTTGACAAAGGAGCCAAGAATATGTAATGGAGAAAGGACAATATCTTCAATAAGTGATGTTGGGAAACCTGGACAACTACATGGAACACAATGAAACTGGACCTCTATCTTATACCCTACACAAAAATCAACTGAAAATGGATTAAAGATTTGAATATAAGACCTGAAGCCATAAAACTCCTAGAGGAAAACATAGGGAGTAAGCTCCTTGACCTTAGTCCTGGCAATGATTTTTTGGAGTTGACTCCAAAATCAAAGGCAAGAAAAGCAAATTAAACGAGTAGGACTAAATCAAATCAAAATGTATCTGCTTAGTAAATGAAAACATCAACAAAATGAAAAGACAACCTCTGGAATGGGAGAAAATATTTACAAACCACATGTTCAATATGGGTTAATATCCAAACTGTACAAGGAACTCACACAACTCAATAGCAAAATAAATAAATAAAAATCCAATTAAAAAGTGGGCAAAGCACCTGAATAGACATTTTTTCAAAGAACATATACAAATGGCCAACAGGTACATGAAAAAGTACTCAACATCACACATCATCAGGAAAATACAAATCAAAACCACAATGAGATCATCTCATACCTGTTAGGATGACTATTACCAAAAAGACAGGAGAAAACAAATTCTGGCCAGGATGTAGAGAAAAGAGAACTCTTGTGTGCTGCTCTTGGATATGTAAACTGTTCCAGTCACTATGGAAAACAGTATATAGGTTTCTCAAAAAATTAAAAATAGAACTACCGTATGATCCAGCAACCCCTCCTTCTGGATATATACCCACAAGTATGAAAACACCTAAGTGTCTATCAAGAAACATTTTACATATATATGTAAAATATATATTATTACATATATAAATATATATAATTCAACCTTAAAAAAGGAAGGAAATCCTGCTGGAGGACGTTATCCTAAGTGACATAAGCCAGACAAACAAATAATGCATGATATCACTTATATGTGGAATCTAAGAACAACAGAAAGTTGAACTCATGCACAAAGAGAGTAGAAAAGTGGTTGTCAGATCTGGGGAATGAAGGTAGAAGGGTATGGACTTTCAGTTATAGAATGGATGAATAGGGTTTGAGGATCTAATATGTAAATGGTGAATATAGTTGATAACCCTGTATTGTATAATAAAATTGCTAAGAGAATAGAACTCAAATGTTCCCGCAAAAAAGAAAAAGGAAATATGGCAAATATGTAAGGTGATGGATGTATTAATTAACTAGACGGGGGAATCCTTTCACTATATATATGTATATCAAATCATCATGTTGTACACTTTAGATATCTTACAATATTATTTGTTAATTATACCTCAGTAAAACTGAAAAAAAGGTATTTTGAAGCTATCTTTGTGGTCACTAAAAATATATATATATATAGTCAGTACATGGATAGTAGTAAAACTATTACCCAATAAGAATCAGCATAAATTACTTCCTTTAAAATTAGAGTCAAGAAATAAATCCACTGATACAGCTTAGGGATATTGCATATAGGATTTTGGCTGCTAAGAACTATTTTGATGTTTTTATTAAAATATGGTATAGGGCTTCCCTGGTGGCACAGTGGTTGAGAATCCGCCTGCCGATGCAGGGGACACGGGTTCGTGCCCCGGTCCGGGAGGATACCGCATGCCGCGGAGCGGTTGGGCCCGTGAGCCGTGGCCACTGAGCCTGCGCGTCCAGAGCCTGTGCTCCGCAACGGGAGAGGCCACAGCAGTGAGAGGCCCGCGTACCGCAAAAAAAAAAAAAAAAAAAAAAAAAAATATATATATATATATATATGGTATAAAATGTACACAAATATATGCCATTCCCCCAAGCCATTATTTTATAAAAATGCATTTTATACTTAGACCTCACTCATAAACCTACGTGAGTTAATATGTACAAATAATGCAAAATGAGTAAATTGCTTCACTTCCTGAATGTTTTTATTCATAGAAACTGTTGTCTATATGAAATAGGTATTTTGTAATAGGTATTTTGTTTGTATCACAAGGTGATATCAGGCCTCATTCACGCATGAGGTTTTGTGAAAAAATTCCATTACCTTATAGCAAGTTGTTTTGATAAATAAAAGTGAAACTTCAAAGGTCATAACAAGTCTAATCTCACACTGTGCAACCCTCAAAACTTAAATTTGTATAATTGTCTGTATGATTACATATAGACATTACATTACCCATTTTCTGCAAAAATGGGCCTAAATCTCCTTAACCCACATGCTTAATGTGATGATTTACTGAGTAAGGTTTTTGAAAATTCTTACTACTCTTCCATCCACATACATAAATTTCAATACCTAGTTCTTTATTTTATCCCTTTTTTTCTAGCCATGTAAATTGAAAGAGGAATGATAGCATATATGGGTTAAGTGAAGGAAAAATTTAAATGCCTTTATTCTATTGCTGACTCTATTTTGACCTAAGAACATGAATTAATTAATCTGTTATCAAGGGAAAAGAGACTGTTAAAAAATTATGACATGGTACATATCCAATGGATCGAAAATAAATTAATGCCTAATCAACTTTTTCCTGATTTCTTGAAGACAGGGATTTAAAAGGGTTCTGCAAGCCAAGTATATACTTTCAATATCAAATTTATGTTATCTTTACAGATATTTCAAATTTTACAGAGAAATAGAAAATTTAGTGTTCTTTTCTATCATTCCATAATTGCTAAGGAGTAAATGAAATCTAGCCTGTCACCATGACTTTCTCTGCATAAGAGAAAAAGCCATACGTGCCACTGCAGAGGTACAGAGGATGAGCTGTGTCTGCTCAGAGGAAGAAGTACTACCCTCTAAGTTGAATAATCATGGACAGCCTGCTTTTTTATTTCCAGATGTGGCATTTGAACTGAACCTTAGTGGATGTATTGCATAGACAGGTGGAGGTGGGTTTTGAAGCACAGAAATTTAGATGTAAAAAGCAAAAACATAGGCAAAGGTAGATGCTGACTTTGGACGAGCAAGTGGTACTGATGATGAGCATAAAGTACATGGTGAGAAGCCCTGGAAAGTAAGGGTGGAAAGACTGGGTCAAAGAGGGAAAGGCCATTACTGCAATCTAAGAACTGTAGAAAATGGACAAGATGTGAGCTTTTGAACATATAATTAGTGTCAATGTTACAGTATCTATATATCAGCACTGTGGGTGATGGTTCAGAGGAGAGAGAAGACTGGCCAGGAGAACCAGTTATGAGAGCATTGTTATTCAGATGGCCTAACTAGGCAAGTGGGTACAGTGAGGCTGGGGAAGAACAGTTTGGAAGAGGGATTGCTTCCGAAAAATACTCATTAAAGTGAGAAGTCTAGATTTGGAGGGAAAGTGGTATGAGAGAAAACAAAGAATTTTCTGAGATTGTCAGAAAATTGTTTGGGTGAAATCCCATTAGTAGACAGAGGGCTTCCTTAGAGATCACAAAACGAGGTTAAGTTCTGTCAGTATTCATTGTGAGGAACCAGCGGCATTTCAGAATTGATGCCTTTGTGGCTACTGAAAATGTATGGTTAGTCTCTCTCTCGTGAGAGAGAGAGAGTTTAAGATGAAAAGCCAGGATTAATCTTCAGGGAGTAAATCTAGGACGTGGCTTAGGTGTAGAAGATTTAGAGTGGCCGGGAAGTACCTAACGTATAGAAGTTAAAGAAGTAATTATATTTAGGGAACCACAAGAGAAAGGGATTCCAGTGAAAGAGTGTTCATGACATGTAATAAAGTAAGAAGATGTCAGAAGGAGAAAAGAGCCACGTTTATGATAAAAAGGGAGAGAAGAGGTTCAGGCAGAGGGCAGCAGTGCCTTAAAGAGAACAAGTTGAAAGAGGCATAGAAAAGCTACTGAATTTACTGATTTGAAAGAGATCGGCTGGGGAGAGCAGCTCCAGTATACTGGGAAGGGTGGAGACAAGCCTGGAAAGGATGAAGTGTTGGCAACTGAGAAAGATACCGGCAACACTGAGAGTTTCTATTCTGCTTACGATTTTGCACCCTTGCGAATTTTTTCTAAGGGAAGAGCCTCCATTTTTTGAGTTATGCTTTGTTACAATAATTAATATTCACTGACTAATTTACAAAGTTGGATATTTTACAAAACAGAAGAAGCAAAAAAAATTTAACAGAATCCCTTCTGTCCTTTTTGCCTGCTTCGACTTCTGCAGTTGTTCTTCTGAAAACCTTTTTACTGAAGCAAATCACCCTTAATCAGCTTCGTGATACCCTATCACATGATTAACTCCAGGTGGCTTTCTCTGGATTAGAATGATTTAGGGAAATCTCTTACCATCAGATACTTTGAACTGTAAATTCTGGATTGTAGTTTCTGGTGACAGATTTTTACAGACAATTCAGAAATAAGCACATCTGCAGGAATTAAAAGAAGTCTTTTTTGCTTCTTCAGATAGGAAGAAATGCCTTATCTTTAAAATAAAATTTATGATGTTGGAGGTTGAGAAACATGGCATCAGCGAAGTATCAAGTGGTTAGGCTACTGCACTGGGCTTTTGTAAATAGAGGAATAATATCACCTGTCCCTGGATTCTTTGTGAGGAACCGCACCTAGGAGCAGCACATTTGATAATGCTTGTTAGAACAGTGGTTATATCTAACTTCCTATTTCCAGAGATTTTTATTGTTTACTGCGTTGTTTCTCTCATATCTCTGTGGTTGAAACACACAACTTCTCATGATCTGACTCTTTCTTATCTTTCGCACCTTTCCTCCCTTGCAGTTTGCACTCTATCAAATCACATGTTCCATTTGTTTAGAAAGCTCCTTCTGGCCCAGTCTGACATACTTCGATTAATCCCTCAAAACTCAGATCCAATAAAACTGTTATCATTAAGTTTGTCTCCTGAACCTGCCTCAGATACAATCAGTCGTTTCTGTATGCTGACTTTCTCTCTTGTGCAAATGTTTACCGTTAGTGGTATTTTTTATATCTGTCTTCTCAAGTAGACTGGAAGCATCTTGAGAAGAAGGCCCGTGATTTGTCATTTGTCTGTCTTCAATCCTAACCTGGCACCTGAAACAGAATAGGAGTTCAAGTGTTTTGTTTTTCATTGATTGGAATCGAGTCCAATATTTGGCTCTAAAATAATGTGAAAGGAAGTGTAATATACTATTATCTTTTCTGTCTGTGAAAACTTTCAATTTCCTCCTAATTCCTAACGTTCCATTAAAAAAATTGGTGCTATATCCTGGGGCTGGAAGACATGCTTATTTATTGTCAGTGTATCAGAACAGCATTTAGCTTTTGTTGAAATAATTTGCATGCCTTTCCCACTTTAAGAAACATCACAGAAAGAAGATAATCTGCCTTAGTGGGTCAACTATGAATCTAATGATCCTCAAGTCAGAAGTTCCTTTTTTATGCTTGAATAAATGGCTTTTCATTTTAATGCGTATAGGTGATGGGAAGCATTTTTAAAGCAATCAATAACATACATTGAGTACTTACTTTACACAAAGAATTATTCAAACTGAACTGAACTAAGAAACTTTTTTGGCTAGCTGTTTACTTAAAATGGGAATAAACAAAAAGTGAAAACAATAATTTGCAAACATTTTTGAAGCCAATTAACATAAAAATAAGCATCTTCATGATGCTTAAGCATTTTATTCTTGAAAATGCATTGTGTTAAATCCTGTGGAAATGGAAGGAAGGAATGAAAGGGCTAATGGGAAAAAAAATGAGATCTAGAACCCAAAATGACTAGATCCAAGAAAAACGACGGAAGGAAACAGAGTAGAAGTGAGGTGAGGGACAGAGATGATCACAGCCAGTTTGGTTAAGATACACATAAAAATCTGACCTGGAGTGATTCACAAAGCCGTGAGTTCTACAAGCTACAGGGAAAATCTGTGCTTTTGGAGACAAGGACATGTAACTAGTGTCGTGCTATATATGCTGTTTCTTCTTTCCTACTTTTACAACAATTATTATGGAAATAACTATTTATTGCTTACTTAGCATGTGCCAAAAGGTATGTTATCACTTTACATGCATAATTATATTTAATATTCACAAAACTCTGACATGACTATAATCCCCCCATTCTAGATAGGCAGTTTGAATCCTAGGTAAATAATCTGTCCAAGAACACAGAGCTGGTAAGTGGTAGAGGCAAGATTCATATCCAGACAGCCTGATTCCTGAAAGCATAGATTTAAGCAAATTTTGTATTATAATTTCAGATTAGTTATTTATTTATCTTTTTATTCAGGAAACTTTCACTAAATATCTATCTGTAGAAGGCATTAGAAAAAAGGGATAAAGAAATAGCTCTCTGAACAGCTCAGGAGTATTAGTCACTCAAATAAGATGTAACACCTACAAGTGCCAGTTGCTAAAGCAAGACCGAGCATCAAATCCAGAGAATGTGGGAAAGGGGGAGACACGTGAGGAAACAAGATAGCATCAAGAAGTTCTGGAACTATCAAGGAATGTGTACAAAAGTCATTGTGCAAATACAATATTTAGACAGAATGTTTTGTCAACCAACATAAGCCTTGGTATTATATGTTTTTTTAATCCTGCTCTAAATAAAACTTTTTATGTAAATGGTGCTTAACAGCACTTTCCAAGTTCTTTCTGATGTATTGAGTCCTCTCGTTTACCCTTAAAGTTTGTGGTATGTCCCCCATTTTACCGAAGTGGAAATGTAAGTTTTAAGAGTTTAGGTGACATAGCTAGTAAATATCAAAGACAGAATTTGTTCTGAGTTCTTCCAGCACTAACTTTATTATTCTTCCAACTAAATCACTGCTTCTCTAACATTTCCTCTGAAGCTTTCCTTAAAGCAGGGGACAGTGTATGTGCGTGTCCCTGGCAAGTCTGGGCGGAGAGCCTGAAGCGGCCCTGAAAACACAGAACTCCTTTGAAATCTTCTGTTTTATATAAAACATGAAAAATAATGATTCTGCTGTTTTCATATGCACACAAGTGGAAAAACTTTTATAAGTGCACACATTGAAAACTTTTTCACCTTTAGTTAAATTTGATTCTCAAGGCAGTATTGCTGAATTTCCCCTTTGTCATGTAATGCCTTTTGACTGGCCACCAGTAACTCATATATGGGATAGAAAAATTGCAGAATTATACTATGATAGAAATTTTTAATTTACTGCTGATGAACTATGTGGTTTACTACAATAATAGCTATTCTACTTTTTTAAAATATATATATAGCAGTTGTTTAGAGTTTTGGATCTTTGTATCTCATTTATTTGAAAGATTTAGGGCTGGTATTGGAGTGGGCTTGGTGTTGGGGTTCATTGTGAGTTTATTTTCTTAAAAATATATGGGGGAGCAGTTTATTAGTCACTCCCGAATCTGAGCCATGAACGGGTCTCCTTGGTTACAGATTGAGGACGTTTCCAGTGAGAGGCCTCTATGCTGCTAGTGACTTCCCTATGATCAATGCCTTGTATTCAGCACAGTTTTACTTTCTAGCTGAGGCTGGGATGCACCAAGCCTTAAGTGGAACGATGCTTAAATAGCAAGAGGGATGGGAAGCCAACAGGAACATGCAACAGATCCAAGGGCAGAAAAACAGCCACAAGTAGGAAGTCACAAATAATTCATGAAAAAAATATTGGAATGGTAAATAGAGTACAGTGCAAGAAAGGATTGCATGCAACAGGGAGCCTTTTTGAAGGATCCCTAGGCATGATGTACAGCACTGTGATCCTCTAAACATTATAGAACGAGATGGCAAAGAGGGGTAAGACAGCTTAGCCTGGAAGCAGGATGGGCAGGAAGAAGCTCAGGGAGCAGATGAAACCAGCAACGCTGGGCTCAACCAGGTGCTGGGGGGGCTGCTGCCTCCTTAGTGTGATTCAGGTGGCCAGTGTTTCACCGCAGCACTGGAAGACTATTTCTAGTGTAGCTTTAGAGCAGGACAAAATTAACTTGCGAAGTACTGTGTTGCTATCATTTCTGGTTCTAGGAGAAAAAAAAATTATCTGGATAAAACCTGATTGCAAATGTTTAGGATAAGAAATGGACTGTAATCACAGAGCTAGGAGGGGCATCATGTACCACATGATAAAACTGGGTCACTGAAAGATCAAATGATCTGTCCAATAAAATACAGAATCATAATGCTAGAACCAGGAGAAGAACGCAGATTTTCTGGGTTCTTTGGGGCAAAGTTCCACGTGGAGAAAACATGAAAACTACTATAATATTTTAATTTAATATCAGATTGCATAGCATGTTCTTTTTTTGGCTTTTATCATTTTTAAAAATTATTTTTTGTTATCTTTCAAAGTAATTTATGGTCTTTGAGCACATAGAATATTGGATATACTGTAGCCAGGAACATTGGCAGTGTTTTGTGAATTGCAGATTAAAGTTGGTAAGAAACCGAAACTGGTCATTGGAAATAAATACACAGGATTCCTTATTAGAATAATGAGGATGAACATACTATTTTTCTGCAATTTAATAATTTAATTTGCTACTTTCTGCAACCTTTCCATTTTGATTGCAATCCCACTTACCTATTCTGAACTCAAGCACTTAACTATATACCGCCACTAATCCCCTCAGTTTTTTTGGTTGCCAATGATTAGAATAAACTCTAAACCACTAATCTATGGAAATTTATTTCCTGACATAAAGCATCATTCTACACATTTTAAGTAATCAGTTTGTTAGGGTTATTCCTTTCTTCCAAGCCATTTTCTTTAGCATTTTCACTTTTATGAACTTTTTTTCAAAATACGTAAGGCTTGACAACTGAAGATAAATTATCAAACTCAGAAATCTAGAAAGAAGAAAGTAAAGTATGTATCATAGCACCATCAAAGGATGGTAAAGTTTAACCTCTCAACATAATTTATGCTTAACATATAACTAATACAGTAATATTATATATAATTTTAAAATTTTTTACTTAACATTCATAATGTTCTATTTCATCATTACAAATTCTTACTGAGCATTGTAAATATGTGCCTTCATTTTATTTGACAGTCATTTACTTGACATTTAGTTATGCTTAATTTTGTCTATTATAAACAGTGTTGTGATAAATATCTTTTGGCTTAAATATTTGCCATATGACATTTTCTGGAGATAGAGTTTCATACACCAAAAGCTTTAAAAAATGTAACCTACTTATTTGTGTGTTAGAGACAAACAATCCTTCCACCACGGCCAATCCCCACTCACCCACACTTAATGCTCCTAAGAGCTGGGCCTAGGGTAGAATTGTTTATAGTTCAGGCACTTTCCCAGCATAGTTGATGTAACTTCCAGAGGAGTCTGTGCTGAAGCTTTTACCTTTTAGTCCTTAACTGTGCAACTTCCCCATCCCTACCATGTGCTAAATACACGAATTTGCACTGGATGGTCAAAGCAAACCTATTCTGAGCCCAAATATTTGAATTTTTATAGCTCCACGACCTCTACCTTCACCCCTCAGATCTTGTCAGTGAAGAATATGGAGTTGTTTCTTTCCAGCAAATCTGTTGTTTCAGATGGGTATCACTGTTGTATTTCTTTCTAAGACCAGTTTGAAAAATGGGTGTCTATTTGTGTGTTGTTTAACTGTCTAGAAATATGACATAAATAAATTTTTAAAAATCCAAAACAAATTAAAATTGTTTTCTTTTGTATAGATCTCATTGGGTACCACAAAACTATTTTTACCTTGGGGGGACTAGTTTTAAAAAAGGATACTACATTGTAGCTACTCAACATAGTAAATACAATATTTTATATAGGAAAATTTGCATAAAGAATCTAAAACCTGACTTGAGTCTTTCTGCTTCATCACCAAGTAAGATAAACAAGAATAAAAGTTTTTAAATGACCCTAAAAAAATGTTAGTATTTTTTCTCATTTTAATATTCCTAAGATAGTATATTAAAATGCAGTTTTTATTAGGCATTTTAAATTACCATTTTTGATTACTGTACACTTATATCATATTAACATTTTCATACGTGTAGAATGTATGAGCATATATACAGTGTGTGTGTGTATAGTAGAGCATTTGTAAATAGAGAAAAGCATAAGAAACAAAAGCAAACTCACCCCTCAGAATAAGCAACTGATAATACTTACGCACGTATCCAATTTATTATTATGTTAAATATGTATACAGTTTTTAACTTTTCTGTAGTATGTATATATGTATATATATTTAGTCTTCTTTTAGAATAGTTTTGATAATACACTGCAACACAGTTTTGGCATCTGCTTTTTTTCTACATTGCTGTTAAAAATATTTTCTGTTGTTTAATTGTTCTGTCAAAACATAATATTTCATGGTTACATAATATTTATTCAAAAGGGTATACCATCTTTTTAATTAATTCTTTTTTCTTGAGTATTTAGGTTAATTTTAGTAGTTTACCACTCCCAATATTATATCTAAGATAAACATTGATCTTCGATCTCGGGGGATATTTCTGGTTATTTTATTAAAATAAAAGCCTAGAAGTGGAATTTCTGTATATATAAACACTTTTCTCTTCAGAACATCCTCCAAGAATGGCTATGCCAGTATATACTGATTTCAGCAATGCTTACGGTGTGTGTTCTGCACCTCACAAGGCTGAGTGTTAGTACTAAATGATGAACACATAAAGTGCCATTTTGGTGTGGAAAAAGTGGTTTCTTAACCAAGATTCAAAGTTCATTTTTGAGATTATTAGTGATACTAAATGTTTGCCTATTTTATTGAACATTTGCATTTTTTATAGTGAATAATTATTTGATTGTACCCTTTACACATTTTTTTTTTCCGATTGGTAAAAACTCTTTAAATCTCATGGTATATACTCTCTCATATGTGTTACACACATTTTTCCTGTATTTTAGTTTGTTGTTTAACTTTTGCTTTCAAAATAAATTTAGTAATTTCCTTTTTTCTTTTCTTAAGAATAGGAATACTTAATTTTAAAACCATGTGGATTCATTTAGATTTTGGATCTCAGGTACATAGGATTGCAGTAATCATAGAGCTATTATTGATTGATGGAAGGATTGATTTCTTTTTATCTTTATTCTCCCATCTTATTTCTCTCCGTACTCATTATGCAACCACTCTATTGTATTTTATATTTATTATATATATATATACATATATATCCTATTTCTTCTTCCATTTTTTGTTGTATTCACTTTAATTTGCATGCATTGTTTAGATTGTAAATTTCAGTCTGCTCCGTATATTTTTCACTCAGGGGTTTTAAGATCTAGCCATCGTTGCTGTGGTTATGTCCAACCATTGCACTGCCCAGTATTCTATAATGTGTGAATCCGTCAACTCTGAAAGTGATGAACACCAAGACTGCATCTATCTCTTCGACACAACTGCAGTATGCATCCTATTGGACAGCACCGATTCTGGATCTGTATGAGACAGTGGTGTGTGTGTGTTTGTGTACCTAAGAGAGGAATTTCTAGGTCATATGGTACTTACATTTAATTGAACAAATTACTGCCAGACTGCTCTTCAGAATGAGTGGAGTCTATGCTGTCAACAGCCGAGCATAATGATTTCTGTATTACCTACTCTCTTTCATACATCTGTCTTTATAAACTTTAATGGTCTATGCAGTGAAATATATCTTTGTTGTTTTAATTTTTATTATCCTGATCACTACTGAATTTGAATATCTTCCATTTGCTTTTTATTAGTCTTTCTTAAATTGCTCGTTGGTATTCTTCACCAGTTTTTATTAGACTGTCTATTTTTGCTGATTTGCAGTAATTGCTACACATTTATCCATTCATTAATTTATGTAACAAATGCTCATACGTTGCTTCCTTTGTGCAAGGCATTGTTCTAGGCTCTAGGGATACAGTTGTGACCAAGAAAACCAATCAATCAATAAAATCATATTCTCCTGAAAGTTCCCATCTTGATTAGAAATATAGATACATCTTCCTAGTCCTATCTTGATTAGGAATGTAATAAGTAAGATCCGTAAATCAAAAACATAATGTTGCAGAGTAATATTATGAATATTAAGGAGAAAAATCTAATAAGCGTAGAAGAGAATGTTGAAATTTCAGCTGGAGGGAGCAGTAGTGCCACTGAAATTTTGCATAAAAAGGGCAGAGAAGGCATCCCACTGAAAAAGATGACTTTTTAATGAAAACATGAAATACGTGTGTTCTGATATTACTTGGTTTGGGTATAGTTAACATATTTTCCAATATGTCAGGCTGTTACAGTACATGATATCTTGTGTTAAACAAAATTTCTTAATTTGGATGTTACATGTTATTCAGTTTTTTGGCTTTTGGTTGGCAGTTGAAGGGTTTGGTTTAGAAAATGCTTACCTAGTCCAAGTCACAAATGTGTTCTCCATTTTTGTTGCTTACAAAGGTAACATGAATTCCAAGTGGGCCTTCTCACAAACTACTGCTTCCTCTTTCCACATCACTACCTCAAAACAAGAGGAGGTTCTAACAATATAAAACCTCTATGGCTCTCATAACGTTACACTTCTTTTTCAAAAGTAGAGTTGTAGAAATCCATTCTTTGGCTTCTTCTTATTTTCTTCCCAGTGCATTCATTATACATGGTAGAAATTCCTGAATGATTGCAGTACATCACCATTTTGGCATTATTAGAAAATAATTAAGGGAGAGACAAGTCAACTCATATATCCTAGACAACTTTATGTGCCAAACCAGAGCTACGTGCTTGCAATGACTCTGTTTCATTTAAGCCTTCCAGCACCATTTTGATACAGGTATTATTATTCCAATTTTACCATTGGTTCTGACAGAAATTTTGAGCATGCCTAGTGTCATGCAATCACTTTTGATATAGATTGAGTCAAACTCAACTTCGTGACTCTAAAGTCTATCTTCTTTCCACTATCATAATCTTAAAGATAACACCTAATAGTTATTAAGTGATAAGTGCACTAAACATTTGCGTATTCTTAAATTGAGTCTTCAAAGCAAAATGTAGAATTGAGGAAATTAAGGCATAAAGAGGATAAGTAAATTGCCAAAATCAAATACCTATAATCCTTTGAGGATCTCAAATTTAGGCAATCCCTCTTCAGGATTTATCGTAATCCCTCTCGCACTCTGGTGCTTCCTCTCCCCTCTATTCTTTTTTGAAATATGATTTCTTGTTTTATTTAGTAACATCCTCTCCTATTGCAATTTTCCAAGACTGTATGTATAAAAACTTTTCTGAGGATTCTTGTTTGACCCCTGGAAACAGGATGTTATTTATTCCCTCTAAGAAGCATCCCCAGATCCACTTTGTTAAAACTCCCTTTTCCATTGGTTAGCCTCTCCAGAAATCATAATTGATAAATTTCTGCTGTATTTTTTTTTCTACAGTGTCATTCTAGTGTTTAAAACATGGTGCTTTCTTTTTAACCCCTTTTATTCAGGTGAGGATCTTTCTACTTGTAGACCCTTGCTGGAATTGAAAGGCAGCCTTGTTCTACCTTTCTGAGAATTCCACTGTATTTGTTGGGAAGTGAAGAATGAGAGCAGTAAAGGACAGACATCTCCTAAACTGACTGGACACCATTCAAGTCCTCTCCCTAGTTAACTGCATAACGTTCATTTGAAATCCAGTATCAACAATTCCCTGAAGCCAGTTCTCAGGACTCTTTGTCCTTTAGGAAAATGAGATTTTGGAGGAAGGAGGGAAGGAATGTATATCCTTCTTTCCCTCTGTCCCTGAACCTGAACCCTTTTCCCCTTTAGTAAAAAAGCAAGTGTGAACTACACAAATGTTCAAAGGGTGTAGTAAATGCCAATTGTTGCTTTCTTATATGCTTTCCCCTTGCTTAAGCTTTCTTTCTTTTCTTTAAAATTCAGTTTTTATTGGCATATAGTTGATTTACAATGTTGTGTTAGTTTCTGCTGTACAGCAAAGTGAATTAGTTATACATATACATGTATCCACTCTTTTTTTTATTTTTATTTTTTTTGTGGTACGCGGGCCTCTCACTGCTGTGGCCTCTCCCGTTGCAGAGCACAGGCTCCGGATGCGCAGGCTCAGCGGCCATGGCTCACGGGCCCAGCTGCTCTGTGGCATGTGGGATCTTCCCGGACCGGGGCATGAACCCACGTCCCCTGCATCGGCAGGCGGACTCTCAACCACTGAGCCACCAGGGAAGCCCTGGTCTCACTTTTTAAACATTGTGCTTCCTCAAGCAGACTTGCATTTATTTTCCTAATCTTCGTATATTGCCTGGATGATGAACATATGTGGCTGGTAAACAGATTCACCTCTAACATTTGAAGGAATGGGCAAGAGGAGAAATGGTGGCTAACTTACTGTAGATCTTCATAGTTAAAAGTTATAAATCATGCAACCAACAGTTAAATAATGTTTCCAACTTTGAACAATGCGCATTCTTAATGACATGAAAAGTGAGGTTTGAAGGTAGAGCTCTCAGGCTTCCTCAGTATTCCTCAGTAGAACTTGGTTCCCTGGAAAGTTGTCCCTGACAAGTCGTTGGGCCTGACTTCCAGCACTCATTCTCTCCATTCTTTCCCCACCCCGTTTGCAGTTATGAGGTCAGTCCAGCCTGCATGTCTAAGCTTGGTTCAGCCTCCTTCTCCTTGGCCACTCTTCAGATATGCATACCAGCCACTCAGTCCACCTCAGGGAGATCAAACAGGAAAAGAGACATGTACAGACCCAGAAAGCAGACTTCAGGCCACTTGGTCAAGCAATTCTGGAGTCCAGGGGAACAGGAGAATAATCTAGAAAGGAGGAGGGAGGATGTTGTCCAGACCCAAGGCTCTTTGTTCCACGGGGAAGCAGAGAGGATGGACAGTTCAGGGCCTGCTGAGGTGCAGGCTGATGGGCTGCAAGAGCTGCTCCTTAGGAGGTAATTGTCCAGACTTGGTCCTCTCGAAAGGAGGGGGAGAAGCGGAGATGGTTGGCCCCACCGACAGCTGCTTCCCAGCCTTGCAGTGCCAGACACTGGGCCTCCCTTTCCTCAGTTGTAAGCTTAAGCTGCATTTTCAAGGAAAGCCAAGACAGACTTAAAGAAATCCTGGAGTATAGATTTGTTTTTCCTCTTTAAAATGTCAAAAACTAGAAGTAATGGCCCAGTTTGTCTTTCTCGTTGTTTGTTTTTTCTCTGTAGCTTTCTGTATTACATAATTATCTAGTAAAATTAAACTAATGTAAATACATATTGAAAGCTAAGGTATCTGATTCTTGGTTCCCCAAATGAGGTTTTCCATGTTCTCCTTCAGGAAATTGATTCAGTTGCTGTGACGTGAGCCCCCCTTCACACGGTTATTTTGAAACTAGTGGCCCACTGACCACAAAAAGAAATAAAACCTAGACACACATACCATTTAGTTACTTTTAATACCTATCTTTCTGATTCTAATTCAACAATATTGGCCTCAAGCATTGTGGCATAACAAGAAATAAATATTTGGTCTTTTTCCCAGGCTCCTGGCACAGACCTCCTAACCCCTTGGAATCTCCATTGATAAGAGTGTCTTCTGTATACTCATGAAATGGCTGGTGACTGGGGTCCCCCAGAAGCTTCAGGATGGGGACTGGTCACCAGAGACACCAGGGCATGATTAGAAGTTTGCAACATCTGTGGGAGGGAAGAGTGGCTGGAGATCGAGTTAATCATTAATAGCCAATGATTCAATCAATAATTCCTACCTAATGAAACCTCCCTAAAACCCGCTAAACACTAGTGCTTTGGAGAGCTTCAGGTTGGCGAACAGAGTGAGGTGCTGGGAGGGCGGGCACCTGGAGAGAGCATGGAAGCTCCACTCCCCTTCCTCCGCAGCCTGCCCTGTGCACTTCTTTTATTTGACTGTTCCTGATTTGTATCTTATAATAAATTTGTAATAGTAAATAAAGTACTTTCCTGAGCTCTGCGAGTCATTCTAGCAAATTATCAAAACCCAAGGAGGGGTTTAGGGGAGCCCTTTGAATTTGTAGCTGGAAGGCCAGAAGTACAGGTGACAACCTGGGACTGCTGACTGGTATCTTAAGTGAGGGAAGTCTTATGGGACTGTTCCCTTAACTTGTGGGATCTGATGCTAACTCCAGGTAGACAGTGTCAGAATTGAATTGAGTTGTAGGATACCCAGCTGGTGGTGGAGAGTTGGAGAAGCCGTGTTGTAAAAGACACTACTCATCAGAAGTGCTGTGAGTAAAACCAGTTCCTTAGCAGTGTTCCATTTTTGAAAATGAAAGAAAAAAAATGGTGCATACATACACTTGGTATTGATGGTAAAGTTATCCTTATATATTTTGAATACCTGTTCTATAGCTACATTATAGGTCTTGCCATTTATTATCACTGAAAAATTAAAACAAATTTTCAATTAAATTTTGAAAATTTTAAAGACACTTCAGCTGTGTCAAAGCACATTGCCATTTTTACAAAAGTGCCTGTATAAATTTTCTTCTTCCAGATTTTCCTTGGTATCAGTAAATTGTTTTTTGTTTGTTTTTTTTTTTTACTCTGCATTTCTGCCTTCACCATGGCAGTGAGTACATAATTCAGTCTGGGGGCTGGCCTGTTTTGTCTGAATTACAATAAGATATACAACAGCCAGAAAAAGAAATCTGAAAACCTTTTGTTCCTAAATCTCAGAAATATTGAATTCGTAATTTGGTGTTTTCCATAAGGAGTAACGGAATTTCGAGGCTTGCCTTTCTCTTCTGCTTCATTCACTGGCTTTTTGCCAGACAACCAGCTAGGAGTGTTCATGCAGAGAAATGGAATGCTGGGAAAGGTTTATTATTATTTTGGTATTTCACATAAAAACAACTTTGATTTGCTGAACTTTGAAAAAAAGAAATGTCAAAACTGACATATTTAAGACAGAAAGCTTTCTTCACTAAAATTACATTTTAGTTCTTAACCAAATGCAGGAAGCAACAGCAACAGAAAGGTAAACGTGTTGCTTAAGGAATGCTGTGTCATCTCTCAGAATGGAAAGTGTGTTAAGTGTTTCCCTGTAAAGTACTTCTATTGATTTATCAAATACACAGAAGGATCCTAAATCCATTAAAAAGAACTGGGATGTCAGTGCTAAGTAATAGTGAGAAAAGTATGAATAATAAAAATAAGTGCTGTTTAAGGGAGAACTATGCTCTTGTGGCTTGGTTGTTACTACTACCTCTAAGTAATACTGCAACTATTTCACCATGCAATTATGTAAATAAGCAAAAAAAAAAAAAAAGCTTCACTTGACTTTACTTTTTGCTTATCTACCACATCATCCACAATGGACTCATTTTAAAACTAACAAATCTGGAAACAATATTCCTTACATTTCTTGGCATAAGTAGCTTTTTTTAGAAGGCAGCTAAAATTAGGCCATTACCTGAGGCAAGGAAATTGTGTTTATTGGTGTTCATCTGGTATCTACATATTCAATCACATTATTTCATAAATATAATTAACCAAATATTAACTATCATTGTAATAGAAAAGACCAAATGAAAAGTCCATTCCAAGTGATGACATGACTTAGCCTACAATTCTGATTTTTTTTTAAATGCCTTCTCATTAATGATAAATATTTGTTAGAATAGGTGAAATCTATCTATAGTGATTTCAGGGTCAGTACATGAGAATGTTATTTGAGGTAGTAACTGAAACAAGACTTTTGCACTTAAAATATAAAATAAAATACATTTTATATTCTTTTGTTCATTGTTGATCATTATTTAAATAAAATTAAAACAATTCAATTAAAGCAAAACATTTATGCTTGCCAAATGAAATATGATTTGTGACTAAGGATGAAAGATGTTTTGCAGGACTGGTTTGTGATGTGTCCATTTGTTTTTTACTGGTCTGGCATCTTTTTCCACCTTTTTCTGATAACAGCACCCTGATTTTTCTCCCTCACTCTCCAACCATGCCTGTTCTGCAGCTAGTTCAGGGCCATGTGACCCAGGCTTGTCCAATCAGTGCTTCACTTGCTGCAAGCTACCGTGATTGGTAGAAAAAAGATTACATGATCCAATCAGAGTTTATTCCAATATTTTTGCTAAAACATAGAGATGAAAACGTATAAGCCGGAAGCTGCTAGGGACCACCATGAAACAAATGGAGATGAAAGTAAAACTGAAAGATCAAGACGGGGTAATTTGATTCTGACGTTGTTGAGCTTCCGGATCCAAGCATGCCTGAAATGAATGATACCTCTGGACTTTCCCGTTACTTAAGCCAATATATTCTCTCTCTTTTTTAAAACCTTTCTTTCTATAGTTTGTGACAAAAAGAATTGTAACTAATACCATTTACTCACATAATAGCCGTGGGTAAATTTGAAAAATCTAATTCATTAACCTCTTAAGTGGTTTTCCCTGATGAAAATATGTGCTAATGCCAGGCAACTGTGCAACGAATTACTACAGAGATCATTACTTTCAAGGAGTTGAGTGCATTTTTAAAAAGTAAACCAGATAGTTAAAACACCGTATAAATTTGACTGTACTTTTAATTTTTAGCATCATTATATAGTTATGTGGTCTAGATATTTGAATATTAGCCATACTTAGAAGAACTTAGGTTACCTCTGAGAAGTTCAGTTTTCTTTTGCTTTCTGACATAGACTACACTGGCCATTGAAAACCGTACAAATGATTGCACTTAGAAAATAATTGAGAGTCATTTCCTTTTACTTTATATGCCAACATTTAATGCAAATTGATGTTCCCTAAGGAAGTGGCTACCTGGTAAGATTGTGTATGTGTGGGTGTCTCTCTTGATGTTTCTTTAATTGTACTTCTTTTTGGAATTTGACTGTGTTTGCTTCCACTCCGTGAAAGCTTTTCTCCAAATCTGTTTAATCCAAGAGGATGATTTTCACCATCCTACTAGTGGAAATCATATATTTTCTTGTTTGAAATAGCAATCAGTTAGCCAGATATATCCCTTGGCCTTTTAAATGGAGCTGAGTTATCCAAGCAACAATGACTAGAATCTTATAAAAGCCCAGTAATTGAAAGTAGCTGTGTAGCTGCTTATTTCTAATGCTTATTCTCACTCACTCAAAACCCAATCTTTCATTGCAACCTGCAATTTTGCCTTTTTTTTTTTTTTTTTTTTTTTTTTTTTGCGGTACGCGGGCCTCTCACTGCCGCGGCCTCTCCCGCTGCGGAGCACAGGCTCCGGATGCGCAGGCTCAGCGGCCATGGCTCACGGGCCCAGCCGCTCCGCGGCATGTGGGATCCTCCCGGACCGGGGCGCGAACCCGTGTGCCCTGCATCGGCAGGCGGACTCTCAACCACTGCGCCACCAGGGGAGCCCAATTTTGCCTTTTTAGTTTCTTTATTTTTCCTTTCTTTGCATCCTTCTCTGTCTTTTCTTTTTTCTTTCCTCTCTCTCTCTCTTTCTGTGTCTCTCTCTTTTTTTAATTTTTAGCTACCATTCCTCCCTGATCTCTAACTCTGCAGCACTCAGGTTCTAGATGTGTGATCAGGAGGAATTTTCCCTGATAATCAAAGGATTATTAGTGCCTAACTCTGTACTTTTTTCCTTGTTTCTATTTAGCATTCTGGGAACTTTGCAGTGACACTCCTTGTTTGAGCTCTGTCCTCATGGGAACCACACAGTTTGGGCCAATAATCCTCTGTTGATTCTTATGTGAAATTAGATATCCTTGATACCCTTTCTCAGTAACTATAGTTAAAGCTGGGATTGTATAGGAAAAATGGTTCCATCTGCTATCATTTGTGTCCAAGCAGACTCTAAACTGTTTCAAGATTAGGGAAGGTAAAAAGTGTCCTGTTTCTCCAGAGATATATTTTCTTTGCTGGCAATCAGAATAAAGCTTTTTGTCAATTTTTTTTTTCTTCTTTTGCTGAGAGCTCAGAGTTTAAACTATTACACAGCTGCCAAGGAATGAGTGTTTACTAGCTCTCTCCATGTGAATGTGAAAAGAAAAGCCTATCATTTAAGGAGCACGTGTATGGGGGCATTGCAAGATGTTAGGAAGTATGGAACTAAAGAATATTATTATTTATTCTTAGCTTGGAAAAGTAGTTCAGTCTAGACATTAGTGCCCACACAGTGAATAAAACTCATCTCTTTCTTCTCAAAACCATTGCCCAAGGCTCTACATACTGTCTCTACCGTGACAATCTTTAAACGTTAAGTGAAGACAAATTCTTCTCATTTCTTAGTTAGCTATATCCTGGCATTCTTAGAATCTGAGCCTCAGATAAACTATTTCATTTCTCTAGTTGTTCTACTGAAATAGTCTTCTTGAAAATAATGATTTATGTACAACTGTGTTTTGATTTACACGCTTAACCTTCCTTAGTGTTCTCAGTATCTGAATGATTT
The DNA here is from genome assembly GCF_964374135.1 of Grampus griseus. NCBI lineage: Eukaryota > Metazoa > Chordata > Mammalia > Artiodactyla > Delphinidae > Grampus > Grampus griseus. The sequence goes on from NC_139015.1 coordinate 3,169,633, forward strand.
ATTGATTAATAGTTTAAATCTCTCTATACTAAGTAGATAATTTCCCCATAAATATTCAGTTGTTTAGATAATCCTGTTTCCTGTCAAAGTGTTTCTGATGTTTTATAAAAGCACAGAATTCTTTTCTCCCCATTTTCTATTTGTGTAATTTAAAATGCAACATTTATTGAAAAATTGGCTCATGCAGACTTCCCTGATCTAATTGATCAGTTCAGATACAAATGAAAAATATATTTACCTGAGTCTTTCATCATTAAGATCCATATGTTATCTTCACAGGCATTTGCGAAGAACCGCTCATATGCAATAACTCATATTCACTTTTGACCAAACCGTCTGGCTGAAGTACATTTATTATCTAATATTCATATTTGGAGTCAGTTATTTTCATGAAGTACCTCTGCTCTCACTTCAATAATGCTGTGCTTCTCTCAGTTTAAAGTACAAATAGCAGTGTAGCTAGAGATTTATAATCTCAAGAAATTTTAAAAAATTTTTGATGGGTTAGGTAGGTCTACAAAACTAATGATGTTAATACTGAAATGTTAAAGTTACTAATTTTTGAAGATTTTTCTAATTTCTCTTACCCCTAAGAATTTGGGAGACCTTAATATAACTTCAATATTGATGTCATAAAATATATATACATTACTTACCCATGATATTATTCAACTCAGTCTCCCTGCATTTGAATCCTGGCTCCTGTGCTCTTCCCTGCATAAACTTGAGCTATTTGTTTGCCCTGTATAAGTAGTAATTGAATCAATGATAAAATGTGGAAAGTCCTTCCCATGTCATAAATTTGTTTTCATGAATAAACAATAAAGTGAGTAAAAAAGTGCTTAGAATATTATCCTCCATGCTATAAGTATTCAATAACTTCAAATAATAGTTTCAACAGTTATAATGTAGTAAGCACTATTGCAGATGTGCCCCAAGTGCTGTGTTAGCACAGAGGATGACTCTGACGGCACATAGGTTGACTGTAGGCACAGAGAAGTTTCTCGTAAGACGTGATGCTCGACTGAACATTAAAGGATTGGAGCTCCTTAGAGAAAAACAAATTGCATATTTTTGAGTATTCCCTTAGGGCATATGTGAAAAATTATGGATTCAAAAGATATTGATCATACTTGAGGTTTTCCATGTGTTGCTAAACTTCCCTCCTGCCAGTTTTAATCAATATGCTGTCACATATAGTAAATTAGAAAAATTAAGTTTTTTTAATGTGTAAAGAAATATTATCATGTGTTGGTAGAAATGGACTTATTAAAATTTGGGAGAAATTATTTTTATAATATACATCAAAAGCCATAAATATGTTAATACTTGCATTTGGTTTATTCTGCTTATGGGACTAAATCCTAAAATCAGAAAAATCAAAGTAGACAGGATGAATGCAGGATGAATTTCCTTCAGTAAGTAAGAACACATAGAATCCAAGTTACAAATGGTGAGACTGCCCTAGATAAGAGCAAAGATACATTTTCCATTATATTTTAAAGTAAAGCAATAGACAGGTATAAATGCCAATAGGATGATTGTTTCGGTGATAGGAATTTCTCTTCAGATTTAACCTAATTTTAATGTAAAGGCTTAAATAGAAATTATTAGGCAAGGATAGAGATCGTGTCTTCAGAAGGGAAAAGAGTTGTGCAATATTCATCTTAGTTGGGGGTGGAGAATGTATTAGACAAGTACAGAAGGGTGTTCTGACAGTGTGTAAAATCCGTTTAAGATTCGTGCCCATACGTTTAGTGTGAGATCAGTCAAACCAGCTGTGACATTTTCTTTAGCAAAATTGAGCTATTTGAGTACAGGAATGGCATGAGTGGATATTTAGCTTTACTAGAACTGCACTTTTGCCTACCCCAAAACAATGAGACAAACTAGGACAAAAGAGTCTAGGGAGGTTGAAAGACGGTGATTATCAATATAGGAATGCGTGTCTAAGATGAATAAGGGAAGAAGCGAGGACATTATGGGGATGACAGAAAATGAAAAGGAGGTAGCACCAGTGGATGGGAAGTTACTGTGAGGTTGAAGACGTGGAGTCGAATATGGGATTCAAACCCTGGCAAAACAGGAAAGCTTGACGGGGATCAAGATTTCAGAAGGTTTGCCATTATTAGTGAGAATGAGTCTGCTTGTATAGACTACAAGTACTTATTTACTTCTTACTATTTGTCAGACACTCTTCTAAGTCACTGAATACATCAGTAAATAAAAGTGCTTACACTATAAACAAGGGAAATGTAGTTATTATAATAAATCTAGTACTAATATAAGTGAGTAAATTTTATGTTATGTTAGAAAGCTATACATACTCTAAGAAAAATAAAACAGATTTCCCCTTGCAACCAAGATGGAATAATGGGGACCAGATTTATCCTCCCAACTTAAATGGCCAATATAAACAGACAGTAATGGAAGCAATGGTTTGCTGGACACTGGACCTCAAAAAAAATGAAGGAAAGTAATCCCCAATATAGGAGAAAGAGATGAGTACTAAAATCGCCCCCATTTACCTCTTTGAGAGAGTTTCCAGGTCACACGCAAGGGGAAGAAACATGAATGGAGTCTAACAATTTCACTGAGTTGATGACACAGACCTGAGAGTTTGGAGAGAACAAAGTGGCTAGAGTGCAGAGGACAGAGTACCAGAGAGGAAAGAGCTGCACGGAGCGAGATGTCCCAAGGTCTGTAGAGGATCCCCTCAAGTTTCAGATGAGTAGTGATCAGCACGGGCATGTCAGGAAATGAGACTGAAGAAGGGAATCTCCAAAAGGCTAGAGTTAGCAGTGCCTCTGAGAGTGCCCGGGAACAGTGCCTATTCCCAGAAGCCAGACTGGAAAAATCTCAAGCTTCGTGGAGCATTGGGTAGAGTACACAGAAAGGTCTTGCCTCAGCAGTGGAGAATAATTAACTCCAGACTGAACACTGCTCAGTTCCTACCTAACAAATTTTAAAAGTAATATCTAAAGGATAAAACTATTTCCAGGTAAATTAACTGTGTCTCAGGAAGAAACTCAAGAATACTTATAGGAGTACAAAATTATCCAGCACCCAACAAGGTAAATTCACAATGTTGGGCAACCAATAAAAAATTTGCAGGCATGCAAAGAAGCAAGAAAATATGACCCAGAATGAGATTGATCAAAAAATTAGTGGAAACCAAACCAGAACTGACACAGATGTTCGAATTCTCAGATTGTGACAATAAAAGCTATTAAAATTATATTCTATACATTTTTTAAAAATTCAAAGTTAAGAATAGACATTGAAATTATATAAAAGACTTAAAATCAAACTTCCAAAAATGAAAACTGGAATATATTTATTTCTCCTCTTTTTCTTCTCTTTCTCATTAATTATTGTATGATTTGGGAGATGTATTTCCTTTTTTGGCTTATTTTAACTTTGTTTTATGATACTGCTGGTTATTTTAAGGTTATATGGTTTGTTAGCTACACCCCATTTCATTATATCAATATTTCATATTGGTTATTGTAATAATTAGAATACATTTCTTCAAATTCTTTCTTAGTCTGTTAGATTTAATAGATACAGTAACACTGTGCAAAATATGAGGCTTACAATAGGTTTATTGCTCTGCCTCCGTGCTATTTATGTCCCCTCTATATATGTGTATAATAAGTGTAAGTTACATAAATTATATAAATTATAAACCCACAATACAGTCTTGTAATTTTTGTTTTAAACAGTTATATGAGTTTTAAAGATTGTATCTTTGGAATAAGTATATATGTTCTAAAACTCATCTATCTAGTATTTTTTCCCTACAGTTTGATGAACTTCCTTCAGTTTCTCTTATAGCTCAGTGGCTTTCTCCACAAATTCTTTGTTTTCATTTGTCTGAAAATTTTACTTTGCCTTCCTTCTTAAACGATATTTTTCTTTAATGTAGAATTTAGTTAACTTTTTTTTCTTTTTTCCTTTTTGCACTTCAGCAGTTCTGTCCCGCTGTCATCTGGGCTCCATTCATCCTAAGGAGAAGTCAGTGGCCATTCTGAATGTAATCTGTCATATTCCTCTGGATGTTTTTGAGATTTTCCATTACTGTTGTTTTCCAACATTTTAACTATACTTTACCTAATTGTGTTTTTCTTTGTATTTATCATTCGTGGGTTTTGATGAGCTTCTTGAGTTTATAAATTTATGTCTTTCAAAAATTTAAGAAACTTTCAGCCATTATTTATTTAAATATTTTTCTACCCCATCTCTCACTCTTCTTCTGGGCCTATAATTACACATATGCTAGAACTTTGAATATTACCCCACAGCTTATAGTGGCCTTGTTAATTTCCTTCCTATTTTTTTTCTCTTTTCTTCATTTTGGATAATTTCTATTTCTTTATCTCGAGTTCACTGGCTGAATATTTTATAACAGATTTTCTATTATATATTATATGGAATTTCTAAGATTTTCTATCTGTTCATTCCTTATAAGCATATTGAATTTACGCAGTTGATACAGTTAAAATAGCTGCTTTGTAATCCTTAACCACTATGCTCAACACCCAGGCAATTTTGGTGTTGATCCACATTGATTGTGTTTTCTCTTAAGTGTTGATCATACCTTTGTGTTTCCTGTATCTACAATTTTGGATTCTGTCCTGTGTCACTGTGAATAATATTTTTCAGAGATACAAGTTTGTTTTAATTATCTGAAGAATGATATTGGTTTGTTTGTTTTTGAGAAATTTTGCTTAATTCAAACTACAAAGACTATCTCCTCTCTTGTGGGAAGCAACTGAAACATCTTTTCAGTTTTTTAATGTTTGGCTGTGTTAGTTGGAGTATACCTTGAGTATGTGTAGTTCAGGGGTCATCCAGACATTTGAGCAAAATTTTGGATTCCCCTTCTGTGACTTTCTCCATTCTGAAACTTATCCTATCCCTTTCTAGCTTCTCTGGTAGCAACTAACCCTAGCTTCTGCTTCTTAAAACCGGGAAGACTGTGGTTTTCTATATAAATATTAGCTGTCTCTGCTAGAACTGACTAGCTCATGCCTTCAGGCAAAAAGCTGTAAAAATGGGAAAATCATCCAGTGCGTTTTCCTTTTCCCCCCGGCATCTAATTTCTACCTGATTTTAATTGCTTTCAGATGTGTACATGTAGTTTTATTGTGGTTGTTATCATTTCATTTTATTTTTCTGTGCAGAGTTCATGTGTTATCAGTGGGAAGCTCTGTCTGATACGAGTTATTCTATGAGTACTGAAAATAGGAACACAATTTTTGTACTTTGACATTTTTAATTCTAATGATTAATACATAGAGTTCTTAGGAATATCTAAGTAAACAATTATTAATTTTCAATTCTTTCTTTCTTTCTTTAGTCTTTCAATTCTTTTTCTAGTTTTGTTTTATTTACTAGGCCCTTTAGAAATGGGGTTGACAAACTATGACCCATAGGTCAAACGTGGCCTGCCATCTGTCTTTATAAACAAAGTTTTATGAGGACATATAAATACCAATTCATTTATGTATTGACTCTGTTTTGCACTACTAAAGGCCAAATTGAGTAGTGTGACAAAGACCCTACAATTGTTTACTATTTGGCCTTTTCTAGAAAAATTTGCCAACCTCTGTTTTAGTACCATGTGGAATACAGTTTGTATTCGTGTGCAACTATATCTAGATATCAGAGGTAAAACTTAAAAAAAAAAAATCTCTTCTTACGTGACTTTCCCTTAGTTCTCTGTATATACTTTAGACATACCCCTCTATTTCTTGTTTCCAAGGAGGTAATATCAAAGAATGTGTGTTGGATTTATTTCAACTGAACTTAAGAATCCGTTGAGAATATAATATGATATTTCTCCTTGTATTTGTTAATGTAATGTCACAGGACAGCTCCCATAGGATACATATTCTGAGTTATAGATTTTCCATTCAGAGTATTTGTAAAGAAGTGTTCTTAGGATCAAAACTGTAGACAAGTAAAGAAAGCAGGGATTGGGCTGTGGGACAATTTGAGCTGCAATACAGTGAAAACAAAGGTTTTAGACATCCCATAGGAAGATGTGGAGCTGTAATGACCTTATAGAATTTTCCTGAATTGAGGCAACAGTGACATAGGCTTTAAGATGCTTCTAAAAGGGGTTTTGAATAAGGTGACTCTCTACATCCAAAGGCAATTTCCATAGAGGAAGACAGCTAAGATCTGTCAGCCATCAGTACTCCCAGCAGCTGGCTAAATGAGTGCTTTAGTTTGGTGGGTAGATATATTTAGAGGACTCACTACAGTCTACATTCTTTTTTTTTTTTAAGACATTTTCTGTTTTATTTTTAACAAATTTATTTATTTTATTTTTATTTATTTTTGGCTGTGTTGGGTCTTTGTTGCTGCAGGCGGGCTTTCTCTAGTTGCGGCGAGTGGGGCTACTCTTCATTGCGGTGGCTTCTGTTGTAGCGGAGCACGTGCTCCAGAGCGCAGGCTCAATAGTTGTGGCGCACGGGCTTAGTTACTCCGCAGCATGTGGGACCTTCCCAGACCAGGGCTTGAACCTGTGTCCTCTGCACTGGCAGGTGGATTCTTAACCGCTGCGCCACCAGGGAAGCCCAACATTCTTATACTGATTGGTTTACAAATATTTAACCAACCTCACATAATGGTATTAAAACTCTAAATGAATATGATATGTTATTCTTTTTATACATAATTGGAATTATATTTTCTAATATTGTGGGTAGCATTATTGCCTCTATATTTATGAAAGTAATTAGTATATAGCTTTCCTTTTTTGTTGTTGTTCACATTTTCATATCAAACATATATTCCTCATAAAAAGAGTTGGAAAATGTGTTTTCTATTTTTGCTCTCCAAAAGGGCTTATATGTAATAGGATTGGTTTTATTTCTGCCTTAGAAAAGTTTGAGAGGAACATACTTATGAAACTCTCTGGGTCTGGAGTTTTCATAATGGGAATATTTTTTTAAGTTCAATAAAAATAAACTAGTTTACGTAAAAATAGCAAATTAGTTAATTTACATATGTGCAAGCATAAGCACACTAATTCCTGGAGACCCAAGACGCCATTGTCCACCAGTCAGAGTAGGGACTTATGTGGTCAGTTGGTCAAGGAATTTTAGTTCAGATCAGTCTCGTATTGGACCCGGTTGGCTCCCAAACTCATCCTGTGATTACTTGCCCAGTTCCAGAATGCACGTTTGGAGTACACATATAAGCAACTGGCAGAATCCCCACACTGTTTTAATCACTTGTGCATTAAGGACTTATTATGATAGGAAAGGCCAATTAGAAATTAATACAGCTTCCTTTACCTACAAAAAAAAAATAGTAAATCAAAAGCCATGGCACATTCCTGGAGAGATTGCAGGGATGAGAAGCACCATGAAGAAACTGAAGGACGTGGGGTGGTACTTCTCAACATATTCCCAATCTCAGTGATCTGTTTGGCCTGTGCAGAAAACAGGTAGATGTTGGAGAATGATAGTGGACTATTGTAAACTTTGTCAAGGGGTGTCTTCCATTGTAGCTGCAATTCCAGATGTGGCTTTATTGCTTTAGCAAATTGACACATCCTTTGCTACCTGGCATGCAGCTAGTCATTTGCCAGATCTTTTTTTTTGGTCTCTCTAGACCTTTAACTAAAGACTATCAGAGGCAGTTTGTTTTCAACTAACAAGGCCAGTAATACACCTTCATTACCCTGATGCGGGGCTATATCACCACCTCTTCTGCCCTTTTTATCATAATTTAGTTCACAGGGACCTTGATTGACCTTCCCTTCCATAAGATGCCATGGTAGTCCATTACACTGATGATATTTTGCTGATTGGACCTGGGGGAAAGAAGTAGCAACTACTGTAGACGTGTCAGAGACAGGGAGTAAAACCCAGAAGGCTCTGGGAGGCTCCACATCAGTGAAAAGTCTAGGGATCCAGCGGTGTGAGGGCATGTTGACATTTACCCTTTAAGGCGAAGAATAAGTTACTGCATCTGCCTCCCAAGAAAGAGGCACAGCCCCTTTGGATTTCGGAGGCAACATATTCCTCATTTTTTTGTGCTACTCAGCTCCATTTACCCAGTGACCCCCCAAAACCGCTAACTTTGATTGAGTCCCAGAACAACAGAAGATTCGGCAACAGGTCCAAACTGCTCAATAAGATTCTCTGCCATGTGATGCAGGAAATACAGCAGAGCCAGTGGTACTTGAAGTGGCAGTGGTCGATAATGCTGTGTGAGTCCTTAGCAGGTTCCTATAGGTTATATCACAGGGCACGCAGTTAGCATTTTAGAGCAACACCCTACCATCTCCTACGATTATTATTCTCTTTTTGAGAAACAGCTCTTGGCCTGTTACTGGGCCTTGGTAGAGACTGAATGCTTAACCATAGGCCACCAAGTTATCATGAGATGTGAGCTGCCCATCATGAACAGGCTGTGGTCTGATACGCCCACGCATAACGTTGGCACACACAGAACTCCGTTATCAAATGGCAGTTTTTTGGGTTTTTTAAAATTTAACCCTATTATTATTATTATTTTTTAACATCTTTATTGGAATATAATTGCATTACATGGTGCGTTAGTTTCTGCTTTATAACAAAGTGAATCAGCTATAAATATATATATATATCCCCATATATCTTCCCTCTTGCATCTCCCTCCCTCCCACCCTATCCCACCCCTGTAGGTGGTCACAAAGCACCGAGCTGATCTCCCCGTGCTATGCGGCTGCTTCCCACTAGCTATCTGTTTTACATTTGGTAGTGTATAGATGTCCATGCCACTCTCTCGCTTCGTCCCAGCTTACCCTTCCCCCTCCCTGTGTCCTCAAGTCCATTCTCTACGTCTGGAAGTGGTTTTTATGACATTGGGTCTGGGCAGGTCCTAAAGGCATAAGTAAGTTACCTGAGGAAGTGGCCAAAATGCCCATGTCCCCACCATGGTTGTGGCGTATTTTCATAATACAGTGGTGGAATAGTGTAGGCATAGAGTAGTCAAGAAGTGAAAATTAACCAGGTATGGTTTTGCCAAGTACATGCCATCTCTCATATGACGGCATGAGAGAGAATGATAATAGAGAAAAAGAGAAACAGACAGACACACATAGATAGAGAGACAAAGAGATAGAGATGGGGAGAGAGACAGGAGAGAGAAAGAGACAGAGAGATTGGAAGCAAAGTAATGATTAAAATAGTGGTTGGCAGAAGTATGGTTGAGAAAGATGTTTCTGTTTGGAATAAGAATGTCAATGAAGTGAGAATCTGGGCATATTAAGTTCATTAACGATCTTGAAAATAACAGTGGTGGAGAGAGTGAGTCACTTGTCAAAGCCATGAGTGAATGACGGATAGTAACCAGGAGGTCTGTTGATACCCACAAGAATAAGTTGTCATTGGTAAAGGCTGATGGTCCTTGTTTCAATGTAGTTGGGTTTTTGAAGGAGGAAGATAAAGATGTGTTTTGGAAATGGAAGGAAGATATCAACAGTACTCAAGCCTTTGAGAGGACTATGGCAATATGAAAAAACTTTTAATAATCCCTCTGTGATCTGGCAAATTTAGGTAAACGTCTTCTGAGATTAGCATGTGCATTGTGAATGAACTATTTGTATCTCTCCAAAATCAACACGCTCCATATGGACTTACGTTAGTTATCAAGAGTTTCCATTTGATTCTTCAGCTTCTGTTCTTTTATGGAGTTGAAGTATCTTATCTTTCTCCACATTTCTTATTATATCACTCAAATTTTTAATTTTCCTGTGGCCCAGTACCTTGTAAATCTCATTGCATGATAAAATTATTATATTATTTACTTTTCATATTTTATTCATTCATTCAATATTTATTGAATGCTTACTCTGTGACAAGGATTAAAGTAGTCAGCGGAGTAATAAATACACACCCCTTCCCCTTACCTATATTGGTGTTAATCCAAATTATTAGTTGCAAGCAACAGAAACTACTGTGGTTGGTCTAAACTGAAAATAATTTATTAAAATTGTATGGAATCACAAGTTTTATTGAGGCGTGGGTGCTACAGAGCTTGAAACAGCACCCACCTTCATGGCAGACATCGACTACCATGAGACCATTAGTAGAAACTGCAGTTTGATCGTCCATACCTCTGGCCCTGTGCACTGGATCCCACTGGACGTTGTAGCAATCCATGCTGCTGCCGGAGATGACTCGCCATTGTTCCTGTATTTTTACACACCATGAGCGCATCTGAGTGGCAAAGACTGTAGCGTAGCTGTCAGGGAGTCTGGGAATGTGAGCAGAGGAAATTGAAAGCTTCTTTAGTGGGAGGGGTTTCTTTCCCCAAATAAAGGCATACATTTTATAAGAAAAGCTATTTAAATAACTAATGGTCACACAAATGCCAGATTATGTGTGACAGTGTTTATTCTTTCTTTTGACTAGGTTTTCTTCCCTTTCTGTTCTGACGACCTTAGCTTATTTTTTCCAACATTAATTCTTTTCTCAAAATAAATTATGTTAATGGAGAATATTTAATTCATGGTTTTTAGCAGTGAAGTACATACTATCCCATCATTTTTGCTGCATCCACTCACCACTTACATGTTGCTTAATTAATGTTTTATTTTAAAGTAACATGTTTATTACTTATAAAGACATATAAGTAATATGTCTTTAAAATGGTTAAAGAAAACTGTGAATTGCTACTATAAATAAAAAACTGACGTATTGTGCTGTAAAGTTAACTCTGAAAACAAAACATTATCACATTTATTTCAACTAGCATTGCCCATGGAATGCTCTTATCCAGTGGCTGTCTCTCTCCCTTTTCATATTCCTTAGTAGAATATTAATTATTTATTCCCTGTTCATTTCTGCCCCCTCCCCAAATATTATTGTAAAAGGCATTGTTTTACTTCAAGATGTATCCTCAGAACCTATATTAATGCCTGACAAGTAGCAGGTCCTCTATCAATATTTGTTGATTAAGGTAATTCAAAAAGTGGAAAATAATGTAAAAGGGAGGAACTTTCTCAGTGTGTAATTCACTTCTTTAGTGTTGGGGGTTTGGTACTATGTACTATTATCTACACATATTTTGAGAAAAACATATTCAAATTGTAGGAAACACTGAAGTATTTGGCATAGTATGTACGTACTTAGTACCTTGTGCTAAGTGAAATATGAATTTCCACAGAAATCTTGATATTTAGGTTAAGTTCATATTTCTTTGACATTACAAGAATATAAAATCTGTTCATCTACTCCTTAATTTCCTAAGTAATTGTGAAATACCTAATAAATTATGGATTATTTATGTATGACCATTATGCATCCATATGAATATCTTACAACTTCAACTTATCATTCCATTATTTCTTCTTATAAGAAGAATAAAAACTAGTGGGTGTTGAAACCATGAACCAGATAAATACAGATGCAAGGCAACATTTGGATAAGGGATGAAATATGTTGCCTTTCCTAGGGCAAGCATTAAATAAATATTTGCTAAATAAAAATAAATTTTTCCAAAGGTAACAACTTTGAAAGGCAATGTTCGTTGAATGTTTAGGTTTATGTTATTAAATTGCTAATTTTGACACCTTAAAGCATCATTTTACATGTTTTTTTTGAAATGTATTATGCTAGATTAACACTTTGCCTCTAAGTACTACTTATACTTACTACATTAGAACAAGTGAATTTGTTAGGATATCAGGAACAATTAGGACACTGAGTGTAAATTGTGTTTATAAAAGTCATTCATTATATTTGCTCAGATTTAGAATATATATTGAAGAGGTTTAACTGAGCTGAAACATTTACATTAGGAAACACTAAGGATAGTATTTGCTTTATGAATTTAGAGCAAGTTGTCTATATGTATAGAATTCCAGGATCATTTTTTCAGGGTACTTTAAGGAAAAAAAAGACTACAAGTTGTGAATTTTTTCCCTCTGAATTGCTCTGCCAATCTCTTTAATCCTAGTGTATCTGAGACAATATAATAGCTCCCACATAAAGAGTTGTTTGGATAACTTACTTGCAATGTGACAGGTCCCAATTAAATAATGGAAGGAAACCCTTGACAGCAGATGCCAGAGAGCATTGTTTCTTCATAATAAATGTCATGATTTCATGGAAGATGTATCATGGAGGCAAAGCACCTTTGCATATTAGTGTGTTATAGCCCTTTAGTGAGATTGTCACCTTCAGCAGATCTTTAAGTGAATTGCCTTTTTATCCTCAGATGTCTTTTCCTATTACCCTCTTATCCATTAGGCAGAATATTGCGATGGAAGTGGAGACGACTTGAAATTTGAGCTCAGCCACTTACTTATGGAATTACTTAGCCTCCCTTAGATTAGTATCCTAATCTGAGACTCGAAGGTAAAACTTGAACTTGTGAAATTATTTCATTTCTCATAGTCTCAGTTTCCTGAGATTAAAAAAAAATAGTTTCTTTATTGAAGTATGGCAGATTTATAACACAAGTAAAATCTAAAAAACCCCCGAACAAATGAATGAATGTAACAAAACAGAAACAGACTCACAGATACAGAGAACAAACTAGTAGTTACCAGTGGGGAGAGGGAAGGGGGGAGGGCAGAGATAGGGGAAGGGGATTAAGAGGAACAAACTACTGGGTATACAATAAATAAGATACAGGGGTGGAATGTACAGCACAGGGAATATAACCAACATTTTACAATAACTTTCAATGGAGTATAATCTATAGGGATAACAAAAATTATTGATAGGTTTGTTCTGAGGATTAAATGAGACACAGCTTGAAAAGGCATCTCCTGTGTGCCTGGCACATTATAATTGACAAATTAATATGGGCTACCAGCCTTTTATTTCTTAAGGCATAAGGAGAGACTGTTCTAGGTTAGCCAACCAACCGACGTATCCAACCAGGATAACTATAAGTGATATGGTTATTTACAGCCGTGCATGTGCATCAAAATTACTTAGAGAGCTTTCAAAAAATTCAGATGTCTAGATGTCACATCAAATACTCGAGTTCTTGAGAAAATGGTAGCCACCAAACAAACAATAAAAACTTGACTGTTGGTTTAATGTAGAGTTTACAACTATTATTTTTTTATTATTTACTATATGCTGAGCACTACATTTGAACTATCTCAATGTATCTTCCCCCAAATTAAGAGGAAAGTGCTGCAATTATTCCCATTTTTCACATAAGGAAACAGCATCTTAGAGAGGTTAAATGTCTTCCCCACATTCACCCAGCTAGAAAGTAGTTGAGGCAAGCTGGGCTCCAGAGCCTATAAGTTGCTCCATTCTCAGAAATATGAATTTGTCATGAATATGGGCCCAAAGGAACAGAACTGCCTAGCTGGACATTAGGTTCCTATTTTTCCTCAGCGGAAACTCTGTTAGCTAATATCACCGTTTTCTCCCCATTCATTCCCAAAGCACACACAAGCTCTAAAAACTGCAGCAGCTTTGTCACGTTGAAGCATGAAATGGTTCCTTCTCTTTCCTTCTGTCTTGTTTTACTCATATTGTATTCCAGCCCTCCATCTTCTGTTTGCATATCTGATTTTTTTCCTCTTCACATAATTAGCCCCTTCAGACTGTCAGTGACTTTGGACAACTTGACTGAATTACTGATTTATTGTAGCCCCTATTTTCTGTCTTAAAGTCTCTTATTACCTCCATTCTTTATGGCTCAAAGACACTAGGTCCATAATTATTTGCAAAGTTATTACATCAAATTTCTAAATCCAGTGAATTACTTTAAGTCTCATTTTACTTGTTTTTTCTATAACACTGCTTGACGTTATTTTCTTTAAGCAGTATCCTACATAGATTTCTTAAATACTTCTCCCTGCCACCTAAATCAGTATCTGAGGTTTTCAGACATCTGCAAACGATAGCCTACTGAATGCATCCTAGACGGCCTCCCAGGTCACTTCATGTCCAGTTTCATTAGTATTCAGCTTTACTCTTTATACTGTTCAACACATGGGCTGCCCATGCAGATGCTCAATTTACAAACCTTCAAGTCCTCCTAATCTCTTACACACTAAACCCACCTCTTACTCTGGTTCCGTTTATCACACTTTTAATGCCACTTTTTCTGATCCTCTTATTTTCAACTTTACCGGTAGTGATGGGTTCTTGACACCAGTTGCTTAGTACATATTTATTTGAAAAATGAAGTAAATGAATAAATAATATATTACTGAGAGAATACTATTGCCTCGAATTTGGGTTTAAACAAAAAGTGTTATTGTTGCAAAGGAAGGAAAGTTAAGTAGGGACAATAGAATTTCTTAAATTCTCAGTAGTGGAAGTACAATAAGAGGGTGGATGAAACCTGTTATCTATATTATCATGGACAAACATAGTTTTAAGGAACATGATACTGAGTTTTTTACTTAATGTATTGTTTCCAAATATTTGCCAAAATAGTTACTTTTTCTGCCTATGCATCTGCTGAGCTTCTTGTGTGGCTGTAAGGTTTATTTACTAATGTTTGCTGCCAGCTTCCACTTAATATTTATTGAATCAGATCCTTCTCAGTGCCTCTGTTCCCCCTGGAAATATAATAGGTCATTAATGAATTTTTACCTGTTAAAGGTATAGTTTAGTTCAGTTCCACAAAATATATACCAGTAGTGACCTTCTCCTTGTTTTTAATCTTCTCTCTTGCTTTCTCTCTCCCTCTCTCTCTCTCTTTCTCCCCACACCCCTTCTTTCTCTCTATTTAATAACACATACATCATTTGATAGAAGAGAGTTTATTAAATATTTGATACTTGCTTGGAAATCCCTAACACAGATCTATTAATTTTTTAACATTCATTCTTCTAACACATGCTTGTGAATTCTTGATCATATAGAGAATTTTAAGAGTCTTTGAATATTACCTTTCTTCTTTCTTCAAATGATACAAATCAGTATTTTAGTCTCTTTAAGCTCCTAGACAATTTCTCATTGAGAGACTCAAGATATAGATATCTCTGAACAACTGGGGTAAAAAGAAGATCTGATATATTATTCTTACATTATTAGAAAACCTTGTAAAAATCTTCCAATCTAACTTGGATTGTTAGACTTCTTGTCTGAATATGAGAAAATACATAAATAACTTCAAAAGGATCTTGCTTTTATATTTCAGGCACTCTTTATCATTTAATATTATTTGCAAACCCTACTCGGAGCAAGTCACTGTGTTTATGGCTGGTACTCCATGTGGAGCAATAAATGATATAATTCTTACCTACGTGGAGAAGATTGTCTATTGGGGAAAGATGGGCATTGATTAGAGAATCATATGAGTAATTGTGGAATTAGAATTAAGATAAATGCAGTGCAGGAGAGGTGCACAGTTTTGTGAGAGCTTAATCATTCATGAAGCATGCATTTATTGTGTGTCTTGCGTGTGTCAGGCTCATCTATACCCTACAGAAATGAACCCCAAACTACCCTCCCTTTGCAGATAGATCAGAAAAGGCCCTACTTGGGAAGGAGTAAGTGAGCTAAGATCTGAAAGAAGTGTTGGATATAACTAGATGAAAGGGGTGGAGCTAGGAGAGAAAGTGTTATTATAAACAAAGATAATAACGCTTGAAATGGCACAGTGGTAAGAAAGAAACCAAGTGCCAGGAGTGTAAAGGATAGTCAAAGTTGCAGATGGAGAAATAGGTAAAGGGTAGACTATGCAGGGTCTTAAACAGCTCATTAAGGAGATCTGTCTCCATCCTGAAAGCATTGGGAAGCCAAGCCATTTTAAACATGATGAAAGTTGTTTTTCTTTTTTACTTATGACTGCCTTACAACGTAGCAAACAGACTCGTGAAGGATACAAGTGGCGGTGAAGAAATTCTCCCACATAATGCAGTACTTGGTCAAGTGAGAAATGACGGTGGTTTGGACAAGGATGTTGGTATTGGAGTTGAGTGAACTAAAGAGATTTTAATATATTCAGAAGATAATGACAGGGTTTGGAATATACTGGATGTAGAGAAGAAAGAGATGGTGGCAAGAACAATTCTTAAGTTTCAGACTCGCACTGCTAGGTAAATGGGACTAAGATTCAGTAAGAGATGGAACAGCAGAAAAGGACTTAATTTGGTGGGTGAGGGCAAGGAATTCGAATTTTATTTTTTGACCAAGTTAAGTCTGAGAGTTCCTTTGTGTATTTAATTCAAGTTGTTATATAGATAGTTGGTTATCCAGGCTTGTGATTTGGAGCAGCTGTGTAAGCTAAAGATATAGGGAGCCAACCATGTACATGTGGCAACTGAAACCATAGGAGTAAATTAATGGAAGTGATTATCTAATAAGGGAAGAAGATAGATGATGATGCCTAACTGCAAAAATCCCACATGCAATGGCTAAATAGAAGAAGACAAGATGGCAAAGCAGTAGCCAAAGATAGAGGAGCAAAACAATAGTGTGAGCCATCTGAAACAAAACATGGCAGCCATGATAACCAAGAGAATAGTGTTTAGAGGAAATGGGACTAGTTAAGAGTGTTGAATGCTGTGGAATGATCAGTAAAAAAAGGGGGCTGAAGAATGTTGATGGGTTTGGAATGGAAGTCTATGATTGAGCTAAGTCCTAAATCATGAAAAGAAGCTTTCAGGAGGAGGGGAGAGGGTGAACGTGTCACAGAAGAAATACTATGTAATAAAATACAGGGATGAAAAATCTCAAGGCATGTTGGTGAGTTACACGTGTGTTTAAGTGAGTGGAGCTCAGAATTATGGTATTTGACTGCAGAAAATGAAGCAAGGGGGGACAAGCAAGTGACAGACTGTAAAAACAATGAAAAACATGCTAAATACTTTCATGTATATAAACCAGTGTGTGCGTGTGTGTGTGTTTGTATGTATACATATATATATATACATATACACGTATTCATTTATATATTCATTAGGTACTAGCTTGTTCTAAACAGAAATTAAGTGATAGATCATACTGAGAGATAGATATTATTAAAATAACATTAAAAGTTTGAGAAAACCAGGACAATAGCAAAAAATAAGTGCATAAAGATACAAAGGAATAGTGATATCTGAAAACAAAAATGAAAATTCTCTCTAGGATGGCACACTTACTTCCCAGATGGTGACTAAGATGTTTGTTCAAGTATTCTGGCAATCAGTATTAAAATAGATACACATCTGTGTATGTGATTGAAGAGCATTTATAAGCTGTAAACAAGCTTAGACTCTTATTTTAGTTGCGGCATTATAATCAACCTTAGGTGGATGGTTGGTGTACCCTGTCATAATCTCTGACTTCTCTTTCTCTTTCACCCCTCATATCCCATCCATCCAATAAATTCTGTCACATCGACCTCCAAAATATATCATAAAAACTACCAACTTCTCTCCATATCCTCTGCCACTATTTTAGTTGGCAGTACAAACTCTATAAGAGTTGTGGTAGACACAATTCTGAGATGGTTACCCAATATTCCCAACACTTTGCATATAAGCCCTAGATGATGATATAGATGATAATATTGTAATGGAAATAACAGTATAAGATATTTTGTAGCTTATAACATCCTTCCCTTGAGTATAGACACAACACATATATGATGGATCATCTTTACTATGATTAGGTTACTTTATATAACAAAGCTAAAAGAATTTTAAAGATATAAAGACCCTGATCAGTTGATTATAATATAATCAAAAGGAAGATTACCCTGGGTAGTCTACCTGTCCTAATCAGATGATTCCTGTAAAAGGGTAACGAGGTAAGAAACAAGAAGCAGTAAAGAAGCTTTCCGGACTTCCATGGTGGCACAGTGGTT
This sequence comes from Grampus griseus, assembly GCF_964374135.1. NCBI lineage: Eukaryota > Metazoa > Chordata > Mammalia > Artiodactyla > Delphinidae > Grampus > Grampus griseus. The sequence continues at coordinate 3,187,417 of NC_139015.1, forward strand.
AAGAATCTGCCTGCCAACACAGGGGACATGGGTTCGAGCCCTGGTCTGGGAACACCCCACATGCCGTGGAGCAAGTAAGCCCGTGCGCCACAACTACTGAGCCTGCTATCTAGAGCCCTCGAGCCACAGCTACTGAAGGCCGTGCACCTAGAGCCCGTGCTCCACAACAAGAGAAGCCACCGCAATGAGAAGCCCGCGCACCGCAAGGAAGAGTAGCCCCCGCTCACCGCAACTAGAGAAAAGCCCGTGCGCAGCAACGAAGATGCAGTGCAGCCAAAAATAAATAAATAAATTAAGAAAAAAAAAAAAGAAGCTCTTCTATTGGCCTTGAAGAAGCAAACTGCCATGCTGTGAAGAAGGCCATGTGGCAGAGATTGAAGGGCATCCTCTGGGGGTGAGGGCCTCAGTCAGTCCTATAACCATAAGGATTTCTGCCACCAACCAGTGAGCTTGGGAGGGGACTCAAGTCCCAAGTGACATCACAGCCCTAGCTAATACCTTGACTACATTTTTATGACCATGAACAGAGAATACACTTAAGCTTTACCAGTGTCTTAACCCATGGATACTGTGATATAGTAAATGTATATTGTTTTAGGCTTTCGAATCTGTGCCATTTTTTTACTCAGATTTTGGTAGTTGGAAGTGGAGGCAACTGAAACTAATATCTAAAATGTTGGTGCAGTTTTGGAACTGGACAGCAGGTGGAAACAGGAAAAATCTTGAGGAGTGTGATACACAGAGTCTAAATCACTTTAGAGAAGGCCTATATCATCTTCATCAGACCTGTAGTCATAATCTGGACCTTTAAGGATGCTGCCAGTACAGGCTCAGAAGGAAGGGAGGAACATCTTCTGTTACTGGAAACCAGAAGAAGGGGGATACTTGTTACATGGTGGCAGAAAGCTTAGAGAAATTGTGTCATGCAGTTATGTAGAAAGCAAAATTTGTAATAAATCTGGATATATAGCTAAGGAGGTTATCAAGTAAAATGTTAAAGGTACTGTTTCTTTTCTTTTTTTGCTGTTTATCGTAAAATATGAGAGGAAAGAGACAAAGTCAAGGAAGAACTGTTAAACAAAAAGGAACCAGGCTGGATAATTTTAAAACTTCTCTGCCTCTCCAGATGACAAAGATGCTAAACATCAGAGATGTCTGCACAAATTGTAATACAGAGGGGAAGAAAGAGCAAGTGTAGTATAGAGAGAGGACTACAAACTTTTGTTAAAACGTCAGATTGATCAAAAGATCCGAGTAGTCAGTCGCAGAGAGGATCTTTTCAAGAGATTAAGGACATGGTTTGTACCTTCTTACCCAAACCAGAGGGCCTCTCGAAGCTTAAGGACATTGTCCTTCAGCCATTTTAGCAGAAGCCTAAGATAGAATCAGGATTATCTCAAAAAGGTCTGTGAATATGACTTTTACCTAATGCAGTGAAACCCAGTGGAATATATTGATACACAAGACCCACAAGGATTTTGAGAAATTTTATTTCTGCAGAAACACTGCCAGCTTACACAAAAATAGATTGAGGGAGCACAAAATGAAAGAAGATTTTTGGACCCACAAGAATTCTACTGGCAGGAAACAGGCTGTGAAAATTACTCACCTACAAACATGTTCTTCCTTTCATGAAAAAGAGAGGATGACTCAGAGTTCAGGACGATTGAGCCCAGCTGAGAGCCTAGAGGATTATACCCAAGCATTGACACCTAATGGAGAGAAATATGACCCTTATCCACTGGATTTCAGAACTATTATGGATCAGTGACTCCTTCTTACTCTTTATTTACTCCCCTTTTGAAGTGGAATATCTACAATTCGCTATCCTAGGTCTTTCCTCTCATTGCTGTTGAGAGTGCTTAGGGCATGTAAATTGACTTTTTAGTTTCATAGATGTACAGATAGAGAGGAGTCCTGCCCTAGGATCTGAACCTATACATTGTACTTATGAGCCTCATCCACACCTGATTTAGATGATGAGCTTTTGGACGTCGAGTTGGTAAGATTTAGGTGAGATTTGGGACATTGACCTAGCTGATGCTATAATGGTATACAAGGCTCGAATCTTGGGGGGGAGTGAACATACTTTGCATGTGGGAGAGAAGTGAGTTGTTGGGTGTCATAGGGTGGATTTTAGTTGCATAATTCTCAGATGGGCCCCCAGTTTGAGCTCCCTAGTGTACATGCCTTGTATAATCTCCTCCTCTTGGGTATGGAAGGAACCTGTGAATATGATAAGAAATCATTCTCATGATTATGTTTTGTCCTGTGGAAAAGGCAAAGGGATTGTGCAAATTCAATAAATGTCCTTGTCAGTTGATTTTGAGTCAATCAAAAGGTAGTTATTTTGGGTAGACCTGACCTAATCAGTTGGGCCCTTTAAAAAGGGTCAAAAAGAGACTCTCATGCTGTCTTTGAAAAAGCAGACTGCTGTAACTTGTACAGCTTCATGGAAATTAGTTCTGCTAATGAACATATGAAACTGAAAGAGCACCCCAAGCCTCAGATGAAGTCCACCTTTATTTCTGCCTTGTTGAAACGGAGCAGCTCCCTGTGGTCCTTACCACCCAGGTCCTCCGCCTGCCTTTTGTCTGTGGAAAAATTTTAGCCAAAGGATAAGTTTAATCCGAGAATTGAGAAAATGTAGAAACAAAGGAAAATAATCCAACAAGACTAAATAATAATATTTAGTCATTAAGCAAAGTCAAGGACCTTTAGTTCCTGTTTAAGGGCTATAGATGATATTCTGAGCCGTGTCCTGTGAGCTGTCTTGTAGATACTAAACCCCACCAGATGGAAGAAGTTAACTATGTGATGACCAGGCTGTAGCCGTGACATAAGCTGCCACAATTCCAAGAACTGGCCTCAAAGAAATGGGAACAAACCGACCCTGGAACTGAAGATTAACTGTACTTAAAACAATCAAGATGCTGCTGATTAAGACCACCGGTGACCAATTTCAAGATGGCTGTCAGAGCTGACTGTGCTGTTTCTGCAGGTATAAAAGCTCCTGCCCCCTGACTGTCAGTGGTGGGGAGTCAGCTTTTGGACAGGAGTCCGCCCTCCCCACCAAGGTTGCGGGCATCCAAAATAAAGCAAACTTTCCTTTCCACCAGCCTGGCCTCTTTATTGGCTTTGGAGCTGCGAGCAGCCGGACCCCACTTTCCGTTATGTTGTGAGACTCCTCGCCGAGGATCCAGCTAAGGCACGTCCTGACTCAAGGAAACAGTGAGATAATGGTTTAATCTTCTTCATTTGTGGTAATTTGTTCTATGGCAAGAAAATAACAAATAAATGGTGGATTATTATAATAACTTATTTACTGGTTTTCCCACGACCAGTATCTATTTTTATCCAATCTATTCCTTATAAGGCAACGTATTTATACTGTGAAAATAAAATGAATGTTATGTCACTTCCTGCTTAAAAGTCTTCAATGGCTTTACATTGAACTGCAAGTAAATCTTATCCATGAGCAAAACTGCAAAAGTCTAGCTTTCCAGCTTCTGCTGACCTGCCAAAATTTAGATACAACTACTATTCTCTTCCTTCCATGCTTCAAGTGCAGGTAACTTACATTCAGTTATCTGATGACAGTTAACTCTTTTCCAAAGAAGGGCTTTCACACAAGTATACCCTTTGTCAGGAATGTATTTCTTAATTATTTGTTGAGATATTTTTGTTAACCTTCTAATACCTTTTCTCTGCTAAGTGTTAAATTTTGGAGAGCCTTCCCTATCTCCTGTATGTAACTAGCTATGCACCAACAATCAAAGTAAGAAACTTCTCTATCTTGTTCATTGCCTTCGAATCACAATCTAACAATGTGTTGTTATTAGTTGTTTCATTTACTTAGATATTGTCTGTCCCTCTACTACACTGTAATCCTATACCCTGTCATTTTTATTGGCAACTATATAGTAAAAAATGTATTTCAATTGAATGAAATCAATTTTTCAAAACAAAAATTACTGAAACCAGTGAGAAATTTTGTCTGTGAACCTTAATAGAATGGAGAGTGTGCTGCAATGGACCATGTCCTCAAAAATATTCTTTTTTTTTTTTTTTTTTTTGCGGTACGCGGGCCTCTCACTGTTGTGGCCTCTCCCGTTGCAGAGCACAGGCTCCGGACGCGCAGGCTCAGCGGCCATGGCTCACGGGCCCAGCCGCTCCGCGGCATGTGGGATCTTCCCGGACCGGGGCACGAACCCATGTCCCCTGCATCGGCAGGCAGACTCTCAACCACTGCGCCACCAGGGAAGCCCCTCAAAAATATTCTTAGAGTGACTATAAAGTCACATGTTTCTTGTAATGTCATTAAACATAGGTTTATGTTATCATGGCAAATTTCAGTTCTGTAAAAGTGATTCCCTCACACCCTGAGGTGATAATTAATATGATTCTGTGTAAGTGTCAAGCCTACTTATACTTAATCAAAGAGTGATTCCTGGTGAATCTCATTGAGCTGACAGAGTATATAGCCTTCATAAAATCTTTAATATTTTTCTTCTCATTTGAGATTTCGTAAGCATTGTGTGCCAGAGAAAAATAAAGTTCTTTTATATTGTTAGTTAAAGGTAGAACACCTGATTTGCAAATTAATGATACCGTTGACATTTTTTTAAGCATCTTTATTGGAGTATAGTTGCTTTACAATGGTGTGTTAGTTTCTGCTTTATAACAAAGTGAATCAGTTATACATATACATATGTTCCCATATCTCTTCCCTCTTGGGTCTCCCTCCCTCCCACCCTCCCTATCCCACCCCTCTAGGTGGTCACAAAGTACCGAGCTGATCTCCCTGTGCTATGCGGCTGCTTCCCACTAGCTATCTGTTTTACATTTGGTAGTGTATGTATGTCCATGCCACTCTCTCAGTTCGTCCCAGCTTACCCTTCCCCCTCCCTGTGTCCTCAAGTCCATTTTCTATGTCTGCTTTGACATTATTAAATTAAAATTTAAAAGAACTCATGCTTGATTCAATTTCTGTAAGTGGGTCACAAGGTATTTATAATCAAAGTCAAAATTGTCTTAAAAAAGTAAAGGTTAGTTTAATCTAAGAAATCGAAGAAGAGGGTTTCAGTGTCACAGCATTAAAGCAGTGCTCTGCAAATATTTCTGAATAAGTACTAATATTAGTAAAACTTTGACCACGGACTCCCAATACAACTATATTATTATTATTTATAGATTAAATATAACTATGGCTCTGCTAATATAAATTGAAGATGGTATGTGTTTCATGAAGGATTAAAATCTTAAAATAATGTCATAAATATAAAATGAGACATTTAAATAAATGTTTAAATTAATGTAATTAATTTATTTACAAAACCCTTTCACTCTATTTTGTATTTGTGTTTTGGATACTTGGTTTTTAATGGGCATGCCTCATCATGATACCTCTGTCAACTTATATATGTCAAGGAATGTTATGAGCCTTGACCAAGTTCATCTCTAACAATAATATATTTAAATCTACATTTCAAATAGACTTTTAGAAATGTTTACCATATTGGCAGACTTCCTTTTCAGATCTAATTTTATTGTCATTATTATATTTTCAATTTGCCTTTTTTTTGTAAGATTATTAAGTCATTTGGCTACTTTGTTATAAGTAGTTTAGCTAAACTAGAAAATGCAGTCCACACAGCCACTTCAACCTTGATAAATTAAAATATGCTAAAAAAAAATTACAATCAGAATGCCACTGTCATGTACTGTCCATGGCACATAGCCATCTGAAGTAGGCCAAGTGTACATCTCTGTTTTGATTACTGTTTTAAACATCAATAGATATTTTTATTGTCATTCTCTTTTAGGTAAAATATCAATATAGATTAAGCTTCTAATACTTTGTGTTTCCTACCAGGGAATGAAACAGAGGGTGAGAATCTGCAGGGCGTACCACACTGTGGGGCTGCTCTCCTTAAGTGGGGTGCCAGTAGCATTCCCTAGATACCAGTCTCTAGTGTGCAAACTTTCAAGTCAAAGTTCAAGAGATCCCTTCTTCACTGGGGCCCTGCTCTCTGCGTCGTTAGCATACGCTCTGGGTAATTATGATGCAATATCTCTCTCAACCACCATTTGAGAAGTGTTGCTACACTACCGTTGAGATAAGAAAAACATGTCAATAAGAAGAATATCATCAGTTCTTATGCAGAGAATGGTTTGGAGGAGAGCACATTGGAAGCTTGAAATGTCAATTAAGAGGCTATAATAAGAGAATAGGATATGAGAAAGGATGAAGCCCTGGACTAAGGAAGTTACTTTTGTGCGGCGAGAAGTGTATCTGCAACATTTAGGAGGTAAAATAAACATGAACATAGGATTGATTAATTTTGAATGTCAGGGGAAAAAATGGTCAAGAAAGTCTCCCAGGTTTCAAGCTTGAGTTGAGGCACACCCCACACTGTCAGAACTGGAGATGAGGGAACATGCCTATGTTAGGGAAAAAGAATGAGATTACAAAAGAAGAACGTGCAAAAGAGAAAAAGATGAAAACCGTGATCTTAAATTGCTCCAGTATTCCACTGGATGGGATGGAGGAAGATAGTGGGTAAGAGTGTGAGAAATAATTTTCAGGGTTTTGTGCAAAAACCACTAAATTTTAGATTTTAAAACAGGAAAAATTATATCTTGGATGCCCACTAATTAGACGAAGAAATAGTGTTGTTGAGAGTTACACATTTAGGAATGGGATGCCATTAATATGATGGGATTGAAAGCTGGATTACTTTTGGTTGAGGGAAAGGGAAGTTGTGTAACGGAGGAGTCAACTTGCTGAATATAAGCTAACCCTTTCAAGAATATTGACTGGAAGAAAAGATAGGAAACGAGATTTTGCTAAGGGAACAATGCAGGTTATAAAGTAGTGGAGAGCATAGAGCATGTGCGCAGACTGAGAGGGGAGCAGTGGAGTGGAGAAGAGGTGGTTGGAAATATAAATGTATGACAGATATAAATTTGCTTAGGATTCCAAATTAGACCCATTTCCTAGAGCTCTGAAGTTACTGCTTCTTCCGACTCTGAGAAATGACTGTAAGGAAGAAGGATAATTGGTAGATAAGGCTGGGCTGTTTGGACACTTAGGTTGCTTCCATATCTTTGCTGTTGTAAATAATGCTGCTGTGAACACTGGGGTGCAAATATCATTTTGAATTAGTGTTTTTGTTTTCTTCAAATAAATATCCAGGAGTGGAATCGATAGATCATAAGCTAGTTCTATTGTTCTCTTATCTCCTGTTACTATTGACAAGTTATATAACCTTCAGGAATTACTCTTTTATTGCCCATTGCTCTGCCCATTGCTTTTATTGCTTTGTTTCAAAGTCGTATTTAAACAATATCCATAACAGTACGTAAAACAATAATAAACTTTTCCTTTCTTTTCCCTTTTCCTACATTTTCTGTCCTTCTTTCCATCTTTTTCTTTCTGAATGAAAAGTTGTGTGATACAGATGTCCAATGCAATTGAACTAAATTTCAATCGCTGTGGAATAGCAAAGATGACAAAGGATAGTGAAATGTTTTTTTCTTAGGCCTTGCTAAACCAGGTGTTAGAAGAATCTTTTTATAAATGTTAAGAAAAAAACTTATTTCTTCATGTTGCAAACTTTTGTACAGTATAATCTAGATAAATATTTTATATTTATAAATACTGAGGTATTTGAAAGAAAAAACATTTTCATGGGTTAGGCAGCTGGAGTCAAGAGCCATAGTTTTTTTTTTTTTAATAAAAAAGCTAAAATTGTTATGGTATTATAGCAGTATACAAGATGATATTTTCAAAGATCAGGCTGTTGACAGTTGTAGAAGCATCAGCCACAAACAGGATTATCGACATTACTTCAAACTTAACATTTGATAAACTTTTAGGCACTGCTATGGTGAGGAAGTGCTGTCGATGCCATGCGTTAAACATAAATAAACTGATTTTCATGGTGCCGTAGTGAAGTATGTCAGGCATAAAGGTGGAGAGATAATTGTGCACCAAAGTGGTTTAAGTGTCTTGCCCAACCGAGAGATTATAGGCCGCTGATGAGATCTTATCAGGTCACAGGTAATGTGAGCTGAACTTCACAGGAAACCAATATGTTAGAGTCAAGTTAAACCGTTTTCAGCCACGTGATGTGGCAGTGATTTGTAACCCATTAGTAGACAATGCAAATTAGAGTCTTTAGTCAGGGTAAAAAGTCTGAAGTCTTCTACAGAAGATCTGTATTTCTTGTCTCAAGGAATAAAAATGACAATGATCCTCTGTTGTGTTAGAGTATTTCATTCATTTCTCTGAGAAATATTTTGCAGATGTATCAAATGACATATGTGCAATACAATATATTCATATTTCAACACCTGTTCTAGAGGAAAAGAAATAACAGGAATTTAATGAGAATTTGATCAACGAAGTGAAATAGTATAGGTGGTGTGCATATATGAGAACATCAGTTGACGTGCAGTCATCAAACTACTGACATAAAATGATTCTTTGTACATAAAGCTCTACGATCAAAGATATTTTTCTCTAAAGATAAATTATTGATTCTGGGATGCATTTTAGAGTATTGCAGTAAGCCACCATTGTAATTTGAGGAGGGAAAAAAGTCTAAATATATTGTCTTATTAAACTTAAAAATAAATAGGTAAAGGGAAGATAAATTCAATCTTATCATGATAGGTATATTTGAGTTCCACCTTAAATTGCAGAAAATCACCTTATCTAGTTTCTAGTATGTACATAAAATGAAAAAAATCTCCTGACAATTATTTAGTGCCATGAGGCTTTCTGTGTATATGAACTTGAATTCAGCAGCTCACAAATCACTAGTTAAACAAATAATCTAGTCTCTAAATCAGAACTACCTACAGATTTAAGAAATGTGGATGATATGATGACTGTCATATTTTGAAACAGTATTTTGACAAACAAGGATCACAACTACTAGTATTTCAAATGAGAATGAAGTGGCATTACTGAAAGTTCAGCTTCTAGTGAGCAGTGCAAGGAGCTGTGAATTCTGGAGATAAATATAAAAGGCTGTCGCAAAGGGCCATCAGAAGAAGCCAGCCTTTAGAAGTGAAAGATAGAAAATTTGCGAAAACTATCGAATATGATGCAGGTTTTCCAAAATATTTCTTTAGAAACACACACACACACGAGACACGCACATACATTATTTTCAAAATTGGATAATGGCGTACATGAGTCAAAGTCTTTAATATTAGAGTGTAAGATAAAATCAAATTCATAATAAACATGGTTCAATTGGAAAATTTAAACATAAACAAAGCAATAAAGAGAAATTCAAGAATCATCAGTGAAAACAATAATGACAGAAAATAGCACCTAATTTCATAGACAGTGAATTTTATATGTGTGTTGAAGACTTCACAGTTATTAATCTTGGTACAATATTCATCATGTTGTGATGAGTCACATTTTTTTCTTATCTGATAAGAGAAATAGAACCATGCTTATTTTGTTTCAGTAAGATACTGGTCTGAATTCAACACTAAGGCATACTTGATGGTGACATAAGTATTGTCTTATGACAAGCTTTCATGCTTTTTTTTAGATAGTTGCTACTTATTTTGGAAGAAAAATTGAATCTTTAATGATTATAAGGAAAGCAAGCTAAAACAGTATTATCAACCTTTGTTTTCACTCTACACATTTTTATTGACTATTATATGCAGATTTGCTTATCACTATGGTGATCTTTCTAGTACTATAATATAAACTATTAGACTCATTTCTCGTTATCTAACTACCCCATGTATATTTCATAGAAGGCATTTGTACAATTATACAAGAATAAATCCTTTGTTGTTTATATGATATTAAGTTTGGGTTGGGGAAAAGTTATTTAATATAACACAACTAAAAATTTTAAAAGACCAATGAGTTAGAAGAATCCAAGATATATGCCACTGATTTCAATAGCCACAGAATGTAGACAGGTTAAGTATTGCCAGAGAGAGTTTCTGGGAAGCAGACACTGAGCTGGGGTTCAGAGTACAGAAGGTTTGTTGGGAGGACTACCTGGTGCTCAAAGTGTCAGGTAAAAGCCGTAGGTTGTTCAGTTGGACCAGTGCTGTGCCCTTCAGGGGAGAGAGTCTTCTGTGTGGACCACCTGCTCTGTGCTTGAATCACTTATAACTGTAGGTGGGGGGATTGCAAATTCGGTCACTGAGAGTGATAATAAGCGGGGTCACTCCTCCTTAACCCCACAGTCCTCAAACCCATGCGTTCTTCCGCTGACAAGACAATTCCGTACAAAGTCTCTGATTCAATATGCATACTATTTCCTAGAGGATAGCGACTCATTCTCTCATGGCATTGCCTCTGAGCTTGCCTTCAATCAGGTCTTTCCCACGCTTTATCCAACTGGCAGCTTCTGGGCGTTGTGGTATGTGATAAGCATAGTAGATCCCAAGGTCATGGGCTAGTACCCACAATCACATCAGGATAAAGCACATTCCTACTCACAGCCTGGTATAAGTTATTTTTTTTTAGGGGGGCCTAAGTAAAGCATCTTTGCATCTGCCTCATTAAATAATCTATTTAATTTATGATTTCTCTCCTTTCCAAAAGGGATCTGAGCCCAGTCATGACATATGAAAAAAAAAAAAAAAATTGGGATGCGAATTTAAAAATGACTTGGAAGGAAAGAAATGAGAAGTCAATTTATTCACCATGAGGGCAAACATGTTGCTGGAATTGAGGATTAATATGGCCCTGAGCTTCCTGGCAGCCATATCAAAATTAGCGATGGCACACATGCCATAGCTCTCCTCCAGAAAGAGGGCAAGCAGTCTCTCAAGGGTGATGGCATTTTGTTACACCACTGCATTTTAAAATTTATTTCTTATACGGTACCATTTAAAGAGGATATCTATTAATAGAAGGAAGAATATTCTCTCCTGTAAATATCTGACAATAAAAATGGCTGTAGTAAGAAAATTCTCAGAGCCTCTGTTAAAAACTAGAAACAGAGTTGTCCTAAAACTACTAAGGAAAATGAATTAATAAGTTTACAACTTCCCTAGAAATCAATCTCCAATCCAAATGTTTTCACTGGATAATTCTACCACATGTTTAGAGAATTAACATCTACTCCACTTAATCTCTTACAGAAGATAGAAGAGGAGTGGATGTTTCCTAGTTAATGAATGAAGCTAATATTCCACTAATATCAAAACTAGATGATGACTACAAATAAAAACTAACAGAACACTATTCCTGATGAACATAGACTTAAAATTCCTTAAGCAACTATTAGCAAAAAGAATTCATAAACATAAAACTATAAAACTTTTAGCAATAAAGAAACATAGAAAATCTTTGGAATCTAGGGTTAGGTAAACAGATCTTAGACTGGACACTAAAATCACAAACCATGAAAGGAAAAATTGATAAATTAGACTTCATCAAAGTTTAAAACTTTGTTCTGTGAAAGATCCAATTAAAAGGATGAGAACAAAAGCTACAGAGTAGGGGAAAATATGTTTAAACCGTATATCTACTGAAGGACTAGTATCTAGAATGTATAAAGAACCATCAAAACTCAACAGTAAAAACAAGCAATTCAATTCAAAACAGAGCAAAAGACATGAACAGACATTTACTGAACAGGATATACAGATGGCATATAAGCATATGAAAAGATGTTCAGTATCATTAGACACTAGGAAAATGCAAATTAGAACCACAGCAAGGTTCCACGCCACAGATCAGAATGGCTAAACTAAAAATAGTGACAACGCTAAGTGCTGACAAGGATGCAGAGAACGTGGATCCCTCATATGTTGCTGGTGGTGATTCAAAATTGTGCATCCACTCTAGAAAGATTTTGACAGCTTCTAAAAATTAAACATATAGCTACCATATGACAAGTATACAATCTTGAGAATTTATTCCAGAGAACCTAATACTTAAGATTATTAAAAAGCTTGTAGGGCTTCCCTGGTGGCACAGTGGTTGAGAGCCCGCCTGCCCATGCAGGGGACACGGGTTTGTGCCCCGGTCCGGGAAGATCCCACATGCCGCGGAGCGGCTGGGCCCGTGAGCCGTGGCCGCTGGGCCTTCGCATCCGGAGCCTGTGCTCCGCAACGGGAGAGGCCACAACAGTGAGAGTCCCCCGTATCGCAAAAAGAAAAAAAAAAAGCTTGTATACGAATGTTTATAGCAGCTTTACTTATATTTTCAAAAAAAGGTAACAATCTAGAGGTCTTCAACTAGTGACTGGTTAAACCTCAGTGCATCCACACTGTGGTCATTACACAGCAGCACACAGGAACCCCTGTGAACCTACTGAGAACAGTGCTTATTGGAAAATCCTAAATGTTATATACTGTACAACCCCAAATATAAAACAGTTTCAAAATGACAAAATTATGGAGATGGAGAACAGATTAGTGGCTGCTGGGGTGAGGAGGGATGAGGGCAGGTGTGAAGAGGGGCTGTAAGAGGGCAACAGGATATAAAAGGCTATAAAAGTCCTTGTGGTGATAGAAATGTTCTGTGTCTTGACTGTATCAATTCCAATATGTCATATGTGCTATTGTACCATACTTTTGCAAGATGATACCACTGAGCAAAATTAGATAAAGAATATTACATATTTCAACTGCGTATGAATCTACGATTACCTCAAAATAATGAAGTTTAATTTAAAAATATTTTTCTCAATATATCCTTTAAATTCTGGTGGTATTAAACCCAAAATACTGCATTAAAATATCTTGCAATTTTCACACGTAATTTACTCTCTCTCTCTATATATATATATATATTCATACATACATGAATATATATTCATTTAAAGATAAAGTTATTTGTTTTGTGTAATTATTGAATAATTTCACATTCAGGTCCAAAATGTACCAAAGCTTGTATGTTTTGGTTTATTTTAAGAGACGACAGTAAAACTTAGCTTTATCTGTTTATCAGAAGTTTTTGTTTGCTTTTTTGATTTGTTCTAATATAAGACAGTTATGTAATTGCTTCTTGTTTCAATTTTTGCACCGTTGCCTGGGATATTAGGAAAATGGCAAACTACATACAACTTTTTAATGGAAGGTACTCATCCATATAGATCAAGATTTTTATGAGATTTTTGAGCTTCTAAAGAAAACATAGTTCACAGTAATGACTTCCAAATAGAAAGCCTTGTTTGAAATATGTATATGAATAAAATGATTGGAAATGGTGAACCAGGTGGCCAAGATGAAGCTCTGCAAATAGCAGCAATTTTACCTGCAGGAAAGAGTAAGTTCAGATGTGCTCTTTATATAACCAGTTCTGTCACAAGGCTAAATAAGACATCAAGATCAAAAGTCGTTACAGTTATGGAGCTGAGGAACGTATATTTATAAAAGTCATCTGTACACAGGCATTTCTGGGATTGGATTGCTATTGTTTTCATTTCGTATAATGCAAATACAGTACGATTAATGTTTATTTAGGAATTTTTCTTGAAGTCTATTATTCGACTTTGCATTTCTGTGATGTGGCAATATTATCAAGTATCTTGTTACAGCATATAAAATGTGCTCATAGTCACATTGGAAAATGCATCTCATGTGCTTTTAGAAATAGTATATCATGCCCCAGCACTAAGTGGCCTCTTGTGATATTTTGTGCTAATCAGAAGCCCTAAAACCTAGTCACCTGGAAGAGTCCTAATCACTTCAGGTCACTAGGTGTTTGGTAATGGTTCATTCAGAATTGATACTTGGGTTATTGATTTTTTTACGGAGCCCGTAAGCTCTGTGAGATTGTACACAATCTGTAGCTTGTCTTTGTATTGTCTGCTGCAAAGCACTTGAATTCAGGCGCATGCGCCAGTGTAAGTACTGGTTATCCCTTTTAAACTTCTCTACTCCTACTTGGTATGTCTTACTCTCCAGATCTAGAAATGATTATTTCTCATTTACTCTTTTTATTGTTTTTAGATACAGAGATCTAGATAACTACAGTCACCTTGATTAAGCTTAAACCAAGGCTAACCTTATCTTAGGCAGTCATTGTCTATATTTTATTGCTTGTTTCTCTTTTCATATCACCACACATCTTATTTACCTGAGTGTTGGTATCATTTATTTCTCTAAAATTTATTTGCATTTAACCATCATAGAAAATCTCAGCTAGGACATTGTTTGGCTTCTCTATTCCATTTCTCCCCACACCACACAAATAGATGATTGGATCAGGTTTGGACACATTTTCTTAGATCTGGAAATATATGTGATTTGTGACATGGCTTATAAAAAATTCTGACCAGTCAAAATCTGAAATAGGAGCTGCAGAACTTCTGCAGTTGTGGCAACAGCTAGGCTTGGGGTATAGTTTAGATTTTGAGGCCGGGGTGGCCATTCTAAGTCATGTGCAAGATAAATGACTAAAAACAACAACCAGAAACCAACGCTGTAGGGTAGAGAGAAAAGCTAGCAGAGTGAGTACGAGGAGAAGACTTCACTGGAGTGCAGAAAGGGAGGTACAAATGTGAGCATGCCCAGAGCTGTCACGTCCTGTCCTTTTTCTCACGTTTGCTTATGCAGTTTTGCCTGGATTCTCATGAGGCTGGTATCCTACAAAATGCCCCTTTAAAACTGAATGATTTGAGAGGACTTCCTTTCCAGGAATCCCCAACAGTCTGATTATAATCAGTATGGAATCTAAATAAAATGTGTGTAGAATAGTAATATCTTTGGTAATTTTTAAAAGGCAACAATGCCAACTGAACTGGAGCAAGGACACAGGTGCAAAGCTAGAGTAGCGACTACTTGCTTTAACCAGCAACTCCTACCTCTGCCGTTTCCCATATAGCCTCTCCTACGTGTCCAGACATTCCAGTGGCTTTTACCCTCCCTGAAACGTTAGTGAAGGCTGAACTGGACAGAGCTGAGTGGTGCATCCTTCTGTGTAAAAAACAACAGGGAAAGAACGGTTACTTATGGTGATAGGAGAAAAGAAAAAAGAAGTTTCCTTAAACACAAAAAAAGCATCTTTATGTCCGTAATTGTAGCGTATAATAAGGGCAAGAGAGGAATGGAGAGTCCAAAAACATGGCAACAAGATGTGGGTATTTAGAAGACTGTCTGATAGAAACAAAAGAACCAAAGAATATTGCTATAACTATTACGTGAGTCTGAGTGGTATTAATGTGGAAACTGTTATTTAATTTTCACTAACACTAAATTACTGAGACATAGTGCCTAACTGTAAAATCTCTATTTCACAAGAGATAAAAAGGACCTGGAAAAAAAAATTCCAGAGACGATATATTTAAATGGCTAATGACCTGGTAACCAGGAATTGGACATATAGTATAAAAAGAGATTTAGTTGGTACCTGGGGCTGGGGATGGTAGATGGGGGTATTTATTTCCTAGACTTATCCTTAAAGTACATGAAGAGTTATTATGGGAGATTTCTGTTCTATATTTCTTTTGACAATATTACAGGAGGAAATGGGATTAAACCCATGTGATTGATGTTAGGTGTCAGAAAAACAGAAGAGACGAGGAAAGGTAGTTAGATCATTTCCATTATTGGCAATCGTGGGCTGAGTACGTTCTCGGTAATTATTATACATATGACAACATTCAGTGACAGGAGTCTGCATAAATGAAATTTCAAGTCCCCTTTTGTGGCTCTATAACCTAATTGTTGTGAGGGTGTCTCCTTATCAAATGTGTCTACTAAATTAGGTCATGTAGAGTGAACCATCCTTCATGGTTCTAAACAGAAATTTCTGAATGAATCAAATATGTGGTGTCTCTTTTAAGGTCAGCATATTTAGAGATGATAAATTGTATCTAAACCTGTTCCTGGATTAATCATTTCTAGTACCAACACTATCTCTTGTAGCCCTCCTGAAAAAAATAACAAATTTGGTTCAGATGCCAATACACATCATATCAGGAGGATATGAAAAAGTGATTCACATAATGAGGTGGAGGATAGCATGGCAGGATTCCCAAGCTATTCTGAACATGGCTTCAGAGAGCTGGGAGACTGAATTTTTGGGAATTTTTTCTGTGGGGCAGAGCTTTTTAGGGTATGAGATAGGGCTAGGATTCCCACTCCTGGGCAGGCAGGGGTATGCAGTGTTTGTTAGGAATGCCTCTCTCCAGGGTCCCCTGTAACTAGACCTGCCTTGTGCAATGCTGGGCTTGCACTTTTCTCAGAATACCCAGCCTGCTTATCCTTGCTCTTTCTTACGAGCGGTCATACAGTTCACTAAATATTTCCAGAGGTCTGCTTTCCACACTTATAAGATCCTGTGAGAAACTACTGAGGAACCAACATTTTAATTTTTATTTAATTTTCAGTAATTTTTTTTTTTTTTTTTTTTTTTTTTTTTTGCGATATGTGGTCCTCTCACCGCTGTGGCCTCTCCCGTTGCGGAGCACAGGCTCCAGATGCGCAGGCTCAGCAGCCATGGCTCACGGGCCCAGCCGCTCCGTGGCGTGTGGGATCATCCCGGACCGGGGCACGAACCCGTGTCCCCTGCATCAGCAGGCGGACTCTTAACCACTGCGCCACCAGGGAAGCCCAATTTTCAGTAATTTTTAAACTAGAATTTAAATAGCCAGATGTGGCTGCTGGCTATCTTATTGGAGATCGCAGCTCTAGGCTTCAGATGTTCCCACCAATTCTGCGATGCCTGACAAGTGACTGTCTCCATGTTTGAAACCACATCACAGAGGTGCCTTGCTACAGGAAATCTGAGTAAAGTAACTTATATTTGATACTAGGTATTGTTGCCAGGAGAAATATTGTCAAAACCTTCCAGAAGCCCGTTATTCATTGGATTCTGTGTCAGCTTTGGAAATATGTGAATCCAAAATGTCTTAGTGGGATATTTTATGATGGTTGCATCCTAACTCATCATGAAAATATTGACTGAGATTTGTATGTTCAATTTCCTCTCAGATGCCTGGCTAATGAACCTTTTTTTTTTTTTTTTTGGTCTGAAAATTGCCACTACTGGCTCTAGGAAATTGTAACTGTGTTGATTCTTCACACTTTATTGATAAGCTGATATTGAAACTACTCATCTCAGATGTTTCTTGTAATGAATGTTGACTAGTCTCTTCCCATTGCTAGCTTATTTGAAAGAATTAGTGGCAAATTTACAGATATTGTACTTTGCTTATCACAAGTAAAGAGAAGCAGATGGAGAAGAGGATAGTATTTGCATGTATCGTAATTACGGTGTAGGGAAATTGACTAGATATAGTTGTTTATTGCTGGCAAATAATGCATTATGAGAAATAAATAAAATCTTTCCATTATCTAATGAGCTTTTTTTGATTTATCTAATACTATATTTCTTTCCGTTTATGTTTCTTGTCACATGTAATTGAGTCATGATAGATTACATTTGACATTTTGCTTCTGCTTGCTATGTTTTGCTGCTTTGGTTATAGAATAAAAAGTAGCCACTAGTACTTTGTTGCATAAAACTGTGTAAAACACCATTCTACTGACGAGCTCATTAGTCACTGTGTGAGGGAAAAGCTATATTTCCATATTTGACATGCAAAAGTAAATCAACGCTTTCCTAAGTGCCAGCCATGTTCCAACTGTAAAAAGGAAGATACTGAAATCCATGCTGGAGACATCAGAATGTTCACAGATGTGTAGATAGTCACACAGAAAGACACACACACACCATTACACAAAAGCGCTAAACTGGGAAAAAGTGATCATTTGCTACTTAGTATCTAAAACTTGTTTGAACTATGAAAATATTGACACAATTTTTAGGATTGTTCTACTAATTTTGTTAATAAAACTCAGGAATCCTAGGTAAAAATATTTTATGTTGAAGTTTCCTAAATAATCAATGAAACAAACCCAATAAACCAGAAAAAAAATGTCTGATGTATATTTAAGTTTAAAAAATCTTTACCTGTTCATTTGTATTGAAGTCATCAGATGGCATGCATGGTATTTCTAGGTACTGCTTGTTAAATTGAGGAAATGAGCTCTCTGTTTAGGTCTGAAAATCTTCCTATGAGGAGTCTGTGAGCGGCATGGGGTTCTTTCAACGTCCTCCATTACCTCCTTATGGGGTAAGGCAAGACAAGGAGGCTGCAGGAGCACATTATTTTCTCAGTTGAAACAGTTCATGCAAATAATTTGCTTGTTTTGTCTATTTCTGGAACATCGTTTAGAAATGTACCTCATGGAGCGAAATATCTTTTTCCCCAAATCCAGGCAAGATCCAAACAGAACAAAACTATTTAAGGCTAAAGAACATAATAAGCTTGGTAACATGTCTGTCCCAGAATAATAACTCAATGAAATGTCGCAGTAGCCCAGACGGTAGACTGTAGAAATAAGGATGGACCCTGATCGTAGTAAAGAATTCAAGATTCATCTCCCTATATGAGATTTTTGGAAAGGAGAGTATTTTGTTTATGACTTATACATTCAAACGGTTGCATGTTTTAGATATGTGTATATATATATAATTAAAATGTCTATATTTTAGGTTCTAGAATTGTCTATTATCAAAATTATTACAATTTTCATTTTTTAAAGAGACTGTTCTGTCAGTGATAGTTAAATGTATACATAATGCACATTACATAAGGTATTGATTGTTTTAAAAGAGTGTAGATTTATTCCTTTTCATGTGTCCTCTCATATCACACAAATACAAATTTGTTCCTCAAAATGTCTCTGAAATGATAGGTTATATTTTTATGGATTTAAAATATATTTACAATCATTACAAGTACATTAAATTTGAAATTTTAGTACTGCATAAAGTAACTGCCTGGTATATATCTTCCAAGGAGTGTAGGAGTTGGAGACTTGTTTTATGCTCCCCGAAAAATGAACAAGGTTTTTGAAATCAGATAAAAATTTGAACATTATATCCTTCTTTAATTTGGTATGTAAACTTCCTGAAGTAACCAAATCTCTCTGAAACTCAGTAGATTTGTTCTTAAAATGGGGCTAATTATGCCATCTCTCAAACGCTTTATGAAGATTAAATGACAACAAAATCCCTGACTCAAAATTGGTATGTTAATGCCAATTGCTTCATTCCCCCCCAACAAATATTTCAGTTATAAAAGAAAAAACTGAATTAATTGATAATCATGCTCAACCATGCTTTCCTTCTTTCATCTTTTATTTTTATATCTTATTTATCTCCTAATTCTCGTATTTCATCATTGCTGGCTTAAATCATACGGAAACACTTATAGGCTGGTTAGAATATCAATGTACCCACAAAAGGACTCTATTGGTACAAACCAGGATAGACGAATAATACCATCTTGGGGGATGAGAGTGGGTGATGGGCAGAAATAGAGAAGAGAAGGTGGCCACACAAACTTCCATAAAGCAATGTGAGTTGCCAGCTACCTACTATATGTGCAAAAAGTAATAAATACTTAGGTATACAAGCATACCTTGTTTTATTGTGCTTTGCTTTACTGCACTTCACAGATACTGCATTTTTTACAAACTGAAGGTTTTTGGCAGCCATGGGTTGAGCAAGTCTATTGGCGCCATTTTTCCAACAGCATTTGCTCACTTTGTGTCTCTATGTCACATTTTGGTAATTCTTACAATATTTCAAAAACTTTCATTATTATTATATTTGTTATGGTGATCTGTGTTCAGTGATCTTTAATGTTACTGCCGTGACTCACTGAAGGCTCAGATTGATGGTTAGCATGTTTTAGAAACAAAGTATTTTAATTAAGACATGTACATTGTGTTTTTTAGACATAATCCTGTTGCACACTTAATAGACTACCATATAGTGTTCACTGGAAACCAGAAAAATTCATGTGACTTGCCTTATTGTGTTATTCACTTTATTGTGGTGATCTGGAATTGAACCCACAATATATCCAAGTCATTCCTGTAAATGACTGAATACCATACGCCATAAATGCAACTGCTGGCTCTTGATTCTGTAAGTAGAGACCTGCCTTTTTCAATAAACGTGTTTCATTAAATGGTTATTAACTTGAAAACATCTCCTATGTAGGTAGACAAATTATATGGCTGCATGGTGCATCTGACTTTATAAAAAATATAGTTATCATGTTGATAAGATTAAAAGAAAGTTGTTCCATTTGAATTTCAGTGATAAATGTTAATGCTTAGCTTTGTGTTAATCTCTATTTCATAGACTATTTGTTTTGGTCTTATGAAATTAACTTTTGTTAATGTAATGTAATGTCTCTGAGTCATCCAAACTCTTGGTATCATCTCTTCCTTTACGCCTTGGTTCCCATTTCACATAAACCCAACACCTGCTTAGAGATACCTGCCAGTACTCTATGGAGATGTGAGTCCTTGTATTTTTCTAGGAGTCTCCGATAAAGTCTTGCTCTGAACCCAAATTGTAAGGATTCTTTTAATCATTATGGAATCCTATTATCATCAGTTCTTGATATTCACACTGCTTGTGATAATTCTGTCCCAAAACTTAAACATAATCCTTTCACCACATAATTTAACAAAGAACCAATAATGAATGCAAAGCTATTGTATGTCACAGATATTTCCTAAATAGTTGAGACTAATGGATGTTAATTATACCCTAAGAAAGAAGATAAATTTAAACCCTGATGGCAGTCGTCACTGGTCCTAAGATCATTAGAATTTACCTATCATAGAGAATTTCTTACTGACCATCTGTTTCCTTAAAATCCAGCTCACCACCATACACCCTCTCCTTTTAGAATTTTTTTTTTCATTTATTTTCCTTCAACTCAGAGGCCCAATTTCCTTCTCTAAAAATTCCTATTACTTTATCAGGCAAAGAAATTTAGTTCACTCTTATGTCAATTTCTCCATTCAGTCTAAGTTGGACAGGTATGCTTTTTTAAACAAAAAAAAGTCAGTAAAGTTGTGTTCTTAAACAAATATGTAAATTTTCCACACAGATAAGTTATAAAAATCCCAAATACTCACAAATGGAAAGTTTCCTTCTTGCTATCTGATAATTTTTAAAAGTTATCTCATATGTGAAAAATTTTATACTGAAAGAGGGTTTTCATAAACATCAATCCATATCCATCAGATCCTCGTGGCAACCAAATGAGTCAGGCAGTGCATACATTGTGAGCTCCCGTTTACAGAGGGAGAAACCGAGGATTCAGGAGGCTTAAGCAACTTTCCCCACGCTACTAATGCCAACTGGCTTCTTTCTTTCCTAAGTCTTTTTTTTTTTTTTAACATCTTTATTGGAGTATAATTGCTTTACAATGGTGTGTTAGTTTCTGCTGTATAACAAAGTGAATCAGCTATACATATAGATATATGTTTATGTGATTCCTGTCTAAGTCTTTTTATATTGTGTCACTTAAGCACAAAAGAGTTCATTCTTCTAATGGAATCTGTTAGGGTTAGAGTCTGAGCTGCTTATGGTTATGCTCCTTTTTATCTCATTAGAGATAAAAGAGTGAACACATAGAGGGCAAATTAAGGGGTGGTTTCTGTTGGAAAACCACCAATCTTAAATCCAGATTAGCTCTTGCCTTTCTCAAGTTTAGGAAAGTGAAACAAAGCTTTCTCCATTTTCAGCAAAGTTAATGTCATGTTAACCATGGATGCCTAAGAAATATTTGAGGATTTATTGTGGCAGTGCATTTTTAAAAGTGCCTAGCAATACCTGACATATTGTTAACATTCAATGAATTACGTCTCTTCCTTTTTGAGATCATGTGGATTTTGTCTTTTATTCTGTTAATATAATGTATTATATCGATTGCTTTTTGAGGATCAACTATCCTTGAATCCTTTGGGTCAGTCTCATTTTATCATGTATATAATTCTTTTTATATATTGCTGGTTATGGTTTGCTTACATTTTGGTGAAGATTTTTGTGTCTATCTTCACAGAGATATTTGTCTGGAGTTTTCTTGTGATGTGTTTGTCTGGTTTTGGAATCAGAGTAATACTGGCCTCATAGAATGAGTTGAGAAGTATTCCCTCTCTGCTATATTTTAGAAGAATTTGTGAATAGTTGTATTAATTTTTCTTTAACCATTTGGTAGAATATACCAGTAATGCTACATAGGTCTAGGCTTTTCTTTTAGGTTTTTTTTTTATTATTAATAAAAAAATTAATTTTTAAAAGTCTATTCAGATTTTCTATTTCTTCTTGAGTCAACTTTCTGTAGTTTATGTTTTTCTGAGAATTTATTCATTAGTGATCTAATATGTGATCTAATATGTTCGAATACAATTGTTCATAGTATACTCATAATGATTTTTATTTCTGTGTGGTTCATAGTAGTGTCCCCTCTTTCAGTCTTGATTTTAGTAATTTGAGTCTTCTCCCTTTTTTTCTTGGTCAGTATAGCTAAAGCTTTGTCAATTTTGCAGGTCTTTTCAAAGAAAACTTTTTGTTGTTTTTGATTTCTCTATTATTTTTCCATTCTCTATTTCATCTCCTTCCTCCTTCCTTTCTATTCTTTCCCTCTGTTAACTTTAGGTTTAGTTTGTCATTGGAAGCTTAGGTTACTGATTTGAGACCTTTCTTCTTTTTTAATATAGATGTTTATAGCTATAACATTTCCTCTAATTACTACTTTAGCTACATTCCATAAGTTTGTTATGTTGTCTTTTTGTTTTCATTCGTCTCAAAGTATTTTCTCTTTCTCTTCTCATTTCCCTTTTACTCCCACTAGGATGAGAGCTCTTAATTATAATGAAATGGAATAGTAGTAGTAGTAGTAGTAGTAGTAGTAATTGTGGAAATAATATTGTCACTTATTAAGTGCCATATTTTGATAACTGTACTTTGTTCAAGATATAATGAATAAAAATATATCAGATAAACTTCAAATGCCATAGGCTAAATGTTCTATTATGTACCTAATCTCATTGCCTCCGAAGCCCCAACTTCTGCCCTTACAATATCAAATTCCTTTAACCTCTCAGTATTTGTTCCTTTGTGTGTATCTTGTACACTGTGTGGAAAGCCTCCACTTAACAACTATCCCCTGATTAATTTTTATTTTATTCTGTGTATCTTAATCACTACCTCCCAGAAGCAGTTCTTATATGGTTCCATGAAAAAAATTATTTTTCTTATTTACTTAATTATTAATAATACTTTTATTTAATTTTATTATGTATTAATTCATTATATATTTTATGTATCTACACACATACACATTTATAGCTAATAATGTATCAAAACACATATACAACCCTGCACAATAAAATTTTTGTACATTTTCATATGTCTTATCATACTGACTTAAAATTGACTCTTTCCCTAGATTTCATGTTTCCCTTTAGCCCCTGTATAGTCCCTGGCCCTTAGAAGTCATTCAATTAATGTCACGTATGAATGGATTAATGATAGAATAGCATCAATGAATGTTTAAATATTTCAACATTCTAGTAGATATGGATTAATTCTTTGATTCTTTGAAATGGAGGACTAGTATTAACTCTTGTTCAACTTCGCTGCCAGATAAACTTACCAAAGTAAAAATTCATGACCTCCTTATTTCTTTCCTACTCTCTGTGATTTTTATTCTTCACAATGATTTCTCTCAGGACTAGAAAGATTTAACCTGGATATGAATAATCAATCTCATTTCCTTATTGGGACCAGTGTTTGGGTTTTAACATTGCTATAGGATTGTGAAAGCGGAGAGGCGGGATTGAATTTTAAATCAGCTCACCTGTAAATTCAGTAGAGCTTGCTGTTTCAGGGTCTTCCCTGTGTTATACTCTTTCTTTGTCACTTAAACAACTTCTTACATTCAAACAAGCAAATATTACACTTGTTTTGTAATTGCAGATATTCTAAATTATTTTATTTAGGTATGTTTACAATTAGTTCTAAATGAATGGTGTGCTGTTTGTTTTTATAATGAAAATATATCATCCAGACTTTATCTGGCTTTGTCTTTTCCCTTCTTGAAAGTAGTTTGTTATGAATGGATGCCTTTTGGATTAAGTTCAGTACTGAGCTCTTTTCAGAAAATTACCTCCATTTTGGCTGACATCCAGGGGTATTGTCATACTGTAATGACATTGTTGTACATGGGCTACTCATATTTTTTCATGATCAACAATTCCGGCATCAATTTAAATGTCTTCAACAACATCCTGTTACCCTTATCTTACAGAAAGAGCATTTTTAGAGTATCCAAATTTTACTGTGCTTCTTCCTGTGTTCTCCCACGGAAGATTTAATAGTCTTATATATAAACCATATTTTTTCTATTATCAACTCAAGGTAGTAGGTTTTTTTTCCTATTTTGTTTTTCATGTTTACATAATTTGTTCTTTGTGGCTGTAGTTTTAATGGCGGAGATTATCTATCACTCTCCGCACATGCGCATGGTACTCGAAGCCTGAAGCCACAGTTGCCACTAGCAACCCCAGCCTCTTTTTAATACTTTCACTGAGGAACCCATAAAACACTCAGTGCCTTGATACCAATCATGTCCCCTATATTACACTATTCCGTAAAGGACCCCTTCTCTAGTAGTTTACTGAAAATAGAAGAAAGAGAATATCACAGATGGTCAAAGGCTTCCCAAATTTTAATTTACATAAAGGTTACCTGAGTGATTTTCTGGAAAAGTAGACACTGAGGGTGTGTCCCCAGAGATTTTTTTTTTCTGAAATTCTGGGATGAGGAACAGTCATTTACATTTTAAGTAGCTCACCAGATATTTCTGATAATGAGACATGAGTTATTCCACTGTCTTACTCCAGTGACTTAAATTGCATTATGTTTCTTGTCTCTCTGGTCTTGCCAGGATCTTTCTTCCTGAACTCTCTGGTATCTTGCTTTTAAATCTGTATATACTCACCCATATAATTTGTTTTACGTTTTATTCATGAGCCAGTGTCACAGAACTATTTCAAAATTAGCTTTAAACCTTCCTTTTGTCACTTTTCTCCTGTCTGCCTGACTAACTGATGTCAAGGTTTATAGAGCTAGATTTGCCTGCAACTCTAATGGGAGGGAAAATGGTTATAAATTGCAACAGCCAAGCCAGTCCCTGAAAAATGGCTATAAATTGCACCAGCCAGAGACAGTCCCTGAATATCATGTTGTGACTGCCATTCTTGAGCAACTCATTTCCATCATTTGAAGCTTAGCAGACATGTAGGATACAGGTTTGGTGCTTAAATCATTTTTTGCCTGTAAAAATAAAGTCTGCTACGGACATAAGACTCTTCTGGGTTAAAGTTGATAGGAGTGCCTTTAACCCTCAAACAAAGTCTGAATGTTGAAATTTTCCCTATCCTTGTTCAGGTAAAGTAGATGGCTCTCTACACTCAGATACTTAGGAAAGGCTCCCATTAAGAAATCCCATTGTGTAGTCATGCTCTCATTTCAACTGAGAAAAAAAAAAGAGGGAGTGGTCCTCCAACTTTCTTTCTTTGGTGGACGGATATGGATATAAACTAATTTTTATCTTAGAAAGCATAGAAGACTCTAAGAAAACAGAATGCAAAACAGAAGATAATAGCAAAGAAAGCAAGCTAGAGTCAAGCCAATAACAATGAAACAGAGTGGAGTAGGGGTGAGAATATAAGCCAAAATGGTACAGGTCAGACAGCCTGATATCCTGAAAAGTGAGGGGCACAGTGTCTATACTAATACCTGGGGAGCAGGTTCAGGATTGCATGGAATGTGCCTTTATCCCCAGGAATGAGGTATGAAACTTCTTCCAAAAGGTCAGGCAATGATTTTTGATCTACGGAGCACCACCTTCTCTCTCTCTGTTATTCGCGTCTTTGGCTCTACCATTCTCCTTCTACCATATTTCAAATCAGTTAAAGCTCCTTCAATCTGAGGTAAACCTCACTTTCTTGGTCCTTAACTCTGTGTTGGTAGCAGTTGAAAGTGGAAATTCTTTCTTAAAAGCATTTAAGATAAAATGGCTAAAGATGGTAAAATTCTGAGGGCTATCGATTTCACTCCTGTCTCAATCCTGAATATAATAATCCAATTAAAAATGAATTGTGGAAAAATTACTCAAGTGTACATTAGAAAGAATAAATAATTTCTACTCACTATATGCTACTCATAATACACCGTATATTCACAATATAGGTGGCAATGAGCAGAAACTTAGTAAATTTAAAACTATTCTGTAGTGTATAAAGATAGATCTATGAAAAAGACATTTACTTTAACCGAATGTGTTAGCATGCAAAATCTACACTCTCTTTCATGGGATTTATTAATCAAACAATGTGATACACCATGTTAACAAACTGAAGGAGAAAAACCATATGATCATCTCAAGAGATGCAGAAAAATCTTTCTACAAAATTCAACACTCATTTATGATAAGAACTCTCCAGAAAGTGGGCATAGAGGGAACCTACTTCAACATAATAAAGGCATATACTACAGACCCACAGCAAACATCATTATCAATGGTGAAAAACTGAAAACATTTCCTCTGAGATCAGGAACAACACCAGGATGTCCACTCTCACCACTGATACTCAACATAGTTTTGGAAGTCCTAGCCACGGCAATCAGAGAAGAAAAAGAAATAAAAGGAATACAAATTGGAAAAGAAGAAGTAAAACTGTCACTGTTTGCAGGCGACATGATAGTATACATAGAGAATCCTAACGATGCTACCCGAAAACTACTAGAGCTAATCAATGAATTTGGTAAAGTTGAAGGATACAAAATTAATGCACAGAAATCTCTTGCATTCCTATACACTAATGATGAAAAATCTGAAAGAGAAATTAAGGAAACACTCCCATTTTGCACTGCAACAAGAAGAATAAAATACCTAGGAATAAACCTACCTAGGGAGACAAAAGACCTGTATGCAGAAAACTATAAGACACTGATGAAAGAAATTAAAGATGATACCAACAGATGGAGAGAAATACCATGTTCTTGGATTGGAAGTATCAATATTTTGAAAATGACTATACTACCCAAAGCAATCCACAGATTCAGTGCAATCCCTATCAAACTACCAATGGCATTTTTAATGGAACTAGAACAAAAACTCTTAAAATTTGTATGGAGACACAAAAGACCCGAAATAGCCAAAGCAGTCTTGAGGGAAAAAAGCGGAGCTGGAGGAATCTGACTCCCTGACTTCAGACTATACTACAAAGCTACAGTAATCAAGACAACATGGTACTGGCACAAAAACAGAAAGATAGATCAATAGAACAAGATAGAAAGCCCAGCGATAAACCCACGCACCTATGGTCAACTAATCTATGACAAAGGAGGCAAGGATATACAATAGAGAAAAGACAGTCTCTTCGATAAGTGGTGCTGGGAAAACTGGACAGCTACATGTAAAAGAATAAAATTAGAACACTCCCTAACACCATACACAAAAATAAACTCAAGATGGATTAGAGATCTAAATGTAAGACTGGACACTATAAAACTCTTAGTGGAAAACATAGGAAGAACACTCTTTGACATAAATCACAGCAAGATCTTTTTTGATCCACCTCCTAGAGTAATGGAAATAAAAACAAAAATAAACAAATGGGACCTAATGAAACTTCACAGCTTTTGCACAGCAAAAGAAACCATAAACAAGATGAAAAGACAATACTCAGAATGGGAGAAAATATTTGCAAACGAATCAACGGACAAAGGATTAATCTCCAAAATATATAAACAGCTCATGCAGCTCAATATTAAAAAAAGAAAACAACCCACTCCAAAAATGGGCAGAAGACCTAAATAGACATTTCTTCAAAGAAGACCTACAGATAGCCAAGAAGCACATGAAAAGCTGCTCAACATCACTTATTATTAGAGAAATGCAAATCAAAACTACAATGAGGTATCACCTCACACCAGTTAGAATGGGCATCATCAGAAAATCTACAAACAACAAATGCTGGAGAAGGTGTGGAGAAAAGGGAGCCCTCTTGCACTGTTGGTGGGAATGTAAATTGATACAGCCACTATGGAGAACGGTATTGGGGTTCCTTAAAAAACTAAAAATAGAATTAACATATGATCCAGCAATCCCACTGCTGGGCATATACTCAGAGAAAACCATAATTCAAAAAGACACATGCACCCCAATGTTCATTGCAGCACTATTTACGATAGCCAGGTCATGGAAGCAACCTAAATGCCCATCAACAGACGAATGGATAAAGAAGTTGTGATACATATATACAATGGAATATTGCTCAGCCATTAAAAGGAACGAAACTCGGTCATTTGTAGAGACGTGGATGGATCTAGAGTCTGTCATACAGAGTGAAATAAGTCAGAAAGAGAAAAACAAATATCATATATTAATGCAGATATGTGGAACCTAGAAAAATGGTACAGATGAACCAGTTTGCAAGGCAGAAATTGAGACACAGATGTAGAGAACAAACGTATGGACACCAAGGGGGGAAAGCGGCATGGGGGTGGGGTGATGGTGTGATGAATTGGGCGATTGGGATTGACATGTATACACTGATGTGTATGAGATTGATGACTAATGAGAATCTGCTGTATAAAAAAATAAATAAAATAAAATTCAAAAAAACCCCACTTAATTTAATGATTACCTATATAATTATTTTTTAGTCCCATCCCCTTCCACCAAATTCTTAGATACCTTAGAATCATGGTGGTGGGGGGTACGTGTGTGTATTTTGTTATGCTATTACTTTATTCCCAGCAACCAACTAGAAACTAACAGGAGTTCCTCAATGAATAGCTCTTAATTGAATGACTCACTGAATGAATAAAGAACATTTCTTATCTAATTTGTTATGGTATTTCCCATCTGAGTTAATGCATATGCTTGTGCAGGACATTTCATTTAAAGCCATTAGTATTTCCATGTAGGACAATTTTAATCCTGCCACTTATCTTAAACTTCAGCTTTTTAGGAAAAAATAAATAAACTGTAGAAAGTTGAGACAATTTCAGTAAGTAAAGTTGAAGCTTGTAAAGATATAAAATGGCTAGCCTGAGTGTTCTTTTACACAAGGATTTTAAGTAGTATGACAAATCATGTTTAATTTCTTAGTGAATACGTTTAGCAAAGTAAGAAACAGATTTCATCTTGTAATCCAGAAGCTCAGTGTCCTAATGATGCGGCTGGTAGAAATAAGAGGATCTAGGAGTGGAACAGAAACAAGATTTGAAATGTGTTGAGTCAGAAAGTAGTCTACAGAAAAATCTTCCAACTATTAGACATGGAAATTGTCAGCAGAGTTCATTCTCATTACGTCCTAATAAAAATGGAGCTGATTTCAATCAGATAAGAAAAAACATAAAACTCAGGGAGAGGGTCTCCTACACTCCATCTCTGACAAACCGATTAATGAATATCACCTATTCAAACAGTAACGAAGGTTAGACCCTATACAAGAAAACTTGAAATATCAGAAATCCTAACATAATTATGAAAAATTAAGGTTTTCTCTAATTTGAAAAATTCCAAACAATTATCTGGAAGTTTTTGAGAAGATTTTAAAAATATAAATTAACAAAAAGAAAAATTAAATTTATACAAACAATGCAAGAGGAGAAAATGAATTATTTTTTTTCTCCTTACCAAAAATATTTTATGATGTTGTCATATGAAAGACTGGTAGAAAATTATGCAACCAAATATAAAAGGTAAAAAGTGTTACAGAGTTGCATCATTCAGTTAACTAATGAAAATATATACTATTTTTCTGGATATTGTGGTATTTTGGAATTTGTCAGTTTTGTAAAATTTTTAATATGTTGTAATTTTTCCTCATTCTAAAGAAATAGAATTTCATTAGAAATTTCCACACCTACTTTTTCCATATGTAATTCGAGTTACTATTCTTAAAGATTGTCTCTAAATTTTGTGAGCTTCAGGTCCCAAAATACCTATAGACATCTCAGGCTAGCAGGATTCTAGACTTTCAATTGCACATGCATGGAGATCAGTCACTAGCAGCTGAGCATGTAGAATTTTAGTAGTCCCGTCAGACTAGTACAGTTGGAACCATATCAGAAGAATAGTTTAAAAGTGAAAGAAAAAAATTTTAGAGGACTGAATGTTTATATTCCCCCCAATTTTTTTTTTTTTTGCATCACAGCTAATCTTTATTTTCCAATTTTTTCTATACTTCATGATCATCTCTTTAAGCTTAAAATAATAATTTCCTTTCAATATAGGGCTTGGGGATATCTCATCTGAAAGAGGTGGTAGGTGTTTTTATTTTTTTTATTTATTATTTTTTTAACATCTTTATTGGGGTATAATTGCTTTACAATGGTGTGTTAGTTTCTGCTTTATAACAAAGTAAATCAGTTATATACATATGTCCCCATATCTCTTCCCTCTTGCCCCAAATTTATATGTTGAAATTCTGACCCCAAAGGTGATAGAATTAGGAGGTGGGATCTTTGCAGGGTGATTAGGTCAGGAGGGTGGAGCTCTCATGAATGGGATTAATGACTTTATAAAAGAGACCCCAGAGTGTACCCTCACCCCTACTATGATGTGAGGTTTCAAAGAAAGCCATTTTGAGGGAGCCGGCCCTCACCAAACGTCGAATCTGCTGCACCTAATCTTGGGAGCTCCAGCCTTCTTTGTTGATCCCTGTCCTGGTTTTCCTCCTATGTACACGTGTTTGTAGGCTCTTCCTCCTCTAAACAGACACTAAATGTTGGAGTTTCTGGAGGCTCTGAACCAGACCCTCCTGGTGTGACTGTATCTCTCTGCCCATTCTCACAGCTGTGATTACCACCCAAGCATGAAGGACTCCAATATTCACGTGTCTTGGAAAGAACTTTTCACTGTGCTGCACTTGCCTGCTTGACATTTTTTACAAAGTCAAACTCAGCTCTTAATCTTTACTAACATCTACCCAAATATAGCTTGTTCATTTCTAAGAATGTAATTAGCTTCAATCCAGAAAATTAACCTGTGAAATCTTTGTAAGTCAGAAGTTCAAGTGTCTCTTTTGATGCCTCTCTCTCCTTTATAGTCTCATACCCAATCCATGAACAGGTTTTAGCCATACTTTTTCCTAAATATGCCCTAATCCTGTCTATTTCTTTCCATATATATTGTTACTTCTCAAATCTAATCTTCAGTCATCTCCATATTCACTACCCACCACCCTAACTTTTTTTTCTACATTAGAGCCGGAGTGGGTATTTTGAAATATAAATCTAGTTGAATTGCTTCTTTTTAACATTTTAAAGTTTTCCATTGCTCTTAGAATGAAAACCAAAATACTTAACCTAGCCAGAAATGTCATGTAAAGTCTAATTTGTGCTTAAATCTGCAGTTAGCTCTTGTACCATACCCATCCCTAAATTGTGTGTTGAAGCCACATGACTTCCATTCAGTGTCTCAGAATTACTTTGCTCCTGTCATGAGGCCTTACACATTGTTACTTCAGTCTAGAATGTTCTTCCTTCTTTGCTTATGAACTCCTACCAATGTGTCAGCTTTCAGCTCAAGCCTGATTTCATTAGTGACATCTTATTATATGATTATGATTTTATAGATAAAGATATAGGTACATAGATATATAATTATATAGTTGTTTATATGCATATGGTTTTATATCTTTATAGGAATAAATCACGTTTAAATATAGACTTAGATTTATAGAAAAATAGAAATAGGTTGATGGATAAATGTATAGATATATTGTCTTATACCTTTACAAGAATAGGTAGGACTAAAATTATGATCCCTGTCCTTAAGAAATCACCCATTCCAAAAATACGAAGTATTGAAAAAGAGAATGAGCAAAATCTTCACATCATTTTTAGAAACATACAATAGCCTCTCCTTTGGCTGGGATGCTCAGCTCATGTGCCCTCCAGAGATTAAGTCGTCCACTTATCACTGAGCAGGGGCCCAGGACTATTCAGTTGCTGAACTGTTTCGAGTAGATATTGTTTGGACATTGCATTTGATAGGGGATAATGCAATGCCTCTCATTTTTCCTTCTTTCTTTGTGGTGTCCTTAAAACTCATGATACATTGTAATTGAAAGACCCCAAACTGGAAAAGTTGGACGTTTTTTCTCAAGTTTTCGGGCCTACTAAAACAATTCAGACTATAATAATACTTGTATTAAAAAGCAGTGTGATCCAACGTTAAAAACACCAGTAAGCTTGGCAACACGTTCCCCACAAGCAGAATTCATTGGTTGAAACTGTGGGTGTCTTTTCAGTCTTCCATGTAAATTGCAAAATTGCTTTCCAGAAAGGGTGTAGTAATGCACATTTATACCAGAAGTGAGTAGTAGTGTTGTTTCCAATACCCTTGCCAACATCACTTATTATTCTTACCAATTGAAATTTGACATTTGGATTATTATGAATGTTACAATCAACTTCTTTGATCAATACTAAGTTAAATATTTTTTGCACCTGCTTATAAGCTATTTGTGTTAGTTCTATTCGTGAACACCCTATTTAGGCTTTTTATTTGTTGTTTTCTGTTGCTTACACAACTGGGTTCATTTTGTTAGAGAGAATGTTAATGTAATTGTCAAAGAGTCACATCTGTGCGAACCCTAGTAAGGACACTACCTTGGCATGCACCTTGAAAGGAATACCTTAACCTGTCTCTTCCCTTTTTTTTCTGAACTCACATTTTGCCACTATCAACCTCAACCACTTTTCTCCAAGATACCAGCCTCATTTCCATTCCTCTTTCCGTTGATATTT
The DNA here is from genome assembly GCF_964374135.1 of Grampus griseus. Taxonomy (NCBI): domain Eukaryota; kingdom Metazoa; phylum Chordata; class Mammalia; order Artiodactyla; family Delphinidae; genus Grampus; species Grampus griseus. The sequence goes on from NC_139015.1 coordinate 3,220,082, forward strand.
ATATAAGTGTGTTCTCACTGTCATTCGTATCACAACTTGCATAGCTCCTCCGTACAGATGCTTTTCCAAACCACCCAACTTAAAATAGCCACCCAGTCACGCCTTGTCACATCACTTCCATCACTTCCTTAGCCTCTGATTTTTAAATTTGTTTTTCAGCATATTGTCTGTTTCCTGCATTAATTTGTAAACCCCTGAATTCATAGGGCTTTTCTACCCTGACTGTGTACCCAATCTCTAGAGCACATGCGCTTTAAAATACTTGCTTTATAAATGCATTAATAAATGTTCACAAGTTTTAGACCATCAGTGAAAAAGCATGGTTTTTTTCCCCCCATATCTTTAAAGTCTTTTTGGAATGCCTACTGACTACATGGGTCTAGGTTTATTCACATAAAGTGAGCACGTTTACGTTTATTTTTATTTCCTAAATTTTTATTGCTTTTCTGAATGTAATTTGTTTCATTTCGGGGGAGGGGGGTGAATATTTAATATTAGGATAGGGCAAAACTAGCCATTTGATCTTGAGTAAATGGTTTAATCATCTGAACCCTCAGTTTCCTCTCAACTTAGCAGTTTAATAATAGTCCCCACCTCATGTTTTGTGCAAGTATGAGAATTAGATAATATACATAATGTTCTTCGTCTGTTGTTGACTTTCTTTTCTATACACTCTATCCCTTTTGAGTGGATGAGACACATTTTGGGAGCAGCAGGAGATCAGCAGAATTTACCAAGCTTCTAGCAATCCAGGTCAATTCCCATAAGTCACTACACCAAGAGAAGGACATCTACTGTCTGCAGGTCCTCAATTACTCTTCCGTAAAGCAACAGCCCCCCCCCCCGCCCATGAAATAGGGAAGCCTGTGTGGATTTGTGTACGATTAATTTATTTCCACTGTTTCTTACCAATTTAAAGATGAACACAGTAATTCTGCAGCACCAGAGAATTTTCCAAGTTCTTTTTCACATTTACATTGCAGAGCTTCTGCTTATTTATGTTTGTCCTCACTGCACAAACCCCTCTTTACTTTCACCAGAGGGTTTAGCCATTCTTCTGGAATGCACATACAGCATGCAAAATCTACCCAAAAATTTCCATTATGGGGTAAAACTCAAAAACGTCATCTATTAGTACTTGATAGCATTAGAAATATCAAGCCACTTCTAGTTATTGCATATAAGTAGAATCTAACATACCATGCACATCCTTGTATACATTTCTAAGCCCTTCCGGCAATATGAAATTTGATTTAATAGAGTAAAAGGCAGAACAGGTCAACAGAACTAGCCTGACCAATGAGAATACCAGTTTTGTTAAACTATTCAAGAAACAGCTAAGTAAAGTAATATTTCATGGAAGGGGGCAGTTATACACATAAGCAGCATGAACAAGATGTTAGCATGTGGTTTTCAAATTTTCTAAATTTGACAAATTTAGTGAATTCATCATAAATCTATTCTTGTAAATTTAGCAGTTTATAAAGAGAATTTTTAATAAGCAAGAAATACCTTTAAGCTGTTGTTTATACTAATTGAGAAAATTGGCTGCAAGGCCACACAAAAGACCTGTTTTTCATGTGATGCATGAAAAGATTTTACCTACATAGTTCATCTTTTTGTATGTGTGAATTTTATTTTATTTATTTTTTATACAGTACATAGTTCATCTTTGAAAAATGAGTTTAGACATCTTCCTCTTCCCCCTGCAATTAGCATATTTAAAAATACATACAAAGTCTATTCCGTGTATGACTAGTGCATTTCACAACCTAACCATTCTCTTCCTTTGAACTTTGATTTACTGAATTAAGAACATAATTTTTTCCAAATATTTTTATTCATTTGATATCACGGAGAGTGGGTCAACTGATAGTCTTCCACGGGGTTTGCTTATTGAAGCCAATGTAAACCTGTTCTAAGAGGAAAACTAATGAATAATATAACATTTAATTCAGAAGATTCCCTGACACTATGACATATTGATTGTTTTGTTCTAAAGTGTAGTTAAATGCAACCAGAATTAGAATTATGTTCATTTTGGACTTCCCTGGCAGTCCAGTGGTTAAGAATCCACCTGCCAATGTAGGGAACACGGGTTCGAGCCCTGGTCTGGGAAGATCCCACATGTCGCAGAGCAACTAAGCCCGTGCGCCACAACTACTGGGCCTGCGCTCTAGAGCCCGAGAGCCACAACTACTGAGCCCGTGCGCCTAGAGCCCGTGCTCCACAACAAGAGAAGCTACCGCAGTGAGAAGCCCGCGCACCGCAACGAAGGGTAGCCCCCGCTCGCCGCAGCTAGAGAAAGCCTGTGTGCAGTAACGAAGACCCAACACAGCCAAAAATAAATTAATTAAATTAAAAAAAAGAATTATCTTCAGTTTGAAACGTGTACCTGATAAGCTTTGACAGAACTATATCAGTTCGCACCAACATTATTTTCTACATGAAAAGAAAGGGAAAATAAATATACTCCAAGATTGTTATTCTCTTTCTCCTATAACTTCATGTTATAAATGACTTCAGTCTTACTCTGCTTCTCCGTATTTGCTCACTAGCAGTTAGGGATTCTTTGATCTTCAAGGCTGCTATTGTGTAATTGATCAAAGGTTTTGAACCTGAAGGTAGGTAATAAGAGATTGGTTTCTGAAATATCAGTTCATCCACTCTAACTTTGACCAAATAAATTTCTGAACAGATTATTAAGTTCATTAAAAAAAAACCTTTTGCTCAATTAAATATGTTTTGAACACAAAAATGCAGTTTAATTGCCAATTACAAATGACAGTTAGGCACATATACTTGGATTTCTTAAAATGCATTATTTAATGGACTTTTCTGACAATATTCAAATAATTATGTTTCTTTTATTATTAAAATTAATAACAATGCCAAAAATGTCATACTAATTCTCATCTACTGGTCTGAAATTAAATTGTGCTTGTTGAATTTTAAAGAGTTTGGGCATTATGAATAATGCATAATATTTCTTGCCAGAAGAGTTCTAACACAGGTCATTCCAAAACCTTGGAAATTCAATGTTAGCCTTCACTCTGTGCAAACGGACAGTGTAGCTATGAAAAAAAAAAGTGAACTTGTAAAGCAAATGTCATTCTAACCTCAAAGTACTCTTAGAGTGTTTGAAGATCCAGCAGTGTAACTGACCAGTGGTAGAAATGATACACTGCTCATGCCACTACCAAGGAAACATTGATTTCATTGCCTCAACCAAGCTTAACTAAGCTGTAGTGAAAGCTGTTACTGAAGCCACTATTACTGGAGTCTTAAAAACCTCGTCGTCCTGGAGTTCGGTCTAACGGTAGCATTAAGGACAGAAACAGAATTTCCTTATGTTTCCCCTAATTCCTTCTGTTTCGCATTCATTTCCTTACATATCATACTTCCAACTGCTCTCTTACTTTTTCAGTCCAATGTTGAAGACGGGTTCAGTGTTGCTGAAGTGTGAAAACCCATCCATAAGCTTCAGCGGCCTTTAGTACATTGGAGAAAGTCTCTCTGATTTTGCTATTTGTAGAGATATCAAAGTAACATGGAGTAAGTGCTGCTATATTAATGGGAAATACATTGATATAGAAGCCACAAGAATTCTTCTCTAAAATAAAATTGAATTTTCTCAAAGTGTTATTGTTCCCAGTGAATCTTCTCAAGATATTTTTTCTATACATGTTCTAATAAACCAGTTTTAGAGTCACAGTGATCAAGAGGAGAATAAACACCAAGTATGTTATGTTATCTTTAGAATGCAAAATGATAAAAGCTCATATTCCAGCGAGGCTTTTAAAGCATAAGTAAGTAGTAGAACGTAAGGTGGGGAGATCTTCGGCTCCATTTACTAGCAACATTTTTGAATACACATTATTGAGCTCCTGTTTCCTCTGTGGTTCTCTCTGTTTTTTAAAGCAATTCATTCCATTATTTTCACTTTTCCATAACTTGTTTCTTTTCCCATGATAATAGATTTTAGTAATTTTATATAGCATGTCTTTTACCATAAAGAATGTATCTATGAAAGGTTAGAAGTATAGTCACAGTCCTAATAAAAAATTGAGTTATTATCTTGAACACCATTTGATCCATTTGCAGGCATTCAGAACAATTTAGACTTTATTCATTTAGTCTTCTCATGCAGGGCTGACACCGTATTATTAACCAACGTAGAGATCTTTTACAAATCCAAAAATAAGTCCTGACTTGGTGTATAACTGACTTGCACCACATATTTTCAAAAACTGTACAGTAATTACACTCGGCTGACACACACTACACAGTAGCTCTCTGAAAATGAACACCAGTTTAGTGGACATTTTATTTCTGTGTTTTCAATTTTATTCTATTTCTTGCTGTTAGTTCAGTATAGCTATAGTGCTAGAAAGAAAATCTCTTTCTCTTTCTCTTCTCTAAGTTTGGAAGGAAAATTAACCTTTCCAGTAGTGTATTTTCTAACTTTCTATAACTTCCCAACTTTAACAATAATTAATATATTTATATTATAATGGTAACATTTTAATTTTGTTGTAATTTGCCTTTAGACAAAATGTGAACAGAATACAGAAGACACAAAATACTGGTGAGGTAATAATACACATAAATATACACCCTCCCCCCAATACACATACACTGGCATAATATTACACGCCATGGAGTAAGAAAAATAGTATCTGAAAATGTTAAATATAGGGCTTAGTTTTATTGTACAGGTGGCATTCCTGATTTTTTTCAAAAGACATTTAAAAGCCATTCTTTAAAGATAAATACATCTTAATTATAAATTATAATATTTTTATCATAACCATGTGAAAGACAATCTATTTAAGGTTTTTTTATTATAACATCCGTATGTCATTTAGAAATCCATCGATTAAAAACTAAGCACACATTACTTTTAAAATGGGAAAATTAATAGACATTTTTAAACAAGACAATAAATGAATGGATTCATCCTTCACAGGTTACGTATATCAACTGACAAATCTCTTAGAGCGCCATTATTCTTGATATGTGGGATTGGTGCAGATTTGAGGTAAAGCATCACTCCTTCATCCTCTCTGTTCAGCACTTCTCTCCTTGGGAGTTTGGGAGAAGAAAGGGTGCATTCTGGTTTGTTGTCTTTCACGTTTCAGTCTCACTTGAGGGAATGGTGTGTGTGTATCTCTAATTTGCCTGCACAACACACTCTTATGTTAAATGCCTTGGATCTCTGTGTTCCCACAATCTCAGGAGTATACCCTTTGTTTGTTTGTTTGTTTGTTTGTTTCAATGCGTGATGCTCAAACTAATCTCACACATGGGGCTGCACGTTGAAAGGCGACTAATTGTTCTGTTAAGGTTCTATTTCCCGAATATAAATTTTCATCCTTTTGGCCTATACTATCTGAGCATTGCTTACTCATTCATTCACACAACAAACATTCTTTTTTTTAAAATTTTTTTTATTGTGGTAAAAGCCATGTAATATAAAACATACTATTTTAACTGTATTTAACTGTACGAAAAGACAACCCTCAGAATTTGAGAAAATATTTTCCAACGAAGCAATTGACAAGGGATTAGTCTCCAAAATATACAGATAGCTCATGCAGCTCAATATCAAAAAAGCAAACAACCCAATCAAATAAAATGAGTGGAAGACCTAAATAGACTTTTCTGCAAAGAAGACATACAGATGGCCAAGAGACACGTGAAAAGATGCTCAGCATCACTAATCATTAGAGAAATGCAAATCAGAACTACAGTGAGGTACCACCTCACACCGGTCAGAATGGCCATCATCAAAAAATCTACAAACAAGAAATGCTGGAGAGGGTGTGGAGAAAAGTGAACCCTCTTGCACTGTTGGTGGGAATGTAAATTGATACAGCCACTATGGAGAACAGTATGGAGGTTCCTTAAAAGACTAAAAATAGAACTACCATATGACCCAGCAATCCCACTCCTGGGCATATAACCAGAGAAAACCATAATTCCAAAAGAGTCATGCACCCCAATGTTCACTGCAACACTATTTACAATAGCCAGGACATGGAAGCAACCTAAATGCTCATCAGCAGAGGAATGGATAAAGAAAATGTGGCACATATATACAGTGGACTATTACAACAAACATTCTTGAGCACAGTATGTGCCAGGCACTGAGGATACAAAGTCAAATAGAACATCAGACCTACCCTGGGAACTCACGGACTTAGTGTGAAATAAAAATAATAAATCAGTGGTTGCATTTCCGTGTGATAGGTGTTAGGTCATTATACTTGTGGTAACTGAGAGAAGGGTCATCTGGCCTCTTTTCCTTTTTGACATAGTTATTAAATCTCCTTTGTTAAAATATCAAAGAACCCCTAGTACAGGTAACATATTAAACTCCTGTCAACTCATAACAGTTATTCTCAAGTTTGTTTCACAGGTCCTCTGGGGACACCATACAGAGGAGCGTTGATAGAGAACAGGAACGTGAAAATGTCACGGGCCCTGGGTAGGGGGGCTGGGGGAGAATTGTCCAGGGAAAGGGTATATCGAAGATATCCTGAGCGTAGGAAGACTGCAGAAGCATATGCTGGAAGTATTTGAAAGTCCACTTGGTTACTTTGGCCCTTGCTCTCATGTAAAGCTTGCATGGGAGCACTTACTGTTGAAAGAGCAAGGAGTACAGATCTTGCCTGTGCCCACAGCAGAAGAGCTGTTTACACAGTGCAGTCAGATTTCTTGCCCGTGACCTTTCCTAGAAGTTATATTAGGGACTTCTTTAGATCAGCGTGCAGCTAGTGGCTCATCAGTCTGTGCGGTGGGCTAAGGTGATATTAAAGCCTGTAGGTCACCTGCCATGTTCTATCAAAAGAAAGGAGCCCATTGCATCATCAATATTTCTCATGCATTAAAGCAATTCTTGTAGCTGGTACCACTAGAGAGTCTATAGCATCTAAAGAACCTGGATGCAGAAGCTGGGAGAAGGCTTTAATTATCTAGGCCTAGTGATATTAACAAAGAAAAGCGTTGATGCAAACATTGCATTGAGAATTCTCTTCAGTCCATAGTTGGAAGCACATAAATTACACAGCCTTCTGATTTGTGAATGGTAAATTCAGAGTGAATGGTAAATTCAGACACATTTCGTGATGTGCAGCAACTGTAACTTTCAAGGCCATAAAGGAACCCTATGAATAGAATCTTGACAATTTTCTAGCACAGAGAAAGGACACATAAACAGCCACCAATAAAAGAAAACTGATACTCTTTATTTAATAAGTAAATATGCAAAAGCCCTTCTGGTTTACCTTTAAAAGGTAGACTTGGTTGGTTAATCAGGCCAAATATATTTTCTGAATGCGGCTAAAATGAGCTTTGGCAAAGCTCCAAAGAGACTTTATTTTCTATGGAAGTGGTGCCCAAAAAAGAAAGCTTTAAAAGCTAATTAAAGAGCCAAAGGGAGAGTCCTTCACATCGTCCACTCTGCAGATTCTCAGAAGTTCTAATCCTTCAAGCAGGCCACGGCCAGCATGGTCTCAGGCCATGAACAGCTTTAAACACCAGAACAAAAAATGGACACAGAAGCAGAATGGACCGGAAGTGTGTACCAAGGAGGAATTAGTGGTTGGTGTTTTTGGCAGAGACCTTCATCTACAAGTGTGCATTCCTTTCCTTGAGACTCATGTTTTTTCAATAGTTTTTAAGTCTAAATTTAAATGGTGCAGAAAACAACCATGTAAAAGAAACGCATGGAACCTAATCCTAGTGTCTAAAGCTATTGCCAGCTCTTTGTTCGTTTGGTTGGTTGGTTTAACATTGATCTGATATATTTGATATTTGATTTTACTCAAAAATTCATTTGCATGTGAATTTTGAATGGCAGCCATAATGATAATCAAGTCCGCTATTTATTGCTTGCCAAGCACGCACACAGCACTGTACAAAACATGTGATTACATTTCATTCTTCACAACATCCTACAAAGTATTATTACCCTCATTTAACCGTAGAGAAAACTGAGGTTACAGGAAGTTTTAAAATATACTACAGTTAGACTGCTGGCAAGGACAGAATCGCAAACAAGTCTGACAAATTCTGAAGTCTAGACTCTTCAGACTGTATCATCCTGTCTTTGTGGCAGAGAATGTGCTTAATGTTTTTATGCATGCAGTTGCCTTGAGCACTTGATAAAGTCTGTGGAGTAGACACTAATATGTCCATGAAACAGAGGTAAATAGAAGTTTTGCAAAATGCCACAACACACCCTGCTACTTAACAGCACAAATTGTATTGGAAGTCAAGTTGGTGTTATTCCAGAGTCCATACTCAATTTAATACCCTGTGTATCTCTCAAAAATAAATATTAAACTGAGTTAAGCTATTCTTGTGAGTTTTTCAGACATGAGAAACTTGAAGAATAATACATTATCTGGTTAGGTGTTCCTTTTCCCTTTTTATTTTTCCTCTGGAAGACTTATCTGTGTATATTTCTGCAGAGAGAGAACAAGTATTTTATTCTGCCCATATTCACCATCCCTGGTTTACTTGTACTTTGCATTTGGAAGTCTTCTCTCTGTGTAACAGCCATATCATGTCACAGTCCTGTCCCTCCAAATAGGGCACAGTGACTGATATTTCTGTAGATACCAGTCAGCCTCTTTCTCTAGCCACATCTGTTATCACCCAATGGGCTCTTGAATAAAGTGACCATGGGAGCAGTGATGCACGTAATGCGTGAGCTCAGCAACATGGGCTTCCACGCACCAAGGCTGACCTGACTAAGGCTGCTGGCTGCTGAGTGACAAATCTGCCAGCAGCAGAGGTCAACATTGAGTCCTTGATACGGCACCATTCCTTGTGGGTGATTAGGCAGCTTGCTGGTGGCAGGTTGATTACATTGGACCACTTCCGTTATGGGAGGGGCAGTGTTTTTGTTCTCTTCGAAATAAACACTTACTCTGGATATAGATTTGACTACCCTGTACACAGTGCTTCTCCCAAACTAGCATCCATGGATCTAGAAAATGCCTTATCCGTCACTGTGGTTTCCAACACAGCATTGACCCTGCTCAGGGAATTCACTTCACAGCAATGAAGTGCAGCGCTGGGCCGTGCTTATGGAATTTATTGGCCTTACCAGGTTCCTCGCCATCCTGAAGCAACTCCTTTGATGGAATAGTGGGATAGCCCTTTAAAGTGCCAGCTAGGTGGCAGCACCTTGCCGGGCTGGGCAAGGTTCTCCAGAAGACTGTGTATGTTCTAAATTTGCATCTAATATTTGGTACTTTTCCTCTCATAACCAGGATTCATGGGGTTGCGAACCAAGGAGTGGAAATGGGAGTGACACCACTTACTATGACTCTACAGAGGTCATAGTTCCAACAAGAGGAATGGGTTCACGAGGAAAAAGGCAGAGGATTTACAGGTGGATGGTAGCAGCTGTGCTTGCTATTGAGGGGGGAAATATGTTTATTTTGTTGAGCCTTGAAATACAAGGACTCTTTTCATAGGCAAATTAAGAAACTGAAGGCCAATATACCACCTGATACACATCATTTGCTTTGAATTTTCAACAAGAGATAATGAATTTGTATTAGTTGGAGTTCTCCAGAAAAATTGAAATAGAATGTATTCATATATATGTGTGTGTGTGTGTATACACACATATACACCTACTATAACATCTATATAACATATATAACAGTTATATAATATATATAAAACACATGTACAATATAAAGATATGTAACATCTATATTTTTTATACACACACACACACAGACAGAGAGAGACAGAGATTAAAGAATTGGCTCACATGATTATGTGGGCTGGCAAGTCTGAAATTTGCAGGGCAGGCTACCAGGCTAAAATTCCAGAAGGAATGTTACAGTCTTGAGTCTGAAGGCAGTCTGGTGGCAGAGTTCTTTCCTCTTTGGGAAACTTGGGTCTTTGTTCTTTGGACTTTCAACTAACTGGATGAGACCTCCCCATATTATGGAAAATAATGTGCTTTACTCCAATTCTATTGATTTAAATGTTAATCACAGCAACTTCTAGACTGGCATTTGACCAAAGAACTGGACACCAAAGCCCAGCCAAGTTGACACATATCATTAACCATCACAGCACAGTCACAATGTATTTTATATCCCTTTAAAAGATATGAACACTGAGACTCAAATCAGTCAAATAGCTGTCCCCAAATCATATGATTTATAAATGAATCAGGATTCAAATCGTTTTCTGTCTGATTAAAATCCTATAATTCCACCCCAAATGGGCTATAGTTTCTTTATGTTGACTGCTCTTATATAATTAATATCTTAAATGATAAATTTGTCAACATTTTAATAACTATGCAACACTGAACTCTGCTAACTCTGCTTTGTGCCATCACAGTATCAGGATCCTTACCTCCGTAGCAGACACCATTCATGTCTCCCTGATGAAGGCTGATATTAATATCAAATGTCACAATGTATAGATGGATAATGAATGTGAACATACTTGATAAAGGGTTAATATCCAAAATATATAATGAGCTTCTACACCTCAAAAGCAAAAAATAACCTGGTTAAAAAATGAACAAAGGAACTGAATAGATATTTCTCCAAAGAAGAAATTGTTGGGAATGTAAATTACTTCAACCACTGTGGAAAACAGTTTGGTGATTCCTCAAGAAATTAAACATAGAACCACCATATGATTCAGGATTCCTACTTTTGGGTACATATCTAAAAGAATTCCTATCACAATCTCAGAGAGATATCTGTACTCCCATGTTTATTGTTTGTTGTAGCATTATTCACAATAGCCAAAGTATGAAAAAAAAACAACTTTCTTTGTCAATGGATGAATGGATGAAGAAAATGTCGTGTGTGTGTGTGTGTGTGTGTGTGTGTGTGTATACATATAAAATGAATGCATCATATATGTACAGCTATCTGGATGTCATTCATACCTCAATAAAGTGGTTTAAAAACAAACAAACAAAAATAGCTGTGGGTTGAGAGGTAGAGAGTTGGTAAGTGAATGAGCTGTATGGACCATAGTAGACCCAAGGAAGTTGGAAAATAAAAAACGGTAGTGCTTTGGTTTAACATTTTTGAAAGGAAAATGTTTCTTTTATTCCCTGTGTAATTGTTTTTTATTTCAGGAGCACAAGATATTATACATGAAAATATTAAGAATTAGATGTTCAAAGATATGTTTAGTTATTTTTTAGAATCGTGCTACCACTTAAGAAAATATTTATATGTACACATATATCTTTCAAAACTTTTAAACTAGCTTATGGTTTTTCACAGTATCATACTTTTAGTATATTTATAACTTAGCTATTTTCTTAAAGGCAATTTTTATTTTTCATGTAAATGTAAACTTTGTTTTGTTTGTTTGTCTTCACACTTTGATATGTTGTCTGAGTTCCATGTGCTCTAAGACAACATTTATATATATATTGGATTGCACCCTTGGCTTTACTTTTGACTTATAAATTATTCACCAAAATTTCTTTTCTAGGTTGGTCTTTGAAGGTGCTATCCTGTGAATAAGTAAATTGAAATTCTGTGGTAGAAGGAATGATTTTCTTTCTCAGGCATTTGATATGGAAAACTTTAAAGGTGCGGTTTTATCCTTTCAGAATGTGCTCTGACCCCATGATATGTGGCATAGAATTATGAAGGCACAAATGTTATGCTAACATCTCTCCTTAAAAGTTGCTCTACTTTGTTTTACTTTTTCACATTATATACAATAAAAAGTCAGTCATCTTTCAGATAAAATTAAAGTTTTGTAATCAAAAGAACAAATAGTTATTAGTTTTCAAATATCCTATATACATATTTTTAGTCAACTTTCTTTTGAGTACAATTAATAAAAAATCAATGCATATGTATGTGTGTGTGCACATGTGCAGAAAAGAATCACTATGAAGTTTAAGAATTAGGAGTATCACTAGCAAGCTAGATTTTCAAGTTGAATCTTTCCATTTTATTAATTTCTTGTTGCGATTATTTGTGGACTACCCATTATAGCTTCTGTGGCCCTAGGTTTCGTTTTTAAACTTGAGATATGCTCACATTGCCTGAGTACCACTAAAAAGTGCTTTGGACAGTATTTGTTGAGTATGTAGTAGCTTATGAAAATACCTTTATGTTAAATATAGGCAACATTAAAATATGAGTTATTAATGGGATAGAGATAGTACATAGTTCTTTCAAATTTACCTTTCTTCAAATAAATAGCAAGCTAGTTTAAATTCCTCATTTTAACAGGTTCATGTGTTTCAGTGTACTTAATTACGTGGCAACAAATCATAATCATAACAAAAATCATAACAAAAATCACCCCTAAGCTTGTGAATATATACATTGTAAAATAGACTAGATTGGTCAACAGACTGTTTGCAGCAATGCTTTTGAGGATATGAATGAAATAATGTAGCTTTTGTTAAAGGGGTCAAAGGTTGGCATCTGTTAGGCACAAATTATTGATAATTAGCAGGAGTGAATGAGTTACCAGAGATGCACATCAGGAGGTTGCAGTGGTCACAGCCAATCTTAAGATCGGTCGCACCCTCGAGATCATGACTCCCCAGCACACAGGCATGACTCTCTGTTAGTGTGACTTGACAGAGCACAAAGATTCCAGAAGGAGTCACAGAGGACTTGAGTTTAACTTGAAGAAGTATGGACACCAAGGGAGCTGTTTCAGGAACCTGCAGGGTGTATGCTAAGTTGGTCTTTTGCCTCAGGTAGTCACCAATTATGTATGCTATAAATGCAAGCTCGTCTCTCTGCTAGGGGATGAGGTTAAAGGGCTCCAGGAGCATCTCTCTATTCACTGAGGCTTTTAAGAGGCTAAAAAACGAAACGGTATCAAGAAAGACTAAGAGAAATCATGCAAGAATAAAACCAGAAAGAAAAAAAATGCCAAGAAAGAGATAGTACCAATAAAAACAGTATGTGACAGAATGAAAAATTCACGGAAGAAAATAGGAAAAGAAAGTGTGCATCTCTGTTTACAAGCCATAAATAGTGAAATGAGGATATTATTATTATTAGAATTCCATGTTTCATATGCTAATAAGGATACTGGCAAAGACAAACAAATGCACAGGATCCTTTTTGCTAACTGATATGTTCACCCATTCGTTCATTCAACCACTCATTTATTCTATTACTTCAAGTATCACCAAGTTTTATTGGTACCTCCTTGCTGAGGAACGTGGAGTTTGATTTGTAGATATGACAAGATAAATGACATGCTTTTTAATTGTAGAGAATACCTGAAACATGAGAGAGACAGCCAAGACTCACTGAACTGCCGACTTTTAACACTTTCTCCTGGCCCGAAGCATTTCTCTAGTGATTTTTATGATCCTGTGCAGTAAAGTGCTGGAAGTCAGATACATTAAGTGCTTTACTCTCTTATTTTTAGTCTAAGTAATGATTTTGGAAGAGAAAATAGGATAGAGGAATTGAATATTTGTGGGGTTAAAAATGTTTGTACCATGAATTTTAACAGTAAAGAAGCTTACTCTTGATAAAAAAAAGAAGAGAGAGAGCGAGAGAGAGAGAGAGAGAGAGAAAACGAGGTGGGCAGAAGAATCAAATGATAAACCATCATTTTAAGAAAAATGGAAGAAATATATGAAAATACATTTCTGAAATTAGATATTATAGATGAAATCAGGTATACCAAATGGAATAGAAGCAATTCTGGTTTTACACAATGATTTTTAGAAAAGTGTAATAGGAATAGTGCTAGTAATAGTACTTGTGAACTTATGAATAGTTTGTACATGTACACATGGGATATTAATTTAAATAGGAAATGTAATGCATTCTAATATAACAAAGTGAAAATAATTTTACAGGTATAGGTCTGAAGATTAGTATAGAGCAATGGGGGGAAATAACTTGTTTAAAAGAATCTCATAGGGAAAAATACCCAAGGAGGTAGCAATTTATATGTAGGGATTATTGAACAAGGGGTTAAAATCGAGTAGCTATTAGTTGCTTTAGTCAAAGTAAACAAGTAATTTTGTTATGGAAACAAAACCTTAGAGACCATTCAATTAAAAAAAATAGTTTTCTAACTTTGATTATAAAATGTGTGAATGTTATATTTGAAACACTTGTCTCCAGGCACCTACAAAATGTCTCACCCCAATGAATGTTAACATACAATAAATCATATATTTCTATGTGTATTGATGAATCAATGCATAGAATTTAATTTGAATCCCAAATAAAGTTGGTGGTTTGGACATAACTAGTAACTTGAGTTTCTGAGAGATCTCAGTACTGTTGGCCTTTTTTCACAAATTGAATATTTTACATAACAATATATCATATTGTTATGTATAGAAGTATCATGTTTGTTGAGAAATGATGGTTGAAAATATATGAGTAGTCTCTGGTATCAAAGAGTTGCAAACCAAGGAACTGCTAGGATAATCTCTATGATATGGAAAGAGTGAATTGTTATGTGAGCACACGGCAATTACAGCTTCCTAGGCAAATGGGAATCATAGAAGGCATGGGGCGTGCAGGCTGTGGTCCAGCCGAGGGGTGGAACTGGGGCTGGAGCCTAGCTGGTGCTCTCTGGTTAACCCACTCGCCTTAGAAGGGGCAGTATCAGCTCAGAAGATGGGGTAGCTCTTGTCATTTCCTGCCCAGAGGGTGTGTTTTTCTGTTTTAAATCATACAAAAGCACTATGAATGCTAGATTTGACCCCAAAATTATATATCTAAAATTTTTCTTTATCTACATCCATAACTCTCCATTTTATAAAAATAAAAAAGATTGGCTTGCTTAAAGAAGTTGTTAAAAATTTTCATGAGTATATAAAATTGTATAAAGAAGGCAAAGTCCCAAGTGTGCTACACCTATTGAAAAACACTAAGGCATTAAACACAAAAAGTGTGTTCTCAAATATGCAATACTAAGCAGAAAAGGGAAACAAATGATATTTCGTGGTGTGGGAATAATATTTTTATGTTAACAGATGATAAAATAGTAGAAATTCTCAACATCTCAATTTCTCCTTTTTTATAGTAGTAGGCTTTGGAAACTACAGACTAACAGATTTAACGTTGATTCCAAGGAAAACCATAGAAATATGTGTAGCATTGGGCTAGAGAGTGGGACTCTATAGTTAGGCACAAGTGGATTTGATCTCTGGCTTCATGATTTAATAGTTAATGTGTCTTTGTGAAAATTATCTGTTTGCTAACCTTTGTTTACCTCGTATGCAAAATGGGTAAAATAATAGTTTCTACCTAATGAGGTTGTTCAGAAGACAAAAAGGACCACTACCAGGATATTGCTTAAAGTATAATTAGCACTCAAACTATGACTTTGTTAGTAATAATATTAACACATAAAATATTTACAAATGGTTAGGGGAAAAAGGGAATCAGAAATTCCTAACAGTATGAGGTCACTAAAAATAAGTCATTCTAAATTGAACTTATTTTCTATCTTTGATAAGGTTGCTAAATTGATAGATTAAAATGAGGCCATACACATGGTACATGTTGGTTTCACAAAGACATTCGACAGGGCCTTGTATAGCACAGAAATTTAGGTGTGTATGTACACACAGAAAATAAAAGTGTGTTATTTATGTGGAAGTTAAGAGTATTTGTGGATGACAAAACAAAGTACAGTAAAGTTACTTTGATGACCAAAGTTAGCACAGAATAATTTTTTTTTTCTGTGCTGTGTTGAAAAGTACTTTCATCGTGTTCTAGGTAGTATTTTAAATCACCAACTTGAACTTAGAAAGAAATGCCATGCTAATCAAAACGTAAAATGATTAAAGGTTAGAAACTATGGCTAATGCAACAGGAAAGAAATGAGATTTTAATGTAACTCAGAAATGAAAATAGAGCAAAACAAAATACAACTTGTTGTAGCTGTAAGTATGAATTACTGTATTTGGATGAAAAAAAGAAACTGATTTTACCAAAGTCCCTTTAAGAATGGCAATTTATACGGACAAAAAGTACTCTGGAGTTTTTGGTTTACTACACATTCAGTATGATTTAACAGTATGATGTGATTCTAAAATAACTTGCATAATCAGAGATAACATGAATGAAATCATAGCATTTTACAATATTTTATTGTGTAAGACTCTATCCCAGTAACCCCCTTTGTTAACTGATAAAGCAAGTGGAACACTTGGTACAATGTCTGACATAGAGTAGGCACTTGATAAACATTAATTTCCTTCAATTAGTTTGTAGTTTGACAAGGTAAAATGTCAAATGTTTGACATTGTAAAATGATCTCTAGCCGTGGTTCTTAAGGGAAGGTGATTCAGTATTTCCCAGGGCATTTCAGCATTTTTGGAAGGGTGGGGAAATTGGAAAGGAGATTAGATCTGCCATGTTTGTATAATTATCAGGAGAAGGTATGGATTAAAAATGTAAAGAATTGTGTTTTTAAGGAGCAGTACTGGGATCCTTTGCTAGCATTTGGAGGGGAGCACACTTTAATGATACACATACATTTTTAACATGCCCTACTGTTAATGTGTAATATGGTGCCTTAAAAATAGGGAGTATCATGTACTTGAACAGGTCCAGCTTCAAGGCTGGTTGGCCGGTTGTTGTGGTTTTCATGATAGGAATGATGTAATTAGTGGGCCTGAGGTTGTCCAAGTGTCATAAATGGCCTCCAATGGCCTTCCCATTTCAAACATATCTGGAGAAAAAAACCTTGCTAAAACAAATAGGTATTTGGGAGCCCTTTGTGTGTGATTTGTGAGTACAATAATAATTATACCTAACCCCATACTCTACAAAAAATAATAGGACTAATAGATGAGGATTATTGCACTCTATATTCAAATAAGGAATCTAAAGCACCATGAGAATGCTACCTGCTGTAGTTAATACACCCAGAAATGAGGAAGCTGAGATAGTAGATCACTATGACTCAAAGCCGCTGAGATTTCCAGAGATCAGACAAATTTTCCCACCAGCATATCTATCATCATTGTTAGCAGAACATAAGCTTTTTATTATAGTGCTTATAATTGATGCACCGTTAGCCATGGACATCATTAAAAGCACTTATTTTTGTTCTCTCAACAGTAGAGTCCCAAAGGGTGCTGGAGAGTTCCCTTCATCCTCCCCTGCCTCTTAGGGACCTTATTAGGGTCATATTTGCAGTGCCTTTCTAGAAACTGAAAAAAACACATTTCATATTTTAAGTAAATTACCTGTTGTAGAACTTAATGTTTTTTATATTTAAATACTTCCCAAGGCAAAATAATTTCATGCTGTAAAGCCATTTAAAAGCTTAATTATAAGGATAGTTATGCTTTATTTTCCTGAAATTTCTTTTATTAAAATATATATATAATACTTTTTGCTAAGTGAGAATTACCAGTTATAAATATTCAAATTGGTCACAACTGAATAATGAAAATTAGAAAAAATTTACATAAGTAGAAAATGAGGCAGGAGTTGTAAATACATTAATTTACTATTGTCCTTATAGTGTTGTAAACAAAACATCATTGAAAAAATTAGAAAGGACAGTGACTTTTGTTTCCTTGCACATGTGATATTAAGCCAGCATGAATTCTGCTCCTGCCAAAACAAATAGGAATGTGAGGTGAAAGTTGTATAATAAAAAATAAAATGATATTGGAGTGCCTCAATAACTATTGATTTTTATAGTCTTCTCTTTTCTTTTATGATCTTTTTTCTTTTTGATCTAACTTCCAGGAGGTATCCTCAACTTTATTTTCTAACTCTTAAAAAAATAATATGATATGAATTATATAATATGATATAAACATTAAATATAATAAGTATAATTAACAATATAAAATATGTAATATAATAGCTGGGCTCAAACAAAAGGAATTAAATAGGTGGTGAGATAAACTACAAACTCCCTCTTTCATAATGCCAGGTCCCTAAAAGAGCTGCTTCTCAGGAAAAGAATTACTGACAGTAAATTTATCTACTGACTTACAGGGGTTACAAGTAAGCTCATCTCTCTACCTGGGACTCTCAGTTGAGAAAGGAAATGTTATTTGTGAGAAGGAAAAACCCCAAGACTTTATATCACACGGATGTGGAGTCCAGTTTATAATATCCTAGTGAGGAATGAGTCTTCAAGTTCACAAATTAATGTAAATTTTTTCCCCAAAATAGAAAAAGAGCTATATGGGGAAGGAAAAATACACTTGCTGTGTGGGACTATGTCTACAGCTCAGTAAGCATAGTTATCCTCAGAAAAGAGGCACTGAGATATTAAGTAGAATGCATTTCAAAGTAATAAAGATGTCAACATATGAGAAAATAAACAAGAAACAATAGAATAAGAATATTTTCTGAATTTCAGAAGGGGAGAATAAAAGAATGAAAGAATAAAGAATAAAAGAATTTTATTATTTTGATAGTCAAAATAATGTGGTTGATAATTTTCCAGGATAGATAAAATTTTGAACCCTCTGAATAGATAAACTCAACAAGCTGAAGACTATGAAATTATATCTTCAAAATACTGAGAAAGTGTAATTGCGATCCTAGAATACTATACCCAGCTAAATCCTCATTCAAGAGGGAAACTGGAAAATAATACCGTGTATGTGAAGGTCGGGGGCCAAAGACTGAGAATGTACATTTTATTGAAGCCCATTTGAAGGAAACAAACAACAAATATATACTCTCAGTCTTTGCTTTTGTTTTTCCCATAATATATCTTTAGTAAGAAGGAAACTGGAAACCTGAATTCAAAAGGAAACGTTGAGATTTAAGAAGCAATTTTGAGCAAATGCTTGTATGCATGTTGATTAAGCTAAATAAACATTGACTGCGAATTAATGACTAATACAATGTCTAAATTGGAAAAGAGGATAAAAATACAGTAAAACTAAAACATTGGGTAGTAAATCAGAAATCATAAATCGTACAGAAATATATAGTTATAGTAATTTTTTGTACACTTCTTAAGGAGGGCAATTTTTAAAAATTAAACTTAATATTTGTTAACTTGATGTATGTTTTACAATTTAAAATTAACTTAAAATATCTACAAGAAATTAAACTTAGTGGAAGAAGAAATACAATTTTAAAATATATGCTAGAAAAAAAGGACAGGATAAAAGCAAGGGCAATATGAAAATTAAGAAAACACAAAACTGCATCAGTAATCATAAGAGATACAAATTGGTTTACTTATTTTGAAAGACTGAGATTTTATTAGTATAAAATTAAAAACAAAATCTACTTATATATGTATTTTTTAAACATCTTTATTGGAGTATAATTGCTTTACATGGTGTGTTAGTTTCTGCTGTATAACAAAGTGAATCAGCTATACGTATAAATATATTCCCATTTCTCTGCCCTCTTGCATCTCCCTCCCACCCTCCCTATCCCACCCCTCTAGGTGGTCACAAAGCACCGAGCTGATCTCCCTGTGCTTTGCAGCTGCTTCCCACTAGCTATCTGTTTTACGTTTGGTAGTGTATGTATGTCCATGCCACTCTCTCACTTTGTCCCAGCTTACCCTTCCCCCTCCCCATGTCCTCAAGTCCATTCTCTACGTCTGTGTCTTTATTCCTGTCCTGCCCCTAGGTTCTTCAGAACCATTTTTTTTTTAAGATTTCATATATATGTGTTAGCATATGGTATTTGTTTTTCTCTTTCTGACTTACTTCACTCTGTATGACAGACTCTAGGTCCATCCACCTCACTACAAATAACTCAATTTCGTTTCTTTTTATGGCTCAGTAATATTCCATTGTATATATGTGCCACATCTTCTTTATCCATTCATCTGTTGATGGACACTTAGGTTGCTTCCATGTCCTGGCTACTATAAATAGTGCTGCAATGAACATTGTGGTACATGACTTTTTAAATTATGGTTTTCTCAGGGTATATGCCCAGTAGTGGGATTTCTGGGTCATATGGTAGCTCTGTTTTTAGTTGTTTAAGGAACCTCCATACTGTTCTCCATAGTGGCTGTATCAATTCACATTCCCACCAGCAGTGCGAGAGGGCTCCCTTTTCTTTTATAGCAAATATACATTTATCGTTGTAACTCAGAAAAGCTGAACTTAAAAGGATAGAAAAATTAGTCTGTGAAAACACTATTCTAAGTAAAAATACTATATTAATATCAGACAAGAGAAAATTTAATGCAAAACATATTATTATAGAGTTATATTCTCCAATTATGTAAAGCAAACATTGGCAGAATATTTTAAATGGACAGATCCCTACAGTGGGATAGTTTAACACACATAGGTCAAATAGAACAAGCATAATTTAAAATTTGAAAATACTAGAAATAAGCTTTATTTTGTAAACATATATAAATCCTTATAACTCAAAAGAGACAATAAGCCTTCATTCTAAGTATCCATGAGAAGTGAAATAGAATTGGTCCTGTATACGTCACAAAGCCAAATCTGAAAAAATACGAATGAATCAGTACCTTACTGACCAGATATTGAGGCCAAACAAGTATAATTAGTACTCAATAACAAAAAAAAGCCTCATTTAAAAATACAAACCTTAGAAACTTAAAAATACAGTTGACCTTTATTATTCCTAGAGTCCATATTTGCAAATTAGCCTGGCTGCTGAAATGTATTTGCAACCACCAAATCAGTACTTGCCATGCTGCCTACCTGGTGTGCGTGTTCCTATCAGATCAAGCAAGGGTAACGCCGCTTTCCTGTTTTAGCTCCCAAATTGGCAAGAAGTGTCCTTTTCATAGTCTATTTAGTGCCACATTTTTTTGCATTGTTTATTTTTGTTGTTGGTGGTGGTGGTCTCACTGATTAAAATGCTCCCCAAACATGGTTCTCACTGCTATCTAACATTCCTATGCGCAAGACAGCTGTGATGTGCCTTATAGAGGAAATATGTGTGTTAGATAAGCTTCTTTCAGGCATGATTAAGAGTGGTGTTAGCCACGAGTTCGACATTAATGAGTTAATATATACACATATGTATGTATATAATATGTGTGTGTGTGTGTCTATATGTGAATAAAAAGGCGTTTTTAAATAAAACACACATAAAACAAGGTTATGATGATCAGGTAGAGGCTCATAGGAATCCAATTTTGTATTTCCCCTAAGGGGAATAATTTAGTATTTCCTAATTCAGTGTTCATAGCAAAGTTATAGAACATAACTTTTGCAAGTAAAGAGAATCAACTGTACATTTTCAAATAATTAGAAGCCCAAAGAAATAATTTTATTTGGAGTCATGGAATATTTGAGACTGTTTGGAAACAATGAAAACATCAATAGCCATGCTTTTATTTCTGTACACAGTACTTCAGTCATATTTTTCCTGAAGTAATTGATTTAGTCTTGTAACTTAGTGGACTTAATTGTTTTCCTAAAATAAAAGTATGTCCTTGCTATTACACAGTTCATAAAATCATTAATTTGGTTAATGTCTTCCCAACACCAGAAATTTAGGATGCAAATTTATTTTTGCTTTACTTTTGTCATAATTTCTCTTGAATTTTCCTGGTAGTTGTCATATTAGACAGTTTCAGTTTAAGCACTAAAAATAGATTATATTAAAAGCTAAGTAAGAGTGATAACAGTGAAAATTTAGTAGATCAATATCCCATTGATAGTCAGAATCAATCACTCCAACCATCACAAGAACTCCCTTCCTTGCCTATTGAGTCAGAGGCATGAGGAATCTAAAGTGGCCAGGCAGCAGCCTTAACTTCCACTTCAGTGGAATTATTGTTACGTCTCCTGGTAGAAGCAGTCCTTCCTTTGGACCTAAGACCTTAAGGCCAGCAAAGCATAATAAGGTCACGGGAACAGGGAGTAAAAATTTTACTAGTGGGTCACTAGGGGTGATAGTGAGTAGCGTCACTCCCATTTCAATCTCTGGATTCCGAGACCCATGAATCCTGGCTATGGAAACAAGAGCGTCATATGTGGGATGCTGATTCCAAGCACACGCAGCCTTCTGCAAAATCTTGCCCCGGTCCTGCAAGGTATTGACACCCAGCTGGCACTGTAACTGATTCTTCAAAAGGCCGTTCCAACCTTCTATCAAGTCAGCTGCTTCAGGGTGCTGGGGAACATGGTAAGACCAGTGAATTCCATTAGCATGGGCCCATTGATATACTTCTTTTGCTGTGAGGTGAGTTCCTTGATCAGAAGCAATGCTGTGTGGAATGGCATGATGGTTAGAAAGTCAGTCTGTAAGTTCACAGGTAGTTTTGGCAGAAGCATTGCCTTCAGGGAAGGCAAATTTGTAATTCAGTGGTGTCTGTTCCATTAAGAACAAAACACTGCCTCTTCCACAGTGGAAGTGGTCCAGTGTAGTCAACTTACTACCAGAGAGCCGGCTGATCACCCTGGGGAACGGTGCCGTGTTAAGGACCCCCTGTTCTTCCCACTGGGAAGATTTCTCGCCGCCACAGCCCTTCAGGGTTGCGGTAGAAAGGATCTGTGGTGCTGAAGCTGCACTTTCAGGCGGCACCTGTCTATTACTCAGAACCACGTGTGAATCAAACCTAAATCCCCCCTTCGTGTGTCAGCCGATTACCGTGAACTCCCCATGAGGTCACAGGTACAGACTGGGAGAGGGAAGGGAGTGGAGCAGGTAGGGCAGTGAGGTTGTGTGACTGGTCTTGCCGGCTGACAGTAAACTGCTTCTGGGGGTCTTTACTAATAGGTATTGAGACAAAATATATTTGCCAGATCAATAGCCTCATATCAGGTACCGGAGAGCGTTTGAATTTTCTCAGGCAATGAAACCACATTTGGTGCGGCTGCCGCAACTGGGGTCACCGTCTGGTTAAGGTTATGATAATCCCATGTCATTCTCCAAGATCCATCCGGTTTCTGAGTAGTCCCAATAAGAAAGTTAAACGGGGATGTGGTGACAGTCACCACACCTGCATCCTTCAAGGCCTTGCTGGTGGTACTAATTTCTGCAGTCCCTTCAGGAATGCACTGTTTCTTTTTGTTTACTATTTCCTAGGTGGAGACAGTTCTGATAAATTCCACCTGGACTTTCCTTCCCACCATAATAGCCCCTGTTCTACAAGTCAGGGAATTAATGTAGGATTCTGTCAGGTGCAGGGTATATTCATTCTAATTATGCATTTCAGAACTGGGAAAATAACCACAGGATGGGCTCCTGGAGCAGCTGGTTCCACTGTGAGATGGACTTGAGCTAAAACTCCATCCATCACTTGAACCCCATAAGCCCCTCTCTGGTGGAGCACTGTGTGGTTCTGAGTCTCTTGGAATCAGTATCCATTCCGAGCCAGTATCCAGCAGTCCCCACATGGTCTGGTTACTTCCTTTTCCTCCGTGCACAGTTACTCTGGTAAGAGGTTACGGGTCCCTTTGTGGGGAAGGCTGATAGATTAACAGTATACATTTTGGGCAGTGTACAGGAGTCTTCTCCTAAAGGTCCCCAGCCTCCCCTTCATTCAAGGGGTCTGGGTCTATAAACTGGCTCATTTCTGGATACTGATTGAGGGAGTGTGACTCACTGTTTTTATGATTCAAATTACGTCTTTTTGCTCACTTGATTTCGAACTTTTTGCTAAATTATTTTAAGAGTTTAGTAGGCTTCTTATTATTTCACCTCTAGGAACACTATAATCAACTAGCCAACGCCATAGGTCTGCATGAGTCAGACCGTTCTGATTGCCGCTTTGACTCTGCTGCCCATTATGTAACCATGCCCCCCTTGCCTTTGGCTGTTGTGTGCTGCCACTTGATTCCTGCCACCCCAGGTTCCAATTTCTCCTACTGCATGTAGGTTTCCCAGTTCAGTGACTGCAGTTCCCACTCTAAGGTCTGAATTACAGAGAAGAGCGATCACAGCACTCTTCAAGGAAACTGGGGTTCCCATCACAAATTCATTTCTCACAATACTGGTAAGAGGTATGTCTTCTGCACCTCCCTGATGTATATGAGTATATCTTAAGTGACAGATACACGCTAAAATTTTCTAAAATCCCTAAGCCTTTGAATCTCTTCCTCTACATTAAACCAAGGCAGGTCCGACATTTCCAGCACATTCACTGTGGACCACTTATTGGTCCATGTTTCAGCCAACCAAGCTGTTAGAGCCCTCTGTAACTCCCCAAGCTATGATATGAAATGCAGAATCTCTGCTTAGCAAGACCATATCAGAAACTGCAGCGTGATCCAACTTTACGTCCCTTGGACCATTAACCTATACCCTTAGTATCCATTTCCACATATACTCCTCAGATATCTGTCTGTATAAATTAGAAAACTCCAATAGTTTTTTGGAGTGTAGTGTACTCCCGTCCCCAGTGGGTCATCCCTGGTACCTCCCCTTTAGGGGCTTGCTAGAATTTGAGTCTAGTTATAGGTCTACAAGCAAAGAGAGGTAGTGAGGATGAGTCCTGAAGGCAACCAGGCTTGTCTTGCATGACAGCTGCCTCAGGGGTGGCCTTCTTTATTTCCTCACGCAATGCAAGGCAATCCTCTCAGACGGGTAGAGAGGCTTCTGCTACTGAGGATGAGGAGGTCACATCTTCCAGGGTTGCAGAGGCTGCTTGCATTGGGCGTGGGGGGGCCTCTTTCACCGGCAAATAGGACTCATTAGAATTTAGGGTCTCAGTATCCCCAGCTTCATCACATCCCTATTCCACCAACTTACAGGATCCTATTCTTTCCCAGTCAGTGCCCTCACTTTAACAGTAGTCATCCTACAAGGCTGGGAGTTCAACCTGCATTGTAATTCAGCCAGGATAAAATTCTGAATTTGATTTTCAGCAGTCTCAGCCCTGAGGCTACAGGAGATCAAGGTCTCCTGCAGCACAGACACAGAAGCTTTCAGCACTTGCGCTGGGAATTTGAATCCCTGAGCTCATCCTTCTCCGTTACCATTTTGTCCAGCAACAGTAGTAGCAGCCAGACAACCTGATGATATTCATTACATTTCCAAAAATGTTCCAAAGTATATAGACAGTCACCCCGCTCCAATGGGCAGGCGTAGTATTGTCGGCACAGAGTATTAACATACACCTTATTAACAGGGAGGTTATAACTGTAAATAAAGTCTGTCATCTATCTATCTATCTATGTATATAAGTAGTTGATTAGGGGTATGCCATGGGGGTTTTATACATATCTCTACTGCAGGGTTATGTTCTATCAGTGCTCTCTTTACCACTGGAAACAGAGTCATTAGCATATTTAAATCTAATCAGATTAGAGGGCCAACTCAGAAAACTCACCCCTAAAATTCTGTTTCTCCAGAACTATTTGTGATACCAAAATTTATCTGTATTAGTCTGGGTTTTCCAGAGAACAGAACCAGAAAGAAAGAGACAGAGAGAGAGACAGAGAGAGACAGATAGAGACAGAGATTTACTGTAAAGAATTGGTGCATGCAACCATGGAGTCTGATAAGTCTAAGATCTGTAGTTAGTTAGCAAGCAGGAGACCCAGGAGAGACTATTGTGTAGGTCCACTGAGTCCAAAGGTCTGAGAACCAGGAGAGCCTGTGATGTAAGTTCCAGGCAGAGTGTAAGTCAGAAGACAGATGCCCCAACTTGAAGACAGTCAGATGGATGTTAGCATCCCAGTCTTTCTTATTCAGCCTTTTATTCTATTCAGGCCTAAAACAGATTAGATGAAGACCACCTACATTGGGGAGGACAACGTGCTTTGCTCAGTCTACTGATAACATGTTAATCTCATACAGAAAACCTCACACAGACACATCCAGAAATAGTGTTTAGCCAAACAGGTGGCATCCTGTGGTCCAGTCATGTTGACACATAAAATTAACCTTCATGACATGCAGTAATCAAATTATCAAAAGCCAAAGCCAAAGAGAAATTTTCAAAAGCAGCAAGAGTACAGTGATTCATAACTTACATCTTTAGAATCCAGGGAGGCCAGAGTCAGAGGCATATCATAACCAATGTATGAAAGAAATTAAAAGTCATCCAAAAATTCTATACCTGGCAAAACTACCGCATTCCTGAATGAAGAAAAACCGAGAGAATTCATTGTAAGCAGAGCTGCTCCACAAGAAGCTCTGAAGGGAGTACTACTAGAGAAGGACACTGGCTAGTAACTCAGATCTTTGTGGAAAAAAAGGAGCACTAATTAAAACAACTACACAGGTAAATATAAGACACTATAAATGATTTGGTAAATCTCTTTTTAACTCATGTGATTTAAAAGACAAATTCATAAAGCAACACATATATCTGTATTGGTGGGCATATAATGTATAAAGATGTAATTTGTGTGGGAAAAAAAAATACAAAAAACCGCAATGGAGAGGGAATAGAACCAAGATATATAGAAACAAATTTTCTTGTATACTATTGAAATTAAGTTGGTATTAACTGAAGTATTGATAGATTGCTATAAGTTAAGATGTTAATTTTGATCTCCAGGGCAACCACAGGTAATATTTATTTTCCTTCTTTCATGAGTTATTCCTTTCATATACAATAATAATAAAAGACAGAATGAACACACACACACACACACACACACACACACACACACACAGTGAGAGAATGTAAAAATGTGCCAAATAAGCTTTATATATATATATATATATACATATTTGCTGTATACTATTTTTATATGTGTTAATTCTAAAATTAGTTGTAAAGTAACTGAAGAATTTAAAGAGTCCAGGGTTGCATAAGCATACAGGTACTACTGAAATATTCAGATTTTCATGCAAAAATGACTGAATTACACCTTTATGTTACATATCTAAAATTAATTTATCTCACTTTAAGTACTTTAAGCGAATTTTCTCATGCCTCATTATTTTACTGATTTTAGTAAAAATCCATTACGGTTGAATATAGGAGGGTGATTATAATTTTAGTAAAATAGATCGTTGGGTGTAGTAGAGGTTTCTCAATATGAAGACACATAGAACACTGTCCTTTTCTCTGAATGTTTACATAGTTGTATGCATAACATTGTCCTCTGAAATTTCACTGTGACTATATATTGAGGAAATAGCATACAAAATATACAAACAATCCTAATCCCAAATCCTACTACTATCTGTGGTAATAAGAACAGTCTGTTCAGTAAGCCTAGTTAGGTGTATGGGGTTGTGCATATAACCTTGAGCTCTTCATACTCACTTATTTTCCTTGCTCTTCTCAGCATCTGAAACAAAAGATAACAGAATAAGCTCAGTAGTCAATAATTATTCATTTAATAAATTAAGGTGATCAAAATGTGTATTTAACATTTCATAAATGTAATCAATTTTATTTTCAATATTTTGAAATTATATTCTCTTAAAATATTTTAAATATCATTTTCTTAAAATAGTACATAAACTTTTTTTTAGTGAATACTTAGCCAAAAGCTATAAAGGACAAATATGGTCGTCTGTCTTACATTTTTAAGTTGATTTTATTTCTTTATTTGTTCGTTTTCAGTTTTAGTGAATTGAGCATGGGAAAGAAAGAGCATACTCCTAAATCTCCTGAGATATATTTTGAATATATTCTGGAAGGACCATGGTATCTTTGTATTAATAGAAAATATTCCATCTTCAAATCTATTCAGTATGCTTTTTAAGAAATAGAAAAAAAAATACAGATGATTAAATGTGAGCCAAAATTGAATAAACATTAAAAATTGTTTGCCTTAATCTGACATTAATTAAAATTTTGTGTCCACAAATCTGTTATATTACATATTGTTGTAATTTTGTTAGTCATTTTAACAATTTTCCTTGTATGCCATATTTTTTTCTAACTTTTTTTTGTGTGTAGTATTAATTTTAGTCAAAATTAAACTTTAAGTTTTCATTATCTTTTTGATAGACAGCTCATAATACAAGGTTTGAAATACAGACTGGACTGATGCAAATACATTGGCTCATCACAGTAAACTTAGATGAATATTAAGCAGCTAGGCCATACATGCATGAGGGAGATTCAGCGCAATGCTGAAAGGCAAGGTCTTTGACAATTTGCAGTAGCCTCGTTGATACCAGTCATATACCACAAATCAAGATCCAAAAAGGAAAATGGATGTTAAGGGATCAACTGAGGGATTATTAGTCTTCTGAATCATTTTTTGGGAGCTTGGAGGGATTTAGTGAGTAAAAAGCAATCAGCTCTCTCTGAAGCACATCATGGAATGACTTTTTTTGGAGTACCTCCTTTTTTTACTTATTTTTTTCTGTGATCACAGTTTATTTAAATGAGTTCTCTCTTCCTACAGTGCTGATAAAAGATTGCTCATGCACTTCAACAGAGCATTAAAAAAAAAATCCACCTTTGTATTTAATTAAATAAGATATATCACATACCTACAAAGAGAGAGGAGAAAGAAGCCTGGATTCTTCAGCACCACACATTTTTCAG
Organism: Grampus griseus; assembly: GCF_964374135.1. Classification (NCBI taxonomy): domain Eukaryota; kingdom Metazoa; phylum Chordata; class Mammalia; order Artiodactyla; family Delphinidae; genus Grampus; species Grampus griseus. The sequence continues at coordinate 3,248,453 of NC_139015.1, forward strand.
TGCACACAGTATCATCATAATTAGCAATAAGAAAATTGCAGTTTAAGAGAATGATTTGTGATTATAGTTTGTGGCATTTGTATTAGAATTTAATGAATAAAATTTTTATGGGGTATTGTAAAAGTGAAGACATTTATAACCAAGAAGTTACACGAGAAGATGTACGGAAGTAGGATATTTTAAAGGATGTGTAAGAACAAAGTGCAGATTATTCTGACTAAAACATAGGGCAGAAGTAGATTGGAGTGAGGAACAGAGGGCTTTGACTGTCTGCCTAAGGAAACTCACAGGAAATGCAGACTTCCTGAAATAGATGGGCAAGTATCAAAGGGACACTCTTAAATTGAATGTTTAAAAAAAAAACTTAGCATAAAAAGTATGCTAAGTAAGTAACATAAGTTTTTAAAATAGGTACGTTTTAGGTGATGACCATCAATGTCCTAGAGAATATAGGAAACAAGACTGGGGCCAACACTTTCCTATGGAATGAGGGGAAAGATGCTAGGAAGGTGGTGGTGATAATGTTTAGGTGAGGAAATTAAATGAGCATTTCAAGGACAGAGTCTGAGGATCACACACATAGTAAGTGGAAGACCAGAAGCTCATCCCTTATGTCTCTGGTTCCAACAATAAGGCTCCTTTCCTTGGTGATAGGGAAAAGGAACTTGTGAGTGACCCAGCCTGAGTGGGTTCTGAATCTGAAAGTGATTATTTTCTATGTTGAACCAATAATACACATTTTATAATACATTTAAAAAATTTTATCTAACTATTTGAAGTAGATCACTGAGGTTAAGACTATGTAGTTACTGGACAAATAGATTTGTAATATATTTTTCTCTTGTCTTTTGAGAGAAAAAACAATTTCTGAAGATGATAGTAACCCCCCCATGTTTTTTTCTGTTGTTATTCATAACAATATTATAATTACCTCTTTTATACTTCACCTCTTCTTCCTTTCCATGGTGATATTAGTGACCCAAACAATCGATACTAATACTACATTCAATTCATTAGTATTCAGCTTCATATTTCAGTAATTATTTTAAAAAGTAATTTCTAGAAATTTGCCAGCTACTCGATAATCATGATTAAGCCACTTCTCAAAACTTATTTTCAGGGACTTCCCTGGTGGTCCAGTGGTTAAGACTCTGTGCTTCCACTGCAGGGGGCACGGTTTCTACCCCTGGTCAGGGAACTAAGATCCCGCATGCTGCACGGCCAAAAAAAAAAAAATTGTTTTCAGTGTTAAAATAAGTTCATAATGCCTCATTAAAAACAACTCCTAGAAAAGTGGTTTTTATGCTATAGTTGGAAGCAGCATCACCTGGAAGGAATGATAGGTGTGCCCTCTAGGGTTTTTTGATTCAGTCTTGCCTGGTTAGGGCTCAAGAATTTGCATTTCTAACAAGTTTTCAAGTTAATTCTAATGTTGCGGATCCACATTGAAGATTACTGTCTTAAAGGAGCACTGTTCATATATTTGGAGTCAGTACATTCAAAAACCAATTTAAGAACTTATCCTTTTTAACCTGGGGTCCATTTTCAGCTTCTCGACTGGGACTCAATAAACATACACAACGTCTTTCAGCTGTTAACAGAACCACTCTAATGTATTTGGATGGCTTTGTGACAGCTAACAATTTGATTGAACTGTTTGAATAGACCTTTGGGTTAAGTGGACAGCCTCCTTAACAGATCAAGGTCACAACCTTTTCTGGTGAGAGCCTCCTTTCCAACAAGATTCAAATACAACCAGCAGCCAAAATTCTCATTTCTTTGTAAAACTTCACTAGCCAATCTTTATTGCAGGGATAAGCTTTTAGTTCCAAATTGCAATTTTCAAGCTGTCAAAGGAGAAGTAAACTTTGCTGGCATTTGGGGACTGTAGTAAAATAGACTGTGCTCTTTGCTGCTTGTCTGCTGCATTGACAACACCCTGGCTTTTGTGTTTGTAAAATGATGGTATAAATGACTAGCCCAAGGGGGAAAAAAGTCAAAACACATTTAACATCTACTAAAGGTCAAGATATATGAGAGCCACTGGGGATACATGATATGATCAGGATCTTCTCAGAGTTTGTCACTTATGCCAATAGCATTACCTCTTTGATTTATATTCAGGATTACCATCTATGTTGATAGCACAGCTTGGACATAATAGTTTTCATTCTCTTTTGGAAATATATATCAAAATTCCAGAAACCTTAAAATCTGATGGACTTACAACCTCAAAACCTCAAATGTTTAATCCTACGAGACTCTGTCATTCTTTGTTTTCATTGATATCATATTAGAAGGTAAGCAGAAAGAAAAAAACCCACATTTTTTAGTGCTGCACCTATTTAATATAGTCCCTATACGGGTTTTATCTGACTTGAAGATGGAGTAAATAGCTTCATTTAAGCTTAAAGATGGCATTTAGCTTGTTTTCATAAATTTGGAGTTCAGAACAACAGGTTCGGTTAGAGGTCTGTAAGTCTTCCATGACGAATGGCCATTGCATGTATGAATAAACTAAGCCACAACACTGCAGTGAGCCTGTCTGGTGTTTTACTACACCAACACTCCCCTGATTGGTTGTCAGTTTTAGGACAGTAAGGTCAACTAGGTGAATAGTAGAGTTGTCCTGATATTGGCTGTGTCTCAAGATTTGGTTTTCCTTGGATGAGCTCTCCTTTCAAAAGGCTTCCTCAAGTTTTCTGGATGCTTCCTCAAGAACAAAAGAGTTGCTGCTTTCCTGGATCCGGGGATCATGAAGAGTAACAGCTGGAAACTTTCCTGCTCAGTGTTTACACAAGCCTAGAGGTAGCAGTGGAAGAGGCTTAGGAGGGAGCCTGCACAGTCACGGCACCCCTGCCAGGCTCATAATTAGGAGTGAAGAACCCTCCCACCCCTGTACCTCCAACATGTATGCCCTCCCACTATCCTTCTAGAATCCTCTAAGTGTAATTTTTTCCAGTTTATCTCAAGCACAAGAGGTACCCCGCACTCTCAGTTCACCCCTCATGACCTGGCAACCACAGAATAAGAACAGTGACCAATTAAAATTTTAAAAAGGCAGTAAAACTAATAGGTTTTAGGAGAAAGATGGGAAGGTCACTTTTGGACCTGTTATTAAGGATCAGAGTGGAGATTTACAGGAGGCAGTTGTGTACATGTGATTGGAATGTGAGAGAGAAGTCCCAGGTGGAAATATGAATTTGGAAATTGACAAGATATAGATGGTATTTTATGCTGTGGGATAGGATGAAGGCACGCACTAAGTGGGTGAGAGTAGAAGGAGAAGGGAAGAGCAAAGTTTGAGCCCAGGACACTTCATATATTAGAGAAAGAACCAGCAAGAGAATTTGAGAGGGAGGCTAGAAGGCTGGGATACAGGTGTCTCTGTATCTGCACTTGACTGTTACAGTCTATTCTCAACAGAATCACAGGGATCCTTGTAAAAGGTGGCCCCGATCCAGGTCCTTCTGTGCTCCCACACAAATAATTCTAGCCATGTGGAACCCTTTCTTTAATCCTCTTTCCTTGACTAATTTTGTAGAAATATCACATTTCGTAAACACATGTTGACTCCTTCTTCAAATTCAACATGGTAGATCCACTATGTTCCCTATCAACAACTCTCTGATGTCTAGTGTAACAACCGTCAAAAAAATAAATAAGATTTGTGGGTCGGATCTTGCTTGGAGCAAACCTTTACTGGTTTCTCTGGCTCTTTGCTTTATTTTCATGATATTAAAAATAAATGTCCTTTCTTTCTAATTTGTGCAAGATTGCAAAGGCATTTTATTTAACATTTTGTAAATTTCATCTTCTTCCCCTTTTAGAAAACCAAAACTCTATCAATGCTTTAAAATGCGATGTAAAACATTTCCTAACCCATATACCTGTGTAGTGTCACCTGGGTGCATAAACTGAAAATGCATTAAGCTATAAACTTGTGATTAGTTTACTACTAGATATGTATGGTATACTTCAAGTTAACTAACTATTCTTAATATTAATCAAAAAGTCCCATTTAATAATGAATGTTTCAAGTGACTAATTGTTTATTATTTATTTAAAAGGTGCTAATTTCCTGATAGCAGTGTTGCAGATCTGAAATAGTTTGTCAGGCTTACATCATAGCTGAAAGCCTCTTCTGTTATTTAAAAAGGGAGGTAGCTATTAATGCTTCTCTTAAAGACAGCTTAGTCTTACATTATGGCATATATTAGTACCATTCTCCATTTACAATTTAACATCAAACCTAAAATTACGTAAATAATAGTTCTGATAGAGCATTTAAGCTACAGTAGACAGTAGGTATGTATGTATATGTTTATGCAGATAAAACAGCAAGTTACCTGCTACTTTGACATTAGAAGAATATTGTTGGGCAGACACCAGTTAAAAATGAAACAAAATAAAACTCGTTTGCTAGTTGCTTTCACATGGGTTGCAACATGCTGAAAATGTACTGACTTCATTCTGTGTACGTTCTTTGTCTATGCTTTTTATTTCCAATTTTCTTACTCCTCTTGATCTAGTTGACAAATACCTTCTTTTCACTTCAGAATAAGCGATTAGCTGATTTTTAAAAAAATAACTTTTCTGTATTACAGGGTTAGGCAAAATTTTATGCAAGATTAATTATAGTTATTATCATCAAATATCGCATCTAACAAGTCCCAGGGCTGGCTCTCTGAATTTCATGAGTGTTTCAGTCTTTTTTTGTGATTCATCATGTATTCCATTTCTTTTTAAAAATATGATACCATCCTTATTGTTTTACTGTGTCTGGGTTTGGTAGGGTGGAGAATTTATTTTTGAAGTTAAAAGTTGTAATGATAGAAATCGAGAACGTTTTCTACCTAAAACAAACGTCTCCAAAGGTAACTACGATATAACTGTGTATATGCGATATAATGTTCTGTCCCAAGCAAGAGCAACGTGAAGGCGCTTCTCTACAGGAGGCATTTTTCTAGGCAGAGCCTTGCATGTCAGTGCAAATCCGGTCAAGTTCCCACCATAGTAGGAATTAACCTGCAGGAACCTCGCAGGCACGAGGACATTACAGACCAGTCCAGCGTGTGCGTATGCGTGCACTGCATTTCTGTATATTACCTCAAGTGGAGGGAAAACTGTTTCCTCTTCCACACCTCTGTAAGTCCGTGAATCAGCTGGGTTCTAGTAGCAATGATGAAAACATTTTTCTTTTCTTCAGAGTGAATGTAAGTCTTTTTAAAAAATATTTTCTTGAGGTAACTGTAAGTAATATCCTGGAAGATTCATTATAAGTCTACTTTCCACACCTACTGTTCTGTCATTTTTTCTTTAGAATTTTTCTTAGACAACACTGTAAATGTTCATATGTCATAAATACATAGCAGTACAGTACAAAGACTGTAGTTACAGGATTTCCTATGTTTGTAGAAGGAGAGATTATTATTAGAGGATGGGTCATGGGAGAAAGGAGGGTAAAACAAACAAACAAACAAAAGTCCCCTATTGGATGTTTGTTGGATCATTCATCGCCTTAGCACAAGGACACACAAATGTGCTTAGTGCATCTGGATAAGTCAAAACATGTTTATTAATTTTCTATTGCTGCTGTAACATATCACCCCAAACTTAGTGACTTAACACAGCTTTATTAGCTTACATTTCGGGAGGTCAGCAATGCAAAATGGGTTTCACTGGGCTAAAATCAAGATGTCAGCTGGGCTGCATTCCATCTGGAGGCTCTAGAGGAGAATTTATTTCCTTTTGCCTTTTCCAGCTTCTAGAGGCTGTGGCCTCATTCCTTGCCTTGTGGATCCTTTCCATCTTCAAAGGAAGCAGTGGCCAGTCATGTCTTTCTCATACCACAGTACTCTTAATCTCACTCTTCCTCCTCCGTCTTCCACATTTAAAGGGATCTTATGATTACATTAGGTCCACTCAGATGATCCAGAGTAATTTCCACCTCTTAAGGTCAAATTATTCACAAATTTATTCCATCTGCAAACTTAATCCCCCCTTGCCACGTAAAATAACGTATTCACAGGTTGCTGGAATTAGGACATTGACATCTTTTGGGAGCCATTATTCTACCTCTTCTATCATTTCAGTAAAATTAGTGTCCTCTAAAATAGTCCTATCTATATATTAATTTCTGTGGTACCCATTTTAAGTTTAATAGTGTCGAGATTTTGGCTTAGACTTAGCCAGGCTGTGTGTGGATACATGTTTCATCTTCTTATCCTCCAGAACCAAAAATTCTCTTTGTGCTTTGGGAAAACTAAACTCCTATGAGTAAACACTGGAAACTCACTAACAGAAAACAGATGCTTGGGAGACTCTTCGATGTTCTAGTTACATTTTCTGAGAAGCCATCAGGAGTCTCACATCAAAGAGCTTGGACATTAATCCCCTTTCTCCAGCTCCTGTTTCATCCCGCATTCCCATTGAAATCACCATTATTAAATGTCAGTTTGATCAAGCTATGTCTCATCCTAGTGTTGACCCTAGAATTTGCATAGATAACACAACTTTCAAACTTTCTGCCACACCCCTAAATTCCAGTCTACTATGCTATCTGTATTTCTTGAACATGTCATGTTTTTTGAAGTTTTCCTTGATTTTGCAATTTTTAGGCCTGTTTCAGAGCTTACTGTTTTCCTGTGAAGCACACTGGTGGTGCTTAATAAAAGAATAAAATTTTGAAAGAACCACTTTACTCATTTATCTTTATAAAAGAAGAAGTCAAATCTTTATGACTTTGCAAGTGTATTTAAACCCACTTCAATAATCAATAAAAACATGAAAATATGAGCATCTTGGATGCTATTGGTCACTAACATGGCCAGAGAGCAAGTCTTTGAAACAAGATAACGCTACCTGCTTCTTCCAGGATAAATATGATTTTCACTAGAGTTTTACATTTATAGGTATGCAAATATACTACGTACTACTGTATTTCACACTAAAATTCTTACTAAAGGCTATACACCCCTAAAAAATGTTCTCAAATGAAAACCCTTCTTGGTTGTATTTCCCCTCTTTATCCTATGATGGTAGTGGTCAGTCACCATTCTGAGACTGCATTGTTCAGATTGCTACTTAATGGAGAGCACTGAAATACATGATTGCAGAAATTATTCCTTCCATAATTTCACTGGGTCTTTTTTCTGAACAAAGTCTTTTGATTTAGAACTTTTACTCTTACAATGATTCTGTGTATTTGCCTCAAGTTATATTCAAAAAGTAGACACATCAGACCATTTGGAGGGCTTAAATAATATATATATAGTCTCTTCTAACTTATGCTTTAAGTTTGACTTTTATGAACAACAGAACTTAACAATTTACTTGTTTTGTCATAAAAGAAAAAAAAGGCAACTGGAAAACAAACTTAACCAAACATTGGCTGAAATCATTATATCCTCTGAATCATTACTAAGCACCAATGGAATGGTGAAAGAGTCACAATTTGTTTATTGGGTTAAATGTTTGGCTTCATTTAATATACTTAGTATTGACACTCTTAGTATTAGTGTCAATTTGGGGGCTATGTAACTTAATTTTTTTTTTTTTTTTTTTTTTTTTTTGCGGTATGCGGGCCTCTCACTGCCGTGGCCTCTCCCGTTGCGGAGCACAGGCTCCGGACGCGCAGGCTCAGCGGCCATGGCTCACGGGCCCAGCCGCTCCGCGGCATGTGGGATCTTCCCAGACCGGGGCACGAACCCTCGTCCCCTGCATCGGTAGGTGGACTCTCAACCACTGCGCCACTAGGGAAGCCCCCTGTAACTTAATTTTTATGTTTCTTATTAAGGGATCTCCTACAAATTGTATATTTGGGACCGAATCTTTTTACTGACTAACAGAAGGAAACCAAGGCATGATTAGTGATACATACCTTCTCCAGAGATTTTCTCTGGATCACAGCTCCTTTGGCCAGTTGTGTTTAATTTCCTGCCCAAAGTTGGATTATGGAATTAGCATTTTGAAAACAAACTTGTCTTTCTCAGGTAGGGTACTAACAAAATTGCTGGATGTGGGGTAGCCTTATTGATGTCTGTCCACACCAAGTGCTATATTGGGACTGTTTATTTCCTTCCTTTGGCTCTGAGTGAGAGTTGAGGTTACAGAAGAAATGCACACTCATGATCACCATGTGAAAAAGGAATTTTCCCCCAGAGGTTGATAAGAATCTGTTTTTCAATTTATATGTGTCATCATGACAATTACAGTGTAAACCATTTCCTTTCCTGGCTGCAGGACTCAAGGGATAGACATGTCAGAAATCAATATAGAACAGAGAGTTATTGTCATCAATAATCCCCATGGAGAAATATCTTTAAGAGCCACACCAACCTGGCTCCCTCTTTGCGCAGAGCGTCCCCTGTGTGCCTGTGACTTTTCCTTCTAGGATTTTATTACTGCTTTCGTCTTTCTCACAATGTGACTCACAAATCATTATTCCTCTAACCTGAAGCTCTTCTCCTTTATACAATTTACACCAGTAGAGTGGTTTTATAATCATTTTTAAAACAATTTGTGTTATTAATTTCATTAGGAGATATAAAGATGATACTTACATTAACAACCAACTCTTGATTTTAGTATTTTTTAAAACAAAAGTGAAAAATTTCTTGAAAATTCAGTTATTGTGTGTGACAAAGCAAATCAGTATTCGGCATTAATTTTCATACGGTATAGATAGGTTCAAACATTCAAAAACTTATTTTATGAAAATATATCCAACTTAAACTGAAATAGTATCACACGTAACTGGATATCATAAAATTGTGAGATAAACTAGGAAAATGTACTCTTGTAGGTACTTGGGGAGGAGAGATACACTAATACTACACCATACTCCTTCAGTATGTTCTTTTTCTTTTTTTTGAAAGTTAAAATAAAACTATATTTAGAAAGGCTGAAATGATTGTATGCTAATTTGAACAGGTAAGTTTTACAAAGAATGACTTGAAAATCCTCTTTTTGACAAAACATCCTCTAAGAGCTGGATTCCATTATATGCGCCTTGTTCTTTCTCCAGACCTGGACAAGGATACATAACTGATTTTTCACAAAGTGATTCTTTCTTCCTTTCCTGTGTTTGGAGGTCCTTGCTCTCTCTCAGACAGTTCCTCTGAAACAAACTTGCCTCCCCTCCTCCAGCCAGCCCCAGCGGGTTCACCCAGGCTCTGGGACTAGGATGGGAGGTAAGATGTGTGATTGTTTCTTCACCGGGTTTTAACATACGTTCTTAACATTTAGTTATAAGCTAGTATATGTTACTATGCACATGTGTATATATGCACACACATACATGTATATGCACACTAAAGTCATTTTAATAAAGAGTTAATTTTCAGTAAAAAATAAGTTAATTGAATAGTTACTATACTTCACATTTATCACTGATGTAACCCACATGGTTTCTTCATTAACAATCCGAAACAGCACAGTATGATATCTGGTGATAGCTACTGGGATTTCAACCATAAGCCTTGGAAGAAACTAACTCCCTTACAATCCAGTCTTCTGTCAACTCCAAATATAACAGAAGCCTATAATAATCATGACTGATTTACCCAATTGCAAAAATAAAATCTCTACAAATATAATATGTACAGAACATGATTTCACATCTTTATTTTCACATTAAATGTATCCACAAAGACTTGAAGCATGTGGAGCTATATTTGAATTGGAGCATTTACTGTTGTTTTTCTCTTGATAAATAATGTATATTTTAATTAATGCCTCTCAGTATTCCTTATTTTCAAAACCTAAACGTTTGTATAACTCTTTCTCAGGTTTCCCCAACTAAACAGACTAGATGTTTCTCACCCACATATATATAACAACATACACACCCACATACACACATATACACTCACAATTCAAAACACTGGAGGTGTGGAGTATAACACATATTTGTATTTTCTGGATTCTCTATATTTATTTCCTCCTGTTAATTCAGAATTAAAACTTAATCATGATTTCAATGTAAGTACTTGTTTATGAGAGTGAATCCTCATATAAGATTGTTAGAAGTATATCACATTTATTTACTCCCTACTTTAAGGAGAAAACTCAACTCATTAACTCATACTTGACTGAATTGATTTGACCTCTAGTGAAATCATTTCACTTGGCCACCATGAAGCATTATGACATCAAAATAAAGCATGTCATATGCATGACTCCTAACTGCTCTCTTAAAATGGTGATCCACTAGGCATACATATCAAGTGTTCTTCAAATGTTCCATTAAAATATATACAAAGACGCACAATATTGCATAACGAGTGTCAGCTAATAAGAGCTAAGATTAATTGACTGTTAAATACTCTACTAAGTACTTACATGATTTTCTAGTATAAAAATTCATAGTTCAACGTGAGGGACTGAATAAACTGAAGATCACCAAGGTCAGATACTGACCCAGATTCATATAGCAAATAGATGCAGAACCGAGTCCAGACCCCAAGTCTCCTTGATTCTAAATTGTGTGTCCTTGCCTATACCACAGTGCCTTTCTGAAGAGCTTAGCAAAGCCTATAGATTATATTTCTTTTTAACTGATAAAAAGGGAGTGAGGAGCACGTTCTTGAATTAAACACCCATGTTCCAAAATTTTCTGTTTTATTACTTCCCATCTTCTAAATTTAATTTTAAGAAAAATTCACTTTATTGACAACAAAAGTTGCTACTATCATCTACATATAATGCTGACTGAACAAAGTCTTAATTGTAGATAAGAAACATAGAAAGAAATATTTCTATTTCTTTCAACGCCTGAAATTTTATTTTCAGTGCCTGAAATTCAAGCAGGGGAACAGCATACAAGGAACGTAGTTGGGAAATGAGTATTTTGGGATGTGTGTGTGGTTTTTAACACTGATGTGTAATGTATTGAAAGAAAAACTCTTAACTCCCTAGTTAAGTAAGATAAGCCGACAGAGCAGGAAAATACAAAAATTCATCCAGAGCACCTGTGTGACACAGAAGTCTGTTAAGTGTCAGATTTAAAGTAAGGTGTAGTCCCATCCAAATGACTTTGAGGTTTTGTTCTAAGAAGGAGGAAGTAGCTGGCTTCGCAACAAGGGCTTTCAACCACCTTAAATATGCACCAAATGCTGGCACTGGATGGAGTCAAAAGAGCACAACTTTTAAAGTGACCTTGTAATAGAATCAGAAAAACATATAATAATATCTGCCTGGTTTCTTAAGAAAAAGATGCATATAGGAGTGGTTTCTATGAAATAATAGCTGAGAGCCAAAATAAAAGGGTGACATAGAGGCAAATATTAACTTAGAGATGACAGGAAACATAAACTGAATTAGAAAAAAATGCATTTATTTAGGGGTCATACAGAACTATTATTGGATGGAGAAAAACAAATTTTTCTTTGGTTTCTTATAAAGAACCAATATCAGAAATTCAAAATATGGAGGAAATACATAGAGAAATCACAGAGAGGAAGGATAGAGTCTATGGGGATGGGATAAAGGACAGAAAAGAGAGAGAGAAGAAAGAGAGGGAAGAAAGAAAATAGAGAACAAAGATGTAGTTAATCAAAAGTGTTCACCGGGCTTCCCTGGTGGCGCAGTGGTTGAGAGTCCGCCTGCCGTTGCAGGGGACGTGGGTTTGTGCCCCGGTCCGGGAGGATCCCACATGCCGCGGAGTGGCTGGGCCTGTGAGCCATGGCCGCTGAGCCTGCGCGTCTGGAGGCTGTGCTCCGTAACGGGAGAGGCCACAGCAGTGAGAGTCCCACATACTGCAAAAAAAAAAAGTGTTCACCAAGTTTTAGACAGAATTAATGAAAAACACCATAATTATATATAGCAGAGTATATGTAATGTCCAAGGTTCAAAAAGAAAGTAACCTATAACTATTCTGTCCTTACTAAAATAATTTTCACTCCTATTATGCTTTCTGGGATGGAAAACAATAGAAAGTATAGTTACTTCTTTGGTCTTTTTCTGTAGGGGATTTTTATCAATGAGACAGGTTTTACCAATGGGACAAACATTAGTCTTTAAGAAATTAATCAATACCCAGGACTCAAGAAGGGAATTTCATAGTAATAAAGGAGCAAAGTACAATGCCTGATATGATTATGATTTAAAAATAAAATACAGAAGGTAAACAATCATTTTTGGAAAATGAGTAATATTAAATTTTTTAATATTAAATTAATTCCATAAAACTGGATTACATTTATAAGAGTATAATGGGAAAGGCTGAAGATTATTGATGGACTAAGGTTAAACACTTTTCTTGCTTCAAATAAAGGATAAAAATAATCAGAACTTGTTTATTCCTTGGCACTGTTAGACTTTATTTAAGTAAGAATTTTATTGAACTAAAATGAGAATGAATAGCATACAAGAACAACAAACAGCCACAATAGAGAAAAAAGACATAGACCATTAAAGAAATAAACAATAGAAAATGATAGTAAGGAAGTTAAAATATCAGTTATAATAGTCAATTTAAATGGACTAACTTCTCCAGTTAGAAGACACAGATTCTAAAACTAGGTAAAGAAATCTAGCTGTCAGTGAGAAACAGAACAACAAAAAAACAGTAAATGACATTAGAATTCATGTGGTAAAATAGCCAATAAATAAAATAATAAAGAAAGCAGATACAGATATATTTTTAGATTAAATAGAATTCAACTTGAAAGCATTTGATAGAGGAAAGGATTATACAGGCAAACTTATTTGACAAAGATAATAAAATGATTTCTTTATCTAAATACACAGGCATGTATAATTTACAATAATCTCTTAGGTAGTCAAAGAAAATGTTAAGAAATAAATTCCACTAGGAAATTTTATAGGTGAGGCTATATTTTTTATAACCTGTAATTATCAAGTTATATATAGAAAAGATTAAAGTGGATACACAGATCAATCAAAATCAAACTGCTGTGAAAATTTGTAAGACATTAAAATCATTAATCATCTTTCAAAAATTCATAGGACACTAAAGAGTAAAATATAAAATAAAGCCTTATTTCCTCTGTCTACCATCCCTTAAACCAAAAATAACCACTACACATAGTAAATATATGCCGCTCATTCTATTCATATTAAAATTTTATCATTTATTTTTGTATGTGTGGATTTATTTCCGTTAACCCTCTATTTTATTTAATTTTTTTAACATCTTTAGTTGAGTATAATTGCTTTACAATGTTCTGTTAGTTTCTGCTGTATAACAAAGTGAATCAGCTTTATTATTTATTTATATCCCCATATCCCCTCCCTCCTGCATCTCCCGCCCACATCCCTATCCCACCCCTCTAGGTGGTCACAAATCACCAAGCTGATCTCCCTGTGCTAGGCAGCTGCTTCCCACTAGCTATCTGTTTTACATTTGGTAGTGTATATATGTCAATGCCACTCACTCACTTCGTCCCAACTTATGCTTTCCCCTCCCCATGTCCTCAAGTCCATTCTCTATGTCTGCATCTTTATTCCTGTCCTGCCCCAACATTCTTCAGAACCATTTTTGCTTTTTTTAGATTCCATATATATGCGTTAGCATACGGTATTTGTTTTTCTCTTTCTGACTTACTTCACTCTGTGTGACAGATTCTAGGTCCATCCACCTCACTACAAATAACTCAATTTCGTTTCTTTTGTTGGCTGAGTAATATTTCATTGTATATATGTGCCATATCTTCTTTATCCATTCATCTGTTGAAGGACACTTAGGTTGCTTCCATGTCCTGGCTACTGTAAATAGTGCTGCAGTGAACATTGTGGTACATGACTTTTTGAGTTATGGTTTTCTCAGGGTATTTGTCCAGTAATGGGACTGCTGGGTCGTATGGTAGTTCTATTTTTAGTTTTTTAAGGAAGCTCCACAATGTTCTCCATAGTGGCTATATCAATTTACATTCCCACAAACAGTGCAAGAGGGTTCCCTATTACCCACACACTCTCCAGCATTTATTGTTTGTAGATTTTTGATGATGGCCATTCTGACTGGTGTGAGGTGATACCTCATTGTAGTCTTGATTTGCATTTCTCTAATGATTAGTGATGTTGAGCATCCTTTCATGTGTTTGTTGGCAATCTGTATATGTTCTTTGGAGAAATGTCTATTTAGGTCTTCTGCCCATTTATGGATTGGATTGTTTGTTTTTTTGATATTGAGCTGCATGAGCTGCTTGTAAATTTTGGAGTTTAATCCTTTGTCAGTTGCTTCATTTGCAAATATTTTCTCCCATTCTGAGGGTTGTCTTTTTGTCTAGTTTATGTTTTCCTTTGCTGTGCAAACATTTTAAGTTTCATTAGGTCCCATTTGTTTTTTTTTGATTTAATTTCCATTTCTCTAGGAGGTGGGTCAAAAAGTTTCTTGCTGTGATTTATGTCATAAAGGGTTCTGCCTATGTTTTCCTCTAAGAGTTTTAGAGTGTCTGGCCTTACATTTAGGTCGTTAATCCATTTTGAGTTTATTTTTGTGCATGGTGTTAGAGAGTGTTCTAATTTCATTCTTTTACATGTAGCTGTCCAGCTTTCCCAGCACCACGTATTGAAGAGGCTGTCTTGTCACCATTGTATATTTTTGCCTCCTTTATCAAAGATAAGGTGACCATAAGTGCATGGGTTTATCTCTGGGCTTTCTATCCTGTTCCACTGATCTATATTTCTGTTTCTGTGCCAGTACCATAGTGTCTTGATTGCTGTAGCTTTGTAGTATAGTCTGAAGTCTGGGAGCCTGATTCCTCCAGCTCCGTTTTTCTTTCTCAAGTTCGCTTTGGCTATTAGGGGTTTTTCGTGTTTACATACAAATTGTGAAATTTTTTGTTCTAGTTCTGTGAAAAATGCCTGTGATAGTTTGATAGGGATTGCATTGAATCAGTAGATTGCTTTAGGTAGTAGAGTCATTTTTGCAATGTTGATTCTTCCAGTCCACGAACATGGTATATATCTCCATCTGTTTGTATCATCTTTAATTTTTTTCATCAGTGTCATACTTTTCTGCATACAAGTCTTTTGTCTCCTTAGGTAGGTTTATTCCTAGGTATTTTATTCTTTTTGTTGCAGTGGTATATGGGAGTGTTCCCTTAATTTCTCTTTCAGATCTTTCATCATTAGTGTATAGGAATGCAAGAGATTTCTGTGCATTAATTTTGTATCCTGCTACTTTACCAAATTTATTGATTAGCTCTAGTAGTTTTCTGGTAGCATTTTTAGGATTCTCTATGTAGAGTATCATGTCATCTGCAAACAGTGACAGCTTTATTTCTTCTTTCCGATTAGGATTCCTTTTATTTCTTTTTCTTCTCCAATTGCTGTGGCTTAAGCTACCAAAACTATGTTGAATAATAGTGGTGACCGTGGGCAACCTTGTCTTGTTCCTGATCTTAGTGGAAATGGCTTCAGTTTTTCACTATTGAGGATGATGCTGGCTGTGGGTTTGTCATATATGGCCTTTATTATGTTGAGGAAAGTTCCCTCTATGCCTACTTTCTGGAGGGTTTTTATCATAAATTGGTGTTGAATTTTATCAAAAGCTTTCTCTGCATCTATTGAGATGATCATATGGTTTTTTTCCTTCAATTTGTTAATATGGTGTATCACATTGATTGATTTGCATATATTGAACAATCCTTTCATTCCTGGGATAAACCACACTTGATCATGGTTTATGATCCTTTAAATGTGCTGTTGGATTCTCTTTGCAAGTATTTTGTTGAGCAATTTTGCATCTATGTTCATCAGTGATATTGGCCTGTAGTTTTCTTTTTTTGTGACATCTTGTCTGCGTTTGGTATCAGGGTGTGGTGGCCTCGTAGAATGAGTTTGGGAGTGATCCTCTCTCTGCTATATTTTGGAAGAGTTTGAGAAAGATACGTGTTAGCTCTTCTCTAAATGTTTGATAGAATTTGCCTGTGAAACCATCTGGTCCTGGGCTTTTGTTTCTTGGAAGATTTTTAATCACAGTTTCAATTTCAGTGCTTGTGATTTGTCTGTTCATATTTTCTATATCTTCCAGATTCAGTCTTCACAGGTTGTGCATTTCTAAGAATTTGTCCATTTCTTCCAGGTTGTCCATTTTATTGGCATAGAGTTGCTTGTAGTAATCTCTCATGATCTTTTTTATTTCTGCAGTGTCAGTTGTTACTTCTCCTTTTTCATTTCTAATTCGTTGAGTGTTCTCCCTTTTTTTCTTGATGAGTCTGGCTAATGGTTTATCAATTTTGTTTATCTTCTCAAAGAACCAGCTTTTAGTTTTAATGATCTTTGCTATCGTTTCCTTCATTCCTGTTTCATTTATTTTTGATCTGATATTTATGATTTCTTTCCTTCTGCTAACTTTGGGGGTTTTCGTTCTTCTTTCTCTAATTGCTTTAGGTGTAAGGTTAGGTTGTTTATTTGAGATCTTTCTTGTTTCTTCAGGTAGGATTGTATTGCTATAAACTTCCCTCTTAGAACTGCTTTTGCTGCAACCCATAGGTTTTGGGTCATCGTGTTTTCATTGTCATTTGTTTCCAGGTAATTTTTGATTTCCTCTTTGATTTCTGCAGGGATGTCTTGGTTATTTAGTAGTGTATTGTTAACCTTCAATTTGTTTATATTTTTAACAGTTTTTTTTCCTGTAATTGATATGTAGTCTCATAGTGCTGTGAGAATTTCAATTTTCTTAAATTTACCAAGGCGTGATTTTTGACCCAAGATATGATCTATCCTGGAGAATGTTCCATGAGCATTTGAGAAGAAAGTGTTGTCTGTTGTTTTTGGATGGAATAACCTATAATTATCAATTAAATCCATGTTGTTTAATGTGTCATTTAAAGCTTATGTTTCCTTATTTTTTTCGGTTTTGTTGATCTGTCCATTGGTGAAAGTTGGGTGTTCAAGTCCCCTACTATGACTGTGTTACTGTCATATTCCCGTTCTATGGCTGTGAGCATTTGCCTTATGTATTGAGGTGTTCCTATGTTGGGTGCCGAAATATTTACAATTTTTATATCTTCTTCTTGGCTTGATCCCTTGATCATTATGTAGTGTCTGTCTGTGTCTTTTCTAATAGTCTTTATTTTAAAGTCTATTTTGTCTGATATGAGAATTGCTACTCCAACTTTCTCTTGATTTCTGTTTGCATGGAATATCTTTTTCCATCATCTCACTTTCAGTTTGTATGTGTTGCTAGGTCTGAAGTGGATCTCTTGTAGACAACATATATATGGGTCTTGTTTTTGTATCCATTCAGCCAGTCTGTGTCTTTTGGTTGGAGTTTTTAATCCATTTACATTTAAGGTAATTATCAATATGTATGTTCCTATTACCATATTCTTAATTTTTTGGGTTTGTTTTTGTAGGTCTTTTCCTTCTCTTGTGTTTCCTGCCTAGAGAAGTTCCTTTAGCATTTGTTGTAAAGCTCGTTTGGTGGTGCTGAAATCTCTTAGCTTTTGCTTGTCTGTAAAGTTTGTAATTTCTCTGTCGAATCTGAATGAGATCCTTGCTGGCTAGAGTAATCTTGGTTGTAGGTTTTTCCCTTTCATCACTTTAAATATGTCCTAGCACTCCCTTCTGGCTTGCAGAGTTTCTGCTGAAAGATCAGCTGTTAACCTTATGGGGATTCCCTTGTATGTTATTGGTTGCTTTTCCCTTGCTGCTTTTAGTATTTTTTCTTTGTATTTAATTTTTGATAGTTTGGTTAATATGTGTCCTGGCATGTTTCTCCTTGGATTTATCCTGTATGGGACTTTCCTGCTTCTCCAACTTGATTGACTATTTCCTTTCCCATATTAGGGAAGTTTTCAACTATAATCTCTTCAAATATTTTCTCAGTTCCTTTCTTTTTCTATTCTTCTTCTGGGACACCTATAATTCAAATGTTGGTGTGTTTCATGTTGTCCCAGAGGTCTCTGAGACTGTCCTCAATTCTTTTCATTCTTTTTTCTTTACTCTGCTGTGTAGTAGTTATTTCCATTATTTTTTCTTCCAGGGCTCTTATCTGTTCTTCTGCCTCAGTTATTCTGCTATTGATTCCTTTTAGAGAATTTTAAATTTCATTTATTGTGTTGTTCATCATTGTTTGTTTGCTCTTTAGTTCCTCTAGATCCTTGTTAAACTTTTCTTGTATTTTCTCCATTCTATTTCCAAGATTTTGGATTATCTTTACTATCATTATTCTGAATTCTTTTTCAGGTAGACTGTCTATTTCCTCTTCATTTGTTTGTTCTGTTGGGTTTTTACCCTGCTCCTTCATCTGCTGCGTATTTCTCTGTCTTCTCATTTTGCTTAACTTACTGTGTTTGGGGTCTCCTTTTCGCAAGCTTCAGGTTTGTAGTTCCCATTGTTTTTGGTGTCTGCCCCCTGTGGGTAAGGTTGCTTTAGTGGTTTGTGTAGGCTTCCTGGTGGAGGGGACTGGTGCCTGTGTTCTGCTGAATGACGCTGGATCTTGTCTTTTGCTTGGGCAGGACTGCATCCGGTGGTGTGTTTTGGGCTGTGTGTGAACTTAGTATGATTTTAGGCAGCCTCTCTGGTAAAGGATGGAGTTGCTTTCCCATCTTGCTAGTTGTTTGGCATGGGGTGTCCAGCACTGCAGCTTGCTGGTCCTTGAGTAGAGCTGGGTCTTAGCATTGAGACGGAGATCTCTGGGAGAGCTTTTGTCAATTGATGTTACGTGGGGCTGGGAGGTCTCTGGTGGTCCAGTGTCCTGAACTCGGCTCTCCCACCTCAGAGGCTGAGGCCTGACAGCCGGCTGGAGCACCAAGACCCTGTCAGCCACATGGCTCAGACAAAAAAGGAGAACAAAAAAGAAAGAAAAAAATAAAATAAAGTTATTAAAATAAAAAACTAAAAAGTATTATTTAAAAAAGTAATAAAAAGAAGAGAGCAACAAAACCAATAAACCAATCCACCAATGATAACAAGCACTAAAAACTAAACTACAATAAACATAAAAATCAGAAGCTTGTCAGTCGCATACAGCAAACCCCAAGTCTACAGTTGCTCCCAAAGTCCACCTCCTCAATTCTGGGATGATCCGTTGTCTATTCAGGTATTCCACAGATGCAGGTACATCAAGTTGATTGTGGAGCTTTAATCCGCTGCTCCTGAGGCTGCTGGGAGAGATTTCCCTTTCTCTTCTTTGTTCTCACAGCTCCCGGGGCTCAGCTTTGGATTTGGCCCCACCTCTGCGTGTAGGTCGCTGGAGGGCGTCTGTTCTTTGCTCTGACAGGACGGGGTTAAAGGAGCCGCTGATTCGGGGGCTCTGGCTCACTCAGGCCGGGTGGGGGGAGGGGCAAGATGCGGGGCGAGCCTGCGGCGGCAGAGGCCGGCGTGACGTTGCACCAGCCTGAGGCGCGCCGTGCGTTCTCCCGGGGAAGTTGTCCCTGGATCCCGGGACCCTGGCAGTGGCGGGCTGCACAGCCTCCCCGGAAGTGGGTGTGGAGAGTGACCTGTGCTCGCACACAGGCTTCTTGGTGGCGGCAACAGCAGCCTTAGCGTCTCAAGCCCGTCTCTGGGGTCCACGCTTTTAGCCGCGGCTCACGCCCCTCTCTGGAGCTCCTTTAAGCAGCGCTCTTAATCCCCTCTCCTCGCGCACCAGGAAACAAAGAGGGAAGAAAAAGTCTCTTGCCTCTTCGGCAGGTCCAGACTTTTCCCCGGACTCCCTCCCGGCCAGCCGTGGCGCACTAACCCCCGCAGACTGTGTTCACGCCGCCAACCCCAGTCCTCTCCCTGCGCTCCGACCGAAGCCTGAGCCTCTGCTCCCAGCCCCACCCGCCCCAGCAGGTGAGCAGACGAGCCTCTCGGGCTGGTGAGTGCTGGTCGGCACCAATCCTCTGTGCGGGAATCTCTCTCCTTTGCCCCGCGCACCACTGTTGCTGCACTCTCCTCCCCTTCTCCGAAGCTTCCCCGCCTCTGCCACCCGCAGTCTCCGCCCGCAAATGGGCTTCTAGTGTGTGGGAACCTTTCCTCCTTCACAGCTCCGTCCCACTGGTGCAGGTCCGTCCCTATCCTTTTTTTTTTTTTTTTTTTTTGTGGTATGCGGGCCTCTCACTGGTGTGGCCTCTCCCATTGCGGAGCACAGGCTCCAGACACACAGGCTCAGCGGCCATGGTTCACGGGCGCAGCCACTCCGCGGCATGTGGGATCTTCCCAGACTGGGGCATGAACCTGTGTCCCCTGCCTCGGCAGGCGGACTCTCAACCACCGCGCCACCAGGGAAGCGCCGTCCCTATCCTTTTGTCTCTGTTTTTTTCTTTTTCCCTACCCAGGTATGTGGGGAGTTTCTTGCCTCTTGGCAAGTCTGAGGTCTTCTGCCAGAGTTCCGTGGGTGTTTTGAAGACGTTGTTCCACATGTAGATGTATTTTTGATGTATTTGTGGGGAGGAAGGTGATCTCTACGTCTAACTCCTCCGCCGTCTTGAAGGTCCCCTCTAACCTTTTTAAATGGTAGATTTCATAAGAGCAGGGTATTACCTTAAAATGTTGTTTTTCCAGGTCTATTAATTAAATTTTTATAATTAATCCTTTTAAATAACTAGATTATAATTTTTAAAATTAGGTAAATACTCTAAATTGTCCATCCTTCCTAGAAGGATTATTCTCAGTTCTCTCTCTTTAGTTATTTTTATTCTTACCAAGTAGCACAACTTCCTTCCACAGGTTCATGAAGGGACTTTTACATCTCCTCTTGGATACACGGTTCATACTCTGCAGGAATGATCCCTGTGTGTCCTTGATTGCAGAGAACACCCAGCTCTGTTTTGTATTCGTTTGTCTTACACTAAATATGTTTTGTCCTTCCAACCTCATCATTTCCAGAGGGAAGCAAAAAGTTTAGTTCGGGAAATCCTATGGCATGTCAGTCTAAAGATTATGCTGCAAACAAGCAAACACACTAAAAAGAAGACTTAGTACTCAATAGGACGTTGAAATTCTCCTTCACAGCACGGCAGCCAGGGATACAAATTGAGTTTCACCCCATGGAACTGAAAAGTAGCTACTCGCAGAAAGTTGAATTTCAGCATTAAAAGATAGGGGTTGTCATGGTAGTTACAATAGCGGACCCTCTTAGCACTTTGCTCTTGTATCATGAGGCTTTGGGTCTTCATCTCGACTCTGTTTCAAATACTTTAAGAAGTCACATAATTATATGCAGGTAAATATACATCTGAGATTTATTGAAAGTACAAGAGAAGAGGATAGTTAGTTCTCTAGGAAACGTTAAGCTCTGCGAAGAAATCTTCGTAATTAGAGATGGATCTGATGATATGATGATTTTGTAATTTCATTGACAGGGTATATTACTCTAGTTTCTTTGCTCTGCCACAGACTTGGTTAGTTTATTTCTCTAGTGCTGAATATGAAAATATATCCTGTAAGAAATATTTTCTCTTTGGAAGAATAGCTATTAATTCAAATCAAAACATCTAGATAAATGTAGAATAGCAAAAATACAAGATAAACAAACAAAAAATGTGAAAAAGGAAGATTAGCCTAAGACAATAGTGGAAACCTTTGGGGGAGGGATTTTAATAAGTACCTTGCACAAGCAAAATTTTGAAAAATGATTTCTGATCTCTTACCCTTTGTTGACAGAAAATAAACAGACTATAGAGAACCCATTAATTTCTTTTTATGTTTTCCCTGATAAAACAGACCTGCTTGGGAAACAGAGTATGATGATTGGGAAAGCATGTGAAAATTCTTGTTCCCTTTAAATGAGTTCTCACTGTACACATGCCAGATTCTGGTTTAGCAGACTAAAAACAGATTAGCCCTATAATGTCCATTAAAGGTAAAATTCCAATATAATGAAAACAGGGCATGTCTAAAACAGAGGTACTCATATTTCCTTGGTCCATGGTGCCCTCTTAATGTTTTAGTAATTTTTCAAAGCATCCCGAAGCCAAAACAAATGCTTAACAATTCTCATCACTAGGTAGTTAAGTACAAAAACTTAGCAATAGTTGTTTGTGGGTATCCAAAGATGTAATCATTTCCCTCAAAAATTTAAAATAATGCATAGTTTTCCTTGAATACAGTGTAGCACACCGGGGTCCCAGTATGAGAATCATTAAAGTAATTTTGTTCATGAATCTTTATTTAAAATGTGTTTGAAAATAAATTAGATTTTAAAATTTGTTCTATCAACTTTATATTTGTAGAGTAGTTCTTAAAAGTCAGTTTTCTTTACTTCTCAACAGCAGGGCCAAAAGATGGAGGTAATTTTCACCTCCCTTCACTTCTTTCACGTATTACCATTCATTTAAATGTACGTTATCTAGTAATTCATACATGCCTCAAATATTTCATTCCCATAGAGCGTGAGTTTTCTTAAACACTTTTCTTGGATTCATAGAGTTCAGATGGACTTTCCACAATTTGAGCTTTATCAAAGAAGGGGCTCATTGAAGGATCCATAGAATTAAACAAAAATTCTGCTTTACTGCAGAGGAACACTTAGATGTTTATGACACAGGCAGTGGGAAATAAACTGCACATAGCCGTTGGAATTGCTAAGCACTTAATCTAACAACATATACTTTACCTTTAACCTCAGCACAACCTCACCACCAATATTTCATTCGTTTTAAAAATTTGGACGAAGCTGAGATCTATGCCAATGTCAACATCATAAACTGAAGCCTGTGGAGGTAGATTGTACAATAGCTAATGTCGTCACTGCCAAAGTAGTACTAATGTTTGTGTCCTTACATCCTGCATGTATTTACCACGATATTCAAATGTGAAAATGCTGGAGAGGATTGTGGATAAATACAGATATGCTCACATAGTGCCAAGGATATTGTTGACAGTTACTGAACTTTCATTGTTTAAAATAAGACATGAGTGAAATGTTGATAGAGATATTGAGATAAATTAGACAACTAGACAAATATATGTATAGATAAATAGATTATGGTAGAGCATATTATACTTTTCATAGCAAAATGTATGAAGAAATGTATAGGTAATGACACATGAGAGTGATTTGTCAAATCCCAACCCTGCCTGTTACTAGCTATGTGATTTTGAGCAACTTAACCTACCTGCCTCAATATATCCTTCTGTGTAAAGTGGAGCTAGTAATATACTTAACTTTTAAAATTATTACAAAGATTAAATCAGTAAATACACATAAATAATGTAAGTTAGTGCCTGGCAGCTAGTAAGTGATACAGAAGAATTAGTTATCACCACCATTATTTAAATTGTTTAAAAACTATTATAAAATGTAAATTATCATGTACAAATACCAAAAATGTATAATAGAAGAAGTACACTTAACCCTAATTTTAGAAAATAAATCAAATAATAGGTGTAATCATTTCTATTTAGTGTATATAAAATTTTAAAGATGTCTCATATTTTATTTTGCATGTTGACACTTTGAGTAAGATTTGTGTGCCACTGAATGATGTTTGACTACAAGTGATGTTTTTGCCCTAAAGAGGCAAATGTTCAGTGACAGACCTTAGCATTTAATTCATTCAAAATCTGTTGTAAATTTAGTTCATTTGAAATTTATTGTAAATTAGACTTAAATCCCATTCCCAAAAATGTGTACCTGCTTTTCAAAATAACAAGTGTAAGAGATGATGGAAGATTAGCAGAATATGAATAAATGTTTTAACTAATTATATAAGCAACAAAATTTCATAAACCCAATCATCAAAAAATAAATTTTCTAGAATTTTGATATTTACTGACTTTTCTGAGCATCTGCTTTGTGTCAGAAACTCTTTTAAGTTATGTGTATCAACTTAATCTTCAGAAAAACCACATAAGTACTGTCACTGAACCAATTACAGGTAAGGAAACAGATATTTAGATTTAGTTGTAGGTCTGAGATTTGTATCAGGACTGTCCAGAGTTTTTTCCCCTTAATCACAGTACTATAATACAAAGGTAAACAACAAGAAGTCTCTCTCTTTCCTGCAGTATATATGATATATTGAACCTGACTTTGTCTTAGTAATGGCTAAGAACTTGCACTGAAAAGTTTGCTTTCTTTTAATTTATGTTTTTAAAAATGAATGTAGAAAAAACATGGTTATCTTTTCTGTATTCTAACAAAGGTAATTGAATGTGTGAATTTTAGAATATTCTTCACTTTGTTCTGTTTTTGATACATATTACAATAATTTTGAAGAGTATAAAAAGTTTTAAAAACAGTTTATTTAGAAACAGTTGGCTTACAATATACTGCACATATTTAAGGTCACAGATTTGATGTTTTGGCAAATGTATATATCCTTGAAACCATCACACCAATCAGGATAATGAAAATATGCTTCACTTTCTCCCCAGCTCTCCTGTTCTTATACAAACATTAATATGCTTTCTCTGACTAAAAATTAGATGGCATTTTCTAGACTTTATGGCTAAGGTTGTGGTCTGTCTTGGTATATTGCTCCATGCGAGCTTGAGAAGAGTGTGTGTTCTGCTTCTGTTGGACGAAATCTGTAGACATTGATTATATCCAGTTGATGGATGAGGTTTTGAAATCGATTATGTCCTGACTGATTTTCTGCCGGCTGGATCTGTTCATTTCTGATAGGGGCTTGTTGACGTTTCCAACACTGATAGTGAATTCATCTGTTTCTCCTTGCAGTTGTATTAGTTTTGATTCATGAAGTTTGATGCTCTCTTGTTAAGCACATATGTGTTAAGCATTGCTTTGTCTTTTGGAGAATTGAATCCTTTATCATGATATAATTTCCTTCTTTATCCCTGATAACCTTCCTTTCTTTGAAGTCTGTGCTGCCTAAAATTAACATGGCCACTCTTACTTTCTTTTTGTTTGTTTTTGTTTTTGTTTTTGCGGTACGCAGGCCTCTCACTGCTGTGGCCTCTCCCGTTGCGGAGCACAGGCTCCGGACGCGCAGGCTCAGCGGCCATGGCTCACGGGCCCAGCCGCTCCGCGGCATGTGGGATCCTCCTGGACCCGGGCACGAATCCGTGTCTCCTGCACCGGCAGACAGACTCTCAACCACTGCGCCACCAGGGAAGCCCTTACTTTCTTTTGATTGGTGTTCAGATGGTGTATTTTTCTCCGTCCACTTACTGTTAATCTATATGTGTCTTCATATTTAAGAAGGGTTTCTTGTAGACATCATACAGTTGGGTCATGGTTTTTTATCCATTCTGACAATCTGTCTTTTAATTGGAGCATTTAGACCATTGATGTTCAAAGGGATTATTTATGTAGTTGGTCTGATACCTACCATATACACCACTGCTTTCTATATGTTGCCCTTGTTCTTTGTTCTCATCTTTGTCTTCCTCTCTTTCTGTCTTTCGTGATTTCAGTTGAGCGTTTTATAGGATTAAATTTTCCATCCTTTCTTAGCATATTGATTATACTTCTTTTTTAAACTTAGTTTAGGGTTGCCCTAGAGTTTGCAGTATACAGTTGACTCTTGAACAACACAGATTTGAACTGCATGGGTCCACTTATATGTGGACTTTTTTCAGTGAATACTCACTACAATACTACACCATCCATGGTTGTTTGAATTCACCAGTGAGAAGCCCTGAATATAGAGAGCCAATTGTAAAGTTATGTGGGGATTTTTGAGTACATGGAGGGTTGGTGCACCTAACTCCCAAGTTGTTTAAAGATCAACTGTGTATTTGAAACTAATCCAAGTCCATTTTCAAATAACACTATACCACTTCTCAGGTTGTGTATCTTATAATAACAAAATAATCCTGATTCCTCCCTCCTAGTCAATATATCATTGCTGTCATTCATTTCACTTCAGTATAAGTATAGATGGTCATATATCCATATACATAAGATATATGCATATATACATACGTATAAATACATATACAAATACATGGTTAGCATTATTATTTTGAACAAACTGCTGTCTGTTAAATCAATTAAGAATAAGAGAACTAAAAGTTCTTACTTTACTTTGCTTATCCCTTCTTTGATGCTCTTCCTTTCTTTATGTAGGCCTGAGATTCTGACTTGTATCATTTTCCTTATCACTTAAGAACTTTTAAAACTTCTTGCAAAGAAGTTTTGCTGGCAACAAATTCCCTCAATTTTCATGTATATAACAGTCTTTATTTCTCCTTAACTTTTAAAAGATAGTTTTGCAGAGTATAGAATTCTAGTAAGGTTTCTTTTTTTCTTCTTCTTCTTCTTAATACTTTAAATATTTCACTCCACTCTCTTCTTGCTTACATGGTTTCTGAGGAGAAGTCAGATTTAATTCTTATCTTTGTTCCTCTATAGATAAGGTATTTTTTCTCCTCTGGCTTCTTTTAGGATTTATTCTTTATCTTTGATTTTGTGCAATTTGAAAATCACATGGCTAGGTGTGGTTTTCCTTGGCATTTATCCTGCTTGGTGTTTGCTGAGCTTCCTGGATCTTTGGTTTGGTGTCTGATATTAATTTGGGGGAAATTTTCAGTCATTTGTTTCAAATATTTCTTCCATTACTTTTTCTCTTTCTTCTCCTGATATTCTCGTTACTTGTATGTTACACCTTTTATAGTTGTCCCAGAGTATTGGATATTCTGTTTTGGGTATTTTTGTTTGTTTGTTTTTGTTTTTTTAGTTTTTGTTCCCTTTGCTTTTCAGTTTTCCAAGTTTCTATTAATATATCCTCAAGCTCAGAGATTCTTTCCTCATCTGTATCCATCTACTAATAAGCCCTCAAAGATGGTCTTCATTTCTTTTGCAGTGTTTTTGATTTTTAGCATTTGTTTTTGATTCTTTCTTAAGATTTCCAACTCTCTGCTTACTTGCCCATGTATTCTTCCATGTTGTCTACTTTATCCAATAGAGCCCATACCATATTAATGACAGTTGTTTTAAATTCTCAGTCTGATCATTGCAACATGTTTCTGATGCTTGCTCTATCTCTTCATATTGTTTTGTTTGTTTTGCATTTTAGTATGCCTTGTAATGTTTTCTTGATAGTTGGACATGATTTACTGGATAAAGGGAACAGCTGTAAATAGGCCTTTAGTAATGTGGTGAGGCATGGGAGGAGGGGAAGCATTCTTATAGTCCTGTGATTAGGTCCCAGTCATTTACTAAGCCTATGTCTCTGGACTGTGAACTTCACAAGAGCATCTAAGTTTTTTTCTACCTCCTTAATTGTGAAAGGATGCTCCAAGGTGGGCTGGAATTGCTTATTTCCCTTCTCCCATGTGGAAGGCTGAAACTGACTTGAGTTGGATATCTCCCTTTCTTCAGGTCACTTAGGCTCTGATAATACCCGAGCAGGTTAGGCTCTGGTTAAACAGTTGGTCCTCAGGGCATGTCTTGTTAAGAACAGAGTGCTCTGGTGTACTTCAAAATGACTCTTTCCCCCTTCCCCTGCCAGAAGCATGAGGGGATTTTTTTTTTTTCCTCTGACATTTACTGTGGAAACTTGGTTAAACTCCTGGAGATAAAATTATTGTGGGCCCTACCATGAATTCATTCCACTTGAACTTTTAACTCTTATATTTGTCCATACTGAGTCTCCAGCAATTTGCCATTTACAGTTCAGGTTTTTCTAGCCTGGCCCTTGTTGCTGTGGTGGTTTCCACTCATGAGTCTCTGTTCTGGTAAGCCTTGACACCCTACATCTGCTTGTCTCTCCAGCCATGGGGGCATTGGTTTATCCTGTGTCCTCCCGTCTCTCATCAATCCAAGAAGAGTTAATTTTTCTGTCTGTTCAGCTTTTTACCTGTTGTTAGGACAGAATGACAACTTCCAAGCTCCTTACACGTGGAACTAGAAGTCAGAAGTCACTTTCTCTGAGTTTATATAAATGAAATCATACATTATATGTTCTTGGTTGGATTCTTCCAATGCAGCATAGCTATTTTGATATTCATTCATGTTGTTGGTATATGATTCATTTGTTTTATTTCTGAATAGTATCCCATTGTATAGATATATGACTTTTGTTTATAAATTCTCCTGTTTGGCGTTTGCTGTTTCCAGGTTATGAATATTCACAGAAAGCACTTTGTATACATGTCCTTTCATTTATTTGGGGAAAAAACCTGAAATGTTACTGACTGCATCTCATGGGAAGTGTATTTTTAACCTTTTTATAAACTACCAAATGGTTTTCCAAAGTACTCTTGCCATTTTACATATGTCCAAATTCTATCAAAGTTCCAGTTCCTCCATATCCTCCCCAATAGTTATTATTACTAATGTTTAATTTTAGTAATTCAAATAAGTATGTAGTGATTCCTCATTTTTTTAAATTAGTATTTCTCTTATGAGTAATGGTGTTGAACATCATTTTATGTACTTATCTGTCATATGTATGTCTTCTTTGTGGAAGGGTCTTTTCAAATCTTTTGTCCATTTTTTTTCAATTCATTGGTCCAGATTTTTATTGGGATGATTCTTTTCAGTTTTGAGAAGTCATTTACAGATTATGTCTTCAAGTCTTTTATTAGACACCACTTTTGCAAATATTTCTCCCAAGTATGTGGCTAATCTTTTCTTTCTCTTAACAATGGTTTTGCAAAGAACAAAAGTTTTTAATTTTGATGAAATTTAATTTATTAAATTGCTTTTTCCTGAATCATGATTTTGGTGTTATATATAAGAAATATTTACAAAACCAAGATTACAAAGGCTTTATCTTATGTTTTGTCATAGAATTTCAGAATTTTAGGCCTTAACTTTTGCTCTACCGTATATTTTTAGGCCTTATCTTTTGTTCTACAATACAATATAGCATGAGGCATGGATCAACATGATTTTATTTTTTTGCCTATGGATATTCAATTGTTCCAGTAACATTTGTTGAAAACAATGTCCTGTCTTTATTGAAGTGTCTTTTCACTTTTATCAAAAACTTCTGTCTATGTACTATCCATTCCGCTCCATTAACAGGTTTGTATATATTTTTGCCAATAATTCAGTATTTTGCTCACTATAGATTTAGCCCTTCAACTTTTTTTTTTCAAAATTATTTTGGCTATTCTAGGAAATTTCCATTTCCATATGAACCTTAGAAGAACTTGTCAATTTCTGAAATAAACTGTTGGTATTTTGACTGAGATTTTGTTGAATCTGTATATCAACTTGAGGATAACTTTGCATCTATATTCATGAGGAATATTGGTTTGTAGTTTCCTTTTATGGTTTTACTTACTTTTGCTCCATGGTATCCCTGACCGCAAAGAATGAATTGAAAAGTATTCCCTCCTCTTCAGTTTACTGGAAAGTTTGAGTAGTTATTTTTTTCTTAAATATTTGGAAGAATTCACCTTTTTTTTTAATCCATTTTATACACATCAGTGTATACAGGTCAATCCCAATCTCCCAATTCATCACACCACCACCCCTACCCTCCCGTGGCTTTCCCCCCTTGGTGTCCACATGTTTGTTCTCTACATCTGTGTCTCTATTTCTGCCATGCAAACCGGTTCATCAGTACCATTTTTCTAGGTTCCATATATGCGCTATTATACAATATTTGTTTTTCTCCTTTTGACTTACTTCACTCTGTATGACAGTCTCTAGATCCATCCACGTCTCTACAAATGACCAAATTTCGTTCCTTTTTATGGCGGAGTAATATTCCACTGTATATATGTACCACATCTTCTTTATCCATTTGTCTGTCAATGGGCATTTATGTTGCTTCCATGACCTGGCTATTGTAAATAGAGCTGCAGTGAACATTGGAGCGCATGTGTATCTTGGAATTATGGTTTTCTCTGGGTATATGCCCATAGTGGAATTGCTGGGTTATATGGTAGTTTTATTTCTAGTTCTTTAAAGAACCTCTGTACTGTTCTCCATAGTGGCTGTATCAATTTACATTCCCACCAGCAGTGTGAGAGGGTTCCCTTTTCTCCATGCCCTCTCCAGCATTTGTTGTTTGTAGATTTTCTGATAATGCCTATTATAATTGGTGTGAGGTGATACCTCATTGTAGTTTTGATTTGCATTTCTCTAATAATTAGTGATGATGAGCAGCTTTTCATGTGCTTCTTGGCCATCTGTCTGTCTTCTTTGGAGAAATATCTAGGTCTTCTGCCCATTTTTGGATTGGGTTGTTTGTTTTTTAATACTGAGCTGTTTATATATTCTGGAGATTAATCCTTTGTCCGATGATTCATCTGCAAATATTTTCTCCTATTCTGAGGGTTGTTTTTTTAAAATTGTTTATGGTTTCCTTTGCTGTGCAAAAGCTGTGAAGTTTCATTAGGTCCCATTTGTTTATTTTTGTTTCCATTACTCTTGGAGGTGGATCAGAAAAGATCTTGCTCTGATTTGTGTCAAAGAGTGTTCTTCCTATGTTTTCCACTAAGAGTTTTATAGTGTCCAGTCTTACATTTAGATCTCTAATCCATCTTGAGTTTATTTTTGTGTATGGTGTTAGGGAGTGTTCTAATTTCATTCTTTTACATGTAGCTCTCCAGGTTTCACAGTACCACTTATTGAAGAGACTGTCTTTTCTCCATTGTATATCCTTGCCTCCTTTGTCATAGATTCATTGACCATAGGTGTGTGGGTTTGTCTTTGGGCTTTCTATCCTGTTCCATTGATCTGTATTTCTGTTTTTCTGCCAGTACCATATTGTCTTGATTACTGTAGCTTTGTAGTATAGTCTGAAGTCAGGGAGTCTGATTCCTCCAGCTCCGTTTTTTTCCTTCAACACTACTTTGGCTATTCACGGTCTTTTGTGTCTCCTTACAAACTTTAAGATGATTTGTTCTAGTTCCGTAAAAAGTGCCATTGGTAATTTGATAGGGATTGCATTGAATCTGTAGATTGCTTTGGGTAGTATAGTCATTTTCACAATATTGATTCTTCCAATCCAAGAACATGGTATATCTCTCCATCTGTTGGTATCATCTTTAATTTCTTTCATCAGTGTCTTATAGTTTTCTGCATACAGGTCTTTTGTCTCCCTAGGTAGGTTTATTCCTAGGTATTTTATTCTTCTTGTTGCAGTGCTAAATGGGAGTGTTTTCTTAATTTCTCTTTCAGATTGTTCACCATTAGTGTATAGGAATGCAAGAGATTTCTGTGCATTGATTTTGTATCCTGCAACTTTACCAAATTCATTGATTAGCTCTAGTAGTCTAGTAGTTTTCTGGTGGCATCGTTAGGATTCTCTATGTGTAGTATCATGTCACCTGCAAACAGTGACAGTTTTACTTCTTCTTTTCCAGTTTGTATTCTTTTATTTCTTTGTCTTCTCTGATTGCAGTGGCTAGGACTTCCAAAACTATGTTGAATAATAGTGGTGAGAGTGGACATCCTTGTGTTGTTCCTGATCTCAGAGGAAATGCTTTCAGTTTTTCACCATTGAGAATAATGTTTGCTGTGGGTTTGTCGTATATGGCCTTTATTATGTTGAAGTAGCTTCCCTCTATGCCCACTTTCTGGACAGTTTTCATCATAAATAGGTGTTAAATTTTGTCAAAAACTTTTTCTGCATCTTTTGAGATGATCATATGGTTTTTCTCCTTCAATTTGTTAATATGGTGTATCACATTGATTTGCGTATATTGAAGAATCCTTGCATCTCTAGGATAAATCCCACTTGGTCATGGTGTATCATCCTTTTAATGTGTTGTTAGATTCTGTTTGCTAGTTTTTTGTTGAGGATTTTTACATCTATATTCATCAGTGATATCGGTCTATAATTTTCTTTTTTTGTAGTATCTTTGTCTGGTTTTGGTATCAGGGTGATGGTGGCCTCACAGAATGAGTTTGGGAGTGTTCCTTCCTCTGCAATTTTTTGGAAGAGTCTGAGGAGGATGGTTGTTAGCTCTTCTCTAAATATTTGATAGAATTCACCTGTGAAGCTATCTGGTCCTGGACTTTTGTTTGTTGGAAGATTTTTAATCACATTTTCAATTTCATTACTTGTGATTTGTCTGTTCATATTTTCTGTTTCTTCCTGGTTCAGTCTTGGAAGTTTATACCTTTCTAAGGATTTGTCCATTTCTTCCATTTTGTCCATTTTATTGGCATAGAGTTGCTTGTAGTAGTCTCTTAGGAGCTTTGTATTTCTGTGGTGTCTGTTGTAACTTCTCCTTTTTCATTTCTAATTTTATAGATTTGAGTCCTGTCCCTCTTTTTCTTGATGAGTCTGGCTAATGGTTTATCAATTTTGTTTATCTTCTCAAAGAACCAGTTTTAGTTTTATTGATCTTTGCTATTGTTTTCTTTGTTTCTATTTCATTTATTTCTGCTCTGATATTTATGATTTCTTTCCTTCTGCTAACTTGGGTTTTGTTTGTTTTTGTTTCTCTAGTTGCTTTAGGTGTAACGTTAGATTCTTTATTTGGGATTTTTCTTGTTTCCTGAGGTAGGCTTGTATAGCTATAAACTTCCCTCTTAGAACTGCTTTTGCTGCATCCATAGGTTTTGGATCATTGTGTTTTCATTGTCATTTGTCTCTAGGTATTTCTTGATTTCTTCAGTGAACTCTTGGTTGTTTAGTAATGTATTGTTTAGCCTCCATGTGTTTCTGTTTTTTATGAGTTTTTCCTTGTAATTGACTTCTAATCTCATAGCATTGTGGTCAGAAAAGATGCTTGATATGATTTAAATATTCTTAAATTTACTGAGGCTTGACTTGTGACCCAAGACGTAATCTATTCTGGAGAATGTTCCATGCTCACTTGAGAAGAAAGTGTAATCTGCTGTTTTTGGATCGAATGTCCTATAAATATCAATTAAATCTACCTGGTCTGTTGTGTCATTTAAAGCTTGTGTTTCCTTATAAATTTTCTGTTTGGATGATCTGTCCATGGTATAGTGAGGTGTTAAAGCCCCCCACTATTATTGTGTTACTGTTGATTTCCTGTTTTATAGCTGTTAGCAGTTGCCTTATGTATTGAGGTGCTCCTATGTTGGGTGCATATATATTTATAATTGTTATATCTTCTTCTTGGATTGATCCCTTGATCATTATGTAATGTCCTTCCTTGTTTCTTGTAACATTCTTTACTTTAAAGTCTATTTTACCTGATATGAGTATTGCTACTCCTGCTTTCTTTTGATTCCCATTTGCATGGAATATCGTTTTCCATCCCCTCACTTTCAGTCTGTATGTGTTGCTAGGTCTGAAGTGGGGCTCTTGTATACAGCATATATATGGGTCTTGTTTTTGTGTCCATTCACCAAGCCTGTGTGTTTTGGTTGGAGCGTTTAATCCATTCACGTTTAAGGTAATTATTGATATTTATGTTCCTATGATCATTTTCTTAATTGTTTTGAGTTTGTTTTTGTAGGTACTTTTCTCCTCTTGTGTTTCCCACTTAGAGAAGTTCCTGTAGCATTTGTTGTAGAGCTGGTTTGGTGGTGCTGAATTCTCTTAGCTTTTTGTCTGTAAAGCTTTTGATTTCTGAATGAGATCCTTGCCAGGTAGAGTAAGCTTGGTTGTAGGTTCTTCCCTTTCATCACTTTAAGTATATCATGCCACTCCCTTCTGGCTTGTAGAGTTTCTGCTGAGAAATCAGCTGTTAACCTTATGGGAGTTCCCTTGTATGTTATTTGTCATTTTTCCCTTGCTGCTTTCAATAATTTTTCTTTGTCTTTAATTTTTGCCAATTTGATTACTATGTGTCTCGGCGTGTTTCTCTTTGGGTTTATCCTGTATGGGAGTCTCTCTGCTTCCTGGACTTGGGTGGCTGTTTCCTTTCCCATGTTAGGGAAGTTTTCATCTATAATCTCTTCAAATATTTTTTTGGGTCCTTTCTCTCTCTTGTCTTTCTGGGACCCCTGTAATGCGAATGTTGTTGCTTTTAATGTTGTTCCAGAGGTCTCTTAAGCTGCCTTCATTTCTTTTCATTCTTTTGTCTTTATATTGTTGCACAGCAGTGAATTCCACCATTCTGTCTTCCAGGTCACTTATCCGTTCTTCTGCCTCAGTTATTCTGCTATTGATTCCTTCTAGTGTAGTTTCATTTCAGTTATTGTATTGTCATCTTTGTTTGTTTGTTCTTTAACTCTTCTAGGTCTTTTTAAACATTTCTTTATTCTTCTCGATCTCTGCCTCCATTCTTTTTCTGAGGTCCTGGATCATCTTCACTATCATTATTCTGAATTCTTTTTCTGGAAGGTTGCCTATCTCCACTTCATTTAGTTGTTTTTCTGGGGTTTTATCTTGTTCCTTCATCTGGTACATAGCCCTCTGCATGTTCATCTTGTCTGTCTTTCTGTGAATGTGTTTTTTGTTCCACAGGCTGAAGGATTGTAGTTCTTCTTGCTTCTGCTGTCTGCCATCTGGTGGATGAGGCTATCTAAGAGGCTTGTGGATGTTTCCCGATGGGAGGGACTAGTGGTGGGTAGAGCTGGGTGTTACTCTGGTGGTAGAGCTCAGTAAAACTTTAGTCTGCTTGTCTGCTGCTGGGTGGGGCTGGGCTCCCTCCCTGTTGGTTGTTTGGCCTGAGGCAACCCAACACTGGAGCCTACCTGGGCTCTTTGGTGGGGCTTATAACAGACTCTGGGAAGGCTCACACCAAGGAGTACTTCCCAGAACTTCTGTTGCCAGTGTCCTGGTCCCTTGGTGAACCACAGCTGTCCCCCACCTCTGCAGGAGACCCTCCAACACTAGCAGGTGGTTCTGGTTCAGTCTCCCCTGGGGTCACTGCTCCTTCCCCTGGGTCCCGATGCGCACACGACTGGAAGTCTCTGTTTCCCCCAGTCCTGCTGAAGTCCTGCAATCAAATCCCCCTAGCCTTCATAGTCTGTTTTTCTAAGAATTCCTCCTCCCATTGCCAGACCCCCAGGTTGGGAAGCCTGACGTGTGTCTCAGTACCTTCACTGCAGTGGGTGGAGTTCTGTGGTATAAGTGTTCTCCAGTCTGTGAGTCACCCACCAGCAGTTATGGGATTTGATTTTTTTGTGATAGCGCCCCTCCTACCATCTCATTTCAGCTTCTCCTTTGTCTTTGCATGTGGGGTATCTTTTTTGGTGAGTTCCAGTGACTTCCTGTCGATGATTGTTCAGCAGTTAGTTGTGATTGTGGTGTTCTCGAAAGAGGGAGTGAGCGCATGTCCTTCTACCTCACCATCTTGAACCAATCCTCCAGAATTCACCTTTGAAACCATCTACCACTGCAGTTTTCTTTGTGAAGAGGTTTCTAACTATAGATTCAATGCCTTTAATAGACAGAGGACTATTCGGGTTATCTATTCTTTTAAGTGTAATTTGGTGTATTTGTCTTTTCAGTGAATTTGTTTATATCTTTGAAGCTGTGAAATTTAAATGAATAAGTTATCTGTACTACTATTTTATCATCCTTTTTAATATCTGTATTGTTGTGCTATGTGTCTCATTTCTGATATTGGTGATTTCTGACTATTGTAATTTTTCCCTATCAGTGTAGAGTTTTATTCATTTTATTGATTTTCCTTAAAAGCATGTAAATTGAGATCATTGATTGTGCACCTTTCTTTCTATTCTTTCTATTATAGATGGTTAGTACCATAATGTTTTTCAGTACTGCTTTAGCTGCATCTCACATATTCCAACATTTTGGTTTTCATTTTCATTAAATTCTGACTTTCTAATTTTCCTGTTTACTTCTTTTCCTATTTATATCTATTTAGTTTCCATGCATTTGGGAGTTTTCCAGATCTCTTTCTGTTAATTGATTTTCAATTTAATCCCATGCGGTCAAAGAACATACTTTGCATGAAGAATCATTGTAAATATATAGAAATTTATTTTGTCACCCACAGTATGGTTTCTCTTGGTAATAGCTCTGTGTGCACTTGTAAAGAACCTGTAATCTACTCTTGTTAATTTGAGTGTTCTACAAGTGTTAATTAGGTCAAATTAAGTAGTGCTGTTCAAGTCTATCATAATGGTGATGATCTTCTCTTTGCTTCACCAGTTTTATAGAAAGTTAAGTTAAAATCTCCAACTGTAATTGTGAATTTATCTTTTCCCCCTTGCAATTTTAGCAGATTTTGCTTCCTGTGTTTTGATGCTCTGTTATTAGGTGCATAGATGTTTAGCACAGTCATGTCCTCTTGAATAATTGACCAGTTTATCATTATAGAATGAGATTCTATATTCCTTAATATTCTTGGTCCTGAAATGTATATGTTTGTATTGATAAATCAATATTATTGCAATAAGAGACAAAGCAGAATATTCCTCTGCTTCTATAGGAACCATTTTTTTATTTTATTTTATTTTTCTCTTTCTCACAAACGAAGTTTGGAGGCATTAGGACATTGGAAAAAAGATTAATTGCAACCCTCACAGATATAATAGGAAATTGTATGAGACTTTTTGCCATGTATGAGGCTGAGACATGGAATTAGACCTTGTAATGACTAGAGGGCTGAAATGAAAGTCACTGCAACACTGGAATTAGTTATAATACAAAAATGTGGATGCAGTAAAATATTCAACAGCAACAACAAAATCCTGTCTTTCTGCATGTTTCATTAATTAAAAAAAAGAAATTAAATACTTACTTGCTGCTCACATATTCCATATTCATGTGCATATATGTATTTATTTAAAAATTAACCTTATATTTTCCAAAGATTCTTTTTTAAAAAGGTCTTTTGCTTTACCATGATAGAGTCAATGCAAGTAAGGACAATCTATTTTTCTTATTTCCTTGAAATCTGAAAAGTATTTGATTCTGTGTTTAATGACAGTACTTGCCTAATGTTAGCTTTAATATGAGGAAGAACCCTGGTCTGGGGATCAGAATACTTTCATTTAATTTTGGCTACACTGTTAACTAGACCCCTACTGTGTGATTGTGAAAGGTCACTCAACCCCTCCAGGTATGATTTTTCTATAGATAAAATTAAGTTATGAGCTAGGTGATTTTTAGGGTCTCTTTTCATTAAAGCTTTCTATAATTACCTGGTTGTTTGACCCAAAGCATCATTTTTTCTTTTTTTTTTTTACGTAATGGTGTGTCTGTAAAAATTGAGGAACATACTAAATGCAAGGTAAAATTGAAATGTTTGATTTATTTATAACTCTACAAGGAAAAAAATACTACCATGTAAAAGACATTCTCTTCATATAAAAAGCTAAGTTTAATCAATGCTTGACAATATACTTCAGTGTCTATAACTGGATTGTCGACTGAATATAACTAATTCTTCTCTATTCAATCTGTACTCCAGGATGAAGGAAGTAAGAGTAGGTATAATGTTGATGGGTTTTGTAAAATTTTTTATCTGGAAAATTCTCCCTCAGATGTTTCACTGTATCAATATCTGAAGCAGGAAGACTTGGAATGCTTAACCATGGAAACCTCACATGTAAATATCTAAATCACTAGTCCACAAAAATGTGCAATGTTTGTGTCCTGTTTACATTTATAACAAATTTGTATGTTAGCATATAAACTTAGGACATGATGCTCTTACTAATATTCTTAAAGTAAATAGCAACATGGTTTGTTTGTTTGGGGGGAAAGTTTTTTTTTTCTTTTATTATAGTGGTTTAAAAAAGCATAGCATTAAATTTACCATCTTAATCATTTTTAAGTGTACAATTCAGTGGTGTTAAGTATATTCACATGGTTGTGCAACAGATCTATTGAACTTCAACATGGTTCTTTCATCAACAAATAGATAACTAATTGTACACTTTTTTTAAAAAAGCAAAACTTTCTAGACAGATTACATATATAGTCCCCATATAATATTTCATATTAGAACACATAAATACATTTCAAAATCAAGTTATAGAGCTTAGCTCATGTGTTTGTGTAATTCTCTCTTTGGGTAGGTATGCAGTTTCATTCTATCTATTTCAGGCAGATAGAGAAAGTGTTATTAGGGCAGATACTACAGCCACATGTGCTAAAGTGGGTGGAGGTCACAGCCAAAGGTGTGGAAGGAGCAGGTCTACTTCAGAAACATTGTAGGTAGAAACGGTTGGCCAAGGACTCTTTAGAAATGTAGTAAATAGAAGGAGGAGCAAGATGTGTGTGTGTATATATATATATATATATTTTTTCTTTTTCTTTGTGTTGAATGAAAGATTTTTTTCTCTGGTAGTCAACTTAACGCAGTCATTCCCACCTACAAATGAAACATTCTGACCTTAGGGAGCATCATCTATTTCCTAGTTGATGCTGCAAAAGTAAAAGTTAATTAGAGTCAGGTGACCTGCTAGTGAATAATAAGTTTACCACTATCTCTGTGATTCTTGATAATTCACTTAATCATAATTTGCTTCAGCTTCTTTAATGGAAAAAAAATTAGTTCCTTTTAAGAGATTTGTAGTTATATTAAACGAATTGAAGCATAAGTACTATATACTAATATACACCTTGTTTCCTCTTGCTTTCTGTCTTCTTACCTGTCTCTGAGCATTCAGTATCTGTCTGTGATCTATACCTTCACATTTGACTGAATCTTACTGGGAATGTGTGCTCACTCTGAATACAGTGTGATGAAGTCAGGAGGGAGAAGAAGAACCCAAATCTCATGGGAGATGACACATCCCGCCTTAGGGTTAGCGTCATTCTCTGTGACAACGCCCATCTTTGTGTTGGGCTAAAAGTTCACAACACTGGGATACTGACGTTTTTATCTTATTTAAAATGCATAGAGACATTCAGAAAGTTTCAGTTCTGAAAATTTATTCCTATACAGGTCCTTTCCTAAAACACTAAATCTTTTGCCAAGTGCATGACACTTCAACCAAGAAAAATATTCTCTACGTAAAAGTCTTGTCTTTTGAGATTGATTTTGAAATTCATACCGAGTGGACATTCATAGTTCAGTTTTGAAATAATATTTTATAGTTCTAAATGACACAACTCTTTCCCCCTAGGACTTCAAAACCTGTTTTTAAGAATTGCCCATGAATCTTTGGAAAAATTTTGTCTTGTAAGAAGCAAATATTATTATATTTATTTTCTCCCTGTGTAGAAGCAAAGGTTAAAGAGGGTTGTCTGAGGGCATTTCATAGATGATAGAAATTGGGAATAAAGTTCCTGACTTTTGATGTACTGTTCCAATGTACTATGCCATCTTTACAAATGGCCCACAAGCTTAATACCACTAAAAAATATTTCAAAACTTTATGAAACTTTAGATTCATTGTCTTATTAATTGTTCTTTAGACAAATTTCCCTGCTGTTTATAAAGCTTTTGGGAACACATTTTTAAAATCATCTCAGAAATACAAATAAACATTATACCTTCTTTCAGGGGATTCTTGAATAGAGTAATGAATTTGCACTGAGGACACAAAACTTGATTTCTTTATGTTAGCTTAATGATTTTCTATTTTTGTTGAAGTTGTTAGCATCACTTTTTTTTTTACACTCACTCGAAGTAGATAAAAAAGGTTAACTATATTTTTTATCTCTTAGTAATGAAATGTAATCATGTTTATAATGTGCTAAATTTAAAAAATGCCTATTGAGCATTTTTCCATCAACGTACAGGATACTAATTACTGAATAAACTTCATTATTTATTACTGCTTAATTCTGAATTTACCCTTTAAAACTAATTGTTTTATTTTGAAAACTTTTAAAGAAATGATTAGATACCTATGGATAAAATTGTTTTATATTAATTTCCAGTTATATATATGAAGTATATTTGTATGTTTGTTTCATTGCCTACTATCATATCATATGAATTGTCTCTTTCAAATAATTTGTTATGCTATGTATGAACTTTGTTCAATGAACAAATAACAACTTGAAATAGTAATTTTAACAGAACATCATAGATTTGCAGTGAGACAGTCAGTAATATATTAGATCTCAATGACCACTTAAGATATTTTATTTAATGGTTATAAATGCTAAAGGTATTAAAACATGCAGTCATTTTCATTTTTTAAGTATGTCGTATTTCTATCATGCTTTTCTGTGTTACTTCTGTGCACCAATTAAGAAGATACTACAGATCTTTTCATATCAAAGTTCAAAGGGCATCAAAATGCAGTCAGTTGCAGCTTTGAATTAATTATTGCTATTTTTGTAATGCATAAAAAACCTGTGTCAAATTCTGTAACCTTGATCTTACTATCAGTGCCATATCATCTTGCATTAAAGTACCAGATGTTGTCAATTTGCAGTTTACACATTTAAATAATATACTAATCTAAAATAGGCCTTCATTAGAATTATAAAGAAAATGTGATTTCTTAGCTTACCACTACTGAATGATAAAAAGGGACAAGGGATGGACAAGTTATCACAAATGTTATTATAGCATTTTAATTTAAATTTGTTATTAACATATTCCTAGATTTCATGGCTAAAATATTTGAGGACCATCATTTACATTTATACTAATTTTCCTATAAGAGAGCTCCCCAAATACGGAAATGACAAAAATGAAGCTTCTTATAAGAAAAATAAAATATTTCCCAAGTTGTCAAACTAAAAGCAAAAGGACAACACCTTGCATACTCAGTAACATCCTAACAGCATTTTAATGTCTGCCCAAGTGCTTTCTTCCTGTGATGGCTCTCTCTGTGTTCACTAAGACCACAATGAAAAACAAACCAGGAAGCAAGCTACATTTTTTGCAAACAAAAAGTAGAAGTGAGGTACCTTGGGTAAAGAACTGGGTTTATTGAACTTAAAAAATGCCACTCTGAGCCGGGATGTGTCACTTCCAAATTTCAGCATGGATTTTAATTATTAATATTGATAACCTTTATTTTCATGTTAATTTCAGGCTGAGTCAGTTTTGAAAATAAAATATAGGAAGTCCACCATGTCTGTTTCCATGCCAGTCTTTCCCAACAATGCACACGCAATTATGATTCTCCCAAGCCCAACACACACACACATACACACACACACAGTCATGTATATATACCTATACCTATACTTCTCCCTCTATATACCTTTGTCTATATCTATACCATCTATATCTATATCTGTCTGTGTATATAAATTTCTTTGCCAACACACAGACTACTACTTGGCTATTCAAATCTCAAAAGGAGTGGAGCTTATTTGACACATTTTGTTGACCTGCTATCTTTTCCCACGTCAAAGCAACACAAGTCTCAATGGTGTGAGGCCAAGTGGTTTGCAGAAGAAATTTGGTATTCTCTAGTTCACAGGAATTATATTGTACAAATTTCTGTTATTGGATTGGTTTTCTGCGGAGGGC
Source organism: Grampus griseus (assembly GCF_964374135.1). Lineage (NCBI taxonomy): Eukaryota > Metazoa > Chordata > Mammalia > Artiodactyla > Delphinidae > Grampus > Grampus griseus. The sequence goes on from NC_139015.1 coordinate 3,289,508, forward strand.
TGGGGCCCTGTGGTTGTCATAAACTTCTTGGGCTGTGGCATCTAACCAGAAGGAGAACTCCTTTGAAAACAGCCTCTTTTAGTTGGCTGCACTGCAGAAGTGTGTCACCTTGCCAACCATTCCTCTGCAGATTTCACAAGCACCTTATACTGGCCTGAAAGGTATCTGTTGTCCATACCTTGAAAGCGTGGTGAGTGAGAAATCTGGAGTAGTTTCATGTCATTGCTAACAAAGAGTAAAGTTTCCAATGATAGGCAGAAGGATTTCAGTGACCTTCTTAGCATTGTTTCCTATTTTGTTGTGAGGACACTGTACAGTGTAAAGTTCTGTTAGGATGGATGCGATGGTCTGTCAATGTTCCATTTCCCCAAGAATTTAGGACCATAAAATTTAAGTGAGTGACAAACCTACTCAGTTTTATTAAACAGTGATTTCACAAAATGTACCCCCTGCCTTTCTTTTGAAGAGACCCAGGATCCAAGCCCTATTCTTTTTTTATTTTCATTCTAAAATGGTCCTAGGTGTGAAATTCTAAAATGCCATCCACTTTTTAGTGTCTGGATTTGCTAATCTGTAGAAGGAAGTAACTAATATGCTGCTAGGTTGTCTGCAGAGTTTCTTCCTAAATATTTGGAGCCCTAAATGATTGCTTTGGGGAGACTCAGGAATGTCGGGGTTTTTACCATCTAGAAAAGAAAAAGGAAAATGCTGACTGGCTATGATACTGAATAACTGGATTGCCGGAAAGCTGGCGTTACTTTACCTGTAACAACTGGAAAAAAGAGTTCATCTGTCTGAGAAAAATAGTTGTGCAGGTTATGTAATAAAGAGGTATCTTTTCAAACTTTAATTATGAAATTTGGAATTCAAATTAAGAACTATTTTTTAATGTATGGCAATTTCAATCCTTTTCTTCCGTAACTCTCTAAAGATATTCTGGCTTTACTGTGTTATTGCTCTAACTTTGTCTTTACCTATTTGTGTAGAAATCTGGTTTGCTTATTAACTTGTAAAAAAACAAAACAAAACTTTTGCTCTGAATTAAATGGAAATCTGTTCATTCAAGAGGTATAGAATAACATGTACACAGCTATTGGAAAATACATTTAAGAGTAAGTATTACTGTACATAAAGAGCCTTTTTTCTAAAATAAGAAAAATGAGGCTAAATCCAAAGGCTAAAAACAATCAAGATATGCTGAGCATTTTCTTTGAATATGATCCTAAAAGAACACTCTTGAGTGCAGAAAAGTATACACAAATCAAATCTGTGACAAATCTCGAACTAAGCTTACTAATTAAAGTAGACCTGATCTCATAAAAATATTTTCAAAAGTTTGGATCAAACATAGAGAAAATGGGAAGGATAAAGTAATAATGAAAAAGTACAGAGCTGGCCAAGATGTGAAGCTGAAATTTACAGTAATTTTCTTTGTTTATTTGGTTATTACTGTTCTGTCTCTATTTAAGCTGCCTCCTTCTCACATTTTTAGAATGAAGATTCATTTCTAATGAATCTACATCTACTGCTAGATTCAAATCCACCTGTTAAGGCTCAGTGCTTCTGAGACTTCATATTTTTATTGATACCTAATTAATTCACATTTATCAGCACTGAGACAGCTTTGCAATGCAGTTGTTTTATTGCGTGCTTGAATGACAGAAAGAAAGAGCGATGGTTCAGAGCATATAGGCCTTGGAGTCTTCCCCTCTAGACTACTACCAAAATATATTCATATCCTGTTGACCTGGCATTTAAAATTCCACTTCTTTCCCTTTTAATTAACTCTCAGTGTTTATTAAGCATATAATATGTGTAAGTACTTTTCCACAGCACAGATTAGCACATTTTGCAGGAAATAAATTCCTTCCTCCATTAGAAGAGCTAGAGCTGACAGTGCTATTTTTGGTGGGAAGAGAGAAGAACTATGCTTGAGGAGTTAACTCTTATTTGTCATATATTATGCTGGTGTCCTGGGTGATTGACACATACCATGGTATTTTATAATCATGTACAAATAAAAAGTGATCAATTGTATTGGTCAAATTAGATATGGATTTTTCCACCCAAAGAACATTACATACTTGAGGCTTAAGTAGCATCTCCTCATGCACCAAAACACACACAGAGGCACAGCACAAAAAATGGTGAGTAACGTTTTTCTTTGCCTTGAGTACATCGATAATTCATAAGATTTACAAGCTTCGTTAAACTCTTTTAGCACTTTAGGAAGGTACATGTACTCTTTTGGATGGTGATAAAAGAAATTTGCATAGGTGAAACAAACAAGCAAACAAACAAAAACACCTAACGTATTATTACAACCTAAGTGCAATCTTATCCCCTTCTCTGCTTTGTATTGCTTCAGTGACTCTATGACCAGCTGACGTACTATATATTTTATGTTTGCTTGTTTGTTTTTTGTCGCTCTTTTCAAAGTAGAATGTGAGCTCCAAGAAGGCAGGGGATTCTGTCTGTTTTGTTCATTACAATATCTCCAGTGTCTATGACAGTTACTAGCACAGAATAGACGCTTAGTACAAACTTATTGGGTATATGAATAAGCAAATTCTTCCTGTACAGTTTTTACTTGTATTTGGATACTGTAGGTAACGCCATGAACTACTATCAATTAATGCTATAGTTAGTGCCATCAGAATTTAATTGTGTAAAACCATCAGCTGTTGTTTGTGATATAAAGATATGTAAACAGAAGTCCCTTTCACAAGGAACTATCACAGCTTATCAAGATAACACAGAATTATATGACAGGAAATGACTTTGGTAAAATATGGATTGTAAAGAACAAATGAGAAAATGGAATTCAAAAGGGATGGGCAGACTTGTAAGATCTAGAACACCAATTCTAATTCCTACTAACTTGTTTCTTTTTTGAGATTTTATTTTTATTATTTTTTTTGTCTTCAAATGAATATTGCTTGTTTGTTTATAGGACTTTATATTACCCATGGGAGCATCTTCAACACAGAAGCAAATCCCATATGTTTCTTCTACTGATTCATTCTTGCAAGAAATGATGCTGTGAGAACATCATTTCTAGCTCGGTCAACCCTCTTTCACGCTCCCTCTTGCTTTGTGAACCATAGCTTCCTGTCCCAATCCCCTGCTACTTTCACACCAAGTAATAGTGGATTTGTGTATGATTCCTATATTGTTCTTTGGAAACAGTCTGCAGATACAAATTGCTAGAAAATCTCCATTTCCTTTTAGGGAATTTGCTTCTAACTTGGAATCCTTTCATTGTATTTAGCTGCTGGTGGCTGAAGCAATAAATAAAATTAAGAGGTGATCACAGCATTATCAAGATATAATAAAAAATAGGACACATGCGATCGCAGATTTGGGGTCTGAGGCATTGTAGTGTGTTGGGAACACTAAAAATGGGATAACCTAATAGAATTGGAGTTACACTGGGCATCAGGTCTCAGTAAGGTAATAGACAATTCCATCTTGTCAGCATTGTTCTTTGTTTCCATTTGTTAATGTCTTACAAGGGTTAGGAGTAGCTGGGTGCTATTACACATTTTCTTTGTTCTTAGAAATGTTTAAAATGTATATAATGTGGAAAAGTGCTGTGTTTCAAGTTTTAGTTTAAATACTACCCAATTTTTTTTCCTCCTTACTAACTAAATCAACTCTTTCAAACAATTTTCAAGCAACTACAGCAGGCCAGGCACTAATTAGGTACTAAATTCTATCTAGATGGCATGAAATGGAGAAAATAAAATAAAATATAGTATGTGCTCATACGAAAATGACACAGGATGATGCTAACAGAATTACTGCGGTACTACTCTAGATTTGGAGATCATGTAAGAAAAAGCCCTTTTGGGGGTAGGAGTGGGGCATATATGGTAAGACCTGGATGACAAGGATGAGCCAGACTTCTGAGGCCTTCTAGACAGAGTATCCTAAGGAAGGAATGAGCTCATACACATTGGACAATGGAAGGAAGCCAGATACGGTTATAGAATGGTGAGGATGGTGGTCAGAAGTGAGAGCAGAAGGAGATTGTTCAGAGGGAGAGGCAAGGTATGGGTTGTATAGAGCCTTGTGGTCTCTTGTTTTTTAAGTTCAAGCCTGGAGAATTTTACAGTCCCTTCTTGCTATAAGTCTAAGACAGCATGACCACAGTCGAAATCCTTAGGATTTATCTAGTGTTAATGTGCTCTATTTTAGTTAAGGGAATTGTTCTAAATAATTTTCTCTGATAGCAAGATCCATAGGGACCCCAAATCAGAAAGAGACTTTAAATTTCTGACATATGGGTGCTCATGAGATCACAGAATCAACCAACAAAAACAAAAAGAAAAAACCTCCTCCTAGAGAATTAAGTAAACTATCACAAATTCAGGTAGGTTCCACTGGTTTTATCTGATAATACTCCAAAAGATATTTTGCAATGAGGAGGGAAGCTTAGGGGAGAGATAGATCATAGATAGATAGATAGATGTTAGATAACACAGGTGGATATATTTGATACATTTGTTGAGTTCATTGAGCTGGTAATTGAGACATAAGATATATACAAGACTGGTCTCTCTCTTTGCTGTATTACCTTGGATATTCTAGGAAGGCCAAAACTATTGGAGGGCTTAGAGAATTTTATGCTCGTTAGACCAATTTACCTGATCTCTAAAATAATGGGTGAGATAGATATATCAGCCAGACTCATCAAGAAAAAAGGAGAACACTCAAATCAATAGAATTAGCCAGACTCATCAAGAAAAAAGGAGAACACTCAAATCAATAGAATTCAAAATGAAAAAGGGGAAGTAACAACTGACACTGCAGAAATACAAAGGATCATGAGAGATTACTACAAGCAACTATATGCCAATAAAATGGACAACCTGGAAGAAATGGACAAATTCTTAGAAAAGTACAACCTTCCAAGACTGAAATAGGAAGAAATAGAAAATATGAACAGAGCAATCACAAGCACTGAAATTGAAACTGTGATTAAAAATCTTCCAACAAACAAAAGCCCAGGACCAAATGGCTTCACAGGCGAATTCTATCAAACATTTAGAGAAGAGCTAACACCTATCCTTCTCAAACTCTTCCAAAATATAGCAGAGGGAGGATCACTCCCAAACTCATTCTACGAGGCCACTATCACCCTGATACCAAAAGCAGACAAGATGTCACACAAAAAGAAAACTACAGGCCAATATCACTGATGAACATAGATGCAAAATTGCTCAACAAAATACTTGCAAACAGAATCCAACAGCACATTTAAAGGATCATAAGCCATGATCAACTGGGGTTTATCCCAGGAATGCAAGGATTCTTCAATATACGCAAATCAATCGCTGTGATACACCAAATTAACAAATTGAAGGAAAAAAACCATATGATCATCTCAATAGATGCAGAGAAAGCTTTTGACAAAATTCAACACCAATTTATAATAAAACCCTCCAGAAATTGGGCATAGGGGGAACTTTCCTCAACATAATAAAGGCCATATATGACAAACCCACAGCGAGCATCGTCCTCAATAGTGAAAAACTGAAACCATTTCCACTAAGATGAGGAATAAGACAAGGTTGTCCACTCTCACCACTATTATTCAACACAGTTTTGGAAGTTGTAGCCATAGCAATCAGAGAAGAAAAAGAAATAAAGGAATCTCAATAGGAAAAGAAGAAGTAAAGCTGTCACTCTTTGCAGATGACATGATACTATACATAGAGAATCCTAAAGATGCCAGCAGAACACTACTAGCACTAATCAATGAATTTGGTAAAGTAGCAGGATACAAAATTTATGCACAGAAATTTCTAACATTACTATACACTAATGATGAAAAATCTGAAATTGAAATTAAGAAAACACTGCCATTTACCACTGCAACAAAAAGAATAAAATATCTAGGAATAAACCTACCTAAGGAGACAACAGACCTATATGCAGAAAACTACAAGACACTGATGAAAGAAATTAAAGATGATACAAACAGATGGAGAGATATACCATGTTCTTAGATTGGAAGAACCAACATTGTGAAAATGACTGTACTACCCAAAGCAATCTACAGATTCAGTGCAATTCCTATCAAACTACCACTGGCATTTTTCACAGAACTAGAACAAAAAATTTCACAATTTATATGGAAACACAAAGATCCCGAATAGCCAAAGCAATCTTGACAAAGAAATATGGAGCTGGAGGAATCAGGCTCCCTGACTTCAGACTATACTACAAACCTACAGTGATCTATACAGTATGGTACTGGCACAGAAACAGAAATATAGATCAATGGAACAGGATTGAAAGCCCAGAGATAAACCCATGCACATATGGTCACCTTATCTTTGATAAAGGAGGCAAGAATATACAGTGGAGAAAAGACAGTCTCTTCAATAAGTGGTGCTGGGAAAACTGGACGGGTACATGTAAAAGTATGAAATTAGATCACTCCCTAACACCATACACAAAAATAAACTCAAAATGGATTAAAGACCTAAATGTAAGGCCAGACACTATCAAACTCTTAGAGGAAAACATAGGCAGAGCACTCTATGATATAAATCTCAGCAAGATCCTTTTTGATCCATCTCCTAGAGAAATGGAAATAAAACCAAAAATAAACAATTGGGACCTAATGAAACTTCAAAGCTTTTGCACAGCAAAGGAAACCATAAACAAGATGAAAAGACAACCCTCAGAATGGGAGAAAATATTTGCAAATGAAGCAACTGACAAAGGATTAATCTCCAAAATTAACAAGCAGCTCATGCACCTCCATATCAAGAAAACAAACAACGCAATCCATAAATGGGCAGAAGACCTACATAGACATTTCTCCAAAGAAGATATACAGATTGCCAACAAACACATGAAACGATGCTCAACATCACTAATCATTAGAGAAATGCAAATCAAAACTACAATGAGATATCATCTCACACCAGTCAGAATGGCCATCATCAAAAAATCTACAAACAATAAATGCTGGAGAGGGTGTAGAGTAAAGGGAACCCTCTTGCACTGTTGGTGGGAATGTAAATTGATACAGCCACTATGGAGAACAGTATGGAGTTTACTTAAAATACTAAAAATAGAACTATCATAGGACCCAGCAACCCCACTACTGGGCCTATACCCTTTGAAAACCATAATTCAAAATGAGTCATGTACCAAAATGTTCATTGCAGCTCTATTTACCATAGCCAGGAAATAGAATCAACCTAAGTGTCCTTCAACAGATGAATGGATAAAGAAGATGTGGTACATATATACAATGGAATATTACTCAGCCATAAAAAGGAACAAAATTGAGTTATTTGTAGTGAAGTGGATGGACCTAGAGTCTGTCATACAGAGTGAAGTAAGTCAGAAAGAAAAAAACAAATACCATATGCTAACACATATATATGGAATCTAAGGGGAAAAAATGGTCATGAATAACCTAAGGGCAAGTCAGGAATAAAGACAGAGACCTACTAGAGAATGGACTTGAAGATACAAGGAGGCGAAAGGGTAAGCTGTGACCAAGTGAGAGAGTGGCATGGGCATACATACACTACCAAACCTAAAATAGATAGCTAGTGAGAAGCAGCCGCATAGCACAAGGAGATCAGCTCGGTGCTTTGTGACCACCTAGAGGGGTGGGATAGGGAGGGTGGGAGGGAGGGAGGTGCAAGAAGGAAGAGATATGGGAACATATGTGTATATATAACTGTTTCAGTTTGTTATAAAGCAGAAACTAACACACCATTGTAAAGCAATTATACTCCTATAAAGATGTTAAATAATTTATATGGGTTTTTTTTCTTCTGTTAATAAATTCTTATATGCCAGTATAGGTATATTTAATTTTTTTTAATTTCTTGTATAAGTGAAGGCATTTTCACTATAGGAGAGAAATATATTTCAAACTGAAAAGCATACAAGCCCAGACTTCTTTTTTGCTCTATTGGTATAATAATTTAACAGAAACTGGGAAAAGAAAAGAAAACTAGTAGGAGAGACGAGAATAAGGATCTCTGAGAGATTCGTGCATGCTTTTACACCAAGATTCCTTCTGCATCGATAAATAATAACTGATTCCACTTTTGTTATGTCATATCCGTCTGCCTATGTTAGATGTGTTCCAGCCCCAATTAACAGTGCTTCAATTTCTACCTCGAGGTATAGTTGAAAGAAAAACATTTGGTTGCCAGAATGAACTGGGTTTAGTTCCTGACATTTGAACCTTTGACTCGTGTGATTTGGTCTAAATCATGTGTTCCTTTTCAGCCTACTTTCCTTATGAGTAAATTTATAGGTGATAAGATTACCACATGGATGAGAAACTGAAGGACTGTCTGGCACATGTCCATGTGCAATCAAACTTGCATTCTTTTTGGTCCTTTTTTCTTCCTTCTCTCCTTAGTTATTCCCAAGGCTATTTTCTACCCTTGGAGCCCAACACTGGGTTAACAATGCACCCAGACATTAATGTTTTCCTTCTCATGCCTGATCATATTCTCATATTCCCAGTTTTGAAATGTGACACCACCATCCAGCCAACCTAAGTAAGGACTAAGAGTCCTCCCTGATGCGATTTGACTCCGCCCACAGGTCTCCATTTTTCATGAGTCACTACATTCTGTCACTTCTACATTTTGAATATCTTTCAAATCTCTCTTACCATCTAGATTACCCCCAGAGAAGTTTAGAATCTCAGTATTTTTTTGTCTTACTTGAACATATTTGGCCTCCATACACTCTATTGGGCCATCTCACTTTGAATTGCTCCTCTGTCAGCAAAGTTATTTTTTAAAGTACAATGTTAACTATCAAGTTAAAATTATCAGTTTCCCTCATGCTACATTTAAAAATCCAAGCTACTTAGCATGATATGAAAAGCCTTTTTTTTTTGCATTAAGCATAACATCATATCCATATTACCTCGTACTATTTATTCATTTTAAAATGATTAAAAGCAGTTTCCCAATAATCTCACATATCTGCTACCTTTAGGGACATGATGCTCTATTTCACCTGAGATGCAACTCCTTGACGTCCTGCAACCCTGCCAACTGCTCCTTCTGACTCAGTTTCTTCTATCCCATGAGATTTAGTTCAGGTAACAGTCATCCCAGGACTTGACTGAGTCCCTCCCCTTCCCTTCACCCATCTACCTCTGGATGAGATGCCATTTGCATGTGTGTATCATTGCAATGATAGACTTTGCTGTACTTGTTTGTAAACCAGCCTATTTTCATATCAATATACTTTTTGATAATAAGTATGTTGAATTCATTTTTGTATTATTAGAGCCTGTAAGATTTTAAAAATAGTCATTCTCAATAGGTCTCAAATTCTTAGTTTGGGATGAGTGGTGATATGCTGTTACTGATGTTGGCAGTTTTATACACATGCCACCATTTACACTAAGCCTCTGAATAGTGTTTGGTTAGATGGCAGGAAATTAAAGATGCATGTTTGCTATAGAAATAACACTGCAGTTGTCACCCTACTTTTGTTGAATGATAGTAGAATTGGCCAATCCTGCGCTAATTTGCAAATAGCCTTTGTGCTATATCACTCCTGAGAATGTGCTCAAAAAAAGGTTTGGGGCATCCCTTACAAGACATGGTAGTTAAGCTAGACATGAAGAAAACCTCCAGTTAGTATGACGTGTCAAACACAGGAGCCAACTGTAAAGTAGGATCACATTTTGTGAGTTGGAGGAGATCTTAGCGATTATCCATTTCAATACCCATGTTTTGTGGATTAGAACCTTGAAGTTCAGAGAAGACAAAGTCTCTGTTTCAGGAGACGTAGAGTTTCAGCCACAGCCTCTACACAAAGATGCAGTCGTTGGCTCCTTGTCGTTGCTGCTTTCTTGTTGATAGTTTCCATATACAGGGATAAGAAATAATATTAGAACAAAAGTTATTTATAGAAAAAATCTCAACTGGTAGCTATTTTTCAATGAACAGAAGATGAAATGTTAGAAAATTTTCAAAACTCCCCTAAATATTACCATGGCCACTTCTATTCTTACAGAACATCTGAAGAGGAAGTAGACAGAGAATACCTGTATTAAAGAGGAAGTTATGTAGAAAATTTGGAAACAGGATTCTTTTTTTCTAAGAAAGATTGTAGCAATATTTCTTCTTCTCTATGTTCTAAGTAAAAGCAAAGACTGATTATTATTCAAAGAGAGGTAAATCTGTAGATAATGTTTATTTTAGCTTAAACACTCTTTGAGAACATCAAAGATATATTTAACCCCCCTAGAATTTATCTAACTATAAATTAGAGCAAAAAAAAAATAGTTGAGATCATGTCTTCTCACATTTTTATGGGGAAAAATTTTACTGGTTGTTTTTATTATTATCTTAATTGAATGATTCTCGAGGATTCCTTCATATCCCAATAAAGGAAATAATCACTGAAATTAATCTATTTTTAGTCTAGAAAAATATATCAAATGGAAGAAAACCCATAGGTATTGCTATTTGGAGGGTTTATAGATTCAGTCAGTTTGTTACTTCTAGCACAATGATAACAAAATAACATTAATTTCTTGAACTCACTCTCCTCATATACCTCGCCTTGTGTCAGGTACAGAGGAGAAGAAAGTGCTACTTAATTAATAAAGACCTCATGAATGTTTCTTTTCAGTATTGTGTCTTCTCATAATTAAAAATCTTAAATATTTATCTAAGATTTATTTGTGTGCATACAGAATATTGTAAAACTAATAACAGTTAATAGTTGAAAAGATAAATAATGTAAAGTTTATTTTATTCAGTTTACATTAATTATGACATGTTCTTAATGCATTAATTATGTGTAAACTTATTTTGGCCTGTTGGGCTAAAGCATAAAGTAATATATTTATTCTCAGAAGAATAAAGTGAAGAATTATCAAAATACATAGGCAGAAATTGCAAAAATAACATTTGTGCCACAAGAATACTAATCTGACCTTTCTGTTGAATAAAGACTAGCAGAAGATGGATGAAAGAAAGAGAAAAAGACAGAGACAGAGAGACCAGAAAAATAAATTAAAATGTCTTTATTTTTAGGCAGCTTGTGTTACAAGTTATTGGAGTTACTAAAAATAGTAGTAAGCAGGTAGTTGAAAATGGGCATGTGGAGATAGAACCACTAGTTGGGTGTTAGGAATACAGAGTTAAGAGCCACATAGCCATCTGTAGGAGAGAAATAGAGAAATTATGAGGAAGAAAGTAATCACAGCAGTTTAATATTTGGAGGGAGGAAAGAACAAGAATAAAATGTTAAGACATTATAATGGAAGGGAAAAGTGAAGGAAGAAATGCCACCAAAGGAGATGAGAGCAGAGCAATCAGGGACTAAAAAGAGTCCGAGGACAGTAAAATAATATGAAGGTCAAAAGAGTGAGAGTTAATCAGTCTTCATATCTTGTTAAAGGATGTGCATATTCAATAAAAGTTTCCAAATTATTTTTTTTACATACATGTGTTACTTTGATTTCTTTAAATTATTTACAATTCCGAAAGGTACTGGAGGACTGTAAGCAAATTTGAGATTTTAACTGTTTATAAGGATGGTTTTCAAGTGACATAAAGTTGCAAATACTAGAAACAAAATCAAACCAGTTTATATTGTACGTACTAAAATTCAAATCGACTTGTCAAATCATATCACATTTAAATCAATGGTGGGTGCCCTTAGGTCAGCAGGGTTTCTGTAATGTTCACATAATTTCATTTTAACAACTCCAGCAGAAAGACACCTTCTTGCTTTTAACATTCACATATGAAATCTGCTGCAACAACTACCGCAAACATTGTAACTCTAAAGAAGATATTTATTTTATCTTACTATTTGTAGGGCATACATTTTGGCAAGGATTGCCTGGGCAAATCCTCTATTCCAACGGGTTTCAACAGAGGTTATTCGGTAGCATTCAGAAGACTGCTCACCTGGTCTGGATAATCCAAGATGGCTTCTGCTGTCTTTGTGGGGATGGGTAGAAGGCTTGGTTTAGGTGGGGCGCCGTCAGCTGGGGTGCTTACATGTGGACAAGCTATATATTGGGGGGTTTCCTCACAGAAAGGTGGCCTTAGGGTAGTTAACTTTCTTATGTTTTCACTCACAGTTTCTGAAGGGAAATGAATAAGCTGTTAGTCCACTTAAAACCTAAACCTGAAATTGGCCAAGCATCACCTCTGCCATTTTCTATTGGTCAAGCAAGTCATTAAGGCTAGAATTGAGTAGAACAAATATTAAATTCTACTTCTCAGTGGGGGAGTAGCAAAGTATTTGCAACTTCTTTAATCTACTATACTTGGAAAAGATCCTGATTGACTCTGTTTCTGCTTCTGTTATAGCCTCACATATATAGGGAACAGGTGACTCACCAACAGATCTAAAAGAAAGGGGAAGGAAAAAAATGCCATGTAGAAAAAATAATAATTAATAAGCATCCTCCACAAATAGACAGCCTCAGATCATTACCTAACAATCAGTCCTCTCCCTAAAGAAATTAGTAAATACATAGTAAGTTATTTGTTTATGGACTTTCTGAAAATATTAATATAGTAATTTCTTTTGCTTTTCTACTTCTACATATAATTATATGGTCTAAAATTGAACAAAAAAATGAAATAAGGATTTTCACCTCTACTTTAACTGAAAAGACCAATGTGATTAATTTTAGGTATGCATTTGTCTGTTGTTTTGAGAAAGAAACAAAATGTTCACTGACTTTTTGCAATAAAGCTTTTAAATTAAAGGCAATAGTGATATATTTGATTAGAAGTTCATGGATATACATGACTGACCAACCAATGAAAACTATTTCACAAGGACTAAGAATTAATGAGAAAGAAATGGAAATACAATAGTTATGAAGAAAGTGGCACTGTGGATTTGACATTTATAATGGATTAGCTGTTAATTTTTCCTCTTCTATATGTTGCTCTAATAAGATTTGTCAGACTACTGTACAATCTATCTTTCTGCACATTTCTCTTACAAATGATGGATCACTGCATATTATAAGACAAATTTTCAAATAAAATGAAGAAGAGACTTGCTCCCAGCAATAGATGCATATGAAATAATGGCATTTGTATGATTATAACCATGACACCTATGCCCTACTTTTCCTTTTTTTCAAAAATATTTATATAATCATGGATAGATTACCAGTTAAATTATATTAGATTTTTTTTTTCTGGTAGTTCATGTGTAAAGCAGATACTGTTTCTACTTCTTTCTCTGATTTTCTCACCTTCTCTTTTCTCTGCTTTTCTGCATCTTTATCACTCACTGACATGCCTGTCTCTTCCTCTCCCTCCCCTCAATCTTTCTTTCTGCCTCACCTATATCTCTGTGCCCCTTTCCTTCTCTGTTTCTGTATCACACTCTCTGATTCTGTTCCTCTGTTTCTCCCATTTATGATGACAAAAGAGATCCTAACACATTTTATAACTAGAATATACTCAGTCGATTCAATAGATCTTTATTGTCAATGTCCATGTAGAATGCAGTCCAAGAAGGACAAGCTTCGGTGGGTCTGCAGTTTATGAGGCTAAAGTCAAGTGGACCAGAGATACTGCAGGCTTTAAGTTTCAATACTTCAAGACCAATATATCTTTGGGAATAGGTATCAATCCCCTATTATCTCATTCTTTCTTTACCTCCCCAAATAAGCATGCAATCCTGACTACGTATTACAAAACATCACAATCTCTCTACTCACGAAATAACCCTTGCCTACTACTTTGTAACAAACATATGGGCAAAAAGGTCAATTTTTCAACTAGTGTAAACACATTAAGTCTAAGTTTCTATAAAAACTACTTGGACTTTAAATATTAACTCAAACTTGCTTTTTAGATCTGGACTTGGAACCCCAAAAGAACTATTTGTGCTTTGCTATAGAAATTTACCAGGAAAACTCCTAAATTATAAAAACAAATATAAAAAATTTAATGTTATCGGCTATGTATCTAAGATGTTAACACAGTGTACTTTAAATAATATATGTATATAAAATATCCATTTTCTTATAACATACATAATATTTAAGGACACATATGAATAATATAAGATGCATTTGTATGGATTCACATAAATTAAAATGAAAAAGAAGTTTTATATCAATCTTTAAATTTAGTCATACTATAAACTGAAATTATGGTTCTATTTTACAAAATTAAAATCAATTCTCATGATTTGTAAAGTTTATCATTGATAAACGTGGTTACACGTTAAATGACTCACTTAGAATAATCATTTCTTTAAAAAAGCTCATACTCACCAAATATATAACATTTAAAGAACTAAAGAAATAAAAAACATTTACAGAACACAGAAAGAAAAGAAAAGTTTTGAGGTGCATTACCCTGAGATAAAATAAAGTGGACAATGCATAGGTGATGATGTCAAGAAGAAGGACAAAGGAGTATAGGACCAGGTAAAATTTTTCCAACATATTTATTTGCTATTTGTGGATTTTGCAAAAGGAAAAAAAAAATTTCTTCACAATGTTCATGTGGAAAACACACCTAAAGTTTAAAAGAAAGTTGTCTGTTCTTGGTCCTAAAACCAAAAATTGCATTGAGGTATTTTTAAAAAACACCGTTAACTTTTTAAGGAGATGAAGTTCATGGTGCTACTTATTACACAATCCCTGGTATAGACATCAATAAAATCACCATTTAGAAGACACAATTCACACAGCACATCGAGTTCGTACATTCAAAATTTGTGGCTCTCTCTTTGTCTGACTCTAGGTGTAGCGATAGTGAATTTAGAGTATTTTCTTTACATTTTGAAAGACAAAACTTTATTTTTTTTCCCAGGAAAATGCACAAATGTCAACCTCAAGATATTCTGCAAACACGTTTAGCATGTTTTGGTTCCCTGAAGCCCAGTTTGAACACTCACGATTAAGAGCAGTGGGTACCTAATGAGTTTGATTACGAAAATCTACTGGGAGGGTTTTTTAAAATACAGATTCATTGTCTGTCATCCAAGAAATGCAAAATCAGAATTGGGGAGGTTGGGGGTGAAGAGGGAGGCTATAATTTCTATTTTTAGAAAGTACCCAGGTAAATATCATGGTCAGTGAGAATCTGGAACTACTAAGGAAGAAAGAGACGGCATTCTCTACGCTATCTTCCATATATAAAATAGATTAGACCTAGACCAAAAGATTAAAAACTAGAAAACAAAAGGTAAAGCATGGAATCATTAATAAAGAAAATAGTAGATCACTTTTATTTGTTCGTCTCTTAATATGTGCTGCATAATATGTTAATAATTTCTCAACTAGACGTATAGGACAGGTACTATTATTGCCATCATCCCCCAACGATTACATATGAGAAAACGACAGTTTAAAGGCACTTGCTCAACATCTCAGGGCAAGTAAGGCGCAGAGTGTGATTCAACCCCAGGTAGTCTGACTCTAGAGCCTCCATGCTTAACCACTGAGCTGGACAATGATATCCATAAAAGGTTTCATTACAATTTGGAAGTAAATTACATTTTTGTGATGGACCACGCTGCTTTGGAATGAAGATCATTATTGGAGCAAGGGTGCCCTTGCTATACTAAGATGAACCTGCATGTATTAGGTGACGGCAAGATTACTGGTAAAGCCAATTACATCTAAAGGTAAGTTTGAAGGTATTTTTAGGAGGAAACAGATAGACAGCTGGTTATCTTTGGATCTGTATGTGCATTTATTAGCCTGATTTCCAGAATCTTTCCAAATGAAGCCTGTGATATGCCCAGTTCTTTGCAAAAGCTCAGTTAGCATGTAAGACTTCTTTTATTAGAAAATGAAAATTATGATTATATTTTATCAACAGTCAACTATGCTGTCAGGTTTTTTTTTTAAATCTTGATTCTCTATTGGATAAAGAAATTTACATCTACATTTATAGTGTTCTTAAGGTCACTAAACAGAAGAAGATCAGCAGAAAATGAAGTGACAAAGATATCTTTACGTATGTTTTTACAAAGGTCACTTAAAACAGAAATTTGTCAATTAATTTTCTTCAGGTACTCCATTTCTATTTCTTCCTGAAAAATAGTTAATATAGAATTTACATCCCCAATCATAGTAGGTAATATTGTCACACGGCAGCTTTTTGGAACCAGGAAACTACTCTGATTGTCAGGGTAATGGAGAAGGTCTATACATAAATTATTCAAAGGCTTGTATAATCAGTACAGCATTCAATTTAAACCCCAGAATGTGCAAATTAGGCAATTATTCATAAAAAATTATTAACATTTTAATTTTTCAGAGCTCAATGTGACATTTTGCACAGCTTTGCTTAAATATAGCATGGAACACTGTAATTAGAGCCATAGTTCCAGTTCTGTACTTAAGCATTATATATTTGAATGAATATTTATAAGTCTATAAGTAATATTATGGAAATAAAAATAGTAATAAAGTTATTGATGATTCTGCAAATGTGAACATGTGTCTGATTAGTTGAACTTATCGGCTATAATCAAAGAGATTCTTGACATCTGAACTTAATCACCTGTGAGGTTGTCCATTACTGGCTCAATTTTTTTCCCTTGAAGGGTAGAGTCCACAATAAGGCATTATCCTAGCTGCCACACACACTATAGACATAGATCCTTGTATACAGTATATGCAGACATTCAGTTCTAAAAAGAATAACTTTATTCACTTTAAAACATCAATATGTACTATTTTTCAGCGGTTTAGCAGAGAAATAATGAGGGGCTGAATTAGGTCAGTAATAGTGAAAATGGTGAGGTGGAGTTGTATTTGGGTGCTAGAAATAATTGATTGATTTTTCTGCAAGAAGGATATATTAAGCGTAGTAGCAGATTGCTTTATTGAACTAAGTAGATTATAATACAACTGAACAACTTAGGGAATTTAAGAAGTGAGTGATTTGGGTTGTAAAAGTGTGATTCTTGCAGGAGATCAATGAACTTGATCTTGGACAAAGTACGTTCAAGGTATCTTTGGGAATTTCCTGTAGACACTGTTCCCTGCAGGCTGTTGGCACTGCCTTTGCGGCGCTATTGCATTAGTAGGCACAGGCATCCAGTCATTTTAGCAGAGTGTTTGTGTGGCAGTGGATGGGATAGCGCATATAGAAAGTAGCACAATAAGAAAACAGTCATTACGGAAATCCTCGCAGAGACTCAGTGAATAAGGGTGAACACAGAAGAGCCTGTGTTGTAGAAGAAAGGCAGTGTTTGAAGCAGGGAGAGAACGAGGAACAGGTATTATTATAAGGGAAGAATGTGTGTATTTGTTTTCTATAACAAATTACCACACACTTGGTGGCTCCAAACAACACAAATTTATTACCTTACAATTCTATAGGTTAGAATTCCAAAATATGTCTCAAGGGCTAAAATCAAAGTGTCAGCAGGGCTGTGTTCCTTCGGGAAGATCTGTGCCCTTGCCTCTTCCAGCTTCTAGAAGCCACCTGCATTCCTCGGCTTGTGCCTCCCTTTCTCCCCCTTGCAGCCCGGCAATGTTTCATCTGTTTAACCATTCTCCTGTAGTCTCACCTCCCTCTGTCCACAATTTGGAAAGATTCCTGACTTTTGAAGACCTGTGTGATTAGATTGGGTCTGCCCAGATAATCAAGAATGATCTCCTTATCTCAAGGTTTTTAACTTAACCACTTGTGCAAAGAACCTTTTTGCCACAAAAGCACATTCACAGGCTCTGGGTGTTAGGATGTCTTTGGGAGGATGCTATTCTGCCTACTACAAGCTTCAAGAAGTGGGTTCAGATGTGCAAGTTTAAGACAGAGAGGTATTATGGGCAAGAGTAACAAACGTTGCAGAGAAGTCAAATATTGGAACTTTTCTGCAATTTTCCCATGTTTCCCAGATGCCATATTAATGCATTCTCCATCTCTTCCAACTATGAAGACAATTTAGTTAAGTACAGGGTTCAGGATATGTGAGTGAAGACAGGGGGCTGTGAGCATAGGAAGAGATAAAAACTAGAAGAGAATTCCCCAAAAATAGACCCTGCCAAGGTTTTTAAGGATATCTTTAAACACCAACATAACAAACAAAACAAAACAAAACCAATGTTTAAAAAGTTTAAAAATTAAGTGATGTTTTAAATTCAGTCTGAAGTTCTAGAGTCTGACCAGCTACTGGTCAGGCTGCCCTTAAATATCTGTGGGAACTCAGCTCAGTTGCTGTTTCAGCACTAGAGCTTTGCCTGGGGAAACAGGCACAGCCTTCATTGATGAAATGGGCTAAACATTCTTGAGGATTGGTGTTCACAAATCCCAACAAGTTGCTCATAATGCAAACTCTAATACTGAGCAACATATGCACAGACACCATTTGATGGAAAGAGAATAATTATTCTTTCAAGAATTGACATAAATAGGTCAAGTTAAATGTTGAGTAACCAAACCCTGAAAATAATGTTCTTCAATCATGCTTTGAAAACTGTACATTATATTAACCATTCATTATTCTTTCACAGTTTATTTTTATTTCTTTTAATAAATACTACTGGGAGGAAAAACATATGAGATTCTTTAAGCTTAAAGTAAGTACATGTCTTTCTTAAACCCAGTTCTGACTAAAGAGACCATGAAAAATACACTAAAAAAGATGGAAAATGCCACAATTTGGGAAATAAAGTTCAACTTTGACAATTTCCTGAGTTTTCCTGGAATCATAAGATTGAGGAAGATGGTTAACTTTTGAGACAAACGAGCCCAAAAATGAATTCTGATCACCTATGATTGTGCTGTTTGATCTTAGCTAAGATAGTTACTACATTTTAGTCTCTATTATTCATATATAAATGGATATAATAATATCAGTTTTGAAATAGAGATAAGAAATTAGAGAAAATACATGAAAGCACACATGACCGTGTCTGCTGCAGAGTAGGCATTCAGAGACAGGAAGCAGTAATAGCAAGTACTTACCTCCCAGAGTCTGCAAGGTACACTTGGGCTTATACTTAATTACCAGTTGATGAAATATGTTCAGTTTTATGTATATTATTGCTTATTCACCTAAACATTGAAACAAAATTAAAAGGCAAGCTATGGGAGAAATGGGAGAAAATATTATCAAACCACATATCTGATAAAGAGTTAATATCCCAAATATATAAGGAACTCATACAGTTCAACAGCAAAAACCAAACCAAACAAACAGAAAATCAAATGATCCAGTTCAAAAATGGGCAAAGGACCTGAACAGACACTTCTCCAAGGAAGACATACAAATGGACCACTGGTACATAAAAAGGTGCTGCACATCATTCATCGTCAGGGGAGTTCAGATCAAATCCCTGATGAGCTACCACCTCACACCTTTTAGAATGGCTGTTAGAGAAAAGATGAGATAACAAGTCTGGCGAGCATGCGGAGAAAAGGAAACCCTTGCGCACTGTTGGTGGGAATGTAAACTGGTACCGCTATTATGGAAAACAGTATGGAGAGTACTCAAAAAATTGAAAATAGAACTACCATATGATCCATCAGTACTACTACTGGATATATAACTGAAGGAAATGAAATCACTGTCTCGGAGAGATAGCTGCATTTTTATGTCCATTGCAGCATTATTTACAATAGCCAAGATATGGAAACGACCTAAGTGTCTGTCAGTGGATGAATGGATAAAGAAAATGTGGCATAAATATACAATGGAATAATATTCAGTCATTAAAGAAAAACAAAAGAAGGAAATCCTGCCGTTTGTGACAGCATGGGTAGACCCTGAGGGCGTTATGCTAAGTGAGCTAAGTTAGACAAGAGAGACAAACACTGTATTATCTCACTTATATGTGTAATCTAAAAAGCTGGACTCATAGAAACAGAGATTAGAATGGTGGCTGCCAGGGTTGGGGGCTTGAGTGTGGGGGGAATGGGTGAAGGTGGGCAAAGGATACAACCTTCCAGCTATAGGATGAGTAAGTTCTAGGGATATGGTGTCTAGCTAGCATGGTGGCTCTGTTAAAAACAGCATCAATTGTGTATTTGGAAGTCACTAAAAGAGGAGATTTTAAAAGTTCTCATCACAAACACAAAAAAAGAAATTGAATTTCTTCTATATGAGGTGGGAAACTTGAATCAAAGTGGGAGTAAAAACCCTTTTAGTTTATAAATCTCATATATTAATTTACACTTTTTTTCTGGGATACCCACCATATATAAGCATATAGCATGTTTCAGTTGTACCTGTATACTCCCAGGAAAATGTTTAAAACAATCTTTTATCTCAAATTAAGACATTGAATGAGCTAACTTCTTGAAAGAATTTACATTGTAAGTGTTGATGATATTAATTTTCATGTAATATAAAAAGATAATTATATTTCATTTACTTCTGAAGATTTATCTTGTCAGTGGAGAAGATTTCCGTGCTGAAATGTGAAATTAAAATAATTAAAACAGCCCATAAAACCTAACGATTTTTAAAAGGTCTAGTTTTAAAAGCATCTCATTTAATCTAAAATTTTATTTTAAAAGTCATTGCCATCACATCTAATTTGAATTGTCTGACAACATCTAACAGTGGGCAGGGCCTGTTTCAGAAAAGCAAAAAATGTAAGTAAAACAAAATTACATTCCAAGTGCAACTAAAATATGCAGTATCCATAAATGACTACACGTTTTTTAATTTGTTGATGTATAAATAAATATTCCCGCTACTGCAGTTCTCTCCTACCCAGAAGGTTCATATTACAATCTGAAAACAGCTTAACACATATAAGATGTGATGCCAAAGAAATGCTGAATGTTTTATAATTGAGAAGACAGATTTAAATATCTCTTTTTTAAAACATCTTTATTGGAGTATATTTGCTTTACAATGGTGTGTTAGTTTCTGCTTTAAAACAAAGTGAATCAGCTATACATATACGTATATCCCCGTTTGAGCAGCATGGTGTAGAAGAAATGGCTGGGCTTGAAATGGAAAGCAATGAAGAGTAATCATCAGCAGATCCTCACTTCTGCGAGACCTAGAGAACGGTAGTTTGTCTCAGTTTCCTCATCAGTAAAATTGATACCACAAAAACACCTAACATTTCTGTGAGCTAATTGTGTGAAAGTAATTTTTAGATATTGTCATTGTACAAATGCAAGATATCATATAATTTCTGATTATTCCTTTATTGTTATGTTCAAGGGAGAAGGAAAGAAACATTCCATGAATTTTTTTTAGAACAATGCAACCAGACAGTGCTGATGTTAATCTATGATGCGCCACTTACTACACGAGAGACATTGAGTAAGTCTCGTAAATTCTTAGAATCTTATTTATTTCTTGTAGGATGAGCGTAATCCTATGTGCTTCAAAAGGTTTTGTGAGAAGTTAATGAAATACTTTTACATGAGTTAGGAAATATAATGCCTTATATGGTATAGGCACCTCATAAATCTCAGTTTCAGTCCCTCACTCTAATTTATGAAAGTAATGAAGCAGATGGGAATGGTGCCAGAGGAAAGATTCTTATTTCCCTTTGTTTTTTTCCAGAAGTAATCCAATGTGAAGTACAGGGAGAAAAGAGAATTTATGTTGTTTAATAAAGGCAGTTCTAACTATTTTAATTATTTGAATTAATGGCTGTTCATGTACACAATTCCTTTGGAATAATGTGCCACCCAATAGAAAACCCCTTCCAAAGTCAAATACAACTCAAACACAGAAATATGCACACAGTACCTGTATGCAACCAATTAAATATAGACTTCATAATAATCCACAGTAACATCATGTCTTCTAAAAATATAACTTTGCTAAATTCTCTCTGACCAGCTTAAGAGTCTCTTGTTCTTTGTTAAGGAGGAGTCTATCAAGTTCTCTTTATTTATTTATTTAGATTCCATATATATGTGTTAGCACACGGTATTTGTTTTTCTCTTTCTGACTTACTTCACTCTGTATGACAGACTCTAGGTCCATCCACCTCACTACAAATAACTCAGTTTCGTTTCTTTTTATTCCATTGTATACATGTGCCACATCTTCTTTATCCGTTCATCTGTTGATGGACACTGAGGTTGCTTCCATGATGAGGATACGGGGACGGGGAAGGGTAAGCTGGGACAAAGTGAGAGAGTGGCATGGACATATATACACTACCAAACGTAAAATAGATAGCTAGTGGGAAGCAGCTGCAGAGCACACGGAGATCAGCTCAGTGCTTTGTGACCACCTAGAGGGGTGGGATAGGGAGGGTGGGAGGGAGACGCAAGAGGGAGGGGTATGGGGATATACGTATATGTATGGCTGATTCACTTTGTTATAAAGCAGAAACTAACAGAAAAAACCTTCTCTTTATTTTAATATAATGAGTGCTGCTAATCCCAGCCTACTTCTAACTACCCAGCCAGATCATGAGATGCTTTCTTGTCAATAAACATGTTAAAAATGCTTAATATAGAACGGCAAATAACACACTTAAGTGTACTTTAAAAAAATCTGTATTCATAGTGAAACATGGCCCAGATATGAGTGTCTAAAAAAAGAACTCCTAACGGACCATTTATAAAATTTCATGAAGCAAGTTTGATGAAATAACTCAATATTTCATATTAATCGCAAGTTAACCTGTGACAGAAAACCATCTGAAAAGCCTGCCCAGTCAGTGCACTTGGTGCCCTAAGAGTGGCTTGTCTTCTCTGAAGGTGTGATAAACTCGGTCATTTGGGAGGGGTAACTTACAGAGACACTCGAGGACACTACTGAGTTAGGTTTGCTGTCAAGCAGTGACATCTGTGGCTGTCTGTGAAAGCACTACGAGAGGCAGTACAGTTTTCTTACAAAACAGTAAAATGAGAAGTCACTGCAACTCTAGGACGATGTCTTATTTTATAAAGACAAAAGCCGCAACTTCCCTAACGTTTTGATTACATCTGAAGTTTGAGTCATTCACATTTGCCTAGAGAAATTGACAAAAAATGTTGTACACCTGAAACGAATATAGTATTGTAAATCAACTATACATCAAGTTTTTTGATAAGTTGGGTACATTTATTTATTTTTAATTTTTATTTTATGTCGGAGTATAGTTGATTAACAATGTTGTGTTAGTTTCAGGTGTACACAAAAGCGATTCAGTTATACATATACATGTAAGTATTCTTTTTCAAATTCTTTTCCCATTTAGGTTATTATGGAATATTGAGCAGAGTTCCCTGTGCCATACAGTAGGTCCTTGTTGTTTATCTATTTTAAATATAGTAGTAGTACATGTCAGTCCCAAAATACATAAATAAAATAATGCTCAAGAAATGAAAAATAAAAAGGAGGAAAGAGATAACAATTCTGGGTAATTTTAAAAGATCTAGATAGGCCTAAGGTATCCTGGGTATTAATAATAAAAAGATCATGTATGATTTTCCTGGGAGGAATTTTTAATAGGGTGTTAAATGATGAAAAGACCTTGCAGAAAGTTACAGAGTGAGTTTGAGCTGAAAAAGTAGAGATGATAAAAACAAACATCTTAAAGAATGTGACTATGAGGTGTGTGTTGCAGGTGGGATTCCTCAGGAAGCATTCATTGAGGAAGAGCTTATCAGGAACTTTATTAGGGAGGGTCCTTGGTATTAACACCTGTGGTAAGAAGGGCGAGGGGAGCAGAAGTAGAAGGAGAAGTGGATCTATGATGCAGTACTGACTACGTTTTCAGCCAAAGCCAGGAAGTGGTGGAGCTAAAATGGCCCATCATTGGGCTAACATGGCGGGATTTTTATAATCTTCCTTCGACGAGTCATTAGTGGTAGGCTGTCTGAGAAAAAGGGTAAACTTTGGAACAGGTGTCTAGCGAACATCTGACAACAGGCCCCTGACCTCCTTTACTTAGAGCTTTTACTGAAAAGTTCTTAAAAATGTGCATCTTTTCTCTGCCCTGTCTCTACCAGAACCCAATACAATTTCAGGGGATATTTTCAAAAGGTATGTAATTCTCCCTTGCAGATGACATAAACTTGCTCCAGATCACTGCGGGGGGGGGGGCCTGTGTTCCCTCTTGGGACTTGCCATAAATTCCACACTTGATCTTTTCCCACCTCTGCTCCTTTTTTTTTTTTTTTGCGGTACGCGGGCCTCTCACTGTTGTGGCCTCTCCCGCTGCGGAGCACAGGCTCCGGATGCACAGGCTCAGCGACCATGGCTCACGGGCCCAGCCGCTCCGTGGCATGTGTGATCCTCCCGGACTGGGGCATGAACTCGTGTCCCCTGCATCAGCAGGCGGACTCTCAACCACTGCGCCACCAGGGAAGCCCCCCTCTGCTCCTTTTAATTGCAAAGTGCCTGCTGGGTCAAAAGGCACAAGCATTAGGTCAGCTTGCACTTCAGACTGGATCCTCAGGACCTTGTGACGGGCCCCACCGCAGAAGTTGGTAGCCTTATGTGTCTGGTACAGGGGTCGAATAGAGTACTGCTAGGTGTGGGATATAGGGACTCCATAGTCTGACGAAACATACCACGTATTATACTTCCTTCTTTATGTTAAGAAATACAAGATGCGATACAGCCCTTGTCCTTTACTTTGAATGGCATGTTCATTTTCCTGACCACTGGACTCCTGAAATATCTGCTGGTATGAAGGCCTCTGAAATTTCTTGAGGCTCACCCTCCACCCTCTGGAGTGCGTGTTCTTAGCAATTCATCAAATGTGATAGATACTTATTGATCATCTGATCCAATTAGCATGATGTCTCTGCTACAGTGCATTAATGTGATGCTGTGCAGGATGTCCAGATGTTCCGTATCTCTTTGGACTATATTATGACAGAGAACAAGAGAATTAGCACATTCTGAGTCAAGAACTAAAAATGTGTATGGTTATTCATGCTTGGTGAAGGTGAACTCTTTTTAATTCTCTTTCCTGGTCAGAATATAAAAGAACACATTTGCTAAAGCTATAATCATTTACCATGTTCCTGAATCTGATGTAATCAGCTCTAGCAAAGTACCGCATCTGACAAGGCAGCTGCAGTGGTCTGCTATCATACTTGGGGGTCTATGTAGTTTCTCCAGATGCCATTCAGTGAATTAAATATAGATATGATGGGACCACAGTCTTTGCAACTTTTTAGAACTTAACTGAGGCACTAATCTGTTCCCCATCCCAGAATGGAATATTTCTGTTGGTTTAGCGTCTTGTCTGGTGGAGGGGCATAGCTTCAGAGGCTTTCACTTGGCCATCATCACTATGATGCACCTCACTCTTGAGGCTGAGGACCCCATTTAGGTGTTACACCAGATACCAAGTATGTCTATGCCAATTATATATCCAAGGACCAGCAGACTGTAGAGTGGAGGGGCTAGAGAAACTAAAGAGAGGAGATAGTTCAGACAAAGAAGATACTTGAAGGATAGGGAGAATATTTAGAGTAGAAGAAGGTGGTATGAAAGGCAGTATTTCCTTTGTAAAAGATCCATGTGTGCAGTAATCATACTTTTGGAAATCCATGGAGCTCTCAACTGATGACTCATTTGCTCTAAGAAGAGGAGGCAGGATTGCCATTAAAGAGGGAGGATTCAGAGTTTAGAGGAGCGTGGAAGATGATTTGGAACAGACCCTGGGGAGAGTTGGAAAGTAAAAGTAGAAGAAACAACATCAAGGGCTCAGTTGAGGCTGGCAAACATAAATTCACAGTGGTACCAATTGCCTGGTGTGTAATTATTTCCAACAGCGCTTGCATCTGGGGATAAGCATTGAGAATTCTGGTGAGATCGCGAGTACACTGAGGTAAGACAGCTGAGGATACTGCTAAGGGAATAATTAATTACTTAATAGTGAATAGGTATATGTAATAAGTATTTGAATTATTGGAATTTAAAATGGTTAGATTTATTTTACATTTTTTTTTTTTTTTTTTTTTTTGCAGTACGCGGGCCTCTCACTGTTGTGGCCTCTCCCGTTGCGGAGCACAGGCTCTGGACGTGCAGGCTCAGTGGCCATTGCTCATGGGCCTAGCCGCTCCGCGGCATGTGGGATCTTCCCGGACCGGGGCACGAACCCGTGTCCCCTGCATCGGCAGGCGGACTCTCAACCACTGCGCCACCAGGGAAGCCCTACTTTACATTTTTAAAGAAAAGTCTCAGGTCATCTAAGGTATGAAAATCTGCATTATTTTAGAACTAATTTCGGTTTACATAATTCAAGGTAAAACAGGTATGGTAATAGTACTGAAGTGAGGCAGATGTCCTGTTTTCATTCATATGAACTGCCAAAAGCCTGCTCACTGTTTGTCCCTGCATGCAGCAATGTAAATGTTGAAAGGAAAATCAATGAACACTTACTGAGTGTCTTTAGTATGTGGAGTGTGCATTACTTTTATATATTGGACAAAGTTAAATTTTTCTTCTCATTTTTTATGCTTATTATGAAATGGTAGTCTAATGATTATAGGATATAGAATAAATAAAAACTATCTAGCCCATCCCACATTGTAGTTAGTTACATAGTTAAATCACTAGATGGTTTGTTTGTTTTCTTTTTTGTTTTTGGCTGTGGTGGGTCTTCGTTGCTGCGCGCGGGCTTTCTCTAGTTGCGGCGAGTGGGGGCTGCTCTTCGTTGCGGTGCGCGGGCTTCTCATGGCAGTGGCTTCTCTTGTTGTGGAGCATGGGCTCTAGGTGTGTGGGCTTCATTAGTTGTGGCATGTGGGCTCAGTAGTCGTGGCTCATGGGCTCTAGAGCACAGGCTCAGTAGTTGTGGCACACGGGCTTAGCTGCTCCGCGGCATGTGGGATCTTCCTGGACCAGGGATCGAACTGGTGTCCCCTGCAGTGGCAGGCGGATTCTTTAACCACTGCGCCACCCAGGGAAGTCCTGGCTTGTTTGTTTTCTTTTTGGCTACTTTCAGATTTATTGATAGGGATGAAACAATCAATTCAAAACCTCTTGATTAGTTCTTAAAACTTGAAAAATCTGCCTTTTCAAAGTAAATTTTCCTTCACTTTTAGGTAGCGAAAACTATATATACATTGTGTTGGCAAGAGAAGCACATTTTAGGATAGATTTTTGCCTAAGTGGAGATGAAATCAAATTTATATTGAAAAAGTAAATACAGTAAGTGGCTGACATCACTAAATGTGGACAAATCTGTTGATATTTTTATTCATTTATGAATCATAATCACTAGAAATACGTTTGAAATTTAAAGTATGTGTCTTATAAGTATGTAACTGAAATTAAAATAAAAACATCGTTATAATTATTTTTTATTAAATTCAAATAATTCTGTGCAATAAAAATTAAATTTGAAATGACAGTAAGTCAGGAGATACAACATAAATCTGTTGGTGATGTACTTAGGTAATGGTTTGCAAAAAAGTCATTAAGAAGCATATAATTATTGGAAGAGATGAATTATTAAAAATATTATAAATATTTTAAATGCATATGAAAATGTAGACCCAATTTTTTTCATTTTTAAGTTTTGATTTACATTATTTTTTGTTTGCTTGTTTTCTTCTACTTCTTTTATTTTCTATCTATATGAGTTGATGGGTTGATGGATGTTCCTGTCTTCTCGTTTTTAACTTTATTTTTTCATATTTTAAATACCTGCCTTGTAACTTCTAGTTCCATTGACTGTAATAGAAGAAATATATTATTCATCAACTAAAAATGATATAACACAAACTCCCCGTTTTTGCAAAACAATCACTACCTGGTTAAAAAATATGCAGTTGGTGTCAGCTGCTTATTTAGCCATTTGAGTAGTAAAATAATTCTATATAGAAAAAAAATAGCTTCATTTGAAACAATCTCAATTATACTGTTGAATAAAGGAAACCAGAGCAGTGTTCTGAAATTACTAAATTGTCTTCTCAGAGCTACTACTGGTGCTTTGGATGATGCTGGCATGTACTTTCACCTCTTTCCCACACTGGATTATAAATTCTATGAAAGCAGGATAAGTATCTGGTTATTCTTCCTAATGCATCATCCGTGTCTAGTAATATACCCAGCACATAGTTGATGCCTAATCGTTTTTGAATGAAATAATAAATGGACAGAAGGTTACACTGTTGGGAGTAATAAAAAGGAAGCAAGGCCTTGCCTGGTGGCACAGTGGTTAAGAATCCGCCAGCCAATGCAGGGGACACGGGTTTGAGCCCTGTTCCGGGAAGATCCCACATGCCGCGGAGCAGCTAAGCCCGTGCACCACACTACTGAGCCTGCACTCTAGAGCCTGCTAGCCACAACTACTGAGCCCGCTCACCGCAACTACTGAAGCCCGCGCGCCTAGAACCTGTGCTCCGCAACAAGAGAAGCCACCGCAATGAGAAGCCTGTGCACCGCAACGAAGAGTAGCCCCCACTCGCCACAACTAGAGAAAGCCCGCGCGCAGCAACGAAGACCCAACACAGCCAAAAATAAACAAATAAAATAAATAAATTCATATATATATTAAAAAACCCAAGCTCAATTGCTTTAAGAAAAAAAAGGAAGCTAGACTTGCAGCAGGAAGGTTTGCTTGGAAGTAAGATGCTTGAGATGTGTATTGAGACAATAAAGGACTATCTTGACAAGAAGCTAATGGATTCTATTAAAGGAAAAATGGGCAATTAACTTCATTCATTCATTTAGCCTTGGAAGACTTTGAGGTTTAGAGAAATTAAACATTTTGCCCAAGGTCAAGCAATGACTAAGGATTATCAGAGCTGTCAGACAAAAGATTCTCAGCTCTTAACTAAATGGGCTGGTTGAGAGATCACTGAGATGCCAATCAGGAAACCTGGTGGCTCTGCCCAATTCTTTCACTAATTATCTATGGCCTCGGGCAGAGTGGTCCTTATATTTTGCCTCTGCTTCGTCATCTCTCACATTAAGTTAAAAGAGTGCTACCCTGCGTCTCTCTCAGGAGTAGATGAGACCCAAGAATCACCAAAAAAGTTAGAAGGACTATATTACACATGTTGATATCCGGGTTATCACTGTTAGTCTTAGTGAGGAAACCATTCCCTAACTATAGATAACTGGGATCTTAAGTACCTTGAGAGTATTAGGACTCCTCAAGACCTACTTAATTCCATCTGGAGAACAAATAAAGGCACATATATTTTAATATTTAAATGTAACGTGGCCAAAAATCAACTCACCAGATTTGCAGGCTACCTGCATTCCTTTCTAGCTGGAACCCTACACTTTGATTTGACTACTGAGGGGCAGATTGTGAGCCTAGATCGTCAGTCCTGTCTTCCTCCACCTTTACATTAAATTCTATTTTGTAGCAAATTAGCATACCTTCTTATGAGTTGGGCAGTTTTAATCCATCTAGAATATTATAATGCAGTTAAATTTTCAAATGGAAGGGTCAGAGTATATTATCTTTTCTTCCCAAAAGACCCCTTGTCCCATATGTAAGTTTATCCATCCGTTCCCCAGGAAAAGAGGATCATTCCAAGCAATGTAAAGAACCACATTCAGGGACTTCTCTTGTGGTCCAATGGTAGAGTATCTGCATTACAATGCAGGGGATGTGGGTTCCATCCCTGGTCAGGGAACTAAGACCCCACATGCCACAGGGCAACTAAGCCTGCGCGCCACAACTACTGAGCTCACGTGACCCAACTACTGAGCTCACATGACCCAACTAGAGAACCTGCGTGCTTCAAACTACAGAGCCCACACGGCACATGCCACAACTAGAGAGAAGCCCATGCGCCACAACGAAGAGTCTGTGCACCACAACAAAAGACCCACACACCTCAGTGAAGATCCTGCATGCTGCAACTAAGACCCGACACAGCCAAAAATAAATAAAATAAATAAATAATAAATAAATCTTAAAAAAAAAAAAAAGAACCACATTCATTCTTAAGGCACAACCTCTCCCGGGTACAATATACTGTCAATGATCATCTACTAGTTACTCAAGGTAAATAGTTGTTAGTTACCTAGAACACATAGAAGGGAATTCCAAAGTGATTTTCTATTTCGCCTACCCAGAAAAGATGCTGACATATTTAAATGCGAGTTTTTCTCTCTAATGACACATTATAACACATTTAATTACTACAATAATGGAAATATTTCATTTCTGATTTGAATTGCTTCCTTTCCCAGTATCCAATCCTCTTTTTTTCTGGTTCTGACACCCCAATTTTCCTATGAGGAAAAGCATTCTGGTGTCATTTAGTGTTCTACACAAGAGAATGAAACCACTGGAGTTATTTTAATGAGAAGTGTGGTTTATATAGGAAAATAGTGCTTGCAAAATCGCTGGAAGTAGATTTGGAAGTGGAAGTGCTGGAACTGGAGTCTGGAGAACCCTACTAATACAACTGCATGCATACCAAGCATACACACCGTGGTTGTGATCCAGGGAGGGATGTCACATCTACCACAATTTCTGTCAACTTTAACAAAGCTGGTGACTAAACAATGAGCGTTTAATAAAACCACCACAGTTGCCTTTTGAGGTTGAGGATTTCATGCCCTCTCTTTCAGAAAGCAAAACAAAACAAAAACAAAAGCAAAGCAAAAATATGTCGTCCTCTTCACATTCATTCTCCAAAACTCACTCTAGTGCATTGCATATAAGTAGCAGAACCTTATTTGCATTTTGAAATCTAGCTACAAGGGAGTCTAGTAATATAGTTTTTAGCTTTTCTGACACTTCTGAACCCAAAAGTTCAATTAAGGATATAAAATGAATGCAAACTCCCCATCAAATGTAGCTACACTATTCTCTGGGGACTCTTGGTAATTCAACATCCACACACACATCCATTCATCTGCACATTTAAATAATAAAAAAAATGAAAACAGAAGAATATGTTTCTACCTTATACAACTTTGTGACTGACAGAGCAGCCTCAAAAGTATCCATTATTGTATACCTCTTTGGGTAATATTTCTTCTTTTTGTCTTGTAGTCTAAACCTCAGGTCAGTTTGCTGTAATCCAAAGAATAAATTATAGGTACAATTATCACCAACATGCCTTATATAGAATATAAGGAAGAAAAGAAATAAAAATACATACAAGCATCACAAAGCTAGAAAGAAAATTTGGATAGCAACCCTTTTTTGTTTGTATGTCTGAACTAGACACTAGACCGCGGTTAGTGGTCATAGATTTCTTCCTCCACTGTCTATTCCATTTTTCCTTTTGATCTTAGCCAGTAACTGAATTGCTTGGGAATCTGAAACTGATGCAGTGACCCAATCTTTCATTCCTGCTGACTTAAACCATTGCTGAACTTTCCCATATAGGACTTCAGGTTGGTCTGTTTCACTCCTCTCTGTATCCATTTTGCAGAAATAACCCAATTCCCCTTGATAATAAAGGTCAGCAACTACAAAAGTACCTGTCGTTGGGAGTGTCACTTCAGGGACATGAGGAGTACAAAATAATCGGTGGCATTTTTAACTTCCAGTTCAATTGAACCATTATTAGATCTCCTGATGGAAGCATGTATTCCTTGGATACTAAGAACTCCCAACTAGTAAAATCCAAAGTTATAGGGGATGGCAGACAATAATTTTGTGAGAGTGTAATTAGCTGTACTAGAGAGACATGGCCCTCATGCTTCCAAACCTTGGTTACCAGTAAAATGGAGCTATGAGAGACACAGAAATATATTTGGTTCAGAGTATAATCTGCACCCTGTTAAATAGGACCCAAGGACGGCAAGGTGGTGTCTTCCAAGAGATGCCACAATTGTGCCTTCAATAGTCTGTTCCATTATTCTTTTAGACCAGTTATTTCAGGGTGATGGGTTATAATGAAACACTAGTTGGCCACTGCCTCAGTTCTTTTAACATAGCATGGCCCCCTTACTCATAAATAATAGTACGTGGGATATTGTAGAAGTGCATGCAAAATTTTATTAGTCCTTGGATTATATTTCTGGAAAGAGCATGTACACAAGGGAGGCAAATCTGTATCCAGAACAAATGACTATTTTAGGACAGGACTTTATGTTATTTTTCATAACATAGTAGTAGGAAGGAAAAAAACAGTTTCTCATGAAGGAAATGGTTATTTATCAAAGATGGCGTGACTTTGCTCTAAATCTCTGGGGATCTGTGTTCTGATCATCTTATAAGACATTAATACATTTTCAGCATGGATTCTACCTCTATTGCATCTGTCAGGAAGTAAGAAACATAGGTGTGAACTAAAAATGCAGAGGGACCTCCTCTTGCTTTGAGCTCCACTAAAATTCTGGAAGACATGTCTCACTTGGTAATGGGACTGAGGAGAACAATTATATGCAGAATATCTTGCCTCTAAAATCAAAAGAGTTTTCCCTTCTGCAGTTAGGCTTTGTACTTATCTTACTGAAGTATGCTGGGATCTCACCTCTTTCCTAGTGGTAGAATGTCAAAGGTGCATCACTTAGATTTTCAATTTGGTGGGGAAATGATACACACAACTTGACCCCCCAGATTTTATCAAAATTGCATGACCTTGTAATGTTATATCTCCTGCCTTCTAGAATATATTTCTCTCAGCACGTATCTTAGATCCATTTTGTTTTCTTGCCTGTAAAAACTAATTCTTGGTTGCAAAATACATCAGCATGCTGGAATCTATGAAGTAACCCAATATGAGGTCAGGATCCCAGCAGAAGAAATTATTTCAAGAGCTAGAGAGTTCACACAGTCCAGAAATAAAAGACACTGAACGTGTCCTGCTTTCCCTGCCAAGAAAAGCTGTTTTTATTGGTGTGTGTGTGTGTGTGTGTGTGTGTGTGTGTGTGTGTGAGAGAGAGAGAGAGAGAGAGAGAGAAAGAAAGAAATAAAAGCTCCCCACCCCAAAGCAATTGCTTTATATCAAGTGCAAGAATTTATGTTAAATTGCTCCAGGATTTGGAAATCCAATTGCATTTCGAGTCATAGTTTTTAAAAGTATTTATCAAGTTTGGCATGATACACCATCTTCTACTAAGTTCTAAATGATCTTTGCATAGGCCAATCAGTTCTGAAAATGGGAATGAGATAAAAGTTACCACCCCTGCGTCTTTTTATTGTTTAGGATTTCCTCTATAATTCTTTCAGGGATCTAGTGTTGCTTTTGGTCTACTGATTTGGTAAGAGTTTCATTCGCCGAGGTTTATGCTTGAGTCTTGACACTGTAATAGGCGAAGAAAAATCAGTAAACGTGTGGACCATGCAAGTTGCCAAGAACGTTTAACATAAATATGTATATTCAAGAATTGGGGAAATGCCCACAAAGTGTATTCTTCCCACAACTTCTGGGAGACAAAATTATTTCAGAACACAATTTATCACCTGTGATTTCATATTCTCGATATCGAACACAGTCATGTTTTGGGTCCCATGGTTAATAGTAGTTCATAGATTAATTACATGTCCAGTAATCCCTGAAATGTCTGCTTATCTTTGATCCCCGGAATATCGTTTCTGTGATAAATTGCTGCAGATCCATTTATTGAAAGTCAGGAGGAAAATTTATAGTAATTCTACTTGTGGCAACATCTAAGGGCATTCCTCATTTGTTTACAGACTCTTCCTTTATTGAAACGTCCTAGATGTGTAAATTTGCAGAGTTGACAACTGAGTAAGAAAGTGATTCTCCATCTCCCCATTATAGTGACTAAAGTCAGATTTCTCTTCTTCAGACCTAGACCCTTTTTTTAAACTTCTTTTATTTCCATTTTACAACTATTACAGGCTTCTGAGGATGCACATCAAATAATCACTGCCTAGGGCCTCTGTGAATCAGAGCATAGTGGTTACAATTTTGGCCCCAATTGTCCTGGGTAGGTAGGTACCAACATCTGACTGTTACCACTTCGGGATCTCATTTCAATGAAGATATATGTCATATGAAATATATACACATCATATGAGTTAATATGGATATAAATAAAATTGTATCTATTTTTTTCATTTTTCCGTCTCTGTTTATTAGTCAGGCTTTTATCAGTCGTGTCCTCGACTCAAGCAGTGAGCGCACTTTGTCCCATTTTTGCCCTCCCCATCTTTTGTTGTTGTTTTCAGAATAAAGAGCAATTTCCAGAGCAGAACAGAATTTTTTAAAAAATGAAGGCGTGAGCAACTATCACCCTCATATGCTTAATTTATCTAAAAGATGTGTTTGTTTAACATAATAATGTTGACAATTTATGTGATGTTTATAGCATATGGATAAATGAAATAAATGACAACTTCGTCAAAAGGGCCTAGAGTAGAAACTGGAATTACTCTGTTTTAAGGCTCCTGCACAGCACATCCTATCCTGCAAATTATAAGAGAGCCATTACAAAATTTAAAGAATTATAATTAATGTGCTGAGAGGAGTTAGAATGGAATCATGTAAAATGTTCAATTAAAAGAAGTCAGTAAAAAGAGGAAAAAAGCAAACAAGTCCAATGCATACAAACACAGTTAAAAACACTGAACACTGTGTATATTAATCCCACTATATAACTAATTATTTTAAATGTGAATGCTACAAGTTTAACACCTCAGTTTTTTATTAAAAATTTGATTTTTCTGGAACTTGTGGACACGTGGGTACAGACACTAGCATAAGGGTGCCTGGCATCTGTAGCAGTTGTGTCATAGGATAGGCAGACTTTCTTCCAACTGCATATTTAACAGAGTAGTGTAGACCTAGTGGTACTAATTCTTACTAGGGGGTACATTTCATTCTACAGACAATTTATTCTCATCTGTGATTCTAATATATAAAATAGAAGTATTTGGGGGATTTGGAAATCATTATATAACTTCAGTAGCTAATTATTTCCTACTGGTTAAACACAATTTTCAGGATAATTCAATATACAACCAGTTGTGGCATTAGAAGAGAATATGTTTTATGCTTGCATAACAAAAATGTGACCCCATTATTAGGGCTTCAGTAGACTCTGTGAAACAATAACCTGAAGTGTTTTTATTTGATGATAATGAAAGTGAGTGAAATGTGGAGAAAAAATGTCCAACTTTATTTCGAACTGGAATTAAGTTCTAGAAGCAAGTAGAATATAGAATGAATTTACAAATAAAAACAATGCCATAGTTCAAATGTCAAATAATTCTTTAACTGAGAAATAATTATATACGTAACTACATTAGGAAAAAAATGTGGAGGGATAGGACTCTTTCCAGGTATTTGATAACTGCTGAAAAAATTAGCATGGATCAATAACAATAATAATTTTTATTAGTTAATGGTCTAGTCAGGATAAATGAATCACATGTTAACTCATTTTTGATGGAATGTAGCTATTGTAAAATAACTATTTGGTAGAGAAAAGTAGAAAAAAAATATATGAGACACTTTAATCAAAGCAATACTTAGCCCAGTTAGTTTATCAGATTTCTCACTATCCCATTTAAATAACCTAAAACATCTGTAGATTCATAGTAAATCTGTTCCACTGAATGATACTAATAAGCACTTACTCCAAAAGAGATAGATAACAAACAAGTTTTACATGTATGAGGAAATGTAAATAGTATTCAACTAATAAGATACTGTTTTCTTTCTGTTCACAAAATCATTGCATTCAGTTCTTAAAATCCAGGCTGTCTTCCTTTGTGGCTTTTTCCCCAAAGCCAAATCCATCATTTTAGGGACAAGCTATAATAATTCTTCCTCCTAAAGAGAAGGAGAGTTCTGCCACTTCAGTTTTAACACCTGAATTGCTGATTATGACAGCAAGACTCCACAGATGAAGAAATAGATGACCTACCTGAGGTAGCAAATCTGATGAGACCAATTAAGGCCTGATTATAAATGGAAAAAGATACTCTCTTTTTCCTGCCCAGAACTGAACTTTGGAGAGATTAGGTAGGAACCAATGACCAGTAAAAATGTGCTTGAGGCTAAAACTGCCTTGACTGGTCACCATCATCTTCTGAGCAGTGACCTCTCTTAGATTTAGACACCTCCACCTACACTTCCCGAACTGGGAACCATATTGGCTCGCACACCTGAGACATTGTAGGAAAATGATTCAATAAATTAAAAGTTAAACTAGTGACTTCACAGAAAGGAAGGGAGGGAGGGAGGGAGGGAGGAAGGAAGGAAGGAAGGAAGGAAGGAAGGAAGGAAGGAAGGAAGGAAGGAAGGAAGGAAGGAAGGAAGGAAAGAACTTAGGGCACATATAGAAAAAGAATTGACATAATGGTGTTTTAACTTTGTTAATGTACAAGAAAAGGGTTGGATCATTCTAAATTAATATAGTAATTTCTCAAAACTACAGAACTTCTCCCTCTCCCCTATTTTTTCCTTTTATTTAAAAAAGTAAGATGTATTAAAGACAGTCTACCTGCTAACATTTAAAAATCATTGGTTAGGGGCTTCCCTGGCAGTCCAGTGGTTGGGACTTTGCCTTCCAATGCAGGGAGTGTGGGTTTGATCCCTGGTCGGGGAGCTGGGATCCCACATGCCTCGCGGCCAAAAAACCCAAAAAACCATGTTGTAGCAAATTCAATAAAGGCTTTAAAAAAATGGTCCACATAAAAAATCTTAAAAAAATAAAAATCATTGGTTAGTGTTATCAGGTTAGAACATAGCTCTGTAACTGCTGAACAATGAATGCTGTAACCCTATGTGAATTATTTACATACAGAAAATATCTTAAGTCCTGGGAGAATTTAATTCGTGATTATGGGAAGTTCTTTCACAAAGCCTGTTGTATCATTTTATTGTTTTCTTTTCCTTCCAGTTTATTCCAAATTTACATCATTTTAGTATATTTTTCTTGCCTGACAAATAAAGAAGTACAATGGGATCTTGAATATCTTTCCTAAAAAAGGAATGTTCTGGCTCTTGTATTTTTCAGATAATAACATTTCTTCAGACATATTATTTTCTAGAACCATATAAAATGATAAACGACTCCCCGTTTATAATTTTACTGTAAATGTTTAAGAAAGCTGTTTTTTCTACAATTCCAAAAAATATGTGCAATTTTTTTCTATACATAGTAACTGACAGAGATTTCCATGATTTCAGAAATAGTAGGGTAGAAAATGTCCTGCTCCACAGTTAAAAAGGAAGACACTTTTCGTGAACTGAACTGTGCTTTGTAAACTCACTTCATTCATATATATATGAAGAAGCAGATTTCCCTATCTTTGAAGCACAGTGATGATAATTCAGTTAATAGATTATTTTAATGTAGAGCATCAGAATATGCAAATTTCTGTTGGATCATCCATGCAATGTTTGGATTATCCATTCACTTTAAAACTTTGCCTGGATTGACTTAAATTCTCCTCTGCTGTATAGATATGTAACTTCCAATGTGTCTAAATAATACTTTATTATTTTTGAAAAAAGAAAACAGCAGCAATATTTTTCTATAGCAACTATATAGCCTTAGGGTTTCAGCTGGTCATGTAAACCAAATTATCTTGCTAGCGAGAGAGGTAAATAGATACAGTGCAGCACACTACATCAACTGAAAGTGAGCAACTGACCCTCCGGGTACAAACCTAAATAGACTCTGGTCACTTCTGGGATTTAATAAAACATCTTTTCCCTTATGATGGTTCAAACAATTGATAAATACACTGGAATATCTTTAAATGTGTGTGAGCATATCTTAAATGCCGTCATATATCTATTCAGTCTTGTCTCTCTCTCCCCGATTCACGGTATTTACTAGTATAAATACCATTAGTTGCTACAAATACCATCATTTTTTTTGACACAATAAATTTTAAAATAAATCTCAATTTATAATTTTATGCTTTTTTAGTAGCTCTGATATTTATATATCATGGATATATATATATATATATATATATATATATATATATATATAGCCAGTATTTGAAGTAAGGAAGAAAACAGAACAAAATTATTAGCTATATTTATTTTGTGCTTATTTTCTCAGAAGTTTTCTTAAATGAACTGTATTTATTTTCCCTGATTTGTGGTAATTTTCCCAGTCTATGCAGACAGATATAACTCTTTAACATTTTTTCTATGATCAATTGCTTTAATCATGATGAATATTTTTTTAAAAGAAATGTTGTGCTCAAGCACAATTCATATATTAAATAATTTTGCTGGTTAAGTTCCTTGCTTTGAGTCTTAGGTTTTATCTGTAGTGCAGTTACGTATCTATGTCACGCACATATACACACACAGAGACACACACACTCAAATATCTGAACTTTTCCATAATTCTGATTGATCAGATCTGGCTTTTAAATACATGATGTGATAATAAATAAAGGTTGATAATATTAATTCCATACTAAGAATAAAGTGAAACCAGTTTTTATAATATAATTTACATTGGAGAGATAAAACATATACTGATTTGAAAGCAAAATTAAAACTAAATTAAAGATAAATTGAATATTCATTATCTCAAATTATAGTTCAAATAATTGTCCTGTCATCGAATTAGTTATTTTGACAAAGTCAATAGTGATAGTTATATTTGGTATTTAGTTTTGATATATGATTGAAGAATTATATCCTATGAATATTGAATGTAACTAAAGTTTCCTTGTTTTTCTTATTGAACAGGTATGCATCATTTTTCATGACAATTTTAAGCATCACCGTTATAACTTTGTAAAATTTATGTGACATGATACATTAAAATTTCTCCCCTAGGTACTACATACCTTTTTTACAATTACAGAGAATATGAGCAAAAGATAATAGAAAAAAATGTCTCCTTCGTACAAGACTAGTAGCATGGCTATGCCAAAAACTATGGAAGACCACAGATCATGGTTTTGTCCATGTTGAATCAACAATATATAAAAGAAATATTTTATATCTCTTTCACTATTGATCTATTTTTTCATCTAACTACCTACGTAAGAAAGTGACATGGCATGTACTCACTCAAGTGCTTGGAATGAGAAAGTTGAGGGACCAGTATTTTAAAACAGGTTTGTTTTAGAGAATATCATACAACACAGTAAGCTTTAAAAAGAATGATGAAAAATGTGCCAATTAAAATGTTTCTATTAAGAAGTTTGAAATGTAAAATGTAAGATCAAATAATATTTAAATTTTTTCTTAAGAAAACAAAATGCTCCTCTTAGTGTGATTCATATGGCCAATGACCATGAAAGACACATTCGAATGAGGTGGAAAAGCAAACACAGAAGGCAAAAGACCAAATGTATTTTATATCAACAGTAGTGGTCTTTAAAGAGCCCTACTCGATCAGATCTAGAATCACTCTCTTTATTTCTCTATCTATCACTGTCTGTGATATGCTTGCAGTGATGAACATTTTGGGCACATATTTTGGCAGTTTATTGTTTGGAAGAAGAAAGTTGAAGAACTAGTTTCACCCTAGGGAAGGAAATAGCCATTTATTGAGTACCTACTATATACCAGCACTGTATACATTTTATATGTGATATTTGATATGATCTTATTAAGAGGACATTTAGTGTACCATATTTCAGGGAAGAGAACAATTACACAAGTTAATTCACGTAAGTGCTTACAGCTAGTTAGTGCAAACTAAGGTCTATCTGACGCCAAATAAGTTTTACGGAGTGCTTCCTGTGGTCTAGGCACTGTTCTTGTGCTCTTAAATGCATTGGTTTATTTAATCTGCACAAAAAAGTTATGAAATAATTCACTGAAGCTACACCTTCATGTGACCACATGCTGTCCTCAGAGCAGAATTCCTAGATATTGCTGAGCTGTGCAGGGTCTGTGCTGGACGCCTGCTATACCAGAGCCATGGCATCCCCCAGAATATGATGGCTGTGGAAGAGATAATGCGACAGCTAGCTCTCCTCCACCAGCCATGTGGTAGCTGGTATCCCAAATGTGTATAGGAGTAGGTGAGTAAGCAATGGAAGCAGAGGCAGAAATTTCCCTTAAGCAAAGGAATAGACCCTAGGCAAAGTGGCAACTAGTGAATTGGGGTGAAGATGTGTAATTGTCTCCAATGCAGCAGTCAGAAAAACTATACATATTATAATTAAAAACAAATGTTGACGACAAAAGGAAAAAATGTAATGTGGTATTAACACACATTATGTTTATATATACATATAAATATTTTATGCTGAGTAACTCACTTCACTTGGATAAAAAAATTCATAAGGAAATAGAATTATTGATATATGTTACTGGAAAGAGAGTTAGTGATATGGAAGACATCCCAGAAGAAAATGTCCAGAAAGAAATACAGAATGGATAAAATCCAGAGAGAAGATCTCATGCACATACATGCAAAATATATATGACATGGTAAGAGGGTCTGAGATTCAATAAGAAAAAGAGAAAAATGGGGCAGAAGCCATATTTGAAGAGTTAATGGTGAGAATTTTGATTTTGCTCCTAGGAGGGACCATTGTTGAAAGACACATGCTCATGGTGTACTCTCTCTTCTCTCTTCTATTAATTTCTTGAGTACATTACCTAGTACCTAACTCTTGGAACAGGCGCCAATCTTGTGTCTCACCTTGTCTTTTCTTAATTATGCTTATAACATAAGCACTGGTTATTGTACTAAATTCCTAAACAGAGCAGCAAGTGATAAGCATTTACCTTTGGAGGAAGAAGGAAGTCCCATTTATGTCTTAAGTGTTAAATTGATTTCCTACTCAGCTTTTATCACCACTATATTTCTCTTAGGGTAATTGTCACTCATATGACTACTAATAAAGTGTTAGTTGTTTCCCAGTAGTAAAGCCCTGTAAGGAGGAAGACAGAGACTACAGGCAATATTCAGGCATTCCTGAATATATAAGCATAATATCATTAAATACACTAAATCCCCACTTTAACTCCATCTAGGCAAGGGAATCATTGAAATGATGCTTCTGAGAATATAGTGAACAATAAAGGAAATACGAGGTCTGGAAGGGTTGGAAAAGAGGGAAGACATTTTACAGCCAAATGTAAATTAACATGAGGTTGGAAAGAACAAATCATGTAAGTACATGAGATATTTGGAAGCATAGGATATTATTGTATATTACTAGACATTTTTAGCACTGGATTTTAACAGTACATAGTGTGACCAATGGGGTGGATGACTGAAATATAGTAGGTATCAGATCTAGAAGTGATCAGATCAAGCAACTATAAGATTAAGGATCATCTATAAAAATACTGAAGTTCCTCAGTTTAAAAACTGAAATTGTGATGGAGTGAAAAAGGTGTCAGATTCACAAGTGTCTGGTGGGCTCTTAATTAATAGAATATGAAAATAGATGACAAACCTTTTCATAGTGACTATATGGATTTAGTAGAAAGCACAGCTGGTGGTATATGGAATATGACAGAATGAGTGGTCTTCATTCAAGAACGTTGCAGAGGTAGTAAGATTCCTGGAGAGAATGGTTTCAGAAAAGATAAGGATTTGGAATGTGGGTTCTGCAAAGGGATTGACGGTGTATGGTAATGTGTTTTCAAAGGATAATGGGTTCTTTTTTTAAAAAATCAATTAATTAATTTTTGGCTGCGTCGGGTCTTCGTTGCTGCGCGCGGGCTTTCTCTAGTTGCGGCGAGCGGGGGGATCCTCTTCGTTACGGTGCGCGGGCTTCTCATTGCGGTGGCTTCTCTTGTTGCGGAGCACGGGCTCTAGGTGCACGGGCTTCAGTAGTTGTGGCGCACGGGCTCAGTAGTTGTAGCTCGCGGGCTTTAGAATGCAGGCTCAGTAGTTGTGGCGCACGCGCTTAGCTGCTCCGCGGCATGTGGGATCTTCCCGGACCAGGGCTCGAACCTGTGTCCCCTGCATTGGCAGATGGATTCTTAACCACTGCGCCGCCAGGGAAGTCCAGGATAATTGGTTCTCAAGGGCTTAAGTGTGAAGGGTGGTAAGTAACTTGATAATGAAAAATAAGAATTTAACTTGAATGACTTCCTGCAGAGTTAAGTTAGCTAGTTAAAATGTAAAAATTATCTTCCGTGATGACCTACTAAACATAAATTTCATATAATTCATTTGAAATCACATCTTAGAATCTTATCCAGCATACCTAGCAAGCACCGAAATCTATATTTTACATTAATTTCTTCTATTTTTTAGAAAGCCAATTTATATGTTTATATATAATCTTTTGGAGCTAGTTCTGTTCTCCAGTATTCATCAACATTGCCTGATAGAGCTCATCAATAGCGTTTGCAAGTTCCCTTATTATCCTGTGATGTTCTCATTTAATGAGGGAATTTGAACTCATTAAGAGCATCTGGTGTTCTTTCATAATCTCTTTACTTATCTTAGGCTTCAATTATCTCTTATACAGGTTTATTCTCATCTTTCTCTTTCACCAATCAGTCTTGTTAAAGATGGAAAGCAAAATAAGAGTTGGTTGCTCATTTCTCTGTGTATTGTGCATTATACCCCAAGCAGATTTTTTAAAAGATTTTTTTTGAAATTTTGAAAATCTCTGACCTTTTTCTGGGTCTGTCACAATATTATTAAGCTATGCATGTTCTATTATGTTCATCCTTTATTGTACTTCAGTACATTTGCCTCCTCTGGATTTTTCTGGAGCCTTAAAATTTTGGGTTGGTCAAGGTTTCCTATACTACATTTCCTCTTATTTTTTAGCTTATTTTCTAGTCAGGATCATTTATAAATACAGCATAAGACCTAGTTATTGCAAAAGATTCAGACAATAGACTTATGTCTCTTTGTATCTCTGTTTCCTAAAATTTGAAATCTCTTTCCTAAAAGGTATGTTGATCAATATGTTGCTCTGTACTAGGAGGCATTTTATGTGGTATTTAAGAGCGAAGGTGTTGGGAGTCAGACAGGTCTGAAATTGAGCTCTGGAGTTTTGTTTACTGAACATGAACTTAGTAATTCTTAGTAAGCTCCAGAAAATTTTCTTACTGATAAAATGTAGATAACAGAATAACAGTATATGCCTCACTGGGTTGCTGGGACAATTTTATGAATTAAGGACACAGAACAATTTGCTGTATGTCTGGCACCTCACAAGCATTTAATGAATCTTTTTTGTTATTGCTATTATTAAATATATTTTTCTCTTTTTAAAAATTCATGTGCAATATTTTCTTACTCTAATTACAATTTATTTGAGTTCAGGAATTTGTATTTTAAAAAATATCTCACAGCAATAAATATGGAATTTTGAAACCTTATTTACTTTTTTAAAACCAAAACATCAGGGCTTCCCTGGTGGCGCAGTGGTTGAGAGTCCGCCTGCCGATTCAGGGGACATGGGTTCGTGCCCCGATCCGGGAAGATCCCACATGCCGCAAAGCGGTTGGGCCCGTGAGCCATGGCCACTGAGCCTGCGCGTCCGGAGCCTGTGCTCCGCAACGGGAGAGAGGCCCCCATACCGCAAAAAAAAACCCCAAAAAACCAAACAAAAAACCCCAACATATTAGAATTTGTTTGGAGTTGCTTTTCTCTTTACCTGTTTCTTAGTTTATTCTCTATTGTTTTTATTTATTTATTATTCTCTTTATCTCTCTGTTGATGTTCAATGTTCTTATTTTTCTCATCACTTTGGCTTTTCTTTATTAGCATTAGGGTTGGCTTTTTTTTCACCTTTTCACATAATTCCACATGAAATTCCATTATATATTTTTTATTGTATTATCATTATCATTCATTTTTTCATTTTCATGACCATTTTATTGGTTTTGAGGTTTTATGACATGTGGAGAAAATCTCCTACATTATTATGCCTGGAGGACAAACTT
Source organism: Grampus griseus (assembly GCF_964374135.1). Lineage (NCBI taxonomy): Eukaryota > Metazoa > Chordata > Mammalia > Artiodactyla > Delphinidae > Grampus > Grampus griseus. Next base: position 3,333,106 of record NC_139015.1, read on the forward strand.
CAATTGTATCATGTTAGTAATGTTTTACTTGAATTATACATAGCAGAGGTCAGGACCACATAGGCTGTTCACAGGACTTTCCAGGGATCCTCAGAGATCCCTTTGTGAAAAATGATTTTATAGTGTAGAGAAATGTCATTTGGGGGCTAAACTGTGTTTGTGCTGTTTTTTCCAAGCATTAAAAAAAGTTACTTATGCTATTTTACTTCATTTATGCTGACTAAAAAGTTAATAATTAGTATTTTGTAGAAATAAGTAACATTTTAATTTAAATAAACAAAATTATTAAAATCCGAGTGAGTGAGAAATACAAATAATTCTAGGCTATGCTATTGCATAACAAACATTTCCGGAAATCTAGCAGACTGATTTCACTGTAGGCCTGCAGGGTCCTTCTCCATTTTGTGAGTTTTTGCATCTTATAGCAAAACTTCAGTGTTTGCTTCTATGAAGGAATGAGGACTGGAGGGTCACGTTCCAATTGGTAAGTGCTTGTGTTTATAGGCTTTTGGCCAGGAATCATCAAATGCCTCAGTCAACCTTACTCTAGGAGGCTGGGGAATGTGTGGGATCACACGGATATTTAATGACTATGTACTATCTCAGCCACAGTGATCTTTATTAGATTTTTAAAAATATTTATTATTATTATTTTTTTACATCTTTATTGGAGTATAATTGCTTTACAATGGTGTGTTAGTTTCTGCTTTATAACAAAGTGAATCAGTTATACATATACATATATCCCCATATCTCCTCCCTCTTGCATCTCCCCCCCACCCTCTAGGTGGTCACAAAGCACCGAGCTGATCTCCCTGGGCTATGCGGCTGCTTCCCACTAGCTATCTATTTTGCGTTTGGTAGTGTATATTTGTCCATGCCACTCTCTTTCTTCTACTATAATTTGGTATCGGATTTTTCAGAGTAGTTGCTCAATTGTATCATTTGCTTTTTCTGTATCTATTAAAATGTTCAAGTGAAATTTTTTCTCCTCTTTTTCCATTTGTGTAATGAATTAAATCAATTGATTTTATAGTGCTAAATCCTCCTTTTACTCCTTGACCATGTCATATTGTTATTTTAATGTATCAGTGGGTCGGGTTGCTAATACTTTGTTGAGAAATTTTCCATCTTTGTTCATAAGATAGGTTAATCTGTAATTTTATATCCATGTAATACCCTGTCAAGTTTTAATATCAAAATTATGTGGGCTCACTGTAAGATTTGTGATGTTTTCTCTTTTTTATTCTCTGGAAGTTTATATAAGATTGGTGTGATGTCTTTTTTAAAATAAGAAATAAGGAAATAAGCCATCTGTGAACAGAGCTTCTTTGTTTACTGCAAAATTCAATTTTTAGAAATATATAACATTCCATTCACATGAAATGTCCAGAACAGGGAAATCTAGAGAGATCGAAAATAAATGAGTGGTTGCCTTGGGCTGAGGGGGAGGGGAGAAACGTAGGGAATGAAAGCAAAATTGTACTTACTTTTTTTTTAAGTGACAAGAATGTTCTAAAATTCACTGTGTTGATGGTTGCACATATCTGTGAATATACTAAGAAACAGTGAATTGTACACTTAAATGGGTGAATTGTGTGGTATGTGAACTATACCTCAATAAAGCTGTTTAAAAAGCACATTATTTGACAGCTGGGTTATATGTGAACATGTAGTCAAAATCAAAGTTGTAATGGAACAAAGACAGTAAGTTCTACAGGTTTACAGATGCTCAACATACAACTCATGTTCCATATACACGCTTTGTGTCACATGGCACATGGCAATTCGTCTTCAACTCTTTGTAGAATATCCTGTTGTTGTTGAAAACGGCAGCCGTGATTTATTCTGTTATTTATTCATTTCCTCAGGACTGTGAGGTTCTTGACACGTCCCCACAAGATGTCAATGGTGTGATATCTGGGGATCTGGATGGCCACTGTTCCAAAGGTAAGCCAGCATCTCAACAGAAAGTTCTCCTCAGTTCCCTTGAACACGGTCATTAAATAAGTTCTGGACTGCACAATAGAAGAGGAGCCTTATCCTGCTAGAAATTGATGTTTTCAAAGACTTCCTGAAGCTGTGGGGAAAACCCTCAGTGTATGCTGATTAATAACCCCAGCCATTATGTCCTTTACACCCATACACACACACACACACACACACACACACACACACACACAATGGCCCAAAGATACTTACGTATGATATAGCATAAAAGACATTAACTACTGGGAAATTTCTTACATATTGAATCACCACATGTTGGTATTTACTGTCCCATATATGGATGCAATGGAGATAAACATTTTTGGTTAAATGAATGTGGCCTTATCACTGGGTTTGAGACAACCCGCAAAATCAGCTTCATCTTCTATGTGAGTCTGAAAAAGGCAGCTGAAGTTCTATCACTTTACTTTATCTGCCTCCATCAGGGCCTGCAGAGGGCACAAGATTTTACCTTCCACTATTTATGGATAATTTACCAGATCGTGGGCTGAGGAACACAGAGCTCTGGGTCAGCCTTCCCTGATGTTGGACTGGGCTGAGTGGTGATTCAGAATCATCAAAGACGAGTCACAGCTTTTTAGGAATGTCAAATATAAGAGCAGTTACAAGTTGGTCCCTGATATGTGTTTACTAGTCCCTGAGTAATTCAGTTTTGAACATGTTCAGTTCTTTTTGAATGATCTGGTATGTAATACACAAAAACTACAAGTGTTCACTAGTGACTGAGAGTGAATTTTACTAATTTTACTCATCACCAGAGCATCTAATTACACTGTGATATAGACACATACCTGTGTCACACCACAGTACAGTGTCAATTCATCAGGTGGCATGCCTTTTATAAACTTACCCTGGTTCATCCTCACAACAATCCTGCAAGATCCCTATTTTACAGACAAGGAAACTGAGGCTCAGAGAACCAAGTCACTTGATCAAATTCTTGCAAACGGCAGAACGTAGAACTGGGATTTCATCTCAATGGTTAAGTCCAGGACTCTAGGGTTAATGTTTGAAAGTATGCAACAAATATCATATTAATATTTGGTCTCTTCAGAGCTTTTCAACTAAAATGAGTCAAAATTTATACTGTTATTTTACTAGAAATGTTTGCTTTTTCTATATAATCAGAATAATTAACATAGTGCTGTACATGTATTTTCTTAATCTCCTACTTATCTAGGTTTATAGGTCTACATCCTTCATCATTATTATAAAGCTTTGTTCAAATTTCTGTCTGTTTGTTTCCTCTTCTTTTTGGTGATTTAATTTTAATGGTTGGTAATTTTAGTTAGAAATATTTTAAAGAAAGATATTTAACAATTGATTTATTTATTATACTTTTTGTCTTATACATTATTAGTTTTCAGTTGTCTCTATCATAAAATGTTTTAAATAGTTATTTTTTTCTAAACTTTAGGGGAAGTTTACACAATTCATTTTCATTCTTTCTGGTTTAACAAGCTTTAGCAAAATTCTGTAAGTCAATGAATGTATAGTTTTATTTTTTTGCTGTTATTTTTCATTTAGGGGCAAAGTTAGTTCCCACCTGACAAATGTCAACAAACATGGTTGGTGATTACACGTGGTTATATGCTTTGTCTGATTGTTCAGTAGTTGAATCCTATTTTCAGATCTGAGCTAGAGAAGGGAATTTATTTCAACCTCCAGTTACCATTAAGAGTATACAAATTATATTTCTTCTGTGGAAAGGTGGCATCTTTTCTTCTTACTTCAAATTCTAAATTCTCTTTTATTCCTATGAAATGGGAAAATACCAAACCTTCTTGGATCGAATAATACTAGAGATCACCTGTCTCCATTTACATTTAAAGTATTTCATATATCCCACAATATACAATAAATTTATGAGTTCTATTTCCTCATTAATTATTTTCAGAAACTTAAACAAATTAAAGTGCTGTATTAAAAAAACCTGTGGAAAAAGGCATATTGATGCAGTGCTGGACATTGTGTTGTTGTCACAGTATCTTCAAAGATGTTTGGCAGAAAGCAACAAGAACTATACGGAAAATTAGAGGCCATTTGAACTGATAAACTTCCATTTAGAAATATGTTCCAAAGAAATCATTAAAGATATTCAGAGGGCTTCCCTGGTGGTGCAGTGGTTGAGAGTCCACCTGCCGATGCAGGGGACACGGGTTCGTGCCCCGGTCCGGGAAGGTCCCACATGCCGCGGAAGGACTGGGCCCGTGAGCCATGGCCACTGGGCCTGCGCATCCGGAGCCTGTGCTCCGCGACGGCAGAGGCCACAACAGTGAGAGGCCCGCTTACCGCAAAAAAAAAAAAAAAATTCAAAAAGGGATAAAACTGTACATGTACATTTAGCGTTATTCATTATCAGTAAGATATTAGACTGAAATTATGTATTTAAAACAAAGACATTTTAAAATAACTATGGGACAGATGAAACAATTATGTTTGAGATTATAAGTAGTTCCTGAAAATCTTGTTATAAATGAGATTCTTTTACATGGAAAGATACTCAACAGTTAATGTTAAATGAAATAAGAGGTTAAAAGATTAAAACACAGAATTGACATCTACATTACAAAAAAAATAGGTAGAAGACAGACAGCATTTTGAGGTAGAGTGATATTTTTCTCTTTATATTTTCAAGGTTTTCCATGATTTCTAATGCAGACTTTAAAAACTGTTGGTAACGTATCATAGTGTTGACTTTTCATGTGTGTTTATATTATTTTAAAATAAAAGAGGATTATTTATTTAAAATAAAGAGGATTATTAAGTTTAAAAAAACTATTCATCGTTTACTATAAAGTTATATTGTTATACAGATGTCATATTTATTTTTATTTTCTGTACTCTCACAGTGCAAAATAGCACATCTGCTATCTAAATATTTTCATTGAAGTGATGCAGAACTTGAAATCATTTTTACTCGTGGACACTAAAACATCACCTGCTTCTGGTTAGTTAATTGAACTAGTGATTATTCTTGAACATGTGGGTTGGTTGTTTTCTGCCTGAAATAATTACCCAATGAAGCTTACACTAGGGCTATCAGCAGGAAGCTAACAATCAGGGTGTTGGTGAGAAGAATGTACGTAACACTTCTGTGTCTGCTGCCAGATGGAGAAGCAGATGGGTGTGTAATACATGCAAAACTAACTACATGACCTAAAATCTTCTCAATATCCATTATCAACAAGGTCAAGTTTTTTGAAAACCAATTTTTTCAACCAATGGATCACTAAAAATGAGTGAATAATAGGTTTCTGTATATAAGACTATATTTTTACCTACAAATCATTCTTGAACCAAATAGTTCATTTGTTGCCCACTACTAAAATAAGTGGTAATACTAATTTTTATTAATTTACATGACTAAATAATCAGGTAGTTACTGAAAAAGACACTACTTTTTAGTGTCTTTTTACATCTTTCTCAGACTAAAGATTTAAATCATTACTTTTAGTACAATTATTCCTCTAAACTGTGTTAAAAAGGGATTTTAACTTGAAGACCATTTGTTCTGTGTGTGTGTCAATTTATCCATCTATATAAATATATGACTTATTATAATTATTGTCCTATGCTGCCCTAGACATAGAAGCTCAAATTTTCCCAACATGTTTAAATTACCTGTTGAGATTTTAATCTTTATTATAGGAATTTTCTATGAAAACATTCCTTAGTGCCAGTGTTAAAACAAGGTACACTTATTTCTGATCATTTCTAGTTATCCATCAGTTTTCCTCAGGTGTTTTGCCATTACAATGGAAAACAAAAAATCTATAGGAGAATATGTTCATGTCAGTAATCTGAAAAGGGAAGTTAATCATAATACTCAGAAAATAATACTCAGAATATACATTTACATCCACAATAACACCTGCTAACGTATTTTCCCACAAGTGTTATGCTGTTGTTTACATTTGTTAAACATAACTGTTGCATTGTATTTTTTGTCTCAAACACATAAAGGATTTAATTGTTCAAAGCTTGATTTACTAAATTGGAAAATGATAGTAGTAGTAACATACAACAATTGAGATTAAAGCCATACATTCATATAATGAACATGTATAAATAGTAGATGTATTTATACTTGCTAGAAAATTAATATGCAAAGTCCATTTTATGTAATTACACATAAAAAGTTCAAATGGGTCAATAAGATCTTTAAAAATTAAGGGTTATTTAGCCCTAATCCCTAAGAGAAAGCAATACTATAAAGAGGCTTGATAAAATCCACTGTTATTGGGCTTCCCTGGTGGTGCAGTGGTTGGGAGTCCGCCTGCCGATGCAGGAGACACGGGTTCGTGCCCCAGTCCGGGAAGATCCCACATGCCGCGGAGCGGCTGGACCCGTGAGCCATGATCGCTGAGCCTGTGTGCCCGGAGCCTGTGCTCCGCAACGGGAGAGGCCACAACAACAGTGAGAGGCCCGCGTACCGCAAAAAAAAAAAAAAAAAATCCGCTGTTATTGACATATATAGTCAACAAATTGGAAGTTTTCTGTCAGTATTTGTCAATCAAATCACACTGCTGCATAATGACACTAGATGTAAAACAACATTATTACTTGGCTATACAAGCAGATACTTTATTTTTCATGTGGACAAAAACTGACAGTCAGAAAATAATCAGCCTCTGGCATGTGTTGTGTATAGACAAGGGATACATGCTAATGGCTTTTTATTCTCTTTATCACTGAAAGTCCAAATCTCAGGACTTTCAATTTCAGTTCCGATGTGTAAAGAGCTTGGAAGTTGTCACACCCATCCTTGCAACAAGAAAAATCTGGACTAACTGAGTGTTAATGACGTTTCTTGGGCCCATTGGAGAAATGAGCTTTACAGGGACAAGCACAAGCTTGAGGCCTGAAGAGTTGCAGGAAAATCCAGAGAATTACAACCAAGATCTGCTTCGTTGTAGTAGTGGTTGCTAGAGCCATAGTCTACTAGGAACAGTTAAATAGTAATTTGGCTAAACGCTGAAGACTGTGTGTGATCTCACAAGAGTGAGCCATCTCGGGGGATGCAGTCCTACACGTCCCCACATGTTCATGGGCTTTACCTTCAGGTGTCCCACCAGTTTCTCATGGTGAAGATCTGAGCATGATCTCCTCATAGCTCTGCAGAATGAAAGGAGAGAGTAAGTCTTGTGGATACTCCCAGACCCTCCTCCATTACCAAAGACCTGCTCCCCGGGGGAAGAAACTTTACCAGGGTCTTGTATGAGCTGGGTGAAGGGTATTCCTCCAACTCCAGCCCCTTTAGTCTTCTTGTCTCATTTCAGAGGGAGATGATTCTTTTCTATGAGAAATATCTATTCAAATTATTTGCCCATTTTTAATTGGGTTATATTTATTTGTCTTTTTATTGAGTAGTACCTGTTGCTTACATGTTCTAGATAGTAAGCAGTTATCAGATATATGATTTGCAAATATGTTCTCCTGTGAGCTGTCTTTTCATGTTACGTGCTTTTCTGTTAATTTTTGCTTAAAATACCTTCGATGTATTTCCATGCTAATTTATTTGTTTTCCTCATTCTTTTTAGCAATGGCATGTTTTCAATATTTTAAATTGTTTTGCCAAATTTATGGACAAAAATGCCTCTCATTGTATAATTTTGCATTTTTTTTAAAAGAGAGGTAATTTCTAAATTTTTATTGGTCTGCTGTTTCTTTCCACTGTATTAACCTGCTTATCCTTCCATGTGGAATTGATCATCACCTGGCAAGCTGGCATGTTATACATTTACTGTTAATTGATTTCGTATTTTCTTTTTTGCCATTCACTAGAATGAGGGTATGCTATTCGTTTTGTTCATTTGCTCTAGCAGTGATTTTCTTGAATGATATATTTTTCCACTTGTTTATCTTAGAGCATTTGATTGTGGCATTGAACATTTTCTAATTGACATAGAGAAGTATAGCATAGCTTTGTTTTGCAAGCATGTACTGAGGAAGGTCCACGTTTTTACTGTTTTCTTAATTTAATTTACTAGAAGGAAAAAAACCCATTAAACTTGGAAATCCTTATTAATTTTTATTAATTTTTATTAATAAAAAGATATAGGCAAATACCATGGCCTATATCTTTTATATAATTCTAAGTCACTGTTAGATAGTATGTATTGGGAGCAACTATTGGAGGTAATAGAACAAATCCTTATGGCAGATGGGAGAGGAATGATTTAACATAAATTGTGACTCTTTACTCTAAATGTCCTTAAAATTTCCATTCCCAATGGAAGAAGAAAAGGAAGTATTAAGACGTAAGACCGGACATGTATTTCTGAATTAGAGAAGCCAAGGAGACATTTAGCAGTTCTATCTATATTCGGGCCAAATGGTTTTGGTTTAGCTAGCTTAAAGAGAGCATTGTTAATATAAACTCAATTACTGTTTAACTTAATTTATGATATTGACTTTCTGTAACATTCTCTAGTTTGCAATCTTTGCTAAACTAGAGAATGGGAGTTTAATAATTTATAAAACATCATGTCATATCTAATTTTTGAGTACTATTATTTCTGAATAACTCATACATCAAATAATTTAATAAGACAATAGATATATGTGTGTTTATTTCCCAAGGTTTTAAACTAGATTTTATCTATTTGAAAAATACTAAGATTTTCATTAAGACAACTTATGAAAATGATCTGGGAAATGTCATTAGTTAATAGCTGTTAAACAATACAGTATTCTATCAATTTATCAACTGCACGTGTTTTCACATAACTAACATCTGTGAAATTAAGTTGAGTCTTACAATGGCTAGTATGTCATAACCTAATTGGCAAGATTTTTCTTTCTTGGTGGTATATGTAAAATGATATGTACAAAAAAATGAAGGAAATAATAGCATATTGATTATTAGATTTTGCTTTATATTTGTGTATTGAAGTCTACTCATTTTTCCAATGTAGTTAAAGGAAAATATAAGAGCAAATAATATTAAAATACAGTAATTAGTGCAATCTGAGATGTTCTATTTTTGATATCCTTAAAGAGATTGTGCTTTTTACGATATTTAGGTTTTTTTTAAAAAAAAAACATGATATTCCCAGGGAAGAGACCTAGAATGATACTTGGATGTGTAAGGAACGGCACCAAAAACGGAGGAGAGCTTAAACAAGCTTTATTTGGGAATGCTCCCGGGCGAGGTTCACTGGTCCGAGAGAAAGAGGCCAGAGAAGTCACCGCTGGGGGCAGGCACGAACAAAATTTATAGGGGTGGACGCAGGGGAGGTGCTTGCTGTGTGAAGCAGCCCCTTTTTGGTAATCTTTTGGATGTTGTGGCAATGTTGGGTGTCGGTTGCATCAGCCTCAGAGACGTTGGTTCCGCCCCTCGGGGAGCGGGGAGACCGGTCGGTTGCATCAGCCTCCTTGGTGGGGGTTCCGTCTGGCTCCCTGGGCCCTTCCCCGGACCTGCTGGCGTTACAGGAAGTAGATGCAAGTTGTTATCAAAATACACATTCTGAGTAACCTGAAAATATCTTAAAAATATTTATGGAAATATTTGCATATGTATTTGTTATTTAAACGGCATTTCCTAGCACAAGGCACATAACACATCATTGTTGCCGCTTCTACTTCCAAATGAATGCATAATCATAAAATCTAGTATCACATAGATTCTACTTTCATCAGTCCTACCATTGAGTCAGGTCTAAAAGAGAGGCACATGTAACAAAGAATGTAGACAAAAGCCAAGTAACACCTTGTTGTTTTGTTTTTTACTGTGATTTGAGCAGAGATTTTAAGAAACAATTATGGTATGTGGGTACATTTCTTAAATAGTCAGAATCAAAAAGCTTCAAACTAATACAGTCTCCAAGGCTTTTGTTTTCCATGAAATCCCTGGGATTTCTAAATGTGAGTCTCGGCACGTATCACACTGCAAGTGTGGTCCCACCCGATACATTCATGCCACTACCATGAAATCTTGATAGAGAAGACACATTTGGTTCAGAGAAATGAGAGGGTAGAAACGTGTTAGCTGTTTCCAGAATCTGTAAAATAAATCAATTAATTAGTAATTAACTTATAAAATATGCCTATCTTAGAATTGTTAATCTCTTTCTAAATTCCTCCCTTGAATACATTGCCCAATCAAATAAATTTGATCTGTAAGACCAAGTAATATCTCCCCTCTGGAAATGAGATGAAAAGACTAGATCTTTGATCTCAGTGGAGCGGTAATGGGCAAAGAGATGATTTTGCCATCCATTATTGATAGGCCAACATAAGTCTACATAAGGAAAACTTTTTACCCCAGTTATGTTTCTATTTTCCTTAAGAAATAAATGCACATAAAATTTAGAAAATTTAGAACACAGATAAAATCCAAAATATGATTAACCTTATATTGATAAGGCAGAGAAGAGTCTTATTAGGTTTTTAAAAATAACTAAAATGTTATATTAATTTGGAAGCTTTCACTGAGGCACTGAGATACAACAGGTAAGAAAGTCCAGACCAAGATGCAAATCTTCAAAGGACGTTTCTGCAAATCAATTTTACATCTCTAAAAAACTGCTCATTTACACTGAGAATGAAAAAGGCCCTCATTATGGTGTATGCAATCAAATGCTCCCAGCCAAGAGAACGCAAAGTCAGTGTAATTCTTGCTCTGTTTAACTCATCTCTTTTCAAGACTAAAGAGATGAAAAAACATGCTCACCAGAATGGGGAGGAGGAGAGGGCGAGAAAAAAAAAACCCCAACAATAATAGAGGAAGTATCTTACCTACCTTCCATCGCTGAAAATCTCTGCCTGGAGTAAACTCCACTGGCAGAAGGAAAGTCGAAGTTTTTAAGGAAGTTGGATATTGGAAGCTTAATTATTGAACAACACCTGATTTTCAAAGCACTGAATTAAAATTTTTTTGCGGGCTTCCCTGGTGGCGCAGTGGTTGAGAGTCCGCCTGCCGATGCAGGGGACATGGGATCGTGCCCGGGTCTGGGAAGATCCCACATGCCGCGGAGCGGCTGGGCCCGTGAGCCATGGCCGCTGAGCCTGCGCGTCCGGAGCCTGTGCTCCACAACGGGAGGGGCCACAGCAGAGAGAGGCCCGCGTACCGCAAAAAAAAAAAAAAAAAAAAAAATTTTTTTTTTTTACAACTTACAGTGATACTAGAATCTTTATATTTTTATCATATATTCTACACAATTTTAAAAATTAGCATTACAATGAGGATTTTTCCTATTGCTTTAAATATCACATATTTATAAAAGTAAATTGTATTTTGTATATTTTTGAATATATGTTATTAAATGAACAGCTTCTTCACAAACACGTCTTTCGATGTTGTATTTACTCTGAGACACATGCAGCAATAGATGGCGCCACTCTGCTTTCTCCCAGGAATAAGAAGTGGTTTTTCTGATGCTGAGTTTTGTTTCCAGGACCAGGATAGCTCTATCTTCCTAAATAGGAGATACTATAGTGGCATGCTTTTCTCAGATTATCTGTGTATGTATTGTGTTGCTCAACTCTGTAGCAGCCTACTTGTGTGGAGAGCGGTACTCTTGGTTCCCTCTCCTGTATGGCCATTTATTTCTGGACTGCATATGCTCTGTAAAGGAGCTAACATGATCACATGCGTTTTAGACACCAGGCAGTGCTTTAAGCACTTAAAAGTTGTTTATTTAACCCTCTCAACAACTGTAAATGGAAAGTATTGTAATTATACCCCTTTTAATTCTGAGGAGACGGATACCTGGAGAGGCTAAGGAACTTGTCCAAGGCCACATAGTTACTAAACAGCAGAGCTGGAATTTGGCCTCAGGCCCTCTAGCTCTGGTGGCTGCCATGCTTCCCACTGAAAGGACTGAAGAGAAGTCGTTTCCAAAAACCAGAAGCAGGGAGTGTGCTTTGATCATTTTATGAAGCTCAGAAGGCAGCTGGTGGAGCACGAGTGGGAGGGTTTGTTGCCAATAGAAAGGAGAGCTGATGATGGGCAGGTATCCAGGCAGGAAGAAATGAAGAGCTGAGCGAAGACAGTGGCAGTGGCAGTGAGAGAAAGTGATGGAGATGGACGGTAAGAGGTGACAGAACTTAGACGGAGGTGAGTGGAAGGAACAGGTCTGGAATTTCATCGGTTTTCTGGCTTTGAAAAAAAATCTCTTTGTCTCTTGTTTACATCTAATTGATTCTTTCCACTCTGTAGAGAGAATATTTTAGGAAGTTTATAAATTCTCCAATATATCAATATATTAATATATCAGTTTGGAATGATGATGTAAATAGAGCTCCAAATCTGAAATTCAGAAAGAAAGAAGTGAGGAAACTTTTATGTGTTGTAAAGCCTGTACCCAAACAGGTACTTTGTTCCCAAGGACACACATTTATAAGCTGGGATCTACACACTTGGTTTGTGGATGGGCTCCAAGGGATGTGAGCAACTTGAAGTTGCAGGCGAATTGTGCTTGCCTTTGCATCTGTGCACTTCTCTGGGGAGGGGGACCACAGCTTGCCTTTGAGTCTCAGAGGGTTTTGCGACCAAACGAATCTTATAAACCACAGCCCTAGACCCTCTATATAAGCACCATACCTACTCTTTCATACACCACAGTGTGGTGCTTAGGGCTACAGTCTGCAGAGTGACTACCTCAGTTTAAAGCACAGATCTGACATCTGCTTTTTTATGACCTTGAGCAAGTTTCTTACTATTTCGGTGCCTCAGTTTCCTCATCTGAGAAACAGGGAGTCAATTACAGTAGTTTTGAAGGTTAATTTAGTTAACGCAGATAAACTTATTAGGGCAGTGTCTGGCACCCAAAATAAACTCTGATAGCTATTATTATTGGTTTCCTTGAACCGAGTGAACCAACAATGTTTTTTCTCCACACAGGACTGTATCTTGCAACCATAACTACCACAGAATTATACTGAGAGATTACAGTAAGGTCACATTATGTAAAATCATTAACTTAGTAACTGTTGTACAGAATCAAGAAGCACCCTCAGAGAGGGAGGGCCAAAGCTCACCAGCAAATCTCAAACAAGAATAAAATGCACAAGAATCATCGAGTGCATATTTGATGTATCCTAACCTAGAAATAGTCTCATTATGTAGATCTGTGTTGAGGTCAAGATTTTGCATTTCTGATAAAGGGCCCCAGGTATGAATGATTCAGGTGATCCCCTGACCACCATGAAGAGTCTTGCCTTCAGTGGCATTACTTTCTGCCTTTTTGGTTCCTGCAGCCCTCCTAGTTAACTTTGTCAGGTGTGATGTGATCTCTAAAACCAATGGATCATACACAAATCACCCAACTACAGACAGAGGTAGACTAGATAAACAAATGCCCTTTTGTACAAGAAAACTAGCTTCTATCCCCTCAAAAAAAGTTACCTATCACTTTTCTACTCCCAAGCTAGCTCAGGTTATTTACATTTTTTCTTATTAAAACCACGTCTGTTATGATTAGGAGGTCGTCAATTTTCCACCTAGCTATAGCTTCATCCTCTGCCATAGCAATGCCTTTGCCACACAATATCCAGGAGATAACTAGGTCAATCAAAGTCATGTATTACAACATTTTTTGTTTTCCAATAGCATGTCTAAGAAGCAAAAGTTAAAAAAAACCCAACACACACACACACACACACAAACTCTCTCTCTCTCTCTCTCTCACACACACACACACACACACAGGCCTTATAGTTTATAATCTGATTTTGCTACAATTATAATAAAACTTGTATCTTGCACCATGACACTGATGATATTCTGATTTTTCAATATAACGTAGATTCTTTAAAAATTAATTCCTCATCTTCTGTGTAGCTAAATATTTTGAAACTATGTAATTTTTCCATCACAAAAAAGGAATTTAAAACATATTTCTTGACATATCATTCCAATGGGAATTTCATGCAAAAGTAATATTTTAACAGCAGGCTGGAAGACTCATTGCCTTGTCAAATGCCAGTTACAAAATTAGACACAGTCTTAAAGGGAATAAATGGGGGATTAAAATGTTTTTGAAGCTACTCATTTGTCTAAACTTTATTAAAATTTCCATGAAAGGGTAATGATATTGATATATTGTCATATATACAGAACAAAAACAATGTGAACAGAAGAATGATAAATTATTTCCTCTTAAAAATTAACATTACTGATGGCCAGTGCTATCTGAACAGTATTTAGATGAATTAAGCAGATGTTACACTTCTTTTTCTAAAGAAATTTAATTCAAACTAAAACATAGGAAGGCAAATCTCAGAAAAAAATGTGAAGGTTTAAAACAGTCCTAGCTCTGCCAGTTGAGATGTCATTAGCAAACTACCGTTTCACCTGAAATAAAATTTATATTATTATCATACTTGCTATCAATATATGATGTTTATATGAATTTACGTAAGTGACTAATTTAGGTTATAAAGCATGAATTATTATATCATTTTGCTTCTTTTAATATCTGTGTCCTTTCTGGTTTCAAAGTGATCCATTCTAGGTTCTTCTATAGTCCTTTGAGCTAGTATCTTTATACAGACAGACTGATGGAGCTACCTTTGATGTAGGCTGGGACTTGGACCCGGGACCCTTTACTGAAGTGCTTGCACCTGGACAAAAGTCTCCTGGAGCAACAGAATACAAAGAAACTATACAGGACTAAAAATAACTGCATGCATGTGCAGTTGGGGCAAATTACGAACAATACAGTACAAAAAGTCCAAAAACCAACTGCCACTTCTAGTTGCCGGGACCAAAAGCAGGGTACTGTGTCTGATCCCTTCACCAAGCACCACCAAGGGGGTGGGCAGACGACCTAAGCCACCCCTGTGGCCTGACCCACCGATCTGCCCCGAACCTTCACCCCCATTAAGGAAGTAGCCTGCCCTCCTCAGAGTGAGCATGGACATCTGTTTCCTGTTTTTGCTCCCTCGTGCTGCCGCAGGAGTCCCAATAAAGTCCTGCTTGAATTTCTTGTCTGACCTTTTACAAATTTCTACTGATTGAAGAATCCAAGGCCCCAGGTTGGTAACACCTTTACTCTCGATGGATTCCACTTTGCAAATAGATTTGACGCCTACTTTTCATTTCTCTTTACAAATCATGTTTTCTACTCTGAATATTTTTTTCCCTGTGTGTGAATCTATCATTATTCCCGAGAGTAGATGACTGGATGGTGCATACAGCAGACGTGCAGTATGCAGTTGAAAGCCTCATGGACAGAATAGTAGGTGGATGTGCAGATTCTCCGGTGGCCTTTCATTTGGGGCCCCCAAAGCATTGTCGGGGGGGGGGTGTCTTAAAGCAACATGCTGTTTGTTTGTATCTTTTTTTGGTAAACTGAAAGGAAACTTTATTTAGTTTTCTTTTTAAAGCAGTATGGTTTAAAAACCAGTTGAGGTTAAGAGACAAGAACATGAAACCTAACAGAGGGAGTCAGACAGACAGACGGGAGGACTGATCAGAGGCTTAAACGTCAGCTCTTCTCCATCTTGGAAACAAGGTCATTACAGATTCTGGTCAGTCCTTGTTTTCTTCAGTCCTCTGCAGAGGGTGGATGCATCTTCTCCTCGCTCAGGCTCGCCTGGAGGGCCGGAGTCTTCCCTCTCTGCCTCCTGTTTCTCAAACCACTTGAAGGGGTCAGAGGAAGATTCTTCCCCGGAGTCCAGTTCTGCAGTAGTGCATCTTTTCCGTTCGGAACCTTCTGGATTTTGGCTATGTCCAGTTCCTTCTCTTTCTGAGCCTCCTCTATCGCCTGGCACACTGTCCCCGCAAAGCCGCCCACGACCTTCCCCCACCTTCAGGTGCTCCACGTGGAGCTTCTCACACCTGCTTTTGGGCAACAGGGCCTCCCTCTGCGTGGCTTCCTCCGATGCATCCAGGCCCCTCGGGATGCTCTGCAGCTGGTCCGCCGGCTCAGGGCGCACGGGGACGGCCGCCGGTCGCCTGCACGCGCCCGCCCCGCCGCCAGGGAGCGCCTGCGCACCACGGGCAGGACGGGTCTCGGGGCGCCGGGCGCCGGTCTCGGAGGGCCGTCGCTGAGGAGCGGGGCCTGCGGCCCTCCGGCGCCGGCTGGTTAAGCGAGGAAGCCGCATCGTCTCCGGGTTCCGTTGGGGCTGGTGCCAGAGCCTCGGGGGGCAGGGAAGCGCCCCGGAGGGTAACCTCCGCGCAGGAGCGGTACCTCCCAGGTGAGTCCTGCGCGGCCGCGACCCGCGGGCTGCCCCGGCGAGGCGGGTTCGAGGGCCGGGCCTCCCGCCGTCGCGTCCTCGGCTCGGCCTGCTTCGGCCTGCAGGGCCCCGCGGAGGAGAAGCGGGGCCCTCGCCTCGGCTCTCGCGTTCCTCGAGGTGGGCTGGAGGCCTGGCCCAGCCCCCCGCGGGCCCTCGGCCTTCTCGCGCCGACGACTGGCGGCCGCGGCCTGCCGGGCGCAGTTCTCCGGGCCTCGGCGTCCTCGGGGCGGGCGCCGGCGGGGGGCTGGAGGCCTGGCCCAGCCCCCCGCGGGCCCTCGGCCTTCTCGCGCCGACGACTGGCGGCCGCGGCCTGCCAGGCGCAGTTCTCCGGGCCTCGGCGTCCTCGGGGCGGGCGCCGGCGGGGGTCGGCCGCGGGCCCGGGGCGCCGGGCTCTGTGTCGGGCGCCCGCGCGGGCCGGAGTCTCGGCCTCGCCGTCGCTAGGCGGAGTGTGGGACGGGGCCGGCAGCCGTGCTCGCGGCGGCGCCGCTTCAGGAGCAGCGAGCTGGTGGCGAAGCCGCGCGCGTCCGCGTTCCCAGTCGCGGCCCCCGACGCCACCGGCCCTCGGTTGCGGCCGCGCCGCCCTTGCCGTCTTGGCCTTGGTCGGTTTTCGGGGGCTTTGCGGGGTGCAGGCTCCTTCCCGAGAGACCGGCCCACAGGGTCAGCGTTTGCGTAACGTGCATCCCACCTGATGAAAACGGTTTGCGGC
Organism: Grampus griseus; assembly: GCF_964374135.1. Classification (NCBI taxonomy): domain Eukaryota; kingdom Metazoa; phylum Chordata; class Mammalia; order Artiodactyla; family Delphinidae; genus Grampus; species Grampus griseus. The sequence goes on from NC_139015.1 coordinate 3,350,009, forward strand.
GGCCTGTGAACAGTGGGCTGGCCGTGGAGCCGCGGCGGTCCTGCTGTCTCGAAATGCGTGCTGTTTTCAGCGCGGTGATTTGGCTGTAGTTTAATATGAGCAACAGTGAAATTAAATGAAAATGTATCTTGCGTAAGTGTTTGTTGTGCATATGAAAGGTAGAACAGAAAGCTCAGAAATTATTAAAAATATGCCAGGCAGTGCAGTTTAATTATAAAAATCGGCGTGTCAACAAACTTCCACAGCTTCCACAATGAAAAACTGTCGGCAGAGCTGAACTCTGGCTTTGATGGAAGTGCTGTTAATACCGTGTTCCCGTGATAAAAGAGAAGACGGTAACCATACAAAAAGAGATTATTATATAGATTGTAACGTGCTTCGTTCATAATTGCCGAGCGGCAGCCTGTTCTGTAGAACTCACCGCTGCCTAAAATATACGGCTTTATTGAATTCGCTTATTATCCGCCTAATTACAATTGAAACGCAGTATAGCAATTTGAGATTTCGTATCCTGCTCTCCATTCTCGGAGGCGGTTAACATAGGCGTACCGCCTCTGGAGGCAGGCGTCGGTCTTGGGAGAAACGCTTGAATTTCTGTGCCTGTATTCTGTAATTTTATTGTTCTGTAAAACAGAACAATAGCAGTGTATCTCTCCGAAGTGTGTTGTGAGGATTCATGAAGTTAATATGCATAAAGTTCAGAACTGTGCATAATACAGATTCACATGACATTTTTGTTAGTCATATGAGCAAACTGAGATCACATACCCAATTAACCGCCGTCTTGTATCTTCAACTTCCTTTCCCCAATTTGTGTGAACTTACGTAGTTCATGGTTGTTCTCTCAGTTAACCTTTACAGCTCGAAATAGGATATCAGTCTGTTTTTCGATCCACCCGATTTAGATGTATTTATTGATTGACCATATTCATCGCTTCCTTATTTTCAAATGTAAGGAGAGTAGCATACCTGTGCTTCCCTTCACCCTCTGATTTATTTCTGCTCTACCGTCAGTAAAGTTTCTAACAGTGGTAGTCTGTACTGTATCTATAATCGTGTACCTTGCTTTGTCTAAAGGTGAACTCTATGTATTGGAAAACATTGAACGCTAGCAGGAGCTAACAGTTACGGTTTGTTTTGTGCTAGGCACTGTGCTAAGTGCTAAGTACAGGAGATAAATTATCTAAATTTATGACCAAACGAATCCTGGGAGAATGGTCCTAATTTTAGAACCCTACTGTATAAATGGGGTTCTGTTCTTAACACTGTTTTATAAATGAGAACCCTGATGTGTAGAGAGGTTTTAGAAAATTCCTAAGACTTAACACCTAATAAACGAAGGAAGTTCACATGTAGCAGATCTGTTACCAGCGCTTTTCAAAAGATAGGTTATGATGCCCCTCAAATATATTTACAAATCAGTATCATGGCTGTGTTAATAGTATAAATGACATAAGTGCAATGATGGACTCTTACGTTAAAAAATGTAAGTCTTTTTGTCTAAGTTACTTGACGGAGAATGTTCAAACCATAAGGTTCAGTACGTTCTCCTCCTTACACCCTTACCGATTTCTCAAACCTGTGTTATATGTTAGATTGCTTTATAAGCCTATGATATAACGATTTGTCCAGTGTTGTGGTCTTCCTGGACTCTCTAGTTAATATTCTTTTGTATATAGACGAGTCATTGCAATTCCTGTAATAACATACATTTTGCTGACAGGGAACTACTTTTTTGTTGACCAAGACATCTTTATCTTCTAACCTTTAATAATTTAAATGTAATTAGATTATCTGCTTTGCTAATGAGACATTCTTCATGGAGCCTCCTTTGGCTTCCGTATTTTTTTGATTCTTGTTTTCATTTTCCTGGAATCTGTTCTTTTGTTAGTTTGAATATTGGAGTTGACTGAATCGGAATGACTCTCAAATAATAGTGACTTAAAAAAAGATAGGTTACTCCTCACGAAAGTGTAAGGTGGTCCTTGACTGGGAAAGCAGCTGCATATGTTTCAGACTTCTATGTCATTTCTCTGTCATCTTTAACACTTGACTTCATTCTCATGGTCCAGTATGTCCACCTCAGGTTTCCTCCATCATATCACTGTGCACGAGCAAGGAAGAAATGGGAAAGGCAGTGGTGTAGGGGAAGGTTCTCTTTTTGTTAAGGGAAGAACCCAGAGGACTCTTAAACATTTACATTGCAACAGTCAGAACCTAGGCGTAGAGCCACACCTAGCAGCAGAAAGATTGGGAAAACTTTTCTTTAGCTGGGTGACCATTGTCGAACTAAATGCTCTTACATTGTAAGAAGAGATATTAGAGGGTTGCTAGCATCTCTGTACCCTTTTTGAGATCTACAGAACATTTGCAGCTAAATTTTTGTTGATGCGTTTTGGGATAGAAATGTCACAGGCTTCTGTAGGCTAGGTGTAGTCTCTTTAACAATACGTTTTCAGAAAGGAAAAAAAAAATGTAGGTTTCCAGTCTTTCTGCTTTTTGTCAATTTCCTGTGCGAATTACCCCAGACAGAGAGCACACCTGGACATAGAGATTAAACCTGAACACTTTCACCTTCTTTGTACTGGTCTTTATCCTTCAAGATCTCTGACCACAGGAAACTAAAATTAGGCCAGTTGTTGAATATTTACCAGTCAGCACCGATTTTAGCAAGCTGTATTGTCGGTGACAAGTTTGATGGTGGTTTAATTTTTATTCCTCTGTAGATAACCTGTATTTTCATCATAGGAATCTTTTAAAATTATGTATTTTTCATTGGAATTTTCAACACTCTTGTCTCTGTGTTTAGGTCAGTGAACTCAATGTGTCTTTCAATTAAAAGATTAATGGTGTATTTGACAGTCATTTTATTAATTGCCTTAGGTGTTTTCTGTCTTCCTGATCTTTGTCAATGTATCTATATTCCCATAACCAATGCTATCAGAAGTGTGTTACATTTTTTACATATTCATCGTAATTTTGATGGGATTTTGAGGGGAAATGAAATTTAAAATGTGTTCTCAATCCACCCCCATTTAAAACCTCAGAAATGTACACAAATGTTAATAAAGACTAGGGCTTTAAAAATGAGAATATTTACCAGGATTATTTCCAGCTCACCAACTATTTAGGAAGACAGAGGTATTTTGATAATATACTTTCTTTTCATCTGTAATGAGAATAAAAATAGCTAAGTTATCAATTCATTAATTTTTCTTTTATTTTTGCCATTTTTCAAATGTTTAATAATAAAATAATCAATGTATTTTCTATTCTAAAGTTAGACAATGCTAGATTCTCTGAGTAGTTTGAAAAAAAGAGCAAAGTTAAAATGACTGACTATATCACAATCTTTTCCACGCCTGTAACAGTGTGAAAAGCAGGGTGTTTTTTACATGTAAATAAACGTGGTTTGGACCCATGTTTTTCATTCTCGAATAATACTAGAACCTGATCGATAGCTTTATGTTAATAAATCTCTGGACATTGAAAGACTACTTTTAGTTTGTTGGAAGCCACAATGCAGCTGAGCATGGGGCAGCTGAGAGGAGTGTATGTGTACACTGTCAATGTGGTTATGTGTTTATATTTAAAATGTTATTTGTTGTACATTTTTAATGCATTGACCTCATATGAAACTTTACTGATCAGTGTTTAGAACTGTTTCTTGTATATCTCTGTATACACATACACATATGCATCATCTACCTGGGTATGATTTAATTAATTGATTCGTGTTACTGCTTAGCTTTTTTTCATAATGTGCCCACAGTTTTTTCTCCAAAGGCCCTAAGGAACAATGTACGATAAGTAAATAAATAAATAACCAGAAGTTATTATTCTTTGTTGTGATATTTGACATAAATCAAATACTTGGCTGCCCTATAGTCCTAGCCATATATGATGAATGAGGCAGATTATTCCAGTGTCAACATTTCTTCCTTGTGTGTACTCCTCCTTCAGACTTTGAGCCTACTTATTATATCATTACCAGTTCATCAGTTTTTTTCAAAGATGGTGTTGTGTGTCCTTGGCTAACTTTGTACTTGAGAATTATATTTTAGTGGATCTGTGGGAACAAGCCAAAATTTGAGTGAATTCAATAGAAACTAGAAGATATTTTGCAAAGGGGAGAAAATAAGTTGTGTGGTGGCTGTTTGGGAGAAACGGTGTCCCGCACGTTTGTGGTGGTGTTCATTTCATTTTGTTTTGTTTCTCAGTGTGTAAAAAGAAACAGTATATTTTTATGCTCCTGAGAAGAAAGCAGCACAAAATGTGATATCAGTAAGTGAGAACAAAAAACTGCTAGAGCAGTATACGTAAGTGGCCAGATGATTGGGTCTAGAAAATAAAGGGAGGGATTGACTTGGCATGATAACTTTGGCAGTTTATTAAGTTAACAGTTGGAAAGGCAGAGCACGGGGTGCAGATCCTGATAGGTGGGCAGGTGGTAGTGGGAGTCTGCAGAGCATCTTTTCTAATGTTGCAGTTACACCAGCAAAGGGTAAATCAGGACATTCCCTGAAATTAAGGAGAAGGGAGGAGAGTTGGAAATTTAAGAAGAGAAAAGATGTAAAGGAGCCATGTAGGAGAGTGGTAGCTGAAAGGCCTGGAGAGGTGTGACTGTCGGATAGCCTAAAGGTCACTTAAGGTTTGTGCCATCATCATAAGGGAGGCTGATCAGACGCATCCGTGCAGAAATAGAGGTAGACTGCTGGGTTTACCCCCAAAATGGTGCTTTTGCAAGTGAGTTTAAACAGTGAGAAAGGGACAGGAGAGTCGAGGAATTACGTGAAAGAATCATTATTTTGATTGACCATAGTATTTAAGCTGGCTGAGGGCAAGAGGACACCAAATGGGTGGGGGGCAGTGAAAAGGCAATGTGATTTGAAGTTCCTGTGGGTAGAAGGATTGTTGGGGCCTGGGTCTTGCAGGAAGTGATCTCAAATGCCAGTCGGCAATGGTTACAGTGGGATGCGTGAAATTGAGATCATGAAGGATATGCAGATTATTTGAAATGACAAAATCTGTGGTTAATTGCTTATGTAGGGTGAAGAATAAGGTCAATAAGGGAGAGGGCTCAAGGATGTGAGTAGTTAGGGTGTTGGAAGCATTGTCTACAAACATACTGAAATCGAGAATGATTAGGACAGGTGACTTGTAAAGAGGATGACAGGGAATTAGGAACTGAAGTGATCGATAAACAAGGGTGAATTACCCAGGTATTGGTGAGTGACATCAGTGAGCTTCATAACTGGTAATATAAAGTGATTATAATAAGAGTTTTAAGGTTGGGCATTTTTAGGGAAGTGTGAGGGAAAATGCTTTCAAGGGTCTGATGAAGAGCAGGAAAGATACCTATCCTATATCCAGAGCCAGTGGTTCAAGATCTTTTCAGGGGTATGGAGAGCAGTCACCACTTGAGAAGGCTGTGCAGAAACATTGACCTCTCCGGCAGAGTCAAGTTCAGTCAATGTTTTAACTTTTCTCTGTATATTTAAAAAATATGAGTCACACTTTCCTCCTTTTCAACGTTCTTGCCCCTGCCTTCTGCCTCATACCTTCCATACTTTTGTATACTTTTCTGCGGCGATGTTGTGTGATCAGAGACATATGTTGCCAGAGGGTATGACCATGACTGGTCTTCTGGACTTGGAAACTTTTCATTCATCTCAGTGTCTCCTGTATGAGGTTTATTCCTGTTTTCTGTCCAAAGGGCCCACATTCTCTGCTCCTTCTCTAGCCAGATGTTTCTCTTGCCTGCTGTTTGGTAGAAGTAAGTGAGGGGGTCAAGAATCTAACTAATAAGCCTGGCTGCCCTTCCAAACAAGCCTCGCAGGGCTTTTCCCTTTTCCCAAGATTTGCCACATTTTAGTTTAGAGCAACTCTCACAGCAGACAGTATTGCTACAAAAATCTAAGAGTATGTCCAGAGTTTAGTACCAATCTTCTTATTGAATATATGCCAAGCATTCTGCTAAGCAGTTTGTATGGAGTTAACCATTTCATCCCCACATCAGATCTTTGAAATAAATCCTGTTATTATTCCCAGTTTGTAGAAGAGGATAGTGTCAGAGTCCAAACAATTTTACCAAGGTGAGAATATAAAATAATTCACCCAGTCCCAGACAGTTTGGCCATAGGGTCCATGCCTTATCCACCATGATTTACTACCAAGATTCAATGAGAGACTATTCTGTATTTCTCCTTTTCTGTAATCTGAGTTAGACGTTTGTCCCCTTTGTGTCTCCCACTTCAGAAATGATTCCTCATTTCTTCACCTGTCTTTCCTTGGTGATTTTCTAGTGTCTTTGGCCTTTTCTGTGGGGTGATCTTCTAATGTATTTTTAGAAAAGGCATAACTATTAATGGGTAAAGTGTTTTTTAACAGTTATCTACATTAATCATATAAGTCTAGCTGCAACACTGGTGTTAACGTTTTCAGCACTGCTAATTATGGCTGTTTCCATTGTTTTAATTTTTGTCCCTTCTGGTTGAATGTGAAAAGAATCCAGGGTAAATCTGAATTCTCTTAAATTATAAGCAACATTGTGTTTATGTCTACATTGGTATTTTTTTTTCCTGTAGTAAAGCTCCAAAGATTTCATTAGACCTTAGACTTGTAAACCACAAAAGACATTATATAGGGAAAACATGTCCCTAAATACACATATAGTACCATACTTCATTTTGTAAACAAAATGGGAAACTGAAACTTGTATACAGACCTAGCTACATGAAATGAAAAATATTTTCCATTGGATTTACCATTGGGAATGAGAGTAAAAAGAGATCAGTAAAAGCAGAAAAACGCTAAATCCTAAATCTTGCAAATATATAGAACAACAAATGAACATTTCTCATGTCCTCATAAATATAATGTTATTTACAAATCACATAAAGCACATAAGGTAGCTCTAATGGTAATAAATATGTATTATCATTCTAAATCAAGCCATAACTAATGGATACCCAGGGAAGGGTTAGTTTATACTGAGGCTAGGTCTTGCAAATGAAAAGCTATTTAAGTGCTAAAATCAATTGACTATATCATACCATGTTTTCTGATGGGAATAGTGCACAAAAGATGCCTGGAAGTTGTTTGTTACAATGGCTAAATGAGATTGTACCTCTGGTTATTATCAACCCATGCATTCATCATTATAAACCACTTCATTTTTATTTTATTGTATTGATTTACCTTAGCACCCAAGACAGTCTGTACTCCTACAAAATTCAGAAAACATTGATTTACTTAAATTATTCAATACTTTACTATACGGCTGTTATGTCATTTAACATTTTAGACAAATCAATACAACATTTTTAATTGCCTGTCACATACCTAAGGTGTCACAAATGTGTTTTGCTGGAATCATTAGTTTGCCCTATGTTGATGACAGTTTTATAAATCAACTAGTTTAAAACAATAACGTAGCATATGTGGGGAAAAAGTACTAGGATATGAAATGAATAATTGAAACTAGTTGGAATATATAACACTGCCGAATACTTTATTAAGGTTATAATAATTCCATTTCTCAAATAGCTGAAAGGTATACTGCTGTCTTCTGTGGACGTTGTATATGAATTTTTTTTTTCTTTAAAACACTGCATAAGTATAATGGACGAGATGGTAAGTAAATTCAATGTAGTGTTTTCTATTTTGAGAAATCTGCTGTAGAGAATTTTGCCTGCATGGCAGAGGAATCATTGTAATTGTGAAGAAAGATATACTTCAAATGATAGTTTGCTATTTTTGTACATTAGAAGAGACCAAAAAAGCTGATATTTAAGATGGTGAAATGAACTTATACAGCAAGATGTTTATCTAAAAGTGTTATGTGAACTTGCCTATCTTCTTTCTGATCATTTTGGAAAGTTGTGAATGTCGGGCTCATTCTGCTACCTAGAAAATAAGCCATATATGGGCAAGGATTTATGCCGGTTTTACTTATTTGCTATATGTGTAATATAGAGTAATATACCTGTCACATTCCTGACATATAATAGGTAATCAGTAAATATTTGTTGAATAAGCAGTGGATCAAAAAGCATAATTTCTGTTTCTGTACACCAATTATTTAATTGGTGTACTTGCACAAACCACTTGAGGAACCTATACTTGTATTTTCCTAATATCTTAAGTAATACTGAGTTAAATGAAATATGTGCAACATAAAGATAAATGTCAAGTTTAAGTGGACACAGTGACCATATTACATTGAACCCAGAGTAACGACTGCTAAAATATCACCCCATATATTATAGAATAATGAGAAATATATATATATATATATATATATATATCTCAGAGTCCTAAGAAGGAAATAAGTCACCCAAAGTTATAGCAACCAGAAGTTAACAAGGTAAACACCACTGGTATTTTGGAGAATCATTTTGCATATGCATATGAGTTACTGTGTTCCAGTGACTTTCCTGTCAGCTCTGTCTAATACTATCAAGTATTAGAATATGTTTATTATTACCTAGTTTAAGAACAGGAATATTGTATGCTTGAAGGGTTTATATTGTATGAATGAGTGTGCTGTTATAATTACCATAATTATTTACTTACTGATCTTTATACTGTGTATAAGGCATTTATCATGATCCAGAAACAGTTGTAGATAATTTCTTGAAATTGAAGAACTTCGCATCTTGGAAGGAAAATTACAAATGAACTTTAAAACAAAAGTGTGTTGAAAGTGATAAACTACAGGAAGAAAGTGGTGTAGGAATATAAACTGTGTTAATGCTTCTAAAACCATATGTGGTAAAGGACTGTTTTCCCCCAATGTGTCATAAGCAAATACTTTTGGGAAAATCCAATAAAAAAGTGAAATTCTAGAAAAATGAAAATAAAACATATAAAATGTCACAAATTATAATGATTAGATTTAGCAGAGACAAAAGTGTATTTCAATAAATACATCAAAACAAGTGTGGCATAAAGGAGAAAATATTCACAAAATATGTACCTCTTGATGGTTGAAATAAGCATATTGAAGATAAGAGAATCACTATTGCATTTGTAACATTGTGTCATCACACAGCAAGGGTAATCGGAAATTTGTGAATGAAATAGCAATTCACTGTATAGAATATCTTTAGGCCGGTTTTAAACAGGTGTATCAAAAAAAAAAAAACAGGTGTATCATTATTTAAAGTCTTTAATGTGATAGTGTGCTTGCTGTTTAATTGTTAATTTATCTAATCTAGAGTGGGTTTTCAACCTCACCACTTGCAAGAGATAATACTTGCAAGAGATAATTTAACCTCTAAAACTCTTAAAGTCTTTGAAAAACACTCATGTTAGAGAAGACAGTGTCAGAGATGCATGTTGACAAAAGTGGGCGAACAGATTATAAAGCAAGTTCAACATGTTCATTTATAATTTTTATCCAGTTGTATTTAGAAAGTTATGCTCTATTTTTGAAATTAATTTACCTTAAATTTTACAGTGTAAATCTATTAAATTTAAATAAGATTTTTGATTAAATTTTTAAAAATTGGATTCAAATTTATGAATCTCTTATTGTTGGATCTACTTAATAGAAAATAAAATCCAAAACTTTATATTAAGTTCATAACATGATTGGTGATGACTTTCAACTGAGATGATGACCTATTTCACTGATAATTGTCGTTAAATTATGAAATATGTCATAACAATTCCTAGGAATGTTTTTCTTCCAAACTTCTAACTTTCCTTTGTCCTTGGATTTTATCTGCCATTGAAAAAAGCACGTGCATTCCTTCTTTGTATGGAAGGATTAAAATCATTAAACAATAGCAAAGGTATGAGGCAGATTAGCAAGTTTGACTGTCCAGTTCACATCTTTAAAGATTTGGGAACAAACTGGTCCTGCAGAAACACTAGGAGTTTGTTCTGTACTTCAAAATTCACAACTGAACTTTTGCCTTGAAAAACATCCTACTTTAGCATGAATTAACATTTGTTTATAATCAGTTTTTATATTATTACCTAGTAGAAGAAAAATTGAATTTAATACCTGTGACTAAACATGTTTAGTTTCTGTGACTCATTTTTCTCATGCCGCCAAAGAAAGTAATGTTTGATTTACATGTTGGTGTGACAGTCTTAATCTGGTACAAGCTACTGCCATTAAAACATATTCCTAACATGACTTAAAGTCCAGCTCACATCTTACATCTTAGTTATATAGCTCACAGCTAGTTGTGTTTGTTGGCAATGGATTTAAAAAAAAAGATTTCTTACTTCATATCACCATTACATTAAAATAATGATTACCAGTACCTATATTCACAATATCAGTACATTTAAGTTACAGTTAAGAAGATTTTTTGGCTTTATTTGCTCAAAGTTGGTCTTTTGTATCTTTGGCCAACACCTGACTATGTCCAAGTGTAGCGCCATTGGAAAGCATCCTGTGACCTTCCTTCTTATAGCAGATTCACCTGACATTTATAATCATCATCTTCAGTAGTGTCTTTCAGTATTGTCGGGGCAAAGGTATATGTTTATATATTAGTTCGTTGGTCTTAGAAAATCAAAGTGCTGCTTTATAAGAAAAGCCGCAAAACACTAATATTTGTATGTGAAATATATAACTGCTTCTCTCAGCTTTTTTATTCAAGTCTTTCAGATAATCCTCTTATTTTTAATTTATTTTCTTTAATAGTTTGGATGTAAGTGCTGATTAAGTTTTGATGATCTCATTGCTTCACTAGCCAGTAAATCTCTGCAAATGAAACACTGGCTTTCTTGCTGCAGCGAGTTTTAGGTACAAAACTGAACTCAGTACTAATGAAACCAGAACAGATAATTTGGGACTGTAGTGTTTTCAGAGTCCTTTCCAACATTATTATTTGGTTTAATAATACTGTTATTTGGTTTAATAATATTTCGCAGAAGAGTTATGTCTTTTTTTCAGGAAAAAAATTCTAGTGAAGCTTGTTTCACCATCTCCAGATTGGGGTTAAAATACACATTTCAGTTTCCTAATTTATCTAATAATGTTAAATAATAAATTTTAAAAATATATTTTATTAAAACTTCAACTTGTAAAACTAGTATTTCTTGCAAAACACGATTAGCAGAATATCATTATTCTTTTGTCTGTAATCTAGAAATATATCAGAAAGTGGAGAAATTTCAAGGTAAATCTACTCATCATATTGCATTTGAGTTGTGCTATCATTGTCATTCGGTGGGGAAAGCAAAGATGTATTTGCTAATGATATCTATTCAAAATATTGTCTTCCTGACTTTTGAGGTGTCCTGGCCAGAATGATATCCTATAGGCATACTCCTTAGGTAATATTTTATACGTTGTTTAATTAAATTGTTAAGATATTGGATATACGCTAGAAATATTATTATATATTTACAATTGTACCTAACAGTTTTTTCCCATCCCATGTCATGTATTCTGTTACACTTGTTCCCACTGCACACCTTTTGTTCATGCTTCTACCCAGAGCTCTCCACAACTCTTTGCTGTGGTAATCACTGTTTATATTTTACATATTAGGTTAAATATTTCCTTGGTGAGGCATAATTAAAATTAAGTGAATTCTTTTTTCGTTCCCCAAACACCCTATCCTGTATCTTTGTAGCACTTACTCCAATTTCAAATTATATATCTATTGTGTATTATTTATAGTCATCAGTAAAGTTAGGGATCATGTCTCATTCATCATTATGTATATGGTTTTTGACATGCTGGCTATACATTGGAGGTCTCTAATGGTTACATGTTTAATGAGTAATTGGATATTATTACCAGTGATTACATAGGTCAAATATATAACTAAATGCTTTTTGGACTTTTCCATGGAGTCCACCCTTCTCACACTCTCAACTGGATGATTTAAATAGCTTTGTTACTGTGTTTCTGTTTGCATTTGATCCACTAGAATCAATTTTATGTCCAATAAAGTTGTCTTTTTAAAAAGAAAGCCAAATTAAGTCGCTTTCCTCTGAGAATTTTCTTACTGAATGTAATTGAAATGATTGACAAGGCCATTTGTAAGTTGATCACTGTCTAATTCTCAGAAATAATTTATTGCCACCTTTCTTCAGGCTCACTATTTCATGCACACTGGTTTTCTAATATTTTTTTATACACACTAACGGTTATTCCTCCATAGAATAAGTAACAGGTAGTTCAGGCCAAACTTACAGAACAAATAGAACAAAATATTCAGTGATTCACATCAAATAGAAATTAATTTCTCTCTCACGTAACACATTGGCGTAGGCAAAGGATCCTTCCAACTTGCTGATCTGATAGCTTCCTAGACTTTCCGTTGCTTAAGCTAGCCATCAGCACAATATACGAGTTCCAGCCCTCAGGAAGAAGAAAGCAGAAACCAGATGCTTACAGGGCATGCTCTGTAAGTTAAACATATTTCCATTCATAGCCCATTGGTTGCTCATTTCACAGGGCCACCCCTAACAGTGTGGGGAATGTGGATACGTGTCCTGCTTAAACTTGGAGGAAGAGGTTTTATTTATTAAAAGGAGAAAAAGAATGCTAGGGAAAACTAGCTGTCTTGGTTACAAGGTCTTGGCATTTGTTACTTCCTTTGCCTAAAATGGTTGGACTGCAGATTTTAAAATGCTTAGTTCCTAGTTACCATTCAAGTTTCAAGTAAAATTAATCTCCTTAGGTAAGTTTAACAACCAAGTGCACGTGGTCTCCATCATTACTGTTCATTAAAATTTTTTTTCATAGCACTCATCACTACCTGAAAATATCTTGTCCAATTATTGATGTACTTTTCTATTTGTATGTTTAAATGCCCTGTTCTCTTTCTGCTTCTCCATCAAAATGAGTTCAAGTAAGCCCCTTGAGAACAGGAATTTTGTCTGCGTAATGCTCTATGTCTGTGCTTTCTGCATCTAGAAAAATACCTGTCGCATAACTCTCAAAAAAATATGGAATGAGTGAATAGAATGACACAATTTTATGACATATGAATATTCACTTTTCTCTTTCCTTTCATGCTTGCATGAGACAGAGATGTATATAACAGTAGCTAAAAATGTAAAATAGTATACTGATGTAACACACAGAATCAGAAGCAATTCAGTCTATATTTTAAAGATATTTTTATTTTTATGTACATACAAGATGTAATCAGTTCTTAAAGTACTATGATTCATAGCAATATATTATCTTAACATTATATCTCAACTTATTTTTGTACAATGCGACTAATTATCTAAGGAACTTCTACCTAAATATTTCTCCCAGAAGGTCACATGATTCCTGTATGACATGCATTTCCATTACCAATAGCATAGCTACTGTGATAAACAAATGCAGTCACATCTAGTGCCATTAACATAGAGGGATTGATGGCTATCATAAGAACAACTAAAACTTAGGCTAAGGATACTATATAGAAGGTGTGACCTTTTAGTAGTTTTGAAGGAGAAACAAATTGTACGTAGAAGAAGAGCACTTTAGAAAATAGAATTGTACTTGTAATTTCTAGAAGTAAGAATGACCTGCCTTATGTAGCCTCAGATGATCAAGGAGAATCAGTCGTTGTTGGGCTTGAAAACATTTTTCTTTCAAATGCCTTTTTCAAAAGCACAGCTACTTTTGTTCTATTAACTTCCCAATTTGCAGAGTCTAGACTTTGATCCTAAAATATGATATTTCATCACTAGTATCGCTCTATGTTTCTGGTTAACTCTTTTAATTTTTTTTGTTTGTCAAGGGCAAGCTGAACATTAATTAATTTCATTTGCATTAACATTATCTCTAAATAATTGGATTTGGTGTGATCCCATTACCAGATTCCCTTACATAGGACAATCTCATTAACAGCCCCCCCCAAGATGTCACTTTAGATCCATTTGGTAACAGAGATACAGACATAAACTCATTACATGATGCACTCTCCATTCTTAAACTGACGAGGTTTGCTTTTGTTGTTTGAAAGCAATATGCCTGAAATCTAGTATTTCTGCAGAGGATAAAGAAAATTATTTTCAAAGAGAAAAAGTTTATAAACTGAAGGAAAGAGAAAAGGAAGGAAGAAAGCAAAAGAGAAAAAAGCAAAGGCATAAATTATTCCTAATCACATTACACAATACTATTTATTAAAAGTTATAGAAACATTTGTGCAGGCTTTGGTTAACCTCATAGAGCTATTTATTATCATTCAAGGCAATTTAATTTTTTTTTTTTTTTTTTTTTGCGGTACGCGGGCCTCTCACCGCTGCGGCCCCTCCTGCTGCGGAGCACAGGCTCCGGACACGCAGGCTCAGCGGCCATGGCCCACGGGCCCAGCCGCTCCGCGGCACGTGGGATCCTCCTGGACCGGGGCACGAACCTGCGTCCCCTGCATCGGCAGGCGGACTCTCAACCACTGCGCCACCAGGGAAGCCCAATTAAATTTTTTGAAGATAGAAAAATATAAATACTTTGTCATTTATTGTCATTTCTATTGAAACTTGTCTTCTCCCTCCAAAAAATTAATATGAAGTGTGCATCTCTTAGTTGGATTTCTGGTAAGAAATTAGCAATACACTAAGTCTGCTGAATATATTTGGTTAGTAAATCTAAGGTGTTTCCTCACTCCAGTGTCCTCTTCTTACTGAACTATAAGGATATAAGTGGTGATTGGGTAGGAGTCCATTGGGGGTGGCCAGTACTCGGGCAACCAGAGAACAAAGCTTCTTTATTTGCCCTGTACTAGCCTGGCGTTGATCCAAACTGAAGTGCTGTGGGCCAATTACAACTGATGTTACAGGCAGTTTTCCTGGCATGCTCTTCTATTACCAAGCCCGTAGCGAATCTGCATTTCATGCCTTGGGAACTTTTATGTGGGCAGAAAGCAAGAAGTGTAGGAAGATGAGGGTTTTTAATCCATTGTTTAATATGTAAGTTTTGTTTACAAAAACAGTCGTACTGTACTGGAGAACAGCAGTTCCTGCCTCGCTCCTTCAGATCTATGATTTTCACTCCCCAGAGGCAGTCCTATGCAACTCATTCATCGATTTCTTCTTGCATATTCATTGTATTTCTGGATACTGTTATAGCCGATATTACCATTTCTAGATTTCTCCATTGGTAAACCAGTTGACTGCTGACCATGAAAGATGAGAATATAATCTCCTTATTCAACGTCCTCTTACCCATTTCCCTCACCATATACTCTTCCCAGTACTCTTGTATCTCAATTTCTGGTTCAGTATTTAGTGATTACATCTTATGGTTATACATCGTTATAAATGTTATTTAACCTGACTCCTATCATTTCCTGTGATTACATTTCCCATTTAGGACAGCCTTTGGTTTTCTTAGTGCTAATAATTACCTCATTTGGTTGTGGGCAGGTTTTCTTTCTGCCTATTGCTGATTGATTAACCCAGACTTTCTAAGAGAACTGTGAAACTCTTCTCAAAATGCTCAGGTAACTTTATCAGGTAAACTACCAATTCCAGTATTTTTTTCTTGGACTCATTGTTCCTTAAAACACTCTTGTCTTCATCTTGCAGTTTGAATTGGTTGTTTTCTAGACCTGCAGAACAGCTGTTGTAATGGAACTTCTTTTTACTATGCTCATGGGAAGTCTTATACCTTTTTACTATGTTCAATACTTGTTTCCTGGTTCCCACATTTTTTCTTTTCATGGTTAACTTTTATAGGTTTTATGAAACATACTCTCCAGTAGCTTCTTGAAAAAAACAACAGATAAAGGTAAACATTTTGAGGCCTTGCTGTCCTTAAATGGTCTTTATATTCTTTGCTCTTTTGGTTAACGTTGATATAGATATTTTGGTTAAAATATTGAATTGATTGATATTTTGGTCAAAACGGCAGTTATTTAGTATTAGCTTTGTAAACAGTCACTTCGACTTGCTCTCAGTATTCATTTGCCTCATTTCCCCCTCCCCCCTTTTTTTCCTTTGGGTTATCAGTGTGCTTATCAAAAAAAAATCAATTACGTACCCATTATCAGATTTGGTTACTATAGAAAGACTTTGAATAACAGTGGCTTAAATCAAAGAGAAATATTTCTCTCTTCACAAACTGTCTAAATATTGTCATTTGAGGGCTGACATGCTAGCTCTATAGCATTAGGCGTTTAGTTTATCCACTCTTATTTCTCTATCGTCTTCCTCACATGGCTTCTATTTTATTGTTTGTCATGGCTGGTCCAGCCACTTGAGCACGTGCCAACCAGCCCGAAGAGGAGAAAGGGAGTGGACGATTCATCCCCTTTAACAGCAGTCGCAAGAAGCCACACATACCAGTAGTCTCATGGGCCAGAAGATGTGGTTCTTCTTGTCCTCTGAATGCCCCTTTGCGTAGCATTGTGGTATTTTTTTCAGGAATGCATTTTCCTTTTCTGTGTTTTAAGATTTACTTGAAATTTTCACCCAAAAACTCTGCCTGTTTCTTCTGAATTCTTTTTTGCTCTTGGTATGGGCACATATATGGTGATCTCTGGATAACTATTTATAATTAAAAGTGAGGCACTCAGGTGGCAATTGGGGGCGTTTTGTGGATAGGTCTCACTTATAAAGAGTTTTACCATAGGGTAATTAGTAAGAGAGTCTGTTACTCCACTGGGAAATCCTGAAGTGTCATTATTTTTTCACATTTGGTCTGTCCACTGCCCAGAAAAAATCCTGGTAAATATGTTGAGGAAGAGAGCAGAGGGGTATCACCATGCACTGTGCAGACATGCATTAATCTTTTTTTTTTTAACATCTTTATTGGAGTATAATTGCTTTACAATGGTGTGTTAGTTTCTGCTTTGCAACAAAGTGAATCAGTTATACATATACATATGTTCCCATATCCCCTCCCTCTTGCGTCTCTCTCCCACCCTCCCTATCCCACCCCTCTAGGTGGTCACAAAGCACCGAGCTGATCTCCCTGTGCTATGCGGCTGCTTCCCACTAGCTATCTATTTTACATTTGGTAGTGTATATATGTCCATGCCACTCTCTCACTTCGTCCCAGCTTACCCTTCCCCCTCCCCATATCCTCAAGTCCATTCTCTAGTAGGTCTGTGTCTTTATTCCCATCTCATGCATTAATGTTTAGTTTCACCCCACTGCTATGTGTAGTTCTTTGAGTCCAGAGCTTTACTGATCCAACTCTCTCAGAGAGTATATTTCCTCTATTCTGCTGGAGTGGGAAAAGTACGTTTTCTTGGCAGTAAAGCCTTGGGGGGAAAAAATCTGGGGGCCCCAATCATAGTGTTTTCAGTCCCAACCCTCATATTCCAGCCTTCAGAAGTAGTTGTTGCCTCCAGAGTTCTAGGTCTTCTGGTTTTCTGTGGGATAAATCAGCTAGTTTATAATTGGCTCCATGCCCTTAAGGATTATCTTTCTCTCTCTGTTAAGTAAGTTGCCGCTCATCTGTCCATTTTCTATATGTAAAGATTTGTTGACTTTTATTATCTTGTACTTGTCACCTTTTCAGTCCTTTCTGTCCTTGTTGGAATACAATTTAAAGTTTTTATTTTCTTTATTGTTGTAATAGTGAAATTTGAGGAGGGACCAGAGAGAAAAATGTGATCATTGCTGTATATGTGAGTGGAAGTTCCCTAAGCTTACTTGTAGAGTACCTTTGAAGGTAATAAAGTAACAATTTCTACTGTAAATAACAAAAGAGAGGAGTAGAGATTTTTTGTTCCCAAAGAAGACTCATGCCCAACTCCGTGTCTGCTTTCCAGTGAGCTGGCAAACTGTTGAGATGGCATCTATTTGAGATACCTTGAGGCTGAATCTTACGTAGCTGAGCTCACAGTCTCAGCAAGAGGAACAGAACACAAATCAGGGAGGCCAAGAAAGACTTCAACAATGAGGACATGAGCAGTGACCACCATGGCCAAATAAATGAGGTCATTCTCTAATTTAGCCATCCAGGGAGAGGAAGGGTCCTTCTGAGACACCCTGCCTCTGTCAGAGCTGTTAAACTAGATGCCACCTAGAAACACAGATCTTTGATGAAGTACTGTCCTTTGTCATTACTGCTAAAGATCTTGGCCCTAATTTGTCACAGGACTCATAACACTTGCTTTTCTGTGTGTGTTTTGCCAAATTTCTCCTACTAAGACTTTACTTTCTACTTCACTAGAAGCAGGATTAATCTGAATTACTGATTATTTAAAAGTGTGATAGTGAAATATGAGAATTTGGTCACTCTTTCTGAAATACTTTAATAATTTGTTTTTTTCCTTAATTTACCTCAATTTAAAATGATAAAAGGTAACCAGTTCTTTTTTTATGATACAGCCATAATTATGGAAAAAAAGCACTAAACATATTGCCCTGAATGTGGCTGGTTACATTAGAATGTACTTGGTGTATTAGTTACTTATTTCTGCTGTAATAAATCACTACACGTTAGTGGCTTAAAACAACAGAAATTTATTGTTATTATTCTGCAGATCAGAAATCTAAGAGCAGTCAGCAGGGCTGCATTCCTTTTGAATACCCTAGGTGGGAAGGGAGGGTAGGGGAACTTTATCTGTTCCTTTGCCTTTTCCAGCTTCCAGAGACCATCATCGTTCCTTGCCTCAGGATCCCATCCTTACATCATCCAGACCTCTGCTTCAGTCATCATTTCTCCTTCTCTGACTCTGACTTTCCTTCTTCCATGAGAACTCTTTTGATTACATTGGGCTCACCCAGATAATCCAGGATAATCTTCTCATCTCCAGGGTTCTTAATTTAATTACTGCAAAGTCTATTTGCCATGTTAGGTAACATAATCACAGGACATGAACATCTTTGAGGGACCATTATTCTGTCTACCACACTTGGAATCATGAAATTATCTCAATTATTAGATCTAATTACAATACTTAGTGTGTTCTAATACACACACACACACACACACACACACACACACACAGCATTCCAAAGACTGAACTCTATCCTATTTTCCAGTAGACTAACATTTTTCTTTCAATCTATTGAAGGATTTCATCCCAGAGAACAATGACTGTCATTTAAAACAATTCATTCACAAGAGGGTGTTTTAAGGTGTGTGTGTGTGTGTGTGTGTGTGTGTGTGTGTGTGTGTGTGTGTGTGTGTGTGTTAGTAGAAATGACAAATCTTGGAGAAATCTTGTACTTCCTTTTGGATACAATACCAAACATGCTGTTTCTATACTCTCTTAAAATCTTGTATGAGTTGATAATTGGCATGTTAAGTGTATCTTTTCTACTAAGAAACTTGTTTGGGTTTATTCAGCTGATTTTTTGAGTCTTTTGCCAATCAATTACAAATAAAATTAACATATAGTTACTTGGTTAAAATGACTATTGAAAAATTAGATATTTGTGCAATTTCAGCTGCTAAGATGACAGAAAAATGATAGCAAATTGAATGTGTATCTGTTAATTATACTAAGTCTGACAGTTTAAATTGTAAACTCAATGAGCTTTCTATGTTAATTGAATATGCCAGCGAGGTATTTAGCCCTTCTTGGAGTGTTGTAATTTCAGATACTTGGTCACCTTTTCAGACCGTTTCGTTTTGGAACATACATCCAGAATGCAGTTAAGATGTACTTTGAGGGATTGTTAGGCATATACCATGAGAAATTTTAGAACATACAGAAAATTCCAGAGCCACTTACTTTTGTATTCTTAAACAAGCAAGGACTTACGTTGTATAAGAAAAAAAAAAAATCCACATAGGCCTTTGTGAACCCTCAGCTCAAGTGCTTTGTTAGTTTTTAAAAACTTTTTGAAAATGGGATTCCCAATTTACTTGATTCTTTTCTCTGGCATTCTTTAAACTCCTCCTCTCTCCTGGATCACCTCAAAACAAAACACCTGCTTTCAACTTAGCTGTAGAAACAAAAATTATTAAAGCTCACTAGACTAAAATAATACTTCCTAAAATAAATTTTATTTTTGTCTTTTTATATCACAAAAGAACATGTGAATAGTGTTACCCAAGGGTTCTGGTTTGAGTTCACTGATAATCTCTTTATAACACAGTGCCAACAAATAAACATAAAAAAAACAACTAAGGAAAGTAATATGAAAGTCACAATAAAAATTCACCAACCAAAAATTCTTTATGTTTACATATTGAGGTTTTCACCACACAGTCAGGGTGTCAAAAGGAAATTTCTCTCTTAGTTTAAATTTTTGAAACAATAGGATGTCAGAACAGTTTAAATAAATCAAATACAAAACTGTAAGAGTGCATTGAAAAATTTAATATTTTACTGACTGCTCAGTCAGAGGTTAGCAGCTAAGTTTTCTCTACACTTTTATTTGTACTAAATTTATTGAGTCAAAGACAAAAACAAAAAAAGAAAAAAAAAGAGGAAAGGAAGGAAAATCAATATCCTGAGCTGTATATAATGCAAGTTTGAGATATTGAGTTCATGGCTTATCAATTCCTGACTAGTAGAAGTTTCTTACTTCATTTTTTGTGAATGGTTTTATAACTAAATGTGAACATAGATGAATCTAACATCCCAACAGGTTAATTGCTCAGCAGAATTAAAGCATTCAGACATTTATGACTGCAACTAAATTACTTGACTTTCAAAAGATAAAATTCAGTTAGTTTTTGGTAAAGATTAAAGCATATGTGGTTCCCTTGCCTTTCTTTTTCATCCTCTAGGAGAGCTCAACCTGAGTTGATGGGCTTGGAGATACTCTAGTCAGAAATTTCTGGGTCTTCCCATTCTTAGGTTTTTATTTCCTAGCAACCCAAGAAACGACATCATTAACTTTCTAGCTCCAAAATAAGGTTTATTCAGAAGGCAGACCAAACTGTGGCCTGCCATTGTAAATGTGGCTTGCCAAAATGCACACTCATTTCAGTCTCCCTCTGTCGAACTTTTTCATATATGAATAATTAGGTGGAAATAAATGTTAAGTGGTATAATTTTTTCTCCATGCCCATATGGCGTTAAAAAAAATAAACTTTGGACTGACTTCATTAAGATAGCCGAATCTGAGGAGAACAAATTTTAAAAAATGAAAAAAGAGTAAAGAAAGCCTATGTGAACTATGGGATAACATTAAGAGAAGCAGTCTGTGAATTATTGGAGTCCCAGAAGGAGAAGAAAGGGAGAAGGGAGCAGGAAGCTTATTAAAGCAATAATGACTGAGAACTTCCCAAATCTGTGAAGAGATTTGGCCATCCAAGTTCATGAAGCTTATGGAACTTCAGACAAATACCACTGAAAAAGATCTTCTCTCAGACACATTGTAACAAAACTGTCAAAAATCAAAGACAAAGAGAATTTCTTAAAAGCAACAAGAGAAAGGAAGCTCATAACGTACAGGGGAAATCCCACCTATAAGACTATCAGTTGATTTCTCAACAGAAATCTTACAGGACAGGAGAGGATGGGATAATACATCAGAGTGCTGAAAAAAAATTCTTTTCAACCAAGAATTCTTTACCCAGAAAAGTTGTCCTTCCGAAATTAAGGAAATAAAAAGACATTCCCAGACAAACAAAAGACGAAAGAGTTCATCACCACTAAACTTATCTGACAGGAAATGCTGAAAGGAATTTTTTCAAGCTGAAATAAAAGGATGCTAATGAGTAACATGAAAATATGTGACACATTGGCAAAGATAAGTATGTAGTCAAATTCAAAATACTATAATACTGTAATACGGTAGTGTGTTAACAACTTAACTCTGCAAAAAGGTTAAAAGACAAAAGTATTAAAAATAACTATATTTGGTTAATATAATAGTTGGTTAATGAATGTAAAATATAAAAACATAAATTATGACATTACAAGTATAAAAGGGAGAGTAAAAGGGTAGAGTTTTTGTATGCGATCCAAGTTAAATTGCAGTTGGTGTAAAATAGACTGCTGTATCTATAGTACATTCTGTAAAGCCTCAAGATAGCCACAAAACAATACATACAGTAGATACACAAAATATAAAGAGAAGGGAATCAAAGCATACCACTAGGGAAAATCATTAACTCACAAAGGAAGGCAGTAGCAGGAGAAGAAGACAGAAACAACAGAAATACAAAACAGTCAGAAAACAATAAGATAGCATGAGTAAGTCTTACCTCTCAGTAATGAATCTCACAGTAATTGGATTAAACTAGCCAATCAGAAGGCGTAGGATGTCTGAAAGGATAAAAATAAGACCCAACTATATGTTGCCTACAAGAGATTCAGTCAGTTTGAAGGACACAACAAAAAGGCTCAAAATGAAGATGGAAAAAAATATTCTATACAAGTTAAACCTGAAAGAGACCAGGACTCTCTGTACTTCTATCAGACAAGACAGACCTTGAACCAAAGACAGTAACATGAACACCTACATTAAGAAAAAATATATCTCAAATAAACAAATAGTTTTACACTTTGAGGAATGAGAAGAAGAAACTGAGCAGAAGGTTAGCAGAATGAGGGAAGTAGCAAGGATCAGAGCGGAAATAAATGCAGTAGAGACCAGAAAATCAGTAGGAAAAAATTCAATGAAACCAAGAGCTCATTTTTTAAAAAGATAAAAAAATATGGACAAACTCTAGCTAGGTTAAGAAAAAAAGAAGACTCAAATGAGAAGTGAAAGAGGAGGCATTACAACAAATATCACACAAATACATAGGATCTTAACAGAGTACTATGAAAAATTATATGCCAACAAATTGGATATCCCAGAAGAAATGAACAAATGTGTATAAAGATACAAAGTAACTACACTCAATTAGAAAGAAATAGAAAATCTGAACATATCAGAAATTACTAAGGAGATTGAATCAGTAATCAGAAAGCTCCCAACAAATAAAAGCCCAGGACTGAATATTTCTCAGGTGAATTCTATCAGACGTTAAAAGAAGAATTAATACTAATTTATCTTAAACTCTTCCAAAATGTAAAGAGGAGGGAACTCTCCCAAACTCATTTTACAAGGCCAGCATTACTCTGCTATAGGGTAAGGACACTATGAGAAAAGGGAAATAAAGGCTAATAAAGCCTGATGAATACAGATGCAAAAATTCTCAAAAAAAAATAAACTGAAATCAACATGACATTTAAAGTTCATACACTATGATCAAGTGGGATTTATCCCTAGCATGCAAGGATAGTTCATCATACTTAATTCAATTGATATACCGCATTAATAGAATGAAGGATAAAAATCATATGATCATTTCAGTAGATGCATAAAAAGCATTTGACAAAATTTAACATCCATTCATACTAAAAACTCAATAAATTGAGTATAGAAAGGACATGCTTCAACATAATGAAGGCCATATATGACAAGCCCACAGCTAACATTATCACAGTGGTGACAGGATGAAAGGTTTTTTTTGCTAAGATCGGTAACAAGACAAGAATGCCCACTCTCATAACTCTTAGTTAACATAGTTCCGGACAGCCTAGACTGAGCAATTAGGCAAGAAAAAGAAATAAAAGGCACTCAATCAGTAAAGAAGTAAAATTTTCTGTTTTCAGGTGATATGCTCTTATATATTTGGAAGATCCTAAAGATTCCATTAAAAAAAATCTGTTCAAATTAATCAACATTCATTAAAGTTACAAGATACAAAATCAACATACAAAAATCAGTTGTGTTACTATACACTAACCACAAAATATCTGAAAAGGAAAGAAAGGAAATCTCATTTACCATAACGACCAAAATAATGAAAAGAAATTAAAAAAATAATGACATACTTAGGAACAAATTTAATCAAAGAGCTGAAACACCTGTACACTGAAAACTATAAAACTTTGATGAAAGAAATGGAGACACAAATAAATGGAAAGATATCCCATGTTCATGCATCTGAAGAATTAATATTAAAATATCCATACTACATAAAACCATCTATAGATTCAATGCAGTACCTTTCAAAATTCCAATGACATTTTTCAGGGAAAAAAAATTTCTAAAATTCATATAGAGCCACCTATGATCCTCAATAGCCAAAGCAATTTTGAGAAACAAGAACAAAGCTGAAGGCATCATACATACTTCCTTATTTTAAACTGTATTACAAGGCTGTAATAATCAGGAGTATGATGCTGGCATAAAAGCAGACACTTGGGCCAATGGAGTCTAGAAGTAAGCCCTTGACAGTGGTGCCAAGAATACTCAGTGGGGAAAGAAAATTCTCTTCAGTAAATGGTGCTGGGAAAATTAGATAACTACATGCAGAAGAATTAAACTCCTATCTTATACCACTCACAAAAACTAACTCAAAATGGGTTAAAAAAATTAAAATGTAAAACTCCCAGTAAAAAACATAGGGGGAATCTTCTTGACATTGGTCTTGGTGGTGATCTTTTGATACGACCCCCAAAGCACAAACAATAAAAGCAAAAATAAAAAAGTGGGGGTGTATCAAGCTAAGAAGCTTTTGCAAAAGCAACAGTAAGCAAAATGAGAAGACAGCCTGTAGGTGGGAGAAAAATATGTGTAAACTATCTACCTGAGTAAGGATTAATATTCAAAATATAAAGTATCTCAAAATACAACTTAACAGCAAAACAAAAAAAATATTTAAGGAATGGACAGAATAGCTGAATAGACCTTTGTTTTCCCAAAGATGGCATGTAAGTGGCCATCAGATACATGAAAAGATGTTCAATATTACTAATGTTACTAATCATTGGGGAAATGCATCTGTTAGAATGGCTACCATCAAAAAGACAAGAGATGAGTGCTGGCAAAGATATGGAGCAAAGCGAGCCTGTGTGCACTGTTGATGGGAATGTAAATTGGTACAACTGCTATAGAAGTTCCTCAGAACACTTAAAATTAGAACTGCCATATGATCCAGCAATCCCACTTCTGGGCATATATCTAAAGGAAATGAAATAGAATCTCTAAGTGATATCTGCACCCCCATCTTCATTGCAGCATTATCCACAGTAGTCAAGCCTTGGAAGCAACCTAAATGTCCATCAGCAGGTGAATGGATAAAACAGTTGTGGTATATAAGCAGATGGAGTTATTATTCAGTCATGAGAAAGAAGGAAATTCTGCCATTTGGAATAACATGGATGGACCTTGAGTACTCTCAAGGCAATCATTTATGCTAAGTGAAGTTAAATCAGACAGAGAAAGGCAAATACTGTATGATATCATTTATGTGTGGAATCTAAAAATCTGAACTCATGGAATCAGAGTAGAATGGTGCTGGCCAAGGGCTGAAATATGGTGGAAATGGGAAGATGACAGTCAAATGCTACAAACTTCCATTTAGAAGATGCAAAAGTTTTGGAGATATCGTGTAAGCATAATGACTGTAGTTAACAATGCTGTATGATACACATGCAAGTTTCTAAGAGAGTATATCTTAAATGTTCTCAACACACACACACACAAAAGGTAGTTATGTGAGGTGAAGGAGCTTTTAACTAACCCTATGGTGGTAATCATTTCACAATACAAAAATGTATCAAATCATGATCTCTACACCTTAAACTTCCACAATATTGTATGTTAATTTATCTCAATAAAGTTGCAAAAAGTAAAATAACTTTATTTCTTATGACATTTTGAATTTCAAAAATATGGGGAAGATATGGATAGTACAATTTCCACATACTTGAGACCCACTTTCCTCTGTGGTTATCATCTTAAATCTTGTGTGTAGTACATTTACTATGATTAATGAACCAATATTGGTCCATTATTACTAACCTATGATATCTTTAAGTTATTCTGCCCCAAGATCCCATACCACGTTACATTGGTTTTTACATCTTTAGGCTCCTCGTAACTGTCACAGTTGCTCAGACATTCCTTGTTTTTGATGACCTTACTGGTTTTTAAAACTTCTGGTCAGGTATCTTGTAGAATGTCTGTCTATTGGGATTTGTGTGATGTTTCCTCATGAGTAAACTGAGGTGATGGGTCTGGAGAGGGAGACGACAGAGGTAAAGTGTCATTCCTGTCATGTCATATCAAGTGTACGTACTATCAACATGACTTACCACTGTTGACGTTGACCTTGATCACTGGGCAGAAGTGGTGTTTGTCATATTTCTCCTCTATAAAGTTATTCTTTTTTCTCATTTCCATATTGTACTTTGGAAAAAAGTCACTATGCACAGTGCAACAAAATAAAGTAGTATTGAATTATGGTACAAAGTATTAAGTAAATAACCCATGAGTACATACTGATATAAATAAATGACCAAATGAATTAATAAACAGAGAAGAAATAAATCTCTGATGCAGAAGAATTCCAAATAATTTATAGAGATATCCTCACTCAAGCAGGTGGAACATAACGTTTCACTCCTTCAGTGGCTTTTCTTTTGACTTCTCTCAATGGGGGTATGTCTAAGCAGATTCCTAGGAGGTAATAGAATAGGGATAGACAAAATTAAGCATGTGATGACTGATATTTTCCAAAATTAAAGCCACGTAAATTCCTAGTCCAGCAGTCTAATGAATCCTAAACACTACATAAACCAATGACATGCAGAACAGTTAAAACAAAGAAAAACTTGAACGTGTTTGGAGAAAAAAGATTATTTTTAAAAGAGTGACATGTATTTCCATAAGCATATGAAACTCTTAAGGACAGAAACAAAAAGATAGGAAACTTACAGAAACACTGAGTGCTAGAGTTGATGGCATATTTACTAATGTTTTTGGAAAGAATTTCCAGGAGAGAGGAAAAAAAAATCTCATTAGTGAAGTGATAGATTTTAAGCCTTGTAAGCAGCTCCTGGATTTATTCTGTATCTTGGCAAGAATATACTTCTAAATATACACACCCATACATACAGGCATACACACCCTCCACATATTTGAGTTTGTGAATGCTTCTGTTTCTGTGAGTGTATGTGTATGTATGTGTGTGTATGTGAATATCTGTTTATATCTAAGAGAAAAGAGTCACTATCAGCATATTCTTTATAAGAGTCAAGCAGTTTGCTAAGTTGCTTGATTTATTCCTTGGGAAATTTTATATGCTGGCAAAAAGTGTCTTAAGTGGGAAATTACAAAATCTGTAATGCTTTAGAAGCTTATTAAATTACCCTATTTATATATAGTATTAACAGTCATCTATTCTCTCATGCCTATATATTGATATATTTTCTTTAATTTATGTGAGTTAAGTAATATTCACCATGATTTAAATAAAAGATCTGGTAAAATTTGATCAGTTTAGGAAAATAATTTGTAACGTATTGTACACAGAATATCTTAGTGCCAACCAATAGTTGAATTGGTTATATTTAAATTTCAGTATTTCTCTGATTATTTAGAAGAGCACGTTAATTTCATCTTACATTTAAAATTATGTAAAATGCAGTCAATTACTTATGAAATCTTAGTTTGGCAAATTTCAGCCATTTTGAATATCACTGAGGTGAAAATTGTTATAAAGATCAAATGTGCCTGTCATCTACATGTTTAAGAGCAAACACAATTTTTAAAGTCACAAAGCTGCATTGTCAAAAACTAAAGATAAATTTTGACACTGGCGGAAATGTGGTTCACTTAAAGGAAATAAAAAAACACTCAGGCTTATGTGTAAATTACCTTCAGTTCTCTTCATTTGGCAGGGTATTTAGGGATAAAAAAAAGTAGTGGTCTCTTAGGCACGTAATATTTATAAGTTCAGGATTTTGTGTACTCAGACTTTTTTTCTAAGTGACATAACCTTGCTCAAACATCACCCAGAAACCCATTCGCTCTCACAAGAGACTTTCTAAGTAACAGTCACATCTGTGCTATTGCACTATATTTTTGCAAAGCTAGCAACAACTGAAGCCATATTATTAAATTATGAAAAAAATGCATAAATCTCAATAGACTTGTTTGTTGTTTCAACAGCCAGAAGTAGTGATCCCTATGCCTTGAATTACTTAAATTTTTGTAATGATATTATTAAATATTTAATAGTATAATATTTTGAGTAACTTCAAATATAAATGACATTAAAAATTAACCTGTTTAAACTATTTAAGATTACCTGAATAAATTTGATTAGAAATCTGTTTTAAATCTATTTAAAGTAGCAGTGATGCTAGAAGTTGCAATTTTCCAGGAAACCAATAAATCAGTAGTTTAATATGTAAATGAAATATGTACTAAATTAAATAATTAAAGTATAAAATCACTTTGTAGGGTTGGGGGCTGCTTAAAAACATTGAGATAAATTGTTATTTCTGCACTATCCTCATATAACTTTTCTGTATACAAAATCTTTACTTAAAAAATAACCACTGGCCTAATTATATGTAGCTTTAGTTAGTACTGTAAGATCATATGTCTGCTATATCTTTCCTTATTCTTCAGTTTTCCCATTCATTCTTATTTTCTAATCATTCACTGAAAATGTTGACAGGAAATTTTGCAAGGCATTTTTTAATCTTTAAATTAGAATTCGTACTCCAACTCATGAATTCATGTCTGGTGTTTGATAATAAAATATTATTGAAATAAGAGAAACATAAAATCTGTATTCAGTAAATTATTCTGTTTTAAAATCTTTGCTAAGTTAATAGCTATATTCTGCACTTAAAAAGTATAGTATTTCAGAACTATAATGAGGTACATACTGAACATATTAATATTAGCTCTCATACAGAAAGACATAATGGTACACAGTGGAAAAGCACTTAATATTATGTCATATTTCAGATCATTTCATGGAAAATTGTTGAAGGTTTACTTAACTTTAAATCACATGCGAATCCAAGAATTAATTACAATTGATTTTATGGAACAGTAAAGCAGGACTTTTAAAATTCTGTTGTTTTTCAGAAAGTTTTGAATAATACAATTTAATTTTCCTTGATATTACTGGAGGCCAGGGAAAGCTGATTTAATTTGATAATGATAAGTCTTGCCTTCTTTTAAATGGAGTCTTTAAAACATGTCAGCTAACTCTGATTATTTAATGATTTATAGGAAAATTTCAGTACAGCATATAATAACATTGTTCCTTTCCAAAAAAAAGGAAAAGGGACCATGGACTGTGGTTCTATAGTTTGGAAAGGCGAATATATGGAAGTTTGAAGTTTTTAATGAAAGGCATGATATTTATAATTGATAATTGTTTAATGCAATAGATACAAAGAAATTTACATTTATAATAAGAGTATAAGTACATGAATTTAGATTGTGATTCTTTGTTTTCCTTTTTGTGAAATACTTTTAAATTACCCTTTCTATTTATGCATTTATTATATAAACCTACACAATGTTTTATGTCTAGACACATAAATTTTCATTGAGGTGAATTATGCAACATCATGTCTCTCTTCTTGAAGAATTGCAGATGTTCATATACACCATGTAATTGAGATTGAGACTATTAAATACATCTCATCTTAAAATGAAACAGACATCAGAATGACCCAAGGCAGAAAAAAATGGGATTGGCCTTAGATTTAAAACAAACAAAAAAAGCAAAACACAAACAAGAAACAAAACAAAGTATGTACATCTTACCCTGAGGTAGTAGAGAAATAAGACAAGTTGTTTTCAGATGCAGTTAATGTTACAGGTAGTTAAGTGTCCCTGGTGACTTGAGGAAGTATGTGAGAGACTGAGAAAAACAAAGCAAACAATAAATACTGTACAGAGCTGACTAGGAAACTGGGAAATTGCAGAAAGATCACCGATGTGAGCGTCCCTGAGTCTTTAGTGGTGCCCATTGGCAGAGCCATGTGATTTGCCAGGAGGGGTTCGCATCCTGGGTTAAAGAAATGGGAGTGACTATTGAAGGATTAATATGCTGAGGGACAGTTTATCCTGGGGAAGAGGGAATTTTATAACCAAGAATGTGACCTGTATTGTTTAGGTTGACCAAGAAAAAAAAACAGTCCAACAAGAAATGAGATTGTTAGATTAGGAGAAAATGGTTATTTCAAAGACCTGGATATGATAATAGGGCTGATACGCACAAGTGGTGGAAGGAAAAACCTGAGTGAAATAGTGTGATAAGAAGTGGAGAAGTGGAGAATAGGACTGTGACATTCGAGTCAGGGACAATGAAGGCTGTGTGGGTTTAGTATTTCTCGTGGAGACAAACTCTCTGAACCTCATTTTTTCAGTATGACAGAAAGTAAAATAATGTGGCTTATTGAAGTGTTGTGAGAAATAATAAGTGGTTGATCCAGCATTGGGCACATTGTTATGAGATATTTTCCATATATGAATGCAGTTTTAAAATTCATTTATTAATTCATTTGTTTCCTTTTCTCTCATTAACAAAGAGGCCTCCCACATAATTAGTGATCATTTTAGTTTCATTGCCAGATTTTTGTTTTTCAGATTAAATATTGTCTCTGTCTGGAAACGACTTTCCCCTGGATTTCTACATGTCTTGCTGAATTGGTTTTGACCATCCTTTTACAAATGCAAATCAGTATCAAATCTGCCTTCCTTTTCATGTCAGTGCCTTGGCCACTAGCTAAGTCATAAAGTCTGTTCGATTTTCTGAAAGCTGTTTTTTGGTCTCTGGGTATCTGGCCCACTGTAGTTTCTTTAATGATTTGGCAAGTGCAGAACACCTTCTCTAGGCATTGCAGATTGCCTCTTTACATACCCCACATTCCTGATCTCACTTCTTGAATTACTAGCAAGCCTGTAAGGAAATGCTTCTCTAAATTGCTCTGCAAACTATTCTGCCTTCATTGTGAGCTATCTATCACTAAAAGAAAGAGTAAAGTTAAAAGAGTTTCTCTAATCTGCATCAGTAGTTTCACATCTAACAGTGAAGTTTTTATTTTCATGTAGCTTGCTCAAGTGTTCCTTTTATTCCTATTACATTTTTCATTAAAATGATTTCTGTTTCTCAGTATGGAGTCAAACTAGAAGTAATTATTGACTGATTTCTCCACCATTAAGTTTGAGAGTCTCTTGCTTGTTGCTCAGTCATTTGGTTGTAGATTATATTAATTACAGAATCTGTTTCACATACTTTTTCTGGTATTTGTTTTAACATCTCTGTGTTTTCCTGAAAAACTTAGGACCTATATGTGGAAAAATTATCAGCCAGATATACAACACCGCTTCTGTGAAAATAAGGCAGGATGGAAAATTCATGATTAAATTATAGCTGTCCTTTGCTCTGTTCTTCTGTTTATCACTCCTGCTATAGGGGTTTTAATGTCAAACTCTGTTCTCAGTTTTGTTCCAAAACAGAGATTTTCAGGGCAGCATAAAGCTTTATTAACTCCCTCAGGTCACTGGGATTCCATTCAAGGAAGTGCTTTAATGTTTGAGAACTAAGGAATAAGAAATAGTATGCATTTTTGATGGCACTTCGATAGTAATTACATTTCTACTCCTGGGTGTGCTCAGTGTTGTAATTAAGTTGCTCTTTGTTTTTTTTTTGCGGTACGTGGGCCTCTCACTGTTGTGGCCTCTCCCGTTGCGGAGCACAGGCTCCGGATGCGCAGGCTCAGCGGCCATGGCTCACGGGCCCAGCCGAGAGCGGTATCTTCTGAAGGTGCCAGATTGGTGACCAGAGAGTAACTAGGACCCCATGAAAATCAGATCATTATATTGACCCCTGCTTTGCCAATTTTTTCTCTCACTGATCTTCTGTTATATAACTACATTTAGTATTAAACAGAGTATATAAATATATACTGGCCTTTTAATGCTGCTAGTTGAATAGTAATAAGCATATTAGATCTTCCTGTGGTAATTTCTTTGGCTCAACAGGCAGCCAATTAGCACTGTAGGACATAGAAATATAACATCACAAACAAGCTACTTGTGTGTTTCAGTATTAAATTAGTTTTCTTTTAACTCGATGAAAGTAATGCTAATGATAAGATCTAATGAGTGAACATGCATTCTCAAGCATTTTCTTTTATCTCTAATTCATTTTAATTTTTTTATCAGTTTGATTTAACATTGAAAGGGACTCATTAGGGAAAACACAAAGATATTAATGTAAAGATTTAAGTGATGTAAAGAGAGCATTGTCCAAGGTGCAGGTGCATATCAAATCATTTTAATTAAAATAATGGAACTAGGGAGGCATTTTAGAAGATGGTAATCTCTAACCTTGATAAACTGGAAGAACCGTCTGCATATAGCCAAGTATTATCTTTTCTCAGCACATATATGATGAAGAAAATGAAATATATTTAATTTACTATTGTACTAAGACGTTTTATGTCCAGCCAAATTTTTATTTTAACATTGAGATTGTTCTTTAAGTTACGCTTTGTAGTAATTCTTTCTAATGACACAAAACATTCATTCAGTTCCATTCACTAAGGCATTCCATTCCCTAAGGAATATGTACTAATTCTGATTTATAGAAATATTGTTTTCCTTATTCAGATAGATGAATCAGCGTTATGAAAGCAGTTCCATAATTTAAATTCAGTTAGTAGTAGGTCCGTTTGGTGTGGTTGGTTGAACTATCTAGATAGCTAGGAGGAATGAAGGGTTACTACAGAGTCCCTGGAAAAGGTGCTTTCACTGGAATAGCTGAAGCACTGAGATCTTGCTCTGTAAATAGTGCAGTGCGATTTGTGAGTTAAAATATGTGATGGCCAGATGAAGGAACTACTGACACAATAAAAAGAGGGAAGGAATGAATGTAAAAATATGACTCACAAGTTTATATTAGTTGTTTAAAATGCTACTGCCAGCATTTTATCAACAACTTGGTAACCATATAGTATACTTCTTATAAGTCAGTTTGATTTTCAAGCATTATGCCTTACAGTGCAACCCTTTGACCTGGCCAAGAAGAGCTTAGTGCTTGGTGGGCTTTTCAAGTTCAATGTTGTTAAGAACATCATAAATGAATGACCTTGTGTCATGACTTACGTGTGCATACGTGCAACACACCATTCACATTTTAAGATTTCTTAAATTAGAATGTGTTCTGCAATCATAGTTGATCTCTCTCCCCACTATCACTTTTCTTAATAGAGCTCCTAAAATTATTATAGGCCAAGAAAAGTGTACAAATAGATAAAATACAATTTTATTACCATATATGTGATTAACCAATTCACTAATGCATAGCTATGGAGAAACTGGATAGGAATGTTGATCTGGGGCCATAATAAGGTCCAGAAAGCACAACTTACCTATAAAGCTCCAAAGAACTCATGGATTTTTAACCATTTACTACTACTGCCCCAGCAGTTATTGCAGAATAAACAGTGTGATAGATTATATCACTCTGATTATCACACTCTCAATTACAGAGACTCTTAGAAAAAGGCAAAGGGACGTTACAGTTTTTCCACGATCCCATCATGAACTTTGCAAAGATATCTTCTAATACTTTCAACCTCACCCATATCCTTCTCAAGACCAG
The DNA here is from genome assembly GCF_964374135.1 of Grampus griseus. Lineage (NCBI taxonomy): Eukaryota > Metazoa > Chordata > Mammalia > Artiodactyla > Delphinidae > Grampus > Grampus griseus. Next base: position 3,383,265 of record NC_139015.1, read on the forward strand.
ATGATGACTTGGCTTCCTATAACACAGAGGTTTTCAGGCATGTAGCCTCCTTGAGTTACTGACTCGTATATCAATTTATCTCTTAGTATGAGTCCATCCTGATTGCTTCATTCTTCCTTTTCCAAAAAGATAAACTTCTTATGCAAAGCAAATTGATGTCTCTGTACCTTAGAGATTTACTCTTCCTGTCATTTTTGCAAAAGAAGTGCATCAATTTTCTAGTTCCTCCACTGTGTATCTTTTCCTTTTCAGTTGGCTTCTCTCCCTGAGAACCTAAGTGTCTTTAAGTTTTTAACTCCTTAAAAAGAATCCTGCCATGATCTCATGACTTTTCTTTTTATAGCTAAGCTTTAAAAAAAGAAACGCTTCATCCCAGTCTACATTTTAACCTCCTATTCACTACTCAACTCATTTTAATCTGACTCCTGTACTCAACTTTCCACTGAAACTTTTCTCACCAAGATTATCAGTGATTTTCATCACCAAGTCCATTGAGCACTCTTCAGTCCTTATTTAAACTCTTTTGTGTTACTTAACATTCTTTTTTTTTTTTTTTTTTTTTTTGGTGGTACGCGGACCCCTCACTGTCGTGGCCTCTCCCGTTGCGGAGCACAGGCTCCGGACGTGCAGGCTCAGCGGCCATGGCTCACGGGCCCAGCCGCTCCGCGGCATATGGGATCCTCCCGGACCAGGGCACGAACCCGTGTCCCCTGCATCGGCAGGCGGATTCTCAACCGCTGCGCCACCAGGGAAGCCCTACTTAACATTCTTGATGATTCTTTTTTCCTTGAAATTCTCCATGGTCTTTACTAGGATCTTTATGTTGGCTCAGGCCGGCATCAGTTTATACCTGCATAAGAAAATACGCAAGGTAAAACCAATTCAGCCCTGCTATATGAAACAACTTTGTGAGCTCATTCTCAAGTTAACTGTTTAGTAAAGTAAATTCAAAACCATTATCCGAGGTTAATTTTGACTGCCCTGCCTGGAAGTGTTCAAAAGACTTATCTTTGGACATAGGTTGGATGTACTTCAATTCACATGCTTTCATTTTTGGGCTGTTCAGCTTTCATGGAAGGGTATTAACCCTCTTCAGCTGAATATGTGTTCAATGAGTGCCCCTCAATAGTTTTCAATCAAGTGTTTGCCAGGGAGTATATGTTTAACCGCTCTGAAGATTTATCAAAATCTCAGTTTGGAGAAATCATAATGAGGAAATGTTAATTAAAAAATATGCAGACTATCCTGTCTTTTAGAAATGCTAAAGTACCACACACTAACTCTTCCGATACAAGGGGCAACATGTGTATAACACATTATGTTGCTCTCATATAAAATTGCCAATGTGGAGGAGGCAATATACTATAGTGATCAAGAACTTGTACTTTGGAGTGAGACAGCTCTGGGTTTGAATCTGGTTCAATAAATTCGCAATTAAGCAATCGTGTAAAGTGCCATTTCATTTCACCACACCTGAAAGAAATCATGATAAAATTCCCTGCATATGTTAGCCCTCAATTTCAGGAAACAGCCACTCTAATAATATTCATTACACTGTCATTCTGCTCTGGCTTATGGTACTCCTAATATTACCACTAATATCAAAGTTCTCAGAAATCAGACGTTTCTTTCATACATTTGCACACTTGGGAATCTATCATGAGACTACAAGACCTAGTCTCTGTTTATCAATCAGCAAACTATGTGTACTACTTTCTTTCCTATCTCAGGAATCCTTTTTCTCTTTTTCTTCTGTGCAACAATCATAGTTTACATATTGTATATGGTTTATTTTAATAGTAATTCACTCCATCTTTTCTAAAAGGGTGTGTGTGTGTGTGTTTCTGTGCATGCATGCGTCTGCAGAGCATCTCTCTTCCTCACTGACTCAAGATGTAAAATTTTGAGGGGGTGTAAGTTTTTTTTTCTTTTTAGGTCTTGTGTTTTATTAGATTTTTAGGAGCATTAGTTTATATAATAACTGGTCATTAGGAAAAATTGCAAAACCATTGTTGGTTGTATGTGTAAAATAAGTAAATGATGAAACAGTATGTAATGGCTTTATTTGGAGTTCTGTCTTATTTCAGTTTTATCAAGATGTTTTCAATAATATGAATAAATCTATAGAAAAATATCTTATCAAACTTGCAGGTGACATTTACAGAAAAACACAACTATGATATCTAATACAAATTTACATGAAAATCTTTGGTTGGAATAATGAGCTGATTCTGAAAGGAGCAATTTCAATAAGGATATATGTGAATTTCTCATATTTGAATATGGTTCAAAACCTCACTGTACAAGTACAGAATGAAAAAAACTATAGCTCAGTAGCAACACAGGTAAAAATGACTTTAGGTTTTTTATGCTTAAACAGACTTTACAGGACTTTTACTTCCAGGAAGATGTGGTAGACATATTTTCCCTGTTCCTCTTGCTAAATATAAATATCGATAAAAACTCTTGAAATTATACGTATAGCAATCATAAGGAGACTCTGAAAGTTGGGGAAAGAAGGAAGATCAGATAGGGACCTTGGGACCCAGGGAATCATATGGTAGTGATATCCCTGTTTTTGTTTTTGCTTTGACTCATATATCCTAGACTTAGAGCTGAATAAACAAGCACCTGGAAATATGAAAGTGTTTGGGTGAAAAAAAAAAAAAACACATTGAACTGAATGAAAAGGAAACCACACCATATTAAAATATGTTGGATACAGCTAAAGAAGTGGAGAGAGCTAAATTTATAGTGTGAAATGCATATACAAGAACAGAGGGAATATCTCAAATCAGTAATCTAGGCTTCTACCTTGTATCAGTTAGTTGCAGCTACCATAACAGTATACCACGGGCTGGGTAGCTTAAAAAAAACAAAATTTATATGCTCACAGTTCTGGAGACTGGAAGTCCAGGAGCAGGGTGCCAGCACGGTCAGTGATTGATGATAGCTCTCTCCTTGGGTTATAGATGGTTACCTTCTTGTGTCCTCACGTGATGGAGACAGAGGACAAGCTCTCTGGTGGCTCTTCTTAGAAGGACACAAATTCCACTGGATCTGGGCTCCACCCTTAGGACCTCACTTAACCTTAATTATTTTCTCATCTTCAGTTACATGGGGGTTTAGAGCTTTAACATAGGAATTTGGGGGGGAAATAAACATTTAGTTCATAACATACTTCAAGAACCTTGAAAAGCAGAGCAAAATAAAGTCAAAGCAAGCAGAAGGAAGTTATGAAGATAAGAGCCAAATAAATACAATTATATACAAAAAAGCAATAGAGAAAATCAATGAAATAAAGAACTAATTCTTTGTAAAGAGCAATATATTTGACAGACTTCTTGTAAGGTTGACAATAAAGAGAGAAGACACAATTACTAATATAAAGATGAAATGGAATATCAATACAGACACTGCAAAAATCAAAAGGATAATAAGAGAATACTATGAACAACTCTGCATACATACATTTGATAATGTTATATGAAATGGGTCAATCCCTTGAAAAGCACAAACTACCATAAGCCATTGGGCATAAGGTAGACTATTTGATTCATTATATAATTGTTAAGGAAATTGAATTTGTAATTAAAAGCAACCAAACAAGAAAACTCTATATGCAAATGGTTTTCTTGGATAATGCTCCCAAATGTTTAAAGAAGAGCCAGTCCTACACAATCTTTTCCAGGAACTAGAAGAGGAGGAAACACTTCCCAATTCTTTTTATAAAGTTGTAATTATCCTGATACCAAAACAAGAAAAAGACAGTCCAAAAACAAAAGGCAGACAGAAATACTAATATCTATCATAAATAGAGATGAAAAATTCATAACAAGACAAAATCTACCAAGATATAATAATAATTTATACAGCATGACCAAGTTGAGTTTATATCACATTTGAAGCTTGTTTGATACTAGAAATCATTCAACATAATCTACCGTATTAGGAGGTTAAAGAAGAAAAATCACATGATCATATCAATTTATGCAAAAAAGTTATTTGACAAAATTTAACACCCATTCACTATAAAAATTCTCAGAAAAGTAGGAACAGAGGGTCATTTTCTCATCTTGATAAATAGCTTCTGCAAAGGCCTTGAGCTAACATTATACTTAAAGTTGAACTACTAAATGCTTTCTAAGATTCCTAATGAGACGACAGTGTCTACTCTCACCATTATTATGTAACAGAGTACTGAAAGTTCTAGTTAGTACAGTAAGGCCAGGAAAGGAAATCACCTACAGATAAGAAGGGAAGAATTAAACTGTCTCTTTTTGTAGACAACATGATCATCTTTGTATAAAAGCCCTAGGAGTCTACAATTTTTTAAATAGTTAATTTTATTTAAAAAATTTTAGATAATTGATATATAACATTAGTTTCAGTTGTATAACGTAATGATTCAATATATTTATATATTGTAAAATGGTCACCACAATAAGTCTAGTTAACATCCGTCACCAAACATTGTTACATAGTTTTTTTCTTGTGATGACAACTTTTAAGATCTGCTCTCTTACCAACTTTTAACTGTACAATACAGTTCTATTAACTACAGTCACCATGTTGTTTATTACATCTCTGTTCAGCCACTAAAAAAGTAAATAAAAGAAGGAAATCCTGCCACTTGTGATAGTATGAATAGGACTTGAGGGTATTATGCTGAGTGAAATAGTGAGTCAGAGAAAAATGGTCTCACTTGTACGTGGAACCTAAAAAAAAAGTATATGTAGGTTTTTTTATACTGAAAATTTTAAAATAATCATGAAATTAATCAAAGCAGGTCTAAATAATTAGAGACATATCTTTTTCATGGTGTGGAAGATTCAACGTAGTAGGGTTGCCGGTTCTCCCCAAATTGAAGAGGTTTAACATAATCTCTATCCAAATCCCAGCAAGGCATTTTTGTAAATATAGACAAGATAATTCTAAAATGTATATGGAAAGGCAAAGGAAATAGAATAATTATAACAGTTTTGGAAAGGAAGAAAGGAAGGAGGATGATTCTATCCAATTTCAGGACTTATTGTAGCCAAGACTCTATGTACTGCCATAGAGATAGACACATAGATCAGTGGAATAGAATAGGGAATTCAGAAATAGACGCACATGACTATGCCTAGACTATGATTTAATGCACAAAGTACAAATGCAATTCAGTGGCAGAAAGGTAGCCTTTGCACTAAGTGGTGCTGGAGCAATTGGACATCTATGAGCAAAAATATTTCTTCAGGATCTAGGCCTAGACAAAGCATTCTTTGATTTGATACGAAAAGCATGACCCATAAAAAGACAACTTGATCAACTGATTTCTTCAAAATTAAAAACTTGCTATGTAAGGCCATGTAAAGAGGATAAAAATTCAAGATATAGGCTAGGAGAAAATAATTGTAATTCACATATACAACAGAAAACTAGAATTTAGGCTATATTAAGGATTCATAAAACTCAACATTGGAAAAACAGTCCAGTTTAAAAAAAAGTAGGCAAAAGATGTGAACATTTTATTGACGAGGTTATAGAGGTAGCAAATAATTATGTTAAAGATGTTCAGTGTAATTAGATATTAGGGAACTCATTATTAAAACTATAAAGAGATATTACTACATGTTTTTTTAAATTGCTAAAATAATAATTAAAAAAATAATGACACCAGGAAACACCGTCAAAGATGTGGAGTAACTGCATAACTCATATATTGGTGGTGGGAATGTAAAATGGTATAGCCATCCTATAAAACATTTGACAGTTTCTTATCTGTGAACGAATGTTTGGACTCCTGATTATATTAGAGAAATAATTGCATGTTGACACAAAAACCTAAACATGATTGTTTATCCATATCGTGGAGTACAACTCAGCAATAAAAGAAGAATGAGAAGGGAGAAAAAGCCAATCCCCAAGGTTAGCATACAGTATTATTCCATTTATATAACATTCTTGAAAGGATAAAACATTAGAAGTTGAAAACAGATTAGTGGTTGCCAGAGGTTAATGAGGGTGTGGGTTTCGGGGGGTGGGGGAAGTGGGTGTATTTATATAACAGCAAAATGAGGGATCCTTGTGGTGATGGACATGTTTTCTATCTGGATGGTATCAATGTCAATATCCTGGTTGTGATATTGTAGTATAGGTTTGCAAAGCATTGCCACTGGGGGTACCTTGAAAATGGATCTATGAGATCTCTCTGTATTATTTTTGCAACTGTGTGTTAACTTCAATTATCACAAAACAAAAAGTTCAGCTAAAAAAAAAAAGGTGTTACTTCATGTGTCTGTCACAAAATTTATGTATGATCATAATACCCTAAATATCTAGAAAAATGGAAATGCTATTAACAATTTATATGCATTGCCAAAAATCAAGCCGGGATGACTGGGTTTAAATCTTGGTAGATGCCTTGAGTGTTTTAGACTAATTGGGATTTATTCATAAATAAAAAACTAAGGTGAGGGATAACTTGAAACAGTATGGTATGCTAAGTTAGCAGGTATCTTCAAATCTGTATAGATATCTTCTCTTTTGTCCTTAGAGTAGAACTGGAAGTAATGGTAGACGTTTCAGGGAAATGTTTCATTCTTGAATGAGGGAGTGTTACTTATAAAATTTAACATTTATTGATTGATTTTTGCCTGGTGATATTGTAAACACTTAACATACATAATTCATTTAGTCCTGAAAACAGTGTGATGTTGTTACTGCTAATGTGGTTCAGATTTTACAAATGAGGTTTATAAAGGTTAAGTATTTTCCTAAGTTTACCTACACACCAGGTAGCAGGGCCAACTTTTTTTTTTTTTTTAAAGAAGATGTTGGGGGTAAGAGTTTATTAATTAATTAATTTAGTTTTGCCCTGTTGGGTCTTTGTTTCTGTGCGAGGGCTTTCTCTAGTTGTGGCAAGCGGGGGCTACTCTTCATCACAGTGCTCGGGCCTGTCACTATCATGGCCTCTCTTGTTGCGAAGCACAGGCTCCAGACACGCAGGCTGGAGTAGTTGTGGCTCACGGGCCTAGTTGCTCCGTGGCATGTGGGATCTTCCCAGACCAGGGCTCGAACCCGTGTCCCCTGCATTAGCAGGCAGATTCTCAACCACTGCGCCACCAGGGAAGCCCCAGGGCCAGCTTTTAAAGCCTAACAGTTTGACTCCAAAGCTTTAGCTGATAACTATTGTGCTGTAGTATTTTTAGTATATATATTCTCCAACCACAACGTAATGAAACTAGAATGTGTAACTGAAAGGAATTTGGGTATTCATAAATATGTAGGAATTAAACAACAGTCCTAAGTTACCTGTGGTCCAAGGAAGAAACCAGAGTTTAAATTAGAAAATGATGAGTGAAAATATCAAAGGAATATACCAAAAGTGCTGGAGAGGGAGCTAGTGTAGTACATAGAGGGAAACTTGTAGCTGTAAATGTCTATATTACAAAGAAGGAAAATCACAAATCAATAACCTAACTTTCCAATGTAAGTAACCAGAATAAAGCTGAAACTAAACTCAAAGCAAGCAGGAGGAAGGAAATAATAAAGATTATAGTGAAATAAAATGAAATGGAGAGTAGAAAGATGGTAGAGAAAATCAATGAAATCAAGAGTTCTTTCTTTGAAAAGCACAACAATTTGACACACCTTTCACTAGACTGATGAAAAAGGAAAGAGAAGACATTATTAAAAGGAAAGATTGAGGGAAAATTATTTCCTGCTTTACCAAAATAAATGGATTTTTAAGGGAATAAAATTAACAGTTGTATGGCAAAAAATTAGATACCCTAGAATAAATGGATAAATTCCTGGAAAGACAAAACAACCCAGACTTTCTTAAGAAGAAATAGAAAATCTGAATAGACCTCTAACAATGAAGGATATTGATTTAGTAATCAGACATACTCCTGTAATGCAGAGCCGAGCCCAGTCTCGCTGTTAAATTCCACCAAACATTTAAAGAAGAATTAACACAAATCCTTCACAAACTACAAAAGAAAATGAGGAGGGACCATTTTCCAACTCATTATATGAGGCCAATATCATCCTGATAACAAAAACAAAGACAACACAAAGAGGACAAACTACAGACCAATATGTCTTACGAATATAAATGCAAAAATCCTTTAAAATACTAGCAAGCAGAATCTAGCAACATCTAAAAATAATGATTTGCTATGACCAATTATCCCTGAATGAGAAGGTGGTTCTACATATGAATATCAATCAATGTAATACATCAGAGGAATAGAATAAATAACAAAACCACAGGGTCATCTCAGTAGATATAGGGAAAGCACTTAACAAAATCCAAAACGATTTCATGATTTAAAAACAAAACAAAACACAACAAATTTGAACAGAAGTTATTTAATCTAATAAATGTTATTTATAGGAAAAACAAAAAACAGAAACACAGCTAACATCATACTTAATGGTGAAATGACTAAACCTTCCCTCCTAAGATCAGGAACAAAACAAGTAGCTCTCTCCTCTTGGCACTTCTATTCAGCATTGAACTGGAACTTCTAGCCATGGCAAGAAAGCAAGAAAAATTTTAAAATCATCCATATTGGAAACTAAGAAGTGAAACAATTTTCTATTTAACAATGACATGATATTATATAGAAATCATAAATAATCCTCAAAAGGAATTTTAGACCTATTAAGTTCAGCAAGGTGTATAGTAAAGATCAATATACAAATAGTTGTATTTCTATAACTAACAATGACCAAGAAAAATGAAATTAAGAAAATAATTTCATTTATAATAGACTAAAAAAACAAAACAGGGATAAATTAAACACAAAAGTGCAACACCTACATGAAAAGAAAACTGCAAACCATTGTTGAAAAAAGTAGACCTAATAGAGATATATTTCATGTTGATTTATTGGAAGACTTAGTATTGTTACGATGGCAAAAGATACATGCACCCGAATGTTTATTTTATTTTGTTTTTCAAACAAGTTTTAGAATCATTAAAGTTTGAGGTGCAAACGGAGGCATGCACTACGGATTAGACTAGAGAAATAAAAGTAAGTAGATCATAGGTGCTCTACTTTAAATGTTTCACAAAAGGAAAAACCTATGGTTTAAGTGTGATTTGGCTTGATTACTCTCCCAGTAATCCATGTGAAAGAGGTGAAATACGTTGACCAGAGAGATTGCTTAAAAAGTATTTGCAGTAGTCTCTCGAGATTCAGGACAAGGACCTGCCTAAAGTAAGAAATCAACTGTAGGGATGGGTAGGTGAAAAGAAATTTGAGAGATATTCAAGATCTAACTTAATAGGATTCAGTTAAACTGTTGGCTAAGCTTATTGATAGCAAAAGTGGAGACCCGGACCATCCCTTAAATTTGAGTTTTCACGATTGGGTGGAAATTGGTGCCCTTAGGTGAAGTTAGCAAAAGCAGGGGTGAAGGTGTGAGCTAGGGTGTAGGTTAAGGATCAAGGAAGGGGAAATGAACTCACTTTCTTCATGTTGAATTTTTGCTATTAGCACATCCAACAGATGTGCCACAAATATTTTGTTCAGAAGCTCAAAACTAAAGATCTGATTGTGCGGTTAGCTGCATATCTATCATCTCCACATGTTCCAAAGCTCGCTGAGGAAAATGAATATATCTTATTAACCTTTGAAACCCCAGGTGACTGAAATATCACATTATAAATAGGTCCTCATGATTTATTTCTTAATCAAATGAAGAAGTTACAATGAACTCAGATTTCCTGAACTTTTGCAGTATTACATTTTTCATGTTGCAGAGTTTGGGAAAAACTAAATTTTTAAATTTGCACAGAATATTTGCATTTATGTTAATATCTTTGACTGAAGTATTCATGATTCTCCAGTTATAATAATAAAAGTAAACTCAATGGAAAAAATAAAAACACTCTGATTTTTAGTCCGTGGCAGCAGATTGATATGTTACTATTCAGTTGGATGGAGGAATGTCCCCATTTCTTCATAATTAAAACTAATGTACTACTTATATGATATGATGGAAACTAAACTTTCAAGATTTTGATTCAAATTCAACTGGAAGAAGACATCAAATCAATATATTAAAATTATTGTAGCAACCATCTTTTCTGAATGGGACACATTGTTTTAGAAAAGGTTAGTTTCGTTTTTCATTCATTTTGATTAACCAACAATATTACCAGAAATGGAATGCCACGGCTAATGCATCACTATACTCAACTAAAATGTTCAATATAATTCTTAATATAAATAGGTTATAATATCTAATAAAATCACTTTTTTGACATGAACTAAAATATCTAATGCAGGGGTGATGAAAGCACTAAAATGAAAGCCATCATTACATTGAGTTAGAAGGAGATTTATTTAATTGGTTAGGTTTCTGACTGAAATAACGGCATTCAATTTGTTAATAGGTCTGTGAGTTGTTCTTTTTCTTTTTATAGGCTGAAATTTTGTTAACTGTCCCACTGACAGTTCAGCATTCACAAGACTAGCTCTAGAAATGCCATCCAGTCACTACATGAATTTCAAATTTACATTTGGCAAACAACAGGAAATTACTTTACCTACAGTGCTTATTCTGAAATATAGTTTAGGATATGGTGTTTATTCTTTTGTTTTTTAATAACATCTACTGAGAAATCACTTTTATTGGGAATCCAAACAATTGGAATTTATTTCATGCTCTATAATTTTATGAGAAGCAAGTGATAATAAACAGTCTGATACCATGACTATATTCATAAAAACAGCTTAGAGACTTTGGTTAGTACAAATCCTACATTAGTAATCCTACTCTTCGCAGTAAGATATTGGACGTATATGGAACAAAGCTATGCATATTAAAGATGATTATTGATTGAACTATCCGAAGAAGAAGAAAACTTATTTTCTGAGAATTCAGGCTCTGGAGTCTAACTGCCTGGATTGAATCATTTTTATTCACTATAATTGTAGTGTCAGATGCAGGTTATGTTACTCTAGGTATAAAAAAATTGGAACCTTTGCATATGTATATATTTTTGCCCAGTTCGTTAGAAATATTTATTCATTTCCATAACATAAACTTACTAAAAAGCTGATAATGAGGAAACCGGCACAACCACAGTTGAGAAACATGCCCAGATTTACCAGCCAGTACGTGTAGAGACATGTTAGCAGACTAGCCAAGCCATCATAGATGCCTAGGATATTTATATTCTATTATGAATGCTGTTCTAAATCTATCACTGTAGAATAGAAAAGAGGGTAATCTAGAGATCTCACAGGACTGACTAAAAGAAATATACAGTATCTAACTTTTAAGGTAACATAATCCTAGTTGAAAATTAGAAATATCATTGCTTTACTCAAAAGATACCACCCAAATAAAAATTAGGGTTTTAGTTGATTATAAATTGCATGCAGAGTTATTTTAGATGCTGTGTACTAGAAAATATCTTATAACCCTAGATGGCTATTGTCATTATTAGTCTTTGGGTATTTCTAACTCTGCTGTTTCAAAAAAAAGGTAATTTTATATTTTTTAACCTTTTCTTATTGGAATTAATAAATCACAAATCACAGTTACAGCTTCATTGCATTTATGTAGTCCCTTCCCCTTACCATTTGTCAAAACTCTTATGTATATTTTACTATTTCCACATGCAAATGTAGATTTCAGTGGCCAGCAGACCCATGGAATATACATCCAGCCCATACTTTCTTGATAGTTGTTCAGAAAGTCTTAATACATCTGGTCTTGTTTATTCATTTGTTTGTTTTAATTCTCTACAGATGTTTTGAATCGTGTACTTATGTTTCATTCTCATATTGGGGAATAGAAATGTTATAGTAAGATATATATATATATATGTATTACTTTGCTATAATAGCAGTTCTAGACTTTCAGAAGTTAATTTTGTGAACCTTTCTTATTCTGGCTTAACCTCATTTCTGTATTCATTGTTCTTTGATATCTATTATCTGTCATGGTGATGAGTGAATTCTTTGATTTATATAAAGAAGTGATACTTACATATGTGCATATAGAAAATAAGGAAGCAAAGCACAGGATACCTCTCAGTATATTTAAAATCTTGAAGCTTCAGACTCAGGGCCAAGGAAAGTTTAACCAAAAACAGATGTAATAAAAATAGTATGCTGTAAGACTGTCAGTGGTGATGTTAGAACAGGCAGATAGGTATACATGAGCAGAGAAATGGGCACAGGCCAAATAGCAGGAAACCAAGCATCTTGTAAACAATATGGGGGTCCTTGGGTAGACAAAGAAAAGCAGGAACCTCCAGACTAACAGGAAACCACATATTTTGGGGTGTCAGGTGTCCTGCAGGCAGACAGAAGGTGGAAAAAGGCGGGAATCTCTGCTTCAAAGGCAACATTTTGCTCATTATTCTCTCATTACAATAAAACTAGTCTCGCAGATAAGACGTTCCCATCATGTACCAACGCCATGATACTTCCAGTCAAGACTAAATAAGGACGAAATCCCTCCTCCCCTTGGGGAGGTGGAACTGGGATGAAAATCAGGGAATACAACCCTAATCCTCTGCCTCCCCAATGAATATTCCACCTCTTCATTTCTACACCCCACATATCCAGCTTGCCAAAGAAACTCAGGGCAGCTACTCACCTGAGTCTGCCCACTCTCCCCTTGAGAGCATACTGTCACTTAATATATCCAGACTTTCCTTTCTTGACCTCTGCATCTCATCTCTGAATTCTTTCTGCCATGAGACAAGAACCTACTCTCTGGTAACAGTGATATATTCAGGAATATTTACCAATGAATTTCTAAGTCCCAAAGTGAATGCTTATAATCAAAGATGACTGAGACATCTGTATTTGGAATACATGGAATTTAGATCAGTATTTGTAACCTTATTAAAGAGATGTTTTCATGATATGAAAGCTTTTCTCATGAAGAGGCAGGAATAAAGGCTATGAATCAACTCTGAAAACAAGAATGACAATCTAATAAATACAGACTACTACGTTTGAACACTGCAGCAGAAGGTTGTTCATAAAAGCAGTGATGTGATATGAAAGGAACTTTACTGTTGTGGATTGCTGATTATTGAGCAATTATTGGGGATTGCTGACTCAGAGCTCAGGTTTTGTTGTTGTTATTGTTCATTTGTTTGTTTTGCAAGATGGAATACTTTCATTTCCTAGTGCTTTGGCTCGGTAAATAATCCTTGATAGTGTGACACATTTTTCTTTATACTTGTAAACATTACATTGAAGTATCATAAACCATACAGAGAAGCACACAAATTATAAACGTACTTTTGAATGAATTTTCAGCAAGTGAACATATCCATGTAACTAGTACTTAGGTTAAGAAACAAAACATAGATTGAACCACAAAACCTTGTTTTGCCTTTCAGCCACTGAACTCCCCAAGGCTATCCACTATTTTGACTTCTAGTACTCGAGATAAATTTTGCCAGTTATTGGACTTTATATAAATGAATTAATATGGCGTATACTCTTTTGTTTCTGCTGCTTTTATTCAACATTGTAATTTTGAGATTCATACAAATTATTTTATATATAGTTTCAAATCTTTCATTCTCAGTGTTCACAGGGCTGTCCAATAGAACTTTCTGTAGTATGGGAACAGCTCCATGTATGCACTATAATATGCTGCAAAGTAAAGTAGCCATCCATGATCCACATATAGTTACTGAGCACTTATAGTATGGCTAGTGTAACTGAGAAATTAAATATTTTTAATTAAATAAAATTTAACTAGTTTCATGTGGCTAGTGGTTACCATATTGGACAACACATGCATTTGTGTGACTATGCTACAATTTAATCATCCATTTTTCTGTAGAAAAACATTTGGGTAGTTACAGGTTCATACTATTATGAATGATGTTCTTATGCAGTATCTTTTATTATGTCTTTGAGGGAAAGAGCATATACATTTCCTTTGAATACAATCCCATTATGTAGGAGTTGTATTATAACTTGCAACTTTAATAGAAGATGTCAAATGATTATGTCAACTGGTTGCACCATATTACCCTCTTATCAGCAATCTGTGCATGTTCCATTTACTTCACAATCTCATCAATGATATTGTCTATCTCTTTTTTACCATTTTGATAGGTGTACAGTATAGCAATTATGGGTTCAACTTCCATTTTTAAAAATTATTATTAAAGAAAGGGAGCATCTTTTCAGATATAATGACAATGACACTCTACCAATGTGGTCTTCCTTCCAAATACTCATAATCTCTGTATACCCAAAAGGAAAATATCAGAAAAATCCCAATTGAAACATTCTACAAATACCTGAGCCAGTACTTCTCAAAACTGTGAAGTATATGAAAAGCAGGAAAAGTCTGTCACAGCCAAAGGCGCTTAAGCAACATGACCACTAAATGAAACGTGCTCTGCTGGCTGGGATCTTAAAACAAAAAAAGTACATTAGGTGAAAACTAAGGAATTCTGAATGAAGCATGCATTTTAGTTAACATGGTAATTGGTTATTGGTTCATTAATTATAACAGACTACACTAATATAAGATGCCAATAATAGACGAATCTCTGTGTACAGTATATGGGATTCTCTGTAGTATCTTCACAATTTTTTCTGTCATCAATTGTCCTAAAACAAAAAAGTTCATTCAATAAAATAGTCCTAGAATGCATTTTGTTTTTTACTTCATTTCCACTCTCCTGAGTCTCCCATTCTGAAACCTTTAAAAACATTAGAAGTTCTTCTAATAAATATATTGATCTATCTGAGGTAAAGTATAAAGTGAAGTTTTTTTTTTTTTTTTTTTTTTTTTTTTGCGGTACGTGGGCCTCTCACTGCTGTGGCCTCTCCCGTTGCGGAGCACAGGCTCCGGCCGCGCAGGCTCAGCGGCCATGGCTCACGGGTCCAGCCGCTCCGCGGCATGTGGGATCCTCCCAGACCAGGGCACGAACCCGTGCTCCCTGCATCGGCAGGTGGACTCTCAACCACTGCACCACCAGGGAAGCCCTAAAGTGAAGTTTTTGTATCTAACCATGCTTAAGAGAATAAAATAAAATTTTCCCAAAATGCAGTGTAAAAGGTCACTAAATACTCAAAGGTGCTATTTAGAGACTCTGAGAGAGAGATGAAAAGGAACATAGATTGGTAAACTGCCTCACTGCACTGATACTCCATGATTGACTTATTGTGACAAATAGCAGATAAGATTTTTTTAAAAGACCACAGTGCCACAATGACTAGTTTTTCTTCCCCAAGCATTCACAGGTAACACAAGCCAAGCTATGTCTTTTTTTTTTCTTTTGAGAAAGAAACATCACTTTTATTTTATTAAGACAAGAGATTAATTTCAGCACAGGGATCTCCATGAATATATTTCCCTTCAAACATTGCCAAGGTCAATGGAATTTTGACTTGTTTGGTGCAATTTTACTGGATACACAGCTTAAGCCTTCCTAAAGCAAACATAATTTACAATCTATCGTTTGCTCTTTAAAGTTCAAGTTGAATATTTTTATTTCTTGTTTAGCCTTTACATGCTCTACTGTTTTTTTTCTCCTTGCCATATTCCTTGTTTTTTTTTTTATGTACCTAAAACTTCAGATTATATCGATTACGATTTTTTTAGTAAGCATTAAAATGAGAAACAAAGATGATTGGATTAAGGCAGTAACTATGTCTGTGCACTGAGCTGCCAAGCATAAGCTCAGGTTGATGTTTATTTTAATTAGAGTTATACTGTAATGAAGAAAGTAGTTTTCTGTGTGTATGTGTGGAAAATGGGTAGTTTGGTGGCCTTTGTAGAATGTGTGATTTATGTGACTTATCTGTTTGTATTTTTAAATGGATAACTTCAAGCAGCATAAAAAGTAGAAATGAAATATGATAATGTGCACAGCTGAAAAATAGAAATATTGAACTTATATATTTTACATTATTTGGCTTCAAACTAAATTTGTAAGCACTAGACATTTATCTTCACATACTCAATGCATTTGAATATACCTTTAAGTGATTTATGATTTGTCTCAATGAAGGGCTCCATTGAAGCTGTTGCTTGCTCCAAATTTCCTGATTCTCATACACCCAGCTAAATAAAAACAGCACTGCATTTTAACATGTAAGAGCCCTGTTGTGTATTTCAAGAGTAAAATAACATTGAGGCCATTTGTGCTGGTGTATGAGTAAAGACATATTACTTTATTTTGAATATTACATTTATTTTTAAAATTCTCTGCTTCAGTACAGAGACTTCTTTTCTTTCTTGATGCACAATACAAACATTTCACAGTGGTCCTGTGGAGATGATGATCTGCAGTAGCATAAATGTGAGATTTTAAAAATGGGAATTTAAGAGATTGAAGGAGAAAATAGTGTTATAGAGGCTAATCACAGAGATAATTTGGCTATCTTATCGTTTCTTTCAACATCTGTTGCTCTTCTTTCCTTAGGTAACAGATTCCTTCAGTTACTTCGGGAAATTGCTTCTCCCTTATGTGATGTGGTCTACAAATGAGGCCTTCAATGTAAGAAACGCAGTAGTAGAATTTTAAGGCAGGTCAATGTGTACCATTCCTTTGGGCATGATTTTTAGTTGATAAAAGGACACTTTACCAAAACTGAGACAGTCAGATTTATTTTAATGAGTTGAAAGGGGTACAGAAAAAGGTGACATCTTCATTCATTTATTGATCGATTGATTTATTGGCCGCGCTGTGCATCATGCGGGATTTTAGTTCCCTGACCAGGGATCGAACCTGTGCCCTCTGCACTGGGAGCATGGAATCTTAACCACTGGACCGCCAGGGAAGTCCTGACATCTTCTTTTAAAGGTTATTGACAGTAAGATATCTTTAAGCCTAGATCTTCTGTTGTTCATTTGTGCCGTCGTGTAGAGAAGTCCCAAGAGAATGATCACGTAGCCAAAAGACAGAAATATTCCTGAAGAACATTTTTTTCTTCAGGAAAATTTTGGATGTCTCTATCAAACCTTGCCTAAAGCTATTTACAGCCTGCTCTTTGCAGTTAGATTTTGATTTTGATTCCTGTCAGTTTCATTGAAAAATAACTGACTCATGCCTGGTAGTATGCATACAGGTACTTCTTTGACCTGTAGTCCATCTTTGTTTTTGACTAGCATCGCAAATAACAGCTTATGACAATTAGCATACATAAATTAGGAAAAAGGGCCTACAATGCTTTTGAGTAAAATGACAATATATAAAACATATCACTAAATAGACAACCCACCTTAACTTTTTTGTAAGTCACAGCTATTAGGATAGTCATTTCTAGGATATAGTTTAAGATGATGCCACTTTGTAACAACAGAAACTTTGAAAAAGCAGAATAGTTTCAGGAAAAACCCACCCTCAAAAGTGTACAGATGGTCTCCTCTCAATGCTTTTGTATTGGAAAAACACTAATTAGCCTTTGTGAGAATACAATTAAGGAATTAAAATGTATATATTCCAAATCAGTACAATCTAAATGGGTTGAAGGATTTTGCCATTATTCTGCATTTAGCCCTCTTTGTCATTCAGTAGAATTATGACCCAGTTATTTTGATGTCAAGTTTTAATGTTGTATTTTTATGGCAGGGACTCTATTTCCTTTCACCTGGTACACCTCTGAGTTTCACAATTAGAGAAGAGTATTAACTAAGTTATGATCAAGTTTCCTTAATATGTATGAATTTTTTCCCTCTTAATAATGGAAGAAAACATTGGAATTAGTTTTAGCAGATAGCGTGCCAGTCTAATACAGAAATCAGACTCACAGTTTTGAAATTTTGGCAGATTTTGTTTTGTGGAATATTCTGGTGAGTCAAATAATTTCTTTGGTATATAGACTTAATGGTGTTGGAAACTGCAATGCCCTGGCTTGTTTTAAATCAGAATTAAAGATGTGCCAACCTGTCACAACTCCTGTGCACGAGGTACACTATAGTTCTTCACACCCCTTTGAATTCATATCAATCATTTGAAAATAACATTTTTCTCTTGAATGAGCTGTCACTATCAATTTGAATAGTGGCTGTTGAACTGGAATTCATCCAAAATTTCTGCAAGCCATTTGGTTCATTATATTACAAACCAAATGACTTGCAAAACCGTATTTTTTTCACACTGTTTAAAGCAAATGCAATACTCTGTCTTCAAGGATTGCAGTAATAATTTGATACCTTTATTCAAATATCTATTTAGATTTCTCTTTTTCCCTGCTTTATTGGCATTTCTGATTCACGTCTCAATAATCAGCCCAAAGTCTTTTTTTCTTAGTATCTACTGTGTTTTGATTCAGTGGTACTTTAGCTCTGGTTATGTGTAACCACCAAATGACAAACAGATCTTTGTGATGCCCTGTTTCTGTTCCTCTTAGGAAAGTGTAAATCTCTAGATGCTATACGATAAAGATGGTGTTCAGAGTAAAATAGTATTTGTGAACACATTGGAATAAAAATGTTTTTTCTCATTTTAACACATCCACCATACCTGACATTTCAAAAAATACCTATGATTTAGGATTGTTTTTGTATTGTTATCTGTCACCAACTGACACAGTATGTTGCATGGGATTGAAAATTGTAAAATCAGCTGCAGTTTTCCTAGAGGAAAACATCTGTTGCTCCCTTCTGCTGGGATTTTGTTTCCATTTTATTCCAGAATTAATACCTAAGTTGTTTTTTTTAACATCTTTATTGGAGTATAATTGCTTTACAATTGTTAGTTTCTGCTTTATAGCAAAGTGATTCAGCTATACATATACATATATCCCCATATCTCCTCCCTCTTGCGTCTCCCTCCCACCCTCCCTATCCCACCACCCTAGGTGGTCACAAAGCACCGAGCTGATCTCCCTGTGCTATGCGGCTGCTTCCCACTAGCTATCTGTTTTACATTTGGTAGTGTATATATGTCCATGCCATTCTCTCACTTCGTCCCAGCTTACCCTTCCCCCTCCCCATGTCCTCAAGTCCATTCTCTATGTCTGTGTCTTTATTCCTGTCCTGCCCCTAGGTTCTTCAGACCAATTTTTGAAATAACTATTCCATATATATGTATTAGCATATGGTATTTGTTTTTCTCTTTCTGACTTACTTCACTCTGAATGACAGTCTCTATGTCCATCACCTCACTACAAATAACTCAATTTCGCTTCTGTTTATGGCTGAGTAATATTCCATTGTATATATGTGCCACATCTTCTTTATCCATTCATCCTTCGATGACACTTAGGTTACTTTCATATCCTGGCTATTGTAAATAGTGCTGGAATGAACATTGTGGTACATGTCTCTTTTTGAATTATGGTTCTTTCAGGGTGTATGCCCAGGAGCGGGATTGCTGGGTCCTATGGTAATTCTATTTTTAGTGTTTTAAGGAACCTCCATACTGTTCTCCATAGTGGCTGTATCAATATACATTCCCACCAACAGTGCAAGAGGGTTCTCTTTTCTCCACACCCTCTCCAGCATTTATTGTTCGCAGATTTTTTGATGATGGCCATTCTGACCGGTGTGAAGTGATACCTCATTGTGGTTTTGATTTGCATTTCTCTAATGATTAGTGATGTTGATCATCCTTTCAAGTGTTTGTTGGAAATCTGTATATCTTCTTTGGAGAAATGTCTATGTAGGTCTTCTGCCCAATTTTGGATTGGGTTGTTGGTTTTTATTTTTGATATGGAGCTGCATGAGCTCCTTGTAAATTTTGGAGATTAATCCAATTGTCAGTTGCTTCATTTGCAAATATTTTCTCCCATTCTGAGGGTTGTCTTTTTGTCTTGTTTGTGGTTTCCTTTGCTGTGCAGAAGCTTTGAAGTTTCATTAGGTCCCATTTGTTTATTTTTGTTTTTACTTCCATTTCTCTAGGAAGTGGGTCAAAAAGCATCTTGCTGTGGTTTATGTCATAGAGTGTTGTGCCTATGTTTTCCTCAAAGGGTTTTAGAGTGTCTGGCCTTACATTTAGGTCTTTAATCCATTTGGAGTTTATTTTTGTGTATGGTGTTAGGGAGTGTTCTAATTACATTCTTTTACATGTAGCTGTCCAGTTTTCCCAGCACCACTTATTGAAGAGGCTGTCTTTTCTCCATTGTATATTCTTGCCTCCTTTATCAAAAATAAGGTGACCATATGTGCATGGGTTTATCTCTGGGCTTTCTATACTGTTCCATTGATCTATCTTTCTGTTTTTGTGCCAGTACCGTACTGTCTTGATTACTGTAACTTTCTAGTATAGACTGAAATCAGGGAGCCTGATTCCTCCAGCTCCATTTTTCTTTCTCAAGATTGCTTTGGCTATTCGGGGTCTTTTGTGTTTCCATACAAATTGTGAAATTTTTTGTTCTAGTTCTGTGAAAATTGCCATTGGTCGTTTGATAGGGATTGCATTGATCAGTAGATTGCTTTGGGTAGTATAGTCATTTTCACAATGTTGATTCTTCCAATCCACAAACATGGTGTATCTCTCCATCTGTTTGTATCATCTTTAATTTAATTTCTTTCATCAGTTTCTTATAGTATTCTGCATACAGGTCTTTTGTTTCCTTAGGCAGGTTTATTCCTAGGTATTTTATTCTTTTTGTTGTAGTGTTAATTGGGAGTGTTTCCTTAATTTCACTTTCAGATTTTTCATCATTAGCGTATAGGACTGCAAGAGATTTCTGTGCATTAATTTTGTATCCTGCTGCTTTACCAAATGTATTGACTACCTCTTGTAGTTTCCTGGTTGCATCTTTAGGATTCTCTATGTATAGTATGTCATCTGCAAAAAGTGACAGTTTTACTTCTTCTTTTCCAATTTGGATTCCTTTTATTTCTTTCTCTTCTATGATTGCTGTGGCTAAAACTTCGAAAACTGTTTTTAATATTAGTGGTGAGAGTGGGCAACCTTGTCTTGTTCCTGATCTTAGTGGAAATGGTTTAAATTTTTCACCATTGAGAATGATGTTGGCTGTGGGTTTGTCATATATGGCCTTTATTATGTTGAGGAAAGTTCCCTCTATGCCTACTTTCTGCAGGGTTGTTATCATAAATGGGTGTTGAATTTTGTCGAAAGCTTTCTCTGCACCTATTGAGATAAGCATATGGTTTTTATCCTTCAACTTGTTAATATGGTGTATCACGTTGATTGATTTGCATATAGTGAAGAAGCCTTGCATTCCTGGAATAAGGCCCACTTGATCATGGTGTATGATCTTTTTAATGTGCTGTTGGATTCGGTTTCCTAGTATTTTGTTGAGGATTTTTGCATCTATGTTCATCAGTGATATTGGTCTGTAGTTTTCATTTTTTGTGACATCTTTATCTGGTTTTGGTATCAGGTGATGGTGGCCTCGTAGAATGAGTTTGGGTGTGTTCTTCCTTCTGCCATATTTTGGAAGAGTTTGAGAAGGATAGGTGTTAGCTCTTCTCTAAATGTTTGATAGATTTCACCTGTGAATCCATCTGGTCCTGGGCTTTTGTTTGTTGGAAGATTTTTAATCACAGTTTCAATTTCAGTGCTTGTGGATTGGTCTGTTCATATTTTCTATATCTTCCTGATTCAGTCTTGGCAGGTTGTGCATTTCTAAGAATTTGTCCATTTCTTCCAGGTTGTCCATTTTATTGGCATAGAGTTGCTTGTAGTAATCTCTCATGATCCTTTGTATTCCTGCAGTGTCAGTTGTTACTTCTCCTTTTTCATTTCTAATTCTATTTATTTGAGGCTTCTCCCTTTTTTTTCTTGATGAGTCTGGCTAATGGTTTGTCAATTTAGTTTATCTTCTGAAAGACCGAAGTTTTAGTTTTATTGATCTTTGCTATCATTTCCTTCATTCCTGTTTCATTTATTTTGGATCTGATCTTTATGATTTCTTTCCTTCTGTTAACTTTGGCGTTTTTTTGTTCTTCTTTCTCTAATTGCTTTAGGTGTAACGTTAGGTTGTTTATTTGAGATTTTTCTTGTTTCCTGAGGTAGGATTGTATTGCTATAAACTTCCCTCTTAGAACTGCTTTTGCTGCATCCCATAGGTTTTGGGTCATCGTGTTTTCATTGTCATTTGTTTGCAGGTATTTTTTGGATTCCTCTTTGATTTCTACAGGGATCTTTTGGTTATTTAGTAGTGTGTTGTTTACCCTCCATGTGTTTATATTTTTTACATTTTTTTTCCTGTAATTGATATCTAGTCTCATAGTGCTGTGGTCGGAAAAGATATTTGATACAATTTCAATTTTCATAAATTTACCATGGCTTGATTTGTGATCAGGATGTGATCTCTCCTGGAGAATGTTCCATGACCACTTGAGAAGAAAGTGTATTCTGTTGTTTTTGGATGTCCTATAAATATCAATTAAGTCCATCCTGTTTAATGTGTCATTTAAAGCTTGTGTTTCCTTATTTATTTTTATTTTGGTTGATATGTCCATTGGTGAAAGTGGGGTGTTACAGTCCCCTACTATGATTGTGTTACTGTCGTTTTCTCCTTTTATGGCTGTTAGCATTTGCCTTATGTATTGAGGTGCTCCTATGGTGGGTGCATAAATATCTACAATTGTTATATCTTCTTCTTGGATTGATCCTTTGATCATTATGTAGTGTCCTTCTTTGTGTCTTCTAATAGTCTTTATTTTAAACTCTATTTTGTCTGATATGAGTGTTGCTACTCCAGCTTTCTTTTGATTTCCATTTGCATGAATACCTTTTTCCATCCTCTCACTTTCAACCTGTATGTATCCGTAGGTCTGAAGTAGGTCTCTTGTAGACCGTATATATACGGGTCTTGGTTTTGTATCCATTCAGTGAGCCTGTGTCTTTTGGTTGGAGCATTTCATCCAATTACATTCAAGGTAATTATCAATATGTATGTTCCTATTACCAGTTTCTTAATTGTTTTGGGTTTATTACTGTAGATCTTTTCTTTGTCTTGTGTTTCCTGCCTAGTTAAGTTCCTTTCTCATTTATTGTAAATCTGGTTGGGTGGTGCTGAATTCTCTTAGCTTTTGCTTGTCTGAAAAGGTTTTAATTTCTCTATCGAACCTGAATGAGATCCTTGCTGGGTAGAGTAATCTTGGTTGTAGGTTTTTCCCTTTCATCACTTTAAATATATCCTGCCACTGCCTTCTGGCCTGCAGAGTTTGTGCTGAACAATCAGCTGTTAACCTTATGGGGATTCCCTTGTATGTTATTGGTTGCTTTACCCTTCCAGTGTTTAATATTTTTTCTTTGTATTTAATTTTTGATAGTTTGATTAATATGTGTCTTGGCATGTTTCTCCTTGGATTTATCCTATATGGGACTCTCTGCACTTCCTGGACTTGATTGACCATTATTTTCCCATATTAGGGAATTTTTCAAATATAGTCTCTTCATATATTTTCTCAGACCCTTTGTCTTCTGCTTTTGGGACCCATATAACTGAAATGTTGGTGCATTTAATGTTGTCCCAGAGGTCTCTGAGACTGTCGTCAGTTCTTTTCATTGTTTAATCTGCTCTGTGGTAGATATTTCCACTATTTTATCTTGTATGTCACTTATCCTTTCTTCTGCCTCAGTTATTCTGCTATTGATTCCTTCTAGAGAATTTTTAATTGCATTTATTATGTTGTTCATCATTGTTTGTTTGCTCTTTAGTTCTTCTAGGTCCTTGTTAAATGTTTCTTGTATTTTCTTCATTCTATTTCCAAGATTTTGGATCATCTCTACTATCATTACTCTGAATTATTTTTCAAGTAGACTGCTTCTTTCCTCTTCATTTGTTTGGTCTGGTGGGTTTTTACCTTGCTCCTTCGTCTGCTGCATATTTCTCTGTCTTCTCACTGTGTTTACTGACTGTGTTTGGGGTCTCCCTTCTGTAGGCTGCAGGTTCATAGTTGCCGTTGGTTTGGTGTCTGCCCCCAGTGGGTAAGGTGGGTTCAGTGGCTTGTGTAGGCTTCCTGGTGCAGGGGACTGGTGCCTGTGTTCTGGTGGTTGGAGTTGGATCTTGTCTTTCTTGTGGGCAGGGCCATGTCTGGTGGTGTGTTTTGGGGTGTCTGTGAACTTATTATGATTTTAGGCAGCCTCTCTACTAATGGGTGGGGTTGTGTTCCTGTCTTGCTAGTTGTTTGGCATGGGGTGTCCAGCACTGCAGCTTGCTGGTCATTGAGTGTAACTGGGTCTTAGCATTGAGACGGAGATCTCTGGGAGAGCTCTCTTCAACTGATATTGCATGGGGCCGAGAGGCTCTGGTGGTCCAGTTTCCTGAACTCAGCTCTCCTACCTGAGAGGCTCAGGCCTGACACCTGGCCGGAGCACCAAGACCCTGTCAGCCCCATGGCTCAGAAGAAAAGGGAGAAAATGAAAGAAAGAAAAAATAAGTAAATAAAGTTATTAAAATAAAGAATTAAAAAATATTATTAAAATTAAAAAAATAAATCAGAAAATTATAAAACAAAAAGAAGAGAGCAACGAAACCAATGAACAACTCCACCAATGATAATAAGCACTAAAAGCTAAACTAAGATAACCACATAAATCAGAAACTAGTCAGTCGCATACAGCAAACCCCTAGCCTACAGTTGCTACCAAAGTCCACCTCCTCAATTTTGGGATGATTCGTTGTCTACTCAGGTATTCCACAGATGCAAGGTACATCAAGTTGATTGTGGAGATTTAATCAGCTGCTCCTGAGGCTGCTGGGAGAGATTTCCCTTTCTCTTCTTTGTTTGCACAGCTCCTGGGGTTCTGCCTTGGACCTGGCCCTGCCTCTGCATGTAAGTCGCCCTCTGGTGTCTTTTGGGAAGTCTGAGGTCTTCTGCCAGCGTTCAGTAGGTGTTGTGTAGGAGTTGTTCCACACGTAGATGCATTTTTGATGTATTTGTGGGGAGGAAGGTGATTTCCACATCTTACTCCCCTGCCTTCTTGAAGGTTCATCCAATAGATAAGTTTTTATTTTTCAGGAGGAGAATAGTTTATTTTACCAACCACAGGGTTTTCAATTTGTATAATCTATCAATTCCAATTAAGTTTTTGTAATAAAATTTTATGCAAATAAACTCTAATAACTCCTGTGTAAGGCATATTTGTAGAAGATTATTAGAAAAGAAATCAAAGAAACGTGACAGAAAATACATTTCACAATTTGTGGCGAAGATTAATATCTAACACCTGGAACGTATTATTGATGTGGAATGTAGTCCTGATTGGGACATTCAATTCTAAGTCCTAGATCTCAGTTTGAACAGAAGTTATTATCTCTCTAGGCATAAGCTACTTCACCCAGAAAATGGGACTAAAACACCAAACTGCCTTTATCACTGGGGTGCTCCAAAGGCAAAACAATAACAAATACAAAAGAGTTTGAGGTATTGGAAGTGTCACAATTCAGGAAGTGTAGATAAATCACCTGTTATAGTGATGCTGGAAAATCCAGTTTAATTTGACCTACATTTTCTCATGTCTGAAATCATCTCAAGGTACACTTTCTTTCTTCTATATTTTGACATATTCTGAAACTTAAATAATTTATGTTTCCCTAGCCAATCAATAAATTTTTTGTAGCATCTCTTCTACTTCTTTTATTTAGCCCCAGGAAATCTGCATTTTCACATGACAAAATTTTCACAGTCTTGAACATTTACAGTTATTTAATAGTTTCCCTGTTGTTCCTTGGTGATAACTTCCCTTTCAGTCAGGGACAGTATGCATCCCACTCCCATAACTAATTATAGAAATGGTCTTATGGGTCATCATATTACTACTACCTCACTTTTATTTGCAAATTATCGATCTACCACTACCATTAAAGTTGCTAAATCGGAAGTTCATGCATGCCTCTGTAATCTCATTGCCATTATTTATTTATGCCCAGGAAGTCTTTAGCAGTTTGGGACCTTGCTCAGTTTCTTTGTATGTAGATATGTTTTGTCATATATCTTAGCAACTTTTAATTTCTTATTGATGACTTATTTCTCTTCTAAATTTTGCTAACTATATTTTGTAAATCTTCAAACTCCAGTGAATTTCATCTTTATTAGGTTTCAGTCATCTGCAAGAACAATTAAGACTTTGATCACATCACCCGGAGCTATGCTTTGATTCTAAGATTTTAAACTCTGACATTCACTGTCATACCAGACAGCCTGGTTATTGTAAGCTCCATATCCAAAATCTGCGTAAAATGGTCTTTCTCCTTCATTCTTAGCCAAAGTGTGTAAACCACCAGCCTATTTTATCAAGTCTTAGTAGCATAATAGTTGTTTTATCTTTCTTTGACTCTATGGTAGACCATTTAAAAGTACATTATATTCTGGTTTTTAAATGTTTCATTCATTTTTTTAGTTTTATATTTTTACTTTTTATTTTAGCTTTGTTGAAGTATAATTGACATATACAGTTTCAAGGTATTTAAAGTGTACATCATGATGATTTGATACACGTATACATTGTGAAAGGATTTCACCATATAATTAACATATCTATCACCTCACATTGTATGTTTTCATTTTTGGTGAGAATATTGATTCTCTCTAACGTCTTAGCAATTTCAGTTACACAATGCAGTGTTATAAACTATAGTCATCAGGTTTTACATTAGTTCCTCAAACTTACTCATCTGATAGCTGAAAGTTTGTACCCTTTTACCAACATCTCCTATTTCTCCCACCTTTCAATCCCAGGCCACCACTTTTCCATTCTCTGTTTCTATGAGTTTGAGTTCTGTTTTCTTTTGTTTTTTAGATTCCACATATAAGTGAATAGTACAATATTTGTCTTTCTCTGTCTCACTTATTTCACTTACAGTAATGCCCTCAAGTTTCAAATTTGTGCTTACCAAAGTGGAAAGGGAAGGGTGTGGGGATAGATTAGGGGGATGTGATTAACAGATACAGACTATTAAATTTAAAATAGATAAGCAGCAAGGATTTACTGTATAGAGCACGGAATTATACCCATTATCTTGTAATAAGCTGCAATGGAACAGAATCTGCAAAAATACTGAAGCACTATGCTATACACCTGAAACTAACACAATATTGTAAATAAGCTATACTGCAATAAAAAAACCCCTCTAATTTGCACATTGGCGCATGGTAGGCCCACAGTAAATATTTGTTAAATGCCTGTTGCTGTGTAGCGCTCCACCAAGCAGAAACCATAAGGCCCAGCAGGTGAAATACATGCTCTGATGCAAACTATACTTGATTTTTTAAAATATGAATTAAAATTGGAAAGAATAGATTCCATTCAAATGATTTGGGAATCTGCAGTAATAATTACCAATTAAATGAGGGAGGCCAGCGTATTCATTCATTTGTTCATTCAGTCAGTCCACAAATATTTGTTGAGAGCTTGCTCTTGCCACACATAGCACTTCCCCTGCTGCTTTATTATTTTTTTAAAAACATATTTAACTAGGAGGTTTAGCAGGATTTAAAACCCTTATATATCAAGAAACAGGTTTTCTGCAATTCGAGTTTCTTGAAACAACTTTGCATTAATCCATAAAACCAATCCATTATTTCAAAGCTATTTTATTTGGATGCCAATAAGACATATCCCAGGTGAAGAATATTGGCCATGGGGGGTAAACTGTGAGGAATTAAAGTGATCGTACAAATGTAGCCAACGGCCATGGCAAAAGGGTTATTTTAGTGCTTTAATTACCATTTAGATGACTCAACTCAAATTAGACTGGTCAGGATTGCTCAGAATCCACACATCATTTCTAGCCAGTTCTTAGAGAATGCAAAATGTAGACCTAAGATAAATTAACTGGATTAATAAGCATTTCCTGGAGATGGGCTCACAGGTAAATCAGCAGAGGCCATTTACTAGACTGTTACTGAGGTGCTGAGTTAAGAATGGGCTAGTAAAGAACATATGTAAATATTTCACTTCCTTTTTTAGTCATGGGATATATATATATATATATATATATATATATATATTTTTTTTTTTTTTTTTTTTTTTTTTTTTGCGGTACGTGGGCCTCCCACTGTTGTGGCCTCTCCCGTTGCGGAGCACAGGCTCCGGACGCACAGGCTCAGCGGCCATGGCTCACGGGCCCAGCCACTCCGCGGCATGTGAGATCTTCCCGGACTGGGGCACGAACCCGCATCCCCTGCATTGGCAGGCGGACTCTCAACCACTGCGCCACCAGGGAAGCCCGGATATATTTTATTATGAAAAATATTTAATATGTTGAAATGTGTTTGATATTCAATTTTAGTGTATTTCCAAAATTTAACATCTATTATGTATGCAAAATTTTTTGTGAATGCAGTATTTTTGTACTGTTGCTATTTGAACTCTAGTATTCCGGAGGTCTCATTTCATCTTATCAGGATGTTCCAATTGTGGAAATCTGAAGAATTAAGAATGAGTTTTTGATTAGTTTGCTTGTTCTTTATATGTAATATCATATTCCACTAAAACGTAATACTTGGGCTTAAAAATATCTATCAAATAAAATGTAGAGTCAAACTATAGCAAGAATAATAAAAAGCAATACTTTTTAGGCAGTCTGTACTGTCAGAAAAAGCAGAAAATTAAAGCTAGAAGAATTTAGTATGCATGCAGCTGACCATACACTCAACTTAGGAAGATCCACATGATCACAACCCTGTCATTTAATAACCGCCTTCCGTTTCTCCCACCCCACATCCAAGCAGAAAATATGAACTTTACTTTGAGAAATAAGATCCAATTAAAAATTCACATTATACCCCAGTGTCTGTTATTGTGAGACGGGATAGTACTATCATGGGGTTTACTGTATTTTAAGTTGTTTCTAAAACTCATAAAGGGAAGTCTGATTTAATATCACCGAAAAAAAGTGTTTGCTTTAACATTTCTTTGTTTATTTCTTTACTGTCAAATGCATATTTTCTCAAGCATTTGGTTTTGACCTTTGATGACTTTTGGATTATAGTAATGAATCTGTGTAATCTATTTAATTTTAGTTGAAAATTTAAAATTATATCAGTAATCATAGGCCCTGTATAGATTTAATATCTCTGCTTTGTAGTTCATCTTGATAATTTATGTTATTTTAACTCGAAGAGATTAGGATAAATACAGTGTGTTCAATTGTTCTCACAGATTTTATTTTCTGAGGGGAAGAATTATGTAAACCTCAAAAGATTCTTCTTGAACAACAGAATCCTATGGGTTTTGCAGGAGTGTCAAAGAAGGAACCTGAAATGTATTTTCCAAAGTATTGTGGATTTACATTAAATATTTTAAATTACTCCGTATAAAAATGCACTTCTATATATTTCTGTCTTCCATAAGATGCATTTATTTATTGCTTTCAGAATGACTCTTTTGACTTCTCACTTATTGCTATACTGCCAAATATATATATTACTTAATAAGGGAAGAAAATAAAAGTAAGATTTAAACTGCCCTATGTTTTTTCAAAGACTACATTTTTATGGCCATGTAGAGTTCTTTAACTTCTTGTTTTTTGCTGTCCTTGCCAAATATTTTCCCAAGCCACAGATGTCAGTTCCTACTCATCTGCTGCTCTGTTTCTTACTGATACCCTGCAGATTACATGGGTTGTTTTCCAGCTCAAATTGGATCATTTGAGTAAGAAAGGAACTTTAAAATCTGTTGCCATTTTCTTTAGCTTCTTTTTACCTCCTTCCCACACAATTTTATTCCTTAGTAAATAGTCATTTTTTTATTTCAGGTTTTAATGTTGGACTGTTCAAATATGTGTAGGCCTTGGTTTGGCTTTTGAAAATTCTCAAAAATACAAGCAATTCTCTTTTCAACGATAATTTAAAATAGGGAATTGTACATGTCAAAGACTTAAAAGTGCCAGTAAATTATGTAGATATTTAAAGCAATAGACACAATTTTATAAAAATAACAAAAGAGTAATTTATTAAAATGTATTTGAATAGCATTTTGCTTGTATTCATCAAATTAATATTATTTTTCAATTATTTAAGTATAGTTTAAGCTAAACACTGTATTTTTTGGTAAAGGAAAATCTAAAAAATATATTCTCAACATTTTAGAGTACTTTAGACAGTTGATCTTTTGCAATTATGAATATTTAATTTTGACAAAAAGCTAATGATTTTGAAACCATCCTCATTCAGTCAGTGACATCTCTCGGTGGCATTTTAAAGTATGCAAGAATCTGTTACCACTTTCCCATGTCTTCTGAATACACTATCTTCCATCTTCAGTAGCATCATAGCTTAACAAGTTGAGGGATCCAGTATCTTCATGCTTACCCCAAGTCTTATTTTTAGAAAAATACATATAATTAATTAATGAGAGCCAAGGTTTGAAATTTTACTGTATATATATGTCACTTCAGAGCTTGTTTAATATCCACTTTCAGTCTCTACCAGTAGAAATAAGCCATATGTCTAGAAGTGTTTAAATAATTAGCACACATGGAAATTCTTATTCTAGAAATCCTTTGACCACATTTTAGGAACCTTATACAAAAGAATAGGTGATTCACTACAGCATAAAGTATTTCCCCACCCATAAGCATTTTTATTTTGCTGTATTATAAGTAAAGGGAATTAGTCATTTATTAATGGATTGAGAATAAAATAATTAATGGATTGAGAATAAAAATAATGAGGAGAAAAGGGATTATTTTTTTTCTGGGAAATCCTTAAATTATATCATATTAATACTCTTACATTGTTGCTACATACTATGCCAGTGTTCTCTGAAAAAAAATTTAGTTAAAAAAATAGTATCTTGGCTTACTGGTCTATGAAACAAAACAATGCAGAAGCAAGTTTGCAAAACAACATAATCATTATAGGCACAGGTTTTGGAGCCACTACCGAGGGTCAAGTCTCAGCTCTTCAGTGTACTCAGTGACTTAAGCTATCTGTGCTCTGGTTAACAAATCCATAAAATTCTTTTAAAAAAGTCAGTGCTTCATAAAGTTACTATGGGTTAAACATCTAAAACATTCATAAGAATGCATCGTATATCATGGTTGCTTATCAGATGACTTATTACCTGTTATTTTGGTGATTAGGTCAGTTGTTACTTAGTATATTTTCTTTATTTTCACTAAGGTGGCAATGAAATATGTTGATGTTTTGTGCTATTTAACACAATGAGGGTTTATAGAAAAATTCCCTTCCTTTTAAACGGTTTAACAGAGATGTTCTTTGATGTTTGTAAGAAAATCCATCTGTATTATTTTTGCAAATCCCAAGGTATATATAGAAATAGAATAATGTACTGTTGGAATATAAACAGTCTGAAAGTTCCCAGCACACACCTACACTCACACAAAACTTCTAAGAAATTAATCATACAATAGATGTACACAAAATTAGATATCCCATTAAATTCCTGCTATGCTTTAATGGCTTTAAAAGTTTAAAGATGATGTATGTAATTAGGGAATTATAATGTATTATGGCTTAATTCCATGCAATTATTTTACCTTAAAGCTTTGTCAAATCATATTATGTTCATTGTATATTTACTTATAATAATGACTTCTTAACTTGCTTCATATAAAGCTTATAAATATGTATATATGTGTGTGTGTGTGTATATGTATACATATATGTTATTTGAGCATCTGTCTTTAGCAATATCATTTAAATCTTGATATTCTATATTCTTTGGTTACAGATGGCTGAAAAGCTGAATTGTCCACGTCGACCATTTCAGTTTCTTGGTCATTGTTCTATCATGTACCATCCTTAGGGCTCCTATGCCTCCTTTATTTTGTTTCCGACAGTCTTATGTAAATTGGAGTGTTCCTATTCCCATCTGCTCATTCCTTTACTGTCATAACTGTCCCATTTTGTATTGGAAATTGGTCTTCTTTGAGACTTAAATATTGTTTTATGTTGTTTATGGTATCTATATTCTATATGAAAACTAAGATTTATGATGCCCTGGACAGACCACTTGGTTTCAGTCTTTCAAAGAAAAATGTTACGTTAAAGTCAGTGTTGGTAACCCTGCAGTGTATCAGAACACTTTATGAAATACTAACTATGCCAGAAAGAGAGATAACAGCATGCTAACTGGAGCTGAAAGTATTGTATGTGATACTATGATTATTCACAACATTTCTTAAATTTTTTTTTTCAAGACACTGTTCAATGCTAGACCTTCCCTAGAACTAACTCCTTCCCTCACATCAGTTCTTGAAGTATTCTTGTGTATTACTACATAGAAAGTGATGAATTACCTCAAGGGAATTCATCTGTTGTCTTGTAGAAGAAGGATCTTTTAGGATAAC
Source organism: Grampus griseus (assembly GCF_964374135.1). NCBI lineage: Eukaryota > Metazoa > Chordata > Mammalia > Artiodactyla > Delphinidae > Grampus > Grampus griseus. Next base: position 3,415,451 of record NC_139015.1, read on the forward strand.
TGTGAAGCATTAGTAAATTCCACAGGATGCTATATAAATTGCACTTCCATTCAAAGCAAAAAATAACCATTATTTCTAAGGTTTCTCTTCAGTGGATTATTTTTATGTTATTTTCCTGAACTCCAACTAGAGTAGGTCATGAAAAGCCCATACTAAGTTGATCTATTTAAGGTCAACATGTGAATGTTGTCATTTTAATCAGTATATGTGATTCAATCTCCATTTCCTTTTTTTTTCTTCTTCTTTTAATACTTAAAACAGATGATGTTAAGGTCAAGCAGGATCAGCCTTGGACAGTATCATTTTATAAGAAGTGTTGTATTTGAGAATTATAACTGTTCTTTCCAAGCCTGTATGACCTCACTACTCCACGTGTATCTTTTTTGCAAAATTTGTCAATGATCTTCATGTTGATAATGCAATTTTTTCATTTCTCACTTTATCTCAGAACCATTGTATTCAGTTAATTGGATTCTCCCTCTTCAAAATGTTGCTTCCTTAACTTCTGTGACACCACTTTCCTGCTGTGGGTTGCCTATCAAAAGCAATATCTTTTTTTTTTTTTTGGCTAACAAAGCTTCAAATTTATGAAAATGAATACCATTCCCATTCTACTTACTTAGGGAAAATATTTGCCACCCTATGCCAACATAAAGAATTTTGGATGATCTAACAGACCACTGTGGTCTCATTCTCCTTGCTAACAGAATGTACATATGTGCCAGTTATGCCCTCTGGAACCTGAGAGAAGGTATGCTTATTGGCTCCTGGGAAAGGTTTTTCTTACCAATACAAATACTTGCTTGCTTAGAGGGAAACATCCCTTTTCTTTGCAGAGTGTCATCCTGTCTTCATGCAATGCTTAGAATTACTGAAGCCATCTCATGACCATGAGAGAAGGTAATAACAATAACTGGAACTGCCAGAATAGAAGGAACCCAGTTCTTTTATGACACTGCTGAGTAACTGAATCAAGAAACCTTGAAATCTTCCTATTTGCTTATTTGCTCATTACTTAACCCACATATACTTCTGGTATTTCAGTGGAAGGCATTCTAAGTCATACATCTGGGTTTGGGGTACATTTTTTATATGGACAATCAGAGAATGAATTACTTGAGGACATGAGATGTCTGGGCAGTTCTAAAGCCCCATTTGAGGTGTGACACTCTCATTGCCTGTCAACAGCTTAACAGCAGTCACAGAGAACACCAACAGTTGGCTTCATCGAAGATTGTATATTTTTTCCTGATACATGTTGTAAAGTATTTTAGAAATGATTTGTAGTGTAATTTCAGAGCAGTGGAGATTCAAAACAGAGAGAGTCAGCAGATTGCAAGTAACATTGCTGTCAAGTATGAGACAGTAGGAATAATTGAGGAAAAAAGATGAATAGGGCATTGTATTCAGAGTGTTGAATGGCTGACATTTTGGTGGTATCAGTGTCCATAGCATGATGATGATATTGTATGACTGAAGTAGATTGGGAAAGAAAATTACTGAATAGTAGTTTGAGAAGCAGAGAGACTAACTTGCTGGATGGGTATTCTACAGTGATTTTTAAGCTATCAAAGTATATTACACGACATATTGTATAGAGAAAGTAAGTAAGCCAAGAGCCAAAGTCACAATTTCTAAATAAAAGTATCCAGAAGTTTTTAAAAGTTCATTTATTTAAAAACTTTTATTGAGCATCTACTATGTGCTAAGTGCTGTTCTCGGTACTTGCACTAACAAAAAAGAAAAAAAAAACATATGTACTCATGGGGTTCCTATTCTAACAAGAGGATACAGAGATTAATTGAAAAATTATACAGTACTGAGTTAAAGAAACACATTTTGGTAAAAGTATAAAATAAAAGAATATGAGATGATCAAGGAGGTCAAGGAGACTTCTCTAAGGAAGAAATATTTGATCTGAGAACTGAGGATGAGGAATTAAATAAAAGATTTTTAAAAAGGCAAGAGTTGGAGTTTGGCAGGAGAGTCGTCAGCAGAAACAAAATCATCAAAAGAAGATATGTGTAAGACTGTAATATGACATAATTCATGAACAAAGATAATACTGTTATATTTGAAACATAGAGAGGTGAAGGGAGAGCAAGAAAGAATGTACTAAACCTACAGAGTTGAAAAGCCAGGCAGTGGTTGCTCATACAGTATGATGAAAGTCGTATAAAAGATAGGACACCAATCATAATATTGCAAAAGAAAATGCAAGTTATTGAAATGCTTAATAAAGGAAGTGACAATAGTTTTAAAATATTAAATAATTACTACAGTAGTAACTATTGTTGGAAGTTTTGTCTGAATAATATTAGTTTCAGTGTGGAAGAGGCATTTACAATGGAATTAACATTGGGAAGTGTATCAGTTATTAGCATGTTCAGCTGGTAGTCATATAAAGAACACAATAAATATAGCTTGAAATGATAGAAGGTTATTTCTCTCTTATATAAACAGTAAGTTCAGGATGCCGGTTTTCAGGACTAAGTGCCTTTTATGTTACTGTCTAGACCTTTCATCATTCTGTATCAGTCTCCAATGGCTGCATCAGCACAGACGCCAACCAGTAGTCTAACCAGTTGGAAAGAGAGAAGGAAGGTAGAATATGCCATTTTCTTTAACCCCTCCCTAAAAGGTACACACACCCCTTCGTTTTGCATCTCATTGGCCGGAATTTAGTCACATAGCTTCAAGGGAGCCTATAAATGCAGACTTTATCTTTTGCCCAATAAATGAGGAAAAAGGGAAGAATGAATATTATGGTCAACTACCTGTTTTGACTTAGGATATGAGGTTGACATTAATCTAATTTCCAGCCCTGAGATTCATTGACTGTGGGAAAGGAAGCAGTCTTAACATATTTACAGGCTGTCATCACAGCTCTCCTGATGTTCAACACATATTATACTCTACTAACCAAAACAATAGTTGCATCATATCATTTTATAAATGTAAATTGAATTTGACATAAGGAAGAAATGAATGTTATCTTTATGTATCTGAAAGGAAAATGTCTTGTCCTTAGTTTAATGGCTGATTTAGTCAGGGATCTGTAGGAATCATGTAACTATATGTATCCACAGTCATCTCTGTGAGATTACTTTCGAAAAATAAGGGCTGTGTTCAAGAATAATCCACTGGCTCAAGAAATAATGAGCTAGTGTTTGTGAATTAGACTCTCAATTTTTGAGGGTATTGAATTATAGTTTTCTATGTTAGCAAGCATGATTTAGAAATGTGGTTTGGAACGCTCACATTTTTATTTTAAAAACTACAAAGAGATACATTCAAGCACACTATAATTAAATATATAAAGAATCAAAAAATGCTTAAGTAACCCACATGAAGACAAGTAAAAAGAAACAGGGACAACAAGCAGAGGAAACAAATTAAAAAAATAAAATGGCAGAGTTCTAACATCTCAATAATTAATGTAAGTGGTCTAATTATAGTAGTCAAAAAATAACGATGGGTAGAGTGGATTAGAAAACATGACCCAGGGCTTCCCTGGTGTCGCAGTGGTTGAGAGCCCATCTACCGATGCAGGGGACACGTGTTCGTGCCCCGGTCCGGGAAGATCCCACATGCCGCGGAGCGGCTGGGCCCATGAGCCATGGCCTCTGAGCCTGTGCATCCGGAGCCTGTGCTCCACAGCGGGAGAGGCCACAACAGTGAGAGACCCGCGTACCGCAAAAAAGAAAAGACATGATCCAACTATATGTTGTTTATAAGAAACTTACATCAAATTCAAATTCATTGACATAGGTATAATATGTTGAAAGTAAAAAACAAACAAAAAAACCCTGCTAGACAGAAAATCAGCAAATATTTAGAAGATTTGGACAACACAATCACCCAACAGAATCTAAGTGACTTATCTATAGAGTGCTCCTCCAAACAAAAGGTAAACATTTCTTTAAGCACTATGGAATATTCATCAATATAGACTATAGCTTGGACCATAAAAGAAACTTCTACAAATGTCAAAGAACTGAAATTATATAGAGGATATTCTTTGACCTATTATAGCTGCTTTAATCATAATAGCCCACACTGGAAACAAACCAGGTATCTTTTAATGGATAAATGTTTAATTGGTACATCTATACCGTGGAATAACTACCCAGGTAAAATGGAATAAACTACTGACAGAGTCAACAACTTAGATTAATCTCAAAGAAAAAAGCTTACAAAATTTTGGATATGGAGAACAGATTAGTGATTACCATGGGTTAGGGCATGGTGGTAGTGATGAGAATTTAAGAAGGTTGGGTGTGATTATAAAAGGGCAAAATGAGGAAGCCTTGTGGTGATGTAACAGTTCTGTATCTTGACTGATGAAACTCAGTGATAGGGAACTCTAAATCTGGAACTTAATGGCATCATTAAAAAATCTACCGTATTTTCTCTGCATTTACCACATTTGTTATATGAGTTTTTATGTGAGCCTAATTTCCCTGATGGTAACGAGGTATGTAGCATTACAGTATATTACACCTAAAAATAAAAATGTCCAGAGGACATAGAGATTATCGTATTCTTGTAGATCTTTCTTTGAAGTGAGAACATTTTTCCTAGGGACTTACTTATGCCTACTTGTAGCCCACCCCATTATCAGCTGGCTTCCTTTAATTCTTCATTGTCATTTCTTTATTTTTAACTGCTCAAGTCTCAAACAATTACTGGTAATGAAAATTACATCATCAGAATTGCTGAGATAAATTTAGACGAATCCCAAGCTCTTCTCTCTCCATGTCGTGAAGGCGCTGGGGTCAAACTCCCTGAGGAGTAGGATGGCCTTTCCTGAGTCTTCTAGGCTGCGTCCTGTGCATCAAGGCTAATGAGTACAGCATGTCATCACTGTAATGGACATGCATGCTCTCCGGGGGCAAGACAGAGTTTTACATAAAGTTCCAGGTGTGGAAATATTTACCTGGACCATTTTATTATGCATGTAGAAATACTTGACCATCATCAAAGTTCCAAATGTTATGTTTTCCTTTTTTTTTTTTTTTTTTTTGCTAAAGAATGGTATACTTGGTTGAGTGACTCCAGACACTTTGTAGGTATTCTTTCTTACTGGGGATGTGGGAAAGAGGCCTTTGCTTCCTCACTGCATGGATATAAATGAACCATTTAAGCAAAATTTAGGCCACAGCAAAGCCTTGTCTCCAAGTAACTTGATTGCTTATCTGGTCACTTACATTTTCAAGTTTCAGCATTTAAGACCCTGAGTAACATTAAACATTTTGTTATTTTGAAACTTTTTTTTTTTTTTTTTTGCGGTACGGGGACCTCTCACTGCTGTGGCCTCTCCCGTTGCGGAGCACAGGCTCCGGACGCGCAGGCCCAGCGGCCACGGCTCACGGGCCCAGCCGCTCCGCGGCATGTGGGATCTTCCCAGACCGGGGCACGAACCCGTGTCCCCTGCATCGGCAGGCGGACTCTCAACCCCTGCGCCACCAGGGAAGCCCTATTTTGAAACTTTTGAAGGCAAAAATCTCTATCTCTTTTCTATTCAGACAATCCAAATTAGGCATTCACTTTCAATTTAGAAAAATACTTCTAAAAGCTGGAATACTTTTGTTCAGATATTAAATAGACCCATGAACTGATGATTTCTAGTCTACATGACATTTCTCTTACTCTCCTGCTCTCTTCTCCAGTGGCTGCAGAGACTGTGGATTACCTCTCAAAAGTCATTCCTTTGCCTTATTCTGTTAATAGAGACTGCAAGTTCTATTGTCATCTCTCAGACTCCATTCCAGTTGAGACTGGTCATGCGACCAGGTTTTGTTAATAAGATGTAGACAGAAATTGTGAAGCTCTCAGGCAAGCTGACGACAGGTACAGGCTTTGTTGGTTCATGAAATTTTGCTCTTTGTATTCCTGTACCTTTGTTCTTTTCTATCTGTAGTGTAGATTTGATGCTAGGAGGAATTATAGCCGTATTACTATCTTAAGAAAAAAGCTGCAGACTGAGAACAGTAGAACAAGAAGACAAAGCTACAGAGTGAAGTAAGTCAGAAAGAAAAAAACAAATATCATATATTAACGCATATATGTAGAACCTAGAAAAATGGTACAGATGAACCGGTTTGCAGGGCAGAAATAGAGACACAGATGTAGAGAACAAACGTATGGACACCAAGGGGGGAATGTGTGTCGGGGGTGGAGGGATGAACTGGGAGATTGGGATTGGCATATATACACTACTGTGTATAAAATAGATAACTAATAAGAACCTGCTGTATAAAAAATAAATAAATTAAATTAAAAAAAAGGTAGAGCTGCCTAGAGTATTGACAACTGCCTTGGATTTCTTAGAAATCATTTAAAATTATTTAATATTGACAGTTGTTAAAGCATTATGATTGGATTATCAGTTGCTTATAGCTACACACATAGCTCCCTGAAGTAATCTGTAACTTAGAGAGTGTGGGTAGAGCTTTTCATTGTGTCAGTTACATAGTTTTTGTAACACCTCATTGTTCTAGTAGAAGTTATAAGCCAGATATTTGAGACTTTCCTCAGAATGATGAGGATGAAGATGGTGATGACAGTGATGATGATAACAATAAAGGTGGTGACAGCCACAGTATACAGGAAGCTATTGAGTATTTACTTTGTATCATGCATTGTTCAAAGCACTTGATAGATATTATTGCCTTTAATCTTTTCAATCATTTGATTTAAAACCATTCTATATGGATTTTGAAGAAGATAAAACTGACCTTTGAGTTAAATTATTTGCTCAAATATGGCCAGCAAGGGAGTGGTAGAATCTGACTCTGCAGCTGTCTGCTATTCTCACTAATTCTGACTGCCTTATGCCTACTCGAAAGTGCTGAAAGATCTGGCATTTGTTTGTCTTAACAGTATTACCATAACAGTAATTATATAACCATAATTATATAACCATATAATAATTATATTATAATTATATAACCATAACAGTAATTATATGACAGTATTACCACTCAGTATTACCACTCTTGAACATTTTTGTTGTATTTTTGCAGGGTTTTTTAAATGTACATACACATTTTCCTCCAAGTGTCACACTGTGGCTGGACCACAGGATTTCTCTGGATTGGCAGGAGTTGTAGAACAGTCCTCACGTAGATTCAGTTGTAGAACAGTCCTCACATAGATTCAGTTCTGTAGAAAATATGGAAACAACATATAATTTATATCCCTGGTAAAGGTAACTTACATGTATATATATATGTATATACGTGGGTGTGTATATATATACACATCTATATATACATTTATATGTATATGGAAAAATAAAAAACTATAAACATTTGAAAGTGTAAATGTTATTTCTTTTGCAATGGCTATAATAGTCACTAGACAATTTTTAAATAATTGTTTTTCTTTTTCTTTTGAATAAATCACTCTGCTGGTCAAAATAACCACAAAAGCTATAGAACCTCAAGCGGCTAAGTTTTAGAATGTTTTCTTTTTTAATGATGACAATTAAAGTGAGTAAAAGAACATAGGCGTTTCACAGTATACTGAATTGTCAAATTGTCATTTTTTTATTAGCTTAAGCTTTGTGTAATCAATTCGCTTGAGACATGAAGTATCTTTGAATTCCTTATCACTAGAAACTTTACTGTTAATTGTTATTTTATGTGATTTATACACATCTCATATTATTTTTATTGTTTCTGTCTGTCTACACAGGAGCATACTAGTCAGTGTTCATGTATTTTTTAGGTGTTTTACCATATATTATTGTTTGAATTTCCAAATTACAAGAGAGTTAGACAAAGATCAGCCTTTATTTGTTGTTAGTAGGAAACAGTCTAATGGTTTAATTCTTATGATTCAATTCATATGTAATGCAATCACAGACATCTTCATTTGGTAGGGAGCAGAGTACATTTCTTTTCTTTCTCTCAGTTTTATTGAAATATAGTTGACATATAACACTGTATTAGTTTAAGGTGTGCAACATAATGATTTGATGTATGTATATATTGTTAAATGTTTACCACAAATAAGTTTAGTTAACATCCCTCACCTCAAAATAGTTTTTTTTCTTTTGATGAGAACATTTAAGGTCTGCTTTCTTAGGAACTTTCAAGTATATAATGCAATATTAACTATAGTCACTCTGCTGTACATTGGATCTCCAAAACTTAATCATCTTCTGAATGGAAGTTTGTATCCTTTGACTGTCATCTTCCCATTTCCACCACACTTCAGCCCTTGGAAACCACCATTTTACTCTCTGGTTCTGTAGGTTCAGATTTTTAGGTTCCACATATAAGTGATATCATGCAATGTTTGTCTTTCTCTGTCTGATTTACTTCACCTAGCATAATGCCCTCAAAGGCCATTCATGTTTTCACAAATGCCACTATTTCTTTTTCATCTGTGGCTTAGTACTGTTCCTGTGTGTGTGTGTGTGTGTGTGTAGCATACATTCTTTATTTATTCATCAGTGGTAACTTAGGTTGTTTCCATGTCTGGGCTACTGTAAATAATGCTGTAATGAACACAGGGTATAGATATTTCTTTGAGATACTGATTTTGTTTCCTTTGAATAGATACCCGGAAGTGGTATTTCTGGATCATTCGGTAGTTCTATTTTCAATTTTTTGAAGAACCTTCATACTGTTTTCCATAGTAGCTGCATTGATTTACATTCCCACCAAGGTGCACAGGGGTTCCCTTTTCTTCACATCCTCACCAACATTTATTACCTCTTGTGTTTTAACTGTTAGGCATTCTCATTGGTATGAGGTGGTATCTCATTGTGGCTTTGATGTGTACTTCCCTGATTAGTTGAGTACCTTTCATGTATGTACCTGATGGTCATCTGTATGTCTTCTTTAAAATGTCTATTCAGTTCCTCTGACCATTTTTTTTTTTTTTTGCGGTACGCGGGCCTCTCACTGCTGTGGCCTCTCCCGTTGCAGAGCACAGGCTCCGGACGCGCAGGCTCAGTGGCCATGGCTCACGGGCCCAGCCGCTCCGCGGCATATGGGATCCTCCCGGACTGGGGCACGAACCCGTGTCCCCTGCATCGGCAGGCGGACCCTCAACCACTGCGCCACCAGGAAAGCCCCCTCTGACCATTTTTAAGCAGTTTGTATTTTTCTTCTATTTAGTTGTATGAGTTCTTTATATATTTTGGACACTAATCTCTTATCAGATATATGATTAGCAAATATTTTGTTCCATTCCATAAGCTGACTTTTCATTTTGTTAGTGGTTTATTTTGCTGTGCAGTAACTTTTCAGTTTGATGTAGTTGTTTGCTTATTTTTGCTTTTGGTGTCAAATCCGAAAATGAATTTCTTTTATTTTGACTAAGTTGTTTCCTATTACTTATTGTACTCTCTTGATAGTAATAAATTCCATAATTCTTTCTACATTTCAAATCAGCTATTGCTATATCTGGATGCAATACAGAATCAATTATGGATGATATACCAGTTAGAATAGCTAGAATGCTGTTTTGCTTCCAGGTGTCACATATAATAATTAATGTGATGTGTATTAGAAAGAGTAACAAAATACTATAATTTCAACAACAAATTTGCATGTATTTTTGAAATCATATTCATAAATGCAAAAAACTACAAACCTGCGAGAGTAGATAAGGAAAGATTGTTATACATATGAAGGGTTTGTTCTTTGAAAATCTGCTTAATTAAGATACTGCAGTATAGTCTGTATATTCCTCCCCCATGAGATTCTCTTTTATACATTACACTGGAGTGGATTATAATACTGACACAATGCTAAGAAACACAGTGTCTGTTTCTTTTACTACAGCAACAGTATTCTCCACTTGGCTTGGTTTTCATTTTGCTTTCCTGTTAATCTTTCCTTCTTTCTTTGTTTTTAAAGACTTAGGAAGAGGGTACATTATCAATGTATACAATAAACTTTACAATTTTGAAAAAATATACTGAATTAGAATTATAAACCCTGGGATGTCACAGGAGAGCAATGTAACATACTGCTCTAGTTTATTACATTATGGGGTATAGCACTTAACTCTTATTTTATCACTGGGTGTCAAGTACATACCTGAGTCTATTTGCAAGTTTTTAATTTAGGAACTCTTTAAAATTTGTTTATTTTAACAAAACTGCTATTTAAAACTGTGTTGGAGTTTTATCAATATTAGAATCACCTCAAAATTTGAATGTCTCAGATAATTATTGTTTTCAATGACTTCATAAAAAGAGAACCTCTGCAATTATCTGACTATCATGGTCATACTTCATGCAGGTTTTGTCATGTTATAATATCTAGTATGTACATCTGTAGCTTTATAAGTCTCTCTATATATACACACATATTGTTGTTATTGTTTTTTATTATTAAGTATATTAAACTTAAAATGAAAATTCACTTCAAATTTAACTTTTTAAAGGCTTGTTTGTATATATTATATTTTACCTATGTCTCCAGAGAGTCATTCTATTGCTGCTTCTTTTAATGTATGAAAAATAGGACCAGAGTAAAATTATGAGAAATAAGAGAAAAGAAGTGGAAGTACTTTCATATTATTTCACAGATATTTTTCCTTTAATTGCACATCATCAGATAAGATTGTTATCTTGATTTCTGATTTTATGAAAGTTCACAAATCTACGGTCATAATCTTTTACAGATTAATTTATCATAGTTCCCAGACAAGCTGAAGATGAGAACAGAGCTGGCATAAGTTAAATTTAGACCATTAACATGTTTTTACAAAATTTAAGTTAAACATTTAGTTGCTAAGAATAACGATATTTTAGGATTTCTATACGATAGAAAAGTAAGATACAAATAAAATAACACATGTGAAGATTAATGTTAGGAATGAGATACACAGGGAAGCATAAGGAAGTAAGGGAGAGAAAAGTTTGGAAAAGGTAAAGTTAAAATAGTGATAGACCCTGATATAGTCTTTCTTAACAGGAGTCTGAATTTAATGCCGAGTGATTCTGAACTATTGAATTACTGAGATGGACTCCCTTAAACCCACATCACTCATCTTCTTAATATAGTAAAGTGAATTAATACTGCCTTATACATCATGCTTTGCTCATGTCAGCTAGCAGTAAAATTCTTCACCAAAAATGCTTCTATATACCTCTTACAAATATCACTGCTACTCTTACTTGCTTTTGCCTATCTTTGACAATGATACTTCTGATATACTTCGTTTCTGCCCTATACATTTTGGAATAACAGTTGATGTAGAGTTTCTTTTAATGTCAGTTTTTGAGAAATGTGTACAGAGTATAAATTTTTCTTATTCTCACTGTGGATTTTAAGACCAAAAAAATCATGCTTGTTCTAAGAATGAGAAAATTGAATAGGAAATGAGTAGTTTTTTCTTTTCTGTTTATTTCAGTTCTAAACAGTTGGTTATTCTAGCAATAATTTAATTTTTTCTACCATCCAATTAACTTTTCCCTCCATCCATGGAGTCAAGACAGGGATAGCACACTCACAGTTAGTTCACGACTCTCCCAGAGTCAAGAGTAAACCCGTTTTCAGGTGGAGGCCACAATTCATAGGATGTCTACCTACATCAAAGAGGGTCAGGAAGAGACTCACAAAAAGGAGTTAGACAGTATTTTTCTTACTCTCTTCTTTCCCTTCATTAAGGGGAAAAATGTCTCAGTATCAGAATAACATCGTGATTTCCTGGAGGTTCTCAATCTCATCAACCAAGGTGAAGAGGGAACTTAGGAACTTGGAGAAAACTAGCCTCTCCCTAACAGAGTAGAAGAGTCAACACTCATCTTAGGTGGAAATGCTTGTCTCCCCTAGGCCATTTACCATCCTCATCATAGATCAAGGAATAATCAATATAACTGAAATAAGAACCTGCATCCACAGGCCTACTTTTTCTATGTACAGGAATCAGGAGAGACCCTAGCACACATTGCTTACCAATGATCGTTATTTTAGGAAAATTTTAAGATGGATTGAACTCAAAGGGTTGCTTATATCTATATCCTGGTAGATGTGTGGCAATGTCAGGTGAAAAGGTGGAGGAAAAATATTTGAGTTGGCATTGTGTTTAATTGAGACTCTGTTGTTTGTGAAATTACTCATCTTTGTTTTTATTAAGTTAATTTTTAAAAATAAAAATTCTAACCTAAGGAGTTGCTGTACAAATAAGAGTAGCAAACTCTATAGGTTATTTCTCCACTTAGAAATTCCTTTATTAATATGCTATACATAGTGCTTTGTGGAACCTGCTTTGGGGAAGGGTGGCTTCACTACTAAATACGAAAAACAACCAATAAGGAAAAATACTTAAATGCAAATGAATCTGTAACTAATTATAGAAAAATATGTATTGACCAACCATGTGAAAATGGCTAGAACAAAGGGAAGGGTTTTATGTGCAATGTTCTTATTTCTGAAAATAAATGTCTGCTAAAGGCTTTTTGTCCTTTATTTAGTCAGTATTATTAGCCAGAATAGGCTAGGCTTATGCGGTTATAAATAAATCTTTGAGATCTTAGTGCTTAAGACAAGAAAAATTGTGTGTATTTCTTAGTTTGATGATTTGAAAAAAGATTGTATGTATAGATATTGAGAAATATAGCTAGATAGATATAGGTATAGGTAGATAGAAGAGGGTTGAGTGACTCTCCTGTGTGGCAGGATGCTCCCTTAATTCAGGCTTCTTGCATGTTCTAACTCCACCATCTCTTAGCTGTTCAGATAGGAGGATTTTGAAAAAGCATATATTTATCTATCAGTAAACCATATGTTTACTTTGGTTCAGAAGTAGCAAATATGTTGGCTAATTGGCATTAATTATATGACCGTGCCTAAATTGAGAATAGCGAAATGCGTATAGATTTTTGGTAAGGCTAACACTCTCCTGCCTAAATACTATTTTTTTTCTATAAGTTTTGTAATAGTACTGGGGAAAGAGTCTAATTAGGTTACATGGTGGTTATGAAACCAATAAATCATTTCATCACTAGTTTGAACATTGAAAAATACTTCCTCATACTATACTTTAGTACTAAATTTTATTGATCAGATTTTCACATTTATAAAAGATTCTCTATAAGATATAAAAGAAATTATAAAGGGAGACTCATGGGTGTATGAAAATGACAACTGACATGCAAAAATGGAAAGTACGGCATATTGAAATTCTATAACTATAGATTGGAAAAGATCTCATTATTTCCTGGAATATCTTTTAGGTTGCAAATACACACAGCATAATTTCATACTACATAATAGAATATAAAGAAAGTTTGAAACTTATTTGAGGTTGATAATGGCTACAGCCTATTTATTTATATTATTGAAATTTAAATCTGCAAGTATTTTTTGAGCACCTACTCTATTCAGAGCACTGTAGTAAGCATTAGGAATTAAAAACGTTAATGTGACATATTCTCCAAAAATAGAAATTTACATTCTACTGAGGGAAACAAACACATATGACCACTGCAAAACAAAGCAGACAAATGACTGTTGTAATAAATGTTTGTTTTTCAATGAGAAAATAGGAGATAGAGATTATTTCTGATTCAAGGAATTGAGAATTTGTTCTGGAAAGAGGTTCTCATTGAGTATTGTCAGAACATGGTTAAGCAGACAAGTAAATTAAGATGATATCTAGTAACAATATCCATGGGTAAAATATACAAGGAGGGTTTTTCTGGAGATGTTCTGGGAAAAACTGTATGCTTTATTCAGCTGGAGCATATGATAGGATAAAATAATAATGATAATGTCAATATTATTAGTAGTAGATAATCTATTTAATGCTTGCTCTGGGCCAAAACTATGAACATTTCCTATATATTAATTCTTACACAACTGTATAAAATAGGTTATCTCATTCTTCTCATTTTATGGAAGACAAAATTGAGAGCTTTAGTAACTTTAACAGGTTTATACATCTAATGAGTTATAGATCTGAGATTCAAACCGAATGGGGAGGAAAGTAACAATGGAGCAAGGTAAATAACACAATAAGACCCTGAGGGTATTCACTATTTGGGACAAACAAATGCATATTGATGTCTTTGGTTTGAGGGGTACAAAAATCAAAGCCCAGGCCAAGGCCACGCAGGGTGAGAAGCCTATTAGAACACCTGCCCAAAGGCTACACCCTCAGGGTGACGATTGTGATCCATGACCCCACAGCCTAAGAAGGTTCTGGGAGGTTTTAGGAGTTACAACTTCAGTCATGGACTCAAATAACCAGGCTATGCACTAGGTTATGCAAATTCCAATAAAGGAACTGAGATGGGAGAGTCTAGGGTAAACATGAAGAATGGAAAGCAGGCTAAAATACAAAGTATGTAAACCAAAAGAAGTAAAATATGTTACTTTTTATACAATGGTTAAACATCCTTTAAAAAGTATGTTTATTAGAGGTTAATTTCATTTTCAGAATATTTTCATAGAGAGGCTTATTTTACAAAGGTTGATAACTAGACATGGCACAGTTTGATCTTATGCCCAACAGCATGTGAGCTGACAAAACTAGATAATATTTGAGTGAAAGACAAAGCAATATATTTTTCTCCATGTTCATCAATCCTTCAATGAAACATATAATCCTGGAGGAAAATAAATCTTCATTTGATTTGTAATAATTATCACGCCTATAATTGCTAAAT